>NC_133127.1:79882673-80501594 GCF_048418815.1 Hemitrygon akajei | reverse complement strand
GAGCCTTTCACGGAACTTCAAAACATAGTCAATCACATTGACTTGCACATTCGGACTAGACCATTTTTCTTTGAGTAAGGTTAAGGGTCCTCTGGGCCTGTGACCAAAAACGAGCTCAAATGGACTGAACCCCAGGGATTCCTGAACCATGTCCCTCACTGCAAATAACAGAAGTGGTAATGCATCATCCCAGTCTTGAGTGTTTTCCTGACAGTAAGTTTTAATCATGGTCTTTAAAGTCGCGTGGAATCTTTCCAACGCTCCTTGAGATTCCGGGTGGTATGCAGAGGCTAGAATTTGTTTAACTCCCATCTGTGTCAACATTTGCTGAAATGCACGGGACATGAAGGTACTCCCCTGATCTGACTGTATATCTCTAGGTAACCCTACCGTGGTGAAAAATTTAATGAGTGCCTTTACCACCGCAGGAGTCCTAATGTTCCCCAGGGGCACAGCCTCTGGGAATCGAGTAGCAGCACACATCATGGTCATGACGTATTGCCGCCCGCTCGCAGTTCTAGGCAAAGGACCCACAAAATCCACAATGATTCGGGAAAAAGGCTCCTCAAAGGCGGGTATCGGTCTGAGGGGTGCCTTAGGGATAACCTGATTTGGCTTTCCTACCACCTGGCAAGTATGGCACCTTTTACAATAGTCACTAATATCCTTCCTCATATTTGGCCAATAAAAATCTTTCATAACTCTATCTACTGTCTTCCTTACTCCCAAATGTCCACCTAGAGGTACCTTATGAGCCAGGTTCAAAATTTCATCCCGATAGACCTTCGGAACCACCACCTGGTGTACCACCGCCCAGTCCTCATTGACTGGCACCGTGGTCGGCCTCCACTTCCTCATTAACACTCCCTCCTTCAGGTAGTATCCCCCTCTTGTGCTCTATCTAACTTTGCGCCTTCCTCATCGATCTGTTGACTGACTCAATGCAACTAGTCGGGATTGCTGTTTTCCCTTTTCCTGTCTCCTTCTTCGGAGCAAAACACTTAGATGCTATATGACCAGCTTTCCCACAATTATAACACGTAAAGCTAGGAACCTTCCTGCCAGCCTGTTCTTCCTCCTCCTTACCTTTTCCACTAGCTCCCGGCTTATTCTCTGCCTTAGCCGGTGGGCTTTCTCTACCGTCCCTACTGCCTCTCTGGTAGTTCTTATTTGAGGAAAACTTTGTCTTGTGGGTTAAGGCATACTCGTCTGCTAACTTGGCATGTCGCAGACAGAGTCTCTGTCTCCTTCTCATTCAAGTACATCTTCATACCTTCAGGGATACAACTTTTAAATTGCTTGATGAGCATCAGCTGTTGCAGCTTATCAAAATTTCCATTGACCCCTTTTGAAGCACACCACCGATCCCAATATATTTGCATCTCACAGGCAAACTCTAAATATGTGTGGTTCCACGGCTTTCTCAAGTTCTGGAACTTCTGCCGGTATGCCTCTGGCACCAACTCGTAACTCCTCAATATAGTCCTTTTTACTTCATCATAATCCTTAGACTCATCCATAGACAATGCCAAATACGCTTGCTGAGCCTTCCCCCTAAGTACGCTCTATAACAGAACAGCCCATTTCCCCTTAGGCCAGTTCTGATTCACAGCCACTTTCTCAAAATGGAGGAAGTACTTATCGACATCCATCTCCTCGAATGGAGGTACCAACTGGATCTCCTGACCAATCCTGAACCCCTTAATTTGGGTCTGCTCCCCGGTCTCTTCCCTGCAATGCCTTTAACCTCTCCATTTCCAGCTCATGCTGCCTCTCTTTCCTCCCTCTGTTTATCAGCTTCCTCTCTCTGCCTTCAGCTGCCTTATCCGGAGTTCATGCTCGTTCTTCTTTTCCTCCTCAGCCAACCTTAATTTTTCTATCTGTAACTGAAGCTCATCCTCGGCTGGTTTCCTCTCAGGGAACAGATCCAATGCCCCCAGTGGGAACACACCTTGGGATACATAATACTCAGCTATTACTCTCTGTATTTCCAACTTTCTCATCATCGATTTCACCGCCGAGAGATTCAATCGTCTCGCAACGCTCACCAATTCCGCCTTCCTGGCATCCTCTAATGCCCCCGAAGTTGGGTCTTTCAAAAATGTGTCAATTTCCATCTCTGCTGATTTCCCATCTGGTTATCCACACTACCAGATCAGATAAGGGACTTCTATGCCGATTCACTGCCCCCCCCCAATTTCTTAATCAAATCCCAGATGAGCCCCCAATTTGTTATGTATCCCATAACTGTGTGTCAGACCAGCAGAGAAAGAAGAATCCGTTGGAGTCTGGTGGTACCAAAACTAAAGGTGTTTATTAGTAAACTACACAATATAGTATCAAAAATGCAAATATACATATAAAACCTAAAAGTGTAGGAATAACAATAAGCAATAATAAACAAGCTCTATCGATGTCTAGGGGTAAATGAATTGTCATAGAAAAGTATAAAGTTCAGTTCAGTTCATATGTGCTGAGGTAGTTATGGTTGTTGTGTTGTAATCGTTGGAGAGAGAGAGTGAGAGAGAGAGAGAGAGAGAGAGAGAGCGAGTGAGATGTAACAGCTGCAACAGGCAAACCTTCTGTTGCTTTCTGATTCCGTCGGGTCATAGTGGCCATTCAGTTATGACCCCTCTGTTCTTCAGCTAGACCGTTCTTCTGTGGTGGACTCATCACTCTGGCATGAGTGGACACACACACACAAGTCCCCACCGGCCCTGCTGTAACATTGTGAGCTTTATTGACTGATCTCCTGATTCAGTCTCCGAATCCCCCACCTTCCTGTGGGTTCACAACACTCAGTCAGTGTCCACTGGTGTGTCTGAAGGGTGTCTCCCCAGACCTGCCTTTTATCCCTACTAACGGGGTCTCAGCTATCCATCAACTCTGAATGACTGTGTCCATCAAATCAGGCAACTGCTGTCTCCTGAGGAATGTTAACGAGCAAAGTAAAGTCCTTGTAGTGAAAGATAAATAATCCAGGAAGAGTCAAAATACAATAGATCAACAGTCTCTCTCTCCCTCTTATCTGTAGCAGATGTTCTTGCCTGGGCTTCATCTCTCTTCTCTCATTAGCAGCATAGCAACAGCAATAGTTCATAGTTCTCGGGGGGGGGGGGGGGGGGTTGGGAATGGTTAACTCTGCACCCCATTTTCCATCAGGTCTGTTCATCACTCATAACAATTAAATTAAAATATTACCTGACAACCATTGTGAGACAAAAATGGCATTTTCATGTTAAATTAGACATAATTGGATACATGACTACTGTAGCAGGGCTTGTATGCCATTGCTTCTTATAAAACGAAACCTAACAGTACAAATGGCTTTGATACTTCACTCTCCAATGAACTCAAATGGCTTTTATGCACACTATGAAAGAGAAAATAAAACTATACTGGTACGAATCTCCACAGCATCTGAAAACTCTGTGACATCACTCTTGGAAGCCAATGTCAGAATATCCTTTAAGGGGGTGAACCCTCAGAAAGCGTCACACCCCAATGGCCTACTTGACAAAGTACAGAAAACTTGTGCTGACCAACTGGCCAGAGTGTTCAATGATATCTTCAATCTTTCTCTGCTGCGAGTGGAATTTCCCTGCCTGTTTCAAAGAGGCATCATTCACACCAGTGCCCAAGAAGAGCAATGTGAGTTGCCTGAATGAGTAACGCCCAGCAGCATTCACATCTACTGTGAAGAAGTACTTTGAGAGTTTGGTCATAGCCAGAATTAACCACTGCCTGAGCAAGGACCAGGACCATTGTAATTTGCCTAGCACCACAACAGATCTGCAGTAGATGCAATTTCACTGGCTCTCTACTTGGCTTTGGAGCACCTTGACAACAGCAATATATATGTCAGGCCACTGCATATTGATTAAAGCTCAGCAAAGCATCATGGGCCAAAGGGCCTGTACTGTGCTGTAGTGTTCTAAAACCTGGGCATCTGTACCTCCTGCTATAACTGCATTCTTGTCTTCTTCATCAGGAGACCACTGTCGGTGTGGATCGGTAATAACATCTCCTCTTTGCTAACGATCAACACAGGTGTACCTCAAGGATGCAGATAACCCCACTGCTCTACACTCTCCACACTCACTATTTGACTAGTCACAACTCAAACACCATCTATAAATTCACTGATGATACCACTGTTGTTAGCAGAATCATACATAGCAACAAGAAGGCAGACAGGAGCAACATTGATTGAATGGTTGAGTGGTGCTGAAACAACTTCACATTCAACATCAGAAAGACCATGGAATTGACAGTGGACAATGGACAACCAGGAATGGAGGTTGGGAGAGGATCTTAGAGGATTATTTTGAGCCCAATATATTGATGTAATCATGAAGGCATGCCAGTGACTATCTATTAGGTGTTTGAGGAGATCTGGCATGTCATCAAAGTAACTAGCAAATTTCTACAGATGCAGAGTGGAGAACTTGGTCGCATCAGTCCCTGGTATGAAGACTCCAAAGGACAGGATTAATCAAGGTTGCAGAGAGTTGTAGATTCAGTCAGCTCCATCATGGGCACAATGGGATTGGGATTGGGATTCAAATATCCAATGATATCAGGTAATACAGAAGGACAGGCAGGGAAGGTAAGGGGTAGCACTCTTAATTAAGGATGACATCAGGGTGATAGGGAAAGACGATATAAAATCTAAGAAGCAGAACATTGAATCAATCTGGGTAGAGATTAGGAATAGTAAAGGAAAAAAAAACACTGCTGGCAGTTGTCTATTGACCACCAAATAATAACAGGCAATAAAAAGAGAAATATCTAAGGCATGTAAGAATGTAATCGGAGTTAACATGGGGACTTTAACTTGCACGTAGATTGGGTAAATCAAGCTAGTCGAGGCAGCCTTGAGGAGAGCTTCATAAAATGCATCCATGATGGCTTTTTTGAACAGCATGTTACTGAACCTACAAGGGAACATGCTATCTTAGATCTGGTCCTACGCATTGAGACAGGTAAAATTAGTGATCTTGTAGTTAGGGATCTTCTTAGAAAGAGTGATCACATTATGATTGAATTTCTCATACAAATGGAGAATGCAATAGTTCGATCAAAAACTAATGTATTATGCTTAAACAATGGAGACTACAATGGGATGAGGTAGGATTTGGCTAATGTATACTGGGAACACAGGCTGGTGGGACAGTTGTGGAACAGTGGAAGACTTTCAAAGAGAGTTCAAAGACCATGAGTCAATCTTTATGGTGGAGGCCACATCTAACATGCAAAAGAGAGATGTTATGGATGCAATAGCAGGTGAGGACCGCCATTGGCAGCTATTGTAAAGAGGTAATGCTGAGCAAACTTGTGGGCCTAAAGATAGACAAGTCTTGATGGAATGCATCCTAGGGTGGCAGAGGTCATAGTAGAGGCTTTGGTGATGATTTACCAAAATTCTCTGGACTCTGGGCAGGTCCTGGCAGATTGAAAGACAACAAATGTCACACCACTGTTCAAAAAAAGATGTAGGCAAAAGGCAGGTAATTATAAGCCAGTTAGTTTAACATCTGTAGTTGGGAAAATGCTTGAGGCTATCATTAAAGATCAGCCATGATCTTATTGAATGGCAGAAGCAGGCTCGATGGGCCAGATGGCCTACTCCTGCTCCCATGTCTTATGTTCGTATAAGTCTCCCAACCATCAAGCCATTTTCAAGGAGGTGCTATCCATCACTAAGGATACTCACCACCCTGGATATACCCTCTTCTCATTACCACAATCAGAGAAGAGGTACAGGAGCCAGAAGATCCACATTCAATGTTTTAGGAATAGCTTCTTCCCCTCTGCTGTCAGATTTCTGAATGGCCCAAGAACCCACGAACACTATCTCGCTATTGTTTTGTACCATGTTTTGTAACTTATATTAATTTTTTATGTCTTGCATTATACTACTGCCACAAAACTGCAAATTGTCAGTGATAATAAATCTGATTCTGAAGTGACCCAGACAGTGCTCTTTTCCTAATGAGTTCCTCCCATTCTGCTGCAAGAGTTTTACATACCTCAGCTTACACACATTTTACAAGGGATTTCCACCAATAACAGCAATGGATAGGAGAGCAGGTTGACCTACATATCAATAGTGCTCAAGCACAGACAGATGTTAATGGATTTTTAATGGCTTACAATAACACAACTTTTCTTCTGATTATTGAGATAAGACTGATACAGCCGTTGAGCATTATTTGGTCTCCCTTATCTATATGGAACTGCATTTGACTGCATTTAATCTTGCAAAATATTGAAAGGGGTGACTGATTCCATTAAATTCCACTGGGGCAGCATGGTAGTGTAGTGGCTAGCATAATGCTATTACAGCACCAGCAACCTGGGTTCAATTCCCACCACTGTCTGTAATGAATTATTACATTCCCCATGACTGTGTAGTTTCCTTTGTGTGCTACAGTTTTCTACCATATTCTATAATGTATGGGTTAGTAGGTTTATTGGTCAGATGGGTGCAATTGGGTGGTGCATGCTCTTTGGGCTGGAAGGGCCTGTTACTGTGCTATAACTCTAAATTAAAATTAAAAAGATCATCATTACTTTCCAATTCTCAACTCTGGAATCACTAAGTGCTCGGGGTATTGTTTACTCATACTTTGGGATTTAATGGTTTACTAACATCTAAACCACGGCATAACGCAATTTATGATCTACTTTGGTAGATTGGGAAAATCAGATTTGTACTGGATCCGATGAGGGGGAATTTGTAGAATGCCTACAGCATGTTTTTTTAAAAGCAGCTGGTGGTTAAACCAACTAGGGGATCAACTATTATGGAACTATTCTGGATTGGATGTTGTGCAATGAACCAGAATTGATCAGAGAGTTTAAGGTAAACCCTAACGGGTAAGTGATCATATGACAGAATTCACCCTGAAATTTGAGAAGCAGCAGCTAAAATCAGATGTATCAGTACTACAGTGGAGTAAAGGGAATTACAGAGGCATAGCCAAAGTTGATTGGCAGGGGTGATAGCAGAGCAGCAATGGCTGGAATTTCAGGGAGCAATTCCGAAGGTGCAGGACAGATACATCCCAAGGAAAGGTAAACATTCTAAAGGCAGGATGACGCAGCTGTGGCTGACAGGGACGTCAAAGCCTACATAAAAGCCAGAGAAGGCATATAATAGAGCAGAACTTAGTGGGAAATAAAAGGATTGGGAAGCTTTTAAAAAGCCAACAGAAGGCAACTAAAAAAAGTCATTAAGAAGGTAACAGTGGAATACAAACAGAAACAAATTAATAATGCTAAGGAAGAGATCAAAAGTTTCTTCAGACATATAAAGAATACAAGAGGGGTGAGAGTAGATAATAGTCTGCTTGAAAATGATGCTGGATAAGTAGTAAAGGGGGACAAGGAATTAGCAGATGAACTGATTAAGTATTTTGCAACAGTCTTTACTGTGGAAGACACTAGCAGTATGCCAGAAGTTCATGAAGTTGCCATTACTAGGGAGAAAGTAATTGGGAAACTGAAAGGTCTGAAGCTAGACAAATCACCTGAACCAGGTGGGCTACATCCCAGAGTTCTGAGGAGGTGGCTGAAGGTGATCTTTCAAGAATCAGTAGATTCTGGCATGGTTCTAGAGGACTGCAAAATTAAAAAAAAAAGTCACTCCATTCTTCAAGGGAAAGAGCAGAAGAAAGGAAATTATATGCTAGCTAGTCTGACCTCTGTGGTTGGGAAGATGTTGGAAGTCTATTATTAAAGATGTGGTTTTAGGGTTTTTGGAGGCACATGATTGGCCATAGTCAGCATTGTTTTCTTTAGGGAAAATCTTGTCTGACAAATCTGTTGGAATTCTCTGAAGACATAACAAGTAGGATAGACAATGGAGAATCAGTAGATGTTATTGAAAAACACAGCACAGAAATAGGCCCTTTGGCCCATCTAATCCATGCCGAACCATTTAAACTGCCCACTCCCATCGACCTGCACTGAAACCATAGCCGTCCCATCCATGTACCTATCCAAACTTCTCTTAAACATTGGAATCAAGCACACATGCACCACTTGTGCTGGCAGCTCATTCCACACTCTCACCGCCCTCTGAGTGAAGAAGTTCCCTCTTATGTTGTATACTTGGATCTTCAGAAGGCCTTTGACAAGATGCCATATTAGAGCCCATTGTATCACAGGAAAGATACTAACATGGATAGAGTATTGGTTGACAGGAAGCAAAGAGTGGGAATAAAGGGAGCCTTTTTTGGTTGGCTGCTGGTGACTAGTGCTGTTTCACAGGGGCTGTGTTGGGACCACTTCTTTTTACATTGTATGTCAATGATTTGGATGACAGAATTGACAGCTTTTTGGCCAAGATTGTGGATGATAGCAAGATAGGTGGAAGGGCAAGTCGCTTTGAGGAAGTAGAGAGGCTACAGAAGGGCCTAGACAGATTAGGAGAATGGACAAATAAGTGGCATATGGAATACAGTGTTGGGAATTATATGGTCATGTACTTTGGTAGAAGATATATGTGTCGACTACTTTCTAAATGGAGAGAAAATGAAAAAAATCCGAGGTTCAAAGGAACTTGGGAGTTCTCATGCAGCATTAATTTGCAGGTTGAGTCAGTGGTGAGGAAGGCAAATGCAATGTTAGCATTCATTTCGAGAGGACTGGAATATAAAAGCAAGGATGTAACATTGTGGCTTTAAAAGGTACTGGTAAGGCCTCACTTGGAACATTGTGAGCAGTTTTGAGCCCCTTATCTAAGCAAGATGTGCAGACATTGGAGATCATTCAGAGGAGGGTTACAAGAATGATTCTGGGAATGAAATGCTGATTGTATGAGGAACGATTGATGACTCTAGGCCTTTACTCGCTGGAATTTATAAGAATGAGTGGGAATCTCATTAAAACCTATCAAATGTTGAAAGGCCTCGATAGACTGGAAGTGGAGAGGATACTTCCTATGGTAGGGGAGCCTAGGAGCAGAGGACACAGCCTCAGAATAGAGGGATTGCCATTTAGAACTGAGATGAGGAGGAGTGCCTTTAGCCAGAGAATGGTGAATCTATGGAATTCAATGCCACAGGCAGCTGTGGAGGCCAAGTTAGTGGGTACATTTAAAGCAGAGTTTGATAGATTCTTAAAGGGTTATAGGGAGAAAGCAGGAAATTGGGGCTGAGGGGGAAATGAATCAGCCAAGATGAATTGGTGGAGCAGACTCAATGGGCCAGATGGCCTAATTCTGCTCCTATAATTTTGTTTTTATGAGCTTAAGTTCCATTTTACATTTAAAGATGATTGAGTGTTTTTCTGACCTGAATTTTCCTTCCACTGTGTTTCTTGAAAAAAAATACAGAAATCTTATTACTTTATTCAGCATTCAAGAAACAACTCTGCTTGGAACAATTATGTCATGAAAATTATATTTTATCCTAAACATAATCTGTGATATTTACCACTAGATTTTCTAATCAAAAATGACCATTGCACTACACATAAAGACCACTGCTTCAAGAATCAATGATTATCCAGAAATGTTGTTTATAAGATGTCCTGCATAAAATATTTCTGTCAAATCTACCTGTATTATAATATAGCATAAATATAAATGTCAATAAATTTCAAATTAAGCTTTAGTAATTCTATATTTCTTTTTCTACGTATATATACAATCAGTGATTTGGTACTAGTAAAACTTTTCTTAGTTAATTTAACTCAGTACAAATAATTGACATGATATAAATCCATGCCCTAAGAGCCTACAAAAAGATTATCTTTACGCAAGTATGTTTAGCAATCAAATAAAATCTGTAATGGTGTCTTCTTAGTACTATTAAAACAAATTTTAAATTCATAACATTAATGCACCAAAACAAGCATTATTAGTCATTTTAAAATGTTTTGCTTTGGAATGAAGGAAAATACCACTATCATACTACCCTAAACCTTCACAAAGCAGTATGCCACCTGATCTTTCTAACAGCTTGTTGCTAAACCTGCTCTTACTTTGAGCAAGTTCAGTAGGGCTTTTTGATCATAAATCATAGCTGACATGCCTTGAGAGCTGATTGAGCTCAGACTCTAGGCCAAGCTAATAGTTAAATCCATCAAAGGATACATATGCAATCATGAATGATTAAAAATGATTGTTTAATTTGAATAAGAACAATTAAAATATCATTTTGAACACACAGAAAAACAGTGAAGTTAAATTAGTTTGGTTAATTAAATCAAAACCATGGCAAATAATTTATACTTGCCCTTCTTCCTCAAAACCATTCTTCTCCATTCAATGGAAGGGTTTATTGTTCCAGGATTTAGTGTAACATAGCATAAACTCACTGAGCAACTTTCCAAATGTAACTACTGAGAAACAGCAGGAGGATTTTTTTTTTTTTTTTGCTATTAAGTAACTTGAAGACATTTGGAAAATCCAAAGCCACAACTATGCAGAAGTTCAGAACTTCTAGATTTGCACTGCAGTCTCAGAATCTGCATAGAGAGATACTGGTACAGCCATGCAAAGCCTTTACTATTAGTATAACCCTGGTCTATAATTTTAGAGTGGCAGCTATTGAAATCTGCTTTTATCTTGAGCACTATTTAAAAAGGGCTTTAATGGTGCACTATTCAGCAACCTCACATATAATGTATGTCTCGCTTTTATAGTGCAAAATAAATAGCTCAAATTAAATGCTACCAAATGTAGCAGATCCACAAGGTCTAGAGTAGTCATTGGTGCCTAATATTCCTTCATTTAAGAGTGTGAAATAAAACCTCTTCTGATTCCATTTCAGCTCTTTTAGATGAATTACAATAGTTATTTGAAGGAAGATTTTTATTTTTATTCATCATCCTAACTGACCCAATTCTCCACAACAACAGAGATACGAGTATTAATATGGTTATTTGTTCTATTATTATTTGTACTATTCGGTATCCAGTGCAATGTTCAAAGTAACAAACACTAAGAATGGATATTTTTAAAAAACGAAAACACTAAGAAATCATACTTTTTATTTATACTAAAATGTCATAATCAAGGCAGGGAACAAAACAGCTAGAGTTTACTGCTAAGAATTGTTGCCTAATCACCCTAACAGGAAGAAAATCACAGCTGACAAAAGAGAAGAAAGCTCAACCACCATATTTAAGCTTGTAAACTGTAGACTTAAAATACCATCTGATTCAGTTATCTAGCAGGTGCATTTCCTGAAGAGTATAATTTATGGAAAAGACTTAACTGGAATGACAGGATATGAAACACATAATGATTGACTATGAAAAGACTAAATTCAGGATGTGAAGCAGATAAACATCATCAAACCTAGTAGAAAGAACATCAATATGTTTCAACTCAGCCACTAAAATGTTTATATCAATGGAAAAAAATTCTGAGGCATTATTTGCATGTATTTTTATCTTTCATAACAACTCTTCATGATACAAATATTAAACAATTTAATCATATGTAAAATAAAGGTTATATGCAGTTTAATTTTGAATTGTTAAAAATACCTACAAATTATTGACACTGACAGGGGCAACCATCTGCTGCCACAACAGCAACCACATAAATGTAATTCACCCAGCCGCTATTTTGATGCACATTTTTGATTCCATGAATATTTTATGAAATGGCCGAACTGAAACTATATAACATTCCTGCATTACTGATGCTTACGCCCGTAAGCAATGAACATTAGAGGCATGATTGAGTGCATTAAAATGAACTCATTCGGCAGCGCATTGATTATTTGATGGAAAGTACTTATTCCGCCAAGACAAAAATACCAAAACAATACAATTTTACGTAAGAAGTCCGGCTGGAATGCTGGGTTTTCTGGAAAAAATATAAACTATTTCAAGCTCCTTCAGACAGGTTGTACATTTAGACCTGGTCATAATTGCATGGAGTGTTAATTAGGTCTGAAGATTGCTGCAGGTATTATTCAGGTAATTTGAAATGTCAGAAACTGGGATGCACTGACTGACCTGCCTTGCTTGACTGTGGACTTCAGCAACACTGAGAATAGCTAATTATTTTTTATTTAGCTGGAAGACTTTGCCAATAGTAATGCAAGTGAATAAAATACTGTGCAATTTTGACTGGTTAAGTTTCTAAAAAAAACTTCCTTTAATAAAGCAAACTTTATATCCCCATTATTCATAATATTAGCAAAGAATATAATCGAAGGTATAATGATAAGAACACATTGGAAAGTCAGTTAAATCAAAGAGACACATGAAAAGTAAATGTAATATTTTAGCTAATATTAATTTATTATAGAAGCATCTGATTTGAAATTAAAATATGTCTATAGTCTTAAAGAGAACCTTTGGCCACAGGGTTGTGCTGTAATTACGATTTTGCACAAAGAATAAGGCTTTGGTTTCATCCAAATGTTCAAACAGTATTATTCTGAATATATGAATACTTTAACACAAGACACTTCATTAAGTTCGTAACTTTCAGTCTCATTATATCCAAATATTCAGTCAAAAGAGATTTTACAGTACCTACAAAGTAAGGATAGATTTGCATGGATTCACAGAACTTCATATTATGCAATAAACTTAGAAGTTTATGAACTATCTTTCAGAATTTCCAAAGCCATATATCTTATTGAGCATTTCTATAAAATATAATTAAGTACTGAAACTTGTCTTTAATGACTGCCTTTGGGACTGCCTTGAGGTGATTTCTACAGACAGTTTATATTCTAAAACAGGTTGAAAGGATCATGGTCATCAGGAATGGTGAATTATGAAGAAATAGGAAACTATTTTTGGAGATTGTTTTGCTCTTCAGATCATTTACAAAAGGTCTAAGTTCCTTTCACATGAATACTGATATTTTTAAACTGTTCACAATCATTATCAGCAGATTATTTGTGAGGCACGGTAACCTAGAAATTGGTTTGCTTCATTTTTGGAATGTGAGAACATTGTTATGTGGTGTGCCTGTGCCAAATCAGGCCTGTCTATTAAGAAAATACAATATTGGCTAAAAGTAGAGTAGAACAGCACTTTCTTGTTTTTGACAGTAAGTGCTGCATTAACTGGCAAGCACTGCATTAAATGTCAACCAGTATGGGTCCCGATAGAAAAGATGTGAATTTCATTCAGCCTCCAGCAGTTTGTGGCATTCTATTCTCTGCAAGGCTTTAGTCCTTAAAGGCTTACTCCTCTTAATAACAATATAGTAACATCACATAAAATAACTGTCATGGAAGACAGGGAGGCTTCAGGGTAGGAGGAGGGAGCCCCTACATCCTCCAAGAGAGACAATATCAAATTGGCTAGAGAGATGCATGTCAGGAAGGGTATCCTCTGAACTAATGGAAGGCCAAGAGACCTGCGACAGATGTCATTAGAACACCTTGCTGAGAGAAGGCTGTTGTTCTATCCTTCAGAGGTCACATTCTCCATACACTGGACCAAAGTAGGAAGAATTATGACTTTAGTAGGTCTGTCATACAATTAAATACTACTCATTTACATTGCTGTTCATTGGCACATACACACTGGACTAAAACACCTTCACAAACCACCCTTCCACACACCCAAATTTCTCATCCCCATCCACACTATAAACCTAGAACACACAAATTGTCATTAGTGTGATGCTTTATTTGCACATTTTAGATTATGCTACCAACAAAAATAGTAGGGAGGCCACCAGAGTGGGAGAGAAGGAAGTTCTCTTCTTCATGAGCAAAGAGGCTACTGAGAGACAAACACATTTGAGAGCACTGGAAATGTATCCTCATAAATTTGTCTACTTTGATCAAATGTAAATCAGCTTACAAGTATGTGTGCTGCTCTAATGCTCAGCTTATGAATGCAACTTCCTTGTCTGTTATGGAGAAATGGAGGAGTGAGGAAGTGAAAAAGAAGCTGGAAAAGGAGCAACAGAAAGTAGAACAGGAGTATAATAAAACTGAAGAAGAGGACAATAACTCATTTTGCCTCACTTTTAATTACTGGAACAGTGATGGAGGAGTAAGCTACCTAAGAAGAGAACATTATATGACAGCTGGTAGCAGTGGGCTGCAATCAGGGAAGAAGTATAGGGAACCTGGTGTGAGAGCTCACTGGAGGTTTGGGGATTAGTCCATGCATCCTTGTTGCTTAAGAAGTCTCAGAACTAACAACCACAGCAAGTGAGGCTGGCTTACCAAATATAGGAGATGATGAGGAGCATAGAAAAGTTTATCTCCCATCTCTCACAAGACGTTATGTGGAATCAGAAGAGCACACTGCAGTGACAAGCACATTTATGCAGGTGTCAATGATAATCTACGCATAATGGGTCAGTAACAGGTGCCGTGGTGACACAAGCAGAGTTTATTTAATTATTTATTGACACTATGCAGGGTTATATTATTTCAGCACTGGACATAGCCACCGAACAGTTAGATGCCACCTACAGTTACCCTGCCATAAACAATGAACAGAGAATTGTCTCATGAGCAGATTGCTGTTCTCCTGAGCAGCGAGTTGCCCTGTGAGTAGACAGTTGCTCTCTATGGACAAACAAGTCCTAGCCATGAGCAGCTTGCCATTTTCATAAACAAAATGATCCTATCCAGGACCTCTGGTGTTTGTGATGTATATAAATGACCTGGATGAAAATGCAGATGGGTGGATTAGTAAATTTGCAGATGATATGATGATTGGTATTGTGGACAGTGTAGAAGATTGGTAAAGAAAACAGCAAGATATACAGTATATGTTGCTGATATAGACAAAGAAATGGCAGATGGTTTTTAATCCAGATAAATGCGAAGTGTTTCACCATGATAAAGTACATTGTTAAGGGCTTGACCGTTAATAGAGTTGATGAACAGGGGATTTTGAGGTCCTAGTTCATAGCTCCCTGTAAGTGTCTACACAGGTTGATAGGATGGTTAAGGAGGCATATGGCATGCTTGCCTTTATTAGTCAAGGCACTGAATTCAAAAGTAGGGAAGTTATGTTGCAGCTTTATGAAACTCTATTTAGACCACATCTGGAGCATTTCATATATTTCTGGTCACCCCATTATAGGAAGGATGTTGAGGCTTTTGAGGGGGTACAGAAGAGGTTTACCAGGACACTATTTGGATTAGAGGGCATGCACTATAATGAGAGGTTGGACAAACTTTGGTTGTTCTCTCTGAGGTGGCAAAGGCTGAGGGGGTGGGGGATCTGAAAGAGGTTTGTAAGATTGTGAAAAGCATAGATAGAGTTGACAAACTATCTTTTTCCTAGGGTTGAAATGTCTAATACCCAAGAGCATGCATTTAAATTAGAGGGGGTAATTTCAAAGGAGTTCTGAGAGGCAAGTTTTTTTTTAAACAGAGTGGTGGGTGTTTCCATGCATTCAGACAGATCACTCTATACAGATGTAGATGTAGTTGGAACAGAATCTAGCCACACAGTTGATGTATAGAGAATAAAGTAAGGAGCTGAGGATATAGCCTTGTAGGGCACCAGTATCAAGGCTAATTGTGCTACTGCTGATCCATACCGAGGATACTGAGTAAAGTAACTATAGCACAATTCTACCTCAAGGAAGTCCATCAAAACATATAGTCACCAGTGAATATTATCAGGGTACTTAAAAGTAAAAACTGTAATGTTTCTATTAATCAACTACTACCATTTGCATTTGCTTACAATCTCAACACCTCATTTAAGATACTGCAGGTTGAAACTCTAGTGTGGCTTTGTGGTTTGGCATCTCCTGTGGTCTGGCATGTTTAGGATCTATAGAATACATCCATATTAATTAACTACTTCTATTTAAGATCTAACTAAGATTTAAAATTAACTAAGATCTGTACTAATCTGCAGCTAATTAACCTGCCAGTTAAACTACTGCAATCTCAGATCACAGCATTCCCAACTTACAGAAACTTCAGGTTACAGACGGTTGTCAGAACCCCTACAAAACCTGGGGAATGACTATACTTTAAAAAAAAAGAAAGATGGTCAAGGTAATTTTTTTGATGTGGGTTTTCTGTGGTCTGGTCCTAAGGGTGCCAGACTAGAGGATTTCAACCTGTAATTTCTTTTCTTAGCTGTCCCACAGGATCTGCCAGAATCGAACACCATGTAACAGAGGCTTTGCAGATTTACCCATTTAACCAAGAAAATTGCAGGGTAGGTACATCTCTTTTGCACTATAATATTCTTACATGAAATTTTAAAACATTGCCACTAAGTGCTGGTACAAATTATTGCTTAGCCTAACTGTATTCCAATATGACCACCTTCTTCAATATGAAGAACGACACTGCTGAATATTTTGTCATTACGCACTTACCAAGGGAGCATATAGTGTGCACTTAAGTTCAAAGACCTCTAGGCCAGAAAGGATTGAGAATAGCTGTTAAAAGGTCATTTCAAATAACAGACTACTGTAATGGTCCACCTACACAAATGTGTAGCAACTTACGCTGTTCTCAAACCTCCCATGGAATTCTGATGATGCTGAAATAAAATCCATGATTTCAAGTTAAATATTCTCTCAAGAATTACCTGTGTGATGTGCTCCTTAAAGCATTGAAATTACATTATGGAGTTCCCTGGAGCTCCAACCAAAGTTGTACAAGTAGCTGATGTATGTAGCTCACAAATATCACCCCACTTACAATCACACAGCAGTTACAATACTGAAGCAGGCCATTCAGCCCATTATATCCACACTGGTTCTCTACCAGAGCAAATTTCTCATTTTACCCACTAGCCCTTTCTTTGTAGCTGAATAAAATGATATCCAAGCAGAAGATGATATTCAATACATGATATCCATGATGATATACATGATTGTGTAGACTATTCTTGAAAAAGGGAGAAAATTCAGAAATCAGACGTGCAAAGTAACTTGGGTATTCTCATGCAGGTTTCACTGAAGGTTGACTTGCAGGTTGAGTCAGTGGTGAGGAAGGCAAATGCAATGTTAGCATTCATTTCAAGAGGTCTAGAATATAAAAGCAAGGATGCAATGCTGAGGCTTTATAAGGCATTGGTCAAACCACACTTGAAATATTGTGAACAGCTTTGGGTCCTTTATCTAAGAAATGGGTCCTTTATCTAAGAAAAAATATGTGCTGGCATTGGAGAGAGTCCAGAGGAAGTTCATGAGAATGATTCTGGGAATGGAAGTGTTAACACATGAGGAACTTTCGATAGCTCTGCCTGTACTCTCTAAAGTTAATACAGGTATACCACTTTGGATACTGTTGGAGGAGATGGGGGGAATGACCTAACAAAGGAAAGTCACAGAGGCTGGGTCTCTGGCACTGAGTCTGCCTCTGTGACTCAGAAGGGAAGTGGGGAAGAAAAGGCACACTGTGGTGGTAGGGGATTCATTAGTCAGCAGAACGGACAGGAGGTTCTGTAGGTGAGAACGAGATTCCCAGATAGTGTGTTGCCTCCTGGGTGCCAGTGTCTGGGAGATCTCTGATCGAGTCCTCAGCATTCTTAAGTGGAAGGCTGATCAGCCAGAAGGTGTCATCCATGTAGGTAAAGGTGACATAGGTAGGATGATTGATGAGGTTCGGGGATAGGAAGTTCAGGGAGTTAGGTTCAAAGTTAAAGGGAAGGACCTCCAGGGTTGTGATCTCGGGATTGCTACCTGTGCCATGTGCTTGTAAGGCCAAAACTAGGAAGATTGCTGAGTTTGATATGTAGCTAAGGTGTTGTTGTAGGAAGGAGGGGTTTAGTTATTTGGATCATTAGGCTCTCTTCCAAGGAAGGGGAACCTGTGCAGAAGGGACAGTTTACACATGAACTGGAGGGGTACTAATATTGTAGTGGGAAGGTTTGTTAATGCTGCACACTGGGGGTTAAACTAGAATGGCAGTGGGATGGGAACCTGAGAGCCAGAACAGTTAGCGGGGAGGTGGTGGGGCAGATGTTGGTAAGACCTCGGTCAAAGTTAGGAATCAAATGGTTGAGCATGGTGTGACTAGTGTCCTGAGCTGCATATACTTCAATGCAAGAAGTATCACAGGAAAGGCAGATGATACTGCTGAAGATGAGGTATGAGATAGCTGATTTACAAACAGAGGCAATGTGTAGTGAGGAGAGGCTGTTGATAGGGAAAAATAGTCAACAGGATGAGTTGCAATGTAAAAGGCAGACAAAACTGAAAAGGGTGAGTGCAGGACTGAAGGTGTTATATTTCAATGCACACAGTATATGGAATAAGGTAGATGAACTTGTAGCACTGTGCAGATTGGCAGGTATAATGTTGTAGGCATCACTGAAATGAATCATAGCTGGAATAAGATTATAGCTTGGAGCTTAATGTCCAAGGACTCACACTGTATCGAAAGGACAGGCAGGAAGGCAGAGGGGCAGTGTTAGTAAAAAAAATAAAATCAATCATTAGAAAGAGGCAAAATGGGGTTGGAAGGTGCTGAATCATTGTGGACAGAGCTAAGGAACTGAAAGGGTAAAAAGACCTTGATGGGAGTTGCACAGAGATTCCCAAACAGTAGTAAGGATGTGGTCTACAAATTACTATGAAAGAAAGAAAATACAAGCCAAAAGGGCAATGTTACAATAGTCTTGGGGATTTCAATATGCAAATAGATTGGGAAAATCAGGTTGGTGCTGGATACCAGGAGGGGGAATTTCTAGAGTGCCTACGAGATGACTTTTTAGAGCAGCTTGTGGTTGAGCCTACCAGGGGATCTGCTATTCTGAATTGGGTGTTGTGCAAGGAACTACAATTGATTAGAGGGCTTAAGGTAAAAGAACCCTTAGAGGAAAGTGATTATAATATGATCAAAATCACCCTGAAATTTGAGAAGCAGAAGCTAAAGTCCAATGTATCAGTATTCCAATGTAAAGGGAATTACACAGGCAAGAGAAAGGAGTTGGCCAGAGTTGATTGGAAAAGAACAGTGGCAGGAATGACGGCAGAGCAGCAATGACTGGAATTTCTGGAAGCAATTTGGAAAGCACATGATATATACATCCCAAAGAGGAAGCAGTATTCTAAAGAAAAGATGACGCAACCATAGCTAACAAGAGAAGTCAAAGCCAATGTAAAAGCCAAAGAAAGGGCATATAATAGAGCAAAAATTAGTGGGAAGTTAGAGGATTGGAAAGCTTTTAAAAGACAACAGAAGGCAATTAAAAAGTCATTAAGGTAAAGAAGGAATACGAAAGCAAGCTAGTCAATAATATTAAAGAGGATACCGAAAGTTTCTTCAGATATATAAAGTGGAAAAGAGAGGCAGGAGTGGATATTGGATCGCTGGAAAACAATGCTGAAGAGGTCGTAATGGGGGACAAGGAAATGGCAGACAAACTGAATATGTATTTTGAATCAGTCGTCAATGTGAAAGACACTAGCACTATGATAGAAGTTCCATGAGTCTGGAGTCACGAAGTGTGTGAAGTTACCATAACCAGAGAGGTGGTTCTTGGGAAACTAAGAGGTCTGAATGTAGATAAGACACCTGGACCAGAGGGTGTACATCCCAGGGTTCTGAAAGAGGTGGATGAAGAGATCATGGAGGTGTTAGTTTTAATCTTTCAAAAATCACTAGATTCTGGAATGGTGCCAGAAGACTGAAAAATGGCAAATGTCATTCCATTCTTCAAGAAGGGAGAGAGGCAGAAGAAAGTAAACTATAGGCCAGTTAGTTTGACTTCAGTGGTTGGGAAGATGTTGGAATCAATCATTAAGGATGAGGTCTCAGGGTACTTGGAGACACATGATAAAACAGGTGGTAGGCAGCACGGTTTCCTCAAGGGAAAATCTTGCCCCATAAATCTGTTGGATTTTTTTGAAGAAGCAACAAGTAGGATAGACAAAGGAGATGTCAAAATTGGATTTTCAGAGGCCTTTGGCAAGATGCCATGAGGCTTCTTAACGAGCTACAAGCCCATGGTATTACAGGAGAGATTCTAGCATGATAGACACAGTGGCTGATTGGCAGGAGGCAAATAATAGGAATAAAGGGAGCCTTCTCTGGTTTGCTGCTGGTGACTACTGGTATTCCACGGGGGTCTGTGTTGGGATCAATTCTCTTTATGATATATGTCAATGATTTAGATGATGGAATTAATGACTTTGTTGCAAAGTTTGCAGATGACATGAAGAGAGGTGGAGAGACAGGTAGTTTTGAGGAAGTAGAGAGGCTACATAAGGTGTTAGACAGATTAGGAGAATGGGCAAAGAAGTGGCAGATGGAATACAGTGTCAGGAAGTGTATGGTCATGCACTTTGGTAGAAAAAATAAAAGTGTTGACTATTTTCTAAATGGAGAGAAAATACAAAAAAAATTTGAAGCACATAAAGATCTGGGAGTCGTTATGCAGGATTCCTTAAAGGTTAATTTGCAGGTTGTGTCTGTGGTGAGGAAGGTAAATGCAATGTTAGCATTTATTTCAAGAGGGCTAGAATATAAAAGCAAGGATGTAATGTTGAGACTTTATAAGTGAGGTAAGGCCTCACAGTGTATTGTGAGCAGTTTTGAGCCACTTTTCTTAGAAAGGATGTGCTGAAACTGAAGAAGATTCAAAGGAGATTCACTAAAATGATTCCAGGATTGAATAGCTTGTCATATGAAGAACATTTAATGGCTCAGGGCTTTTATTCACTGGAATTCAGAAGAATGATGGGTGACCTCATTGAAACCTATCGAATAATGAAAGGCCTTGATAGAGTGGACGTGGAGAGGATGTTCCCTAAGGTGGGAGAGTCTAAGACCAGAGAACACAGCCTCAGAATGGAGATGAGGAAGAATTTCTTTAGCCAGAGTCGTGAACCTGTGGAATTCTTTGCCACAGGCAGCTGTGGAGGCCAAGTCTTTACATATATTTAAGGCAGAGGTTGATAGATTCTTGACTGATCAGGGCATATAGGGATACGGAGAGAAGGCAGAAGACTGGGGTTAAGAGGAAAATTAGTTCAGCCATGATGAAATGGTGGAGCAGGCTCAATGGACCAAATGACCTAATTCTGCTCCTATATCTTATGGTCTTGTAAGAATGAGGGGGGTACCTCATTGAAAACTATCAAATACTAAAATAGAGTGGATGAGATGAGGTGAGCATGTTTCCTATAGCAGAGGAGTCTAAGACCAGACGGCATACTGTGTGTCAGACAGAGTGGTCAGCAGCACTGGGGCTCCACAGGGGACTGTCCTGTCTCCCTTTCTCTTCACGATCTACACCTTGGACTTCAACTACAACACAGAGTCTTGCCATCTTCAGAAGATTTCTGATGACTCTGCCATAGTTGGATGCATCAGCAAGGGAGATGCGGCTGAGTACAGGGCTACGGTAGGAAACTTTGTCACATGGTGCGAGCAGAATCATCTGCAGCTTAATGTGAAAAAGACTAAGGAGCTGGTGGTGGACCTGAGGAGGGCTAAGGCACCGGTGACCCCCGTTTCCATCCAAGGGGTCAGTGTGGACATGGTGGAGGATTACAAATACCTGGGGATACGAATGGACAATAAACTGGACTGGTCCAAGAACACTGAGGCTGTCTACAAGAAGGGTCAGAGCCGTCTCTATTTCCTGAGGAGACTGAGGTCCTTTAACATCTGCCGGACGATACTGAGGATGTTCTACGAGGCTGTGGTGGCCAGTGCTATTGTGTTTGCTGTTGTGTGCTGGGGCAGCAGGCTGAGAGTAGCAGACACCAACAGAATCAACAAACTCATTCGTAAGGCCAGTGACGTTGTGGGGGTGGAACTGGACTCTCTGATGGTGATGTCTGAAAAGAGGATGCTGTCCAAGTTGCATGCCATCTTGGACAATGACTCCCATCCACTCCATAATGTACTGGTTAGGCTCAGGAGTACATTCAGCCAGAGGCTCATTCCACCAAGATGTAACACTGAATGTCATAGGAAGTCATTCCTACCTGTGGCCATCAAACTTTACCAACTCCTCCCTCGGAGTGTCAGACACCCTGAGCCAATAGGCTGGTCCTGGACTTATTTCCACTGGGCATGATTAACTTATTATTATTTAATTATTTATGGTTTTATATTTCTATACTTCTTCACTATTCTTGGTTGGTGCGGCTGTAACGAAACCCAATTTCCCTTGGGATCAATGAAGTATGTCTGTCTGTCTGTCTGCATAGCTTCAGAATTGAGACATCCCTTTAGAACAGAGATGAGGAAGAATTTATTGAGCCCGAGTGTGGTAAATTTGTGGAATTCCTTAACACAGATGGTTGTGCAGGCCAAGTCATTGTGAATATTTAAAGGAGGCTCCTTGTTTCTTGATTAGTAATGGAGTCAAAGTTATGGGAAGAAGGCAACAGAATGGTGTTGAGAGGGATAATAAATCAACAATGATAGAATGGTGGAGCAGACCCAATGGGCCAAGTGCATAATCCTGCTCCTATATCTTAAGGTCTTATGATACTGAAGATGATATCCAAGCAGACATGAAGTGAATGGAGTAATTTGAGATTGTTATTTACCAGTTGCCTAAATGTTCAGAAATTGAAAGAGCACTTCCTCATTTAAAAATTTATTTATCTCTTCATTACAAGGTTTAGACAATACACATTATAAAAGTCTGCAGAAGTGGAGAAAGAAAACAGAATAAGAAACGCAATTTGGTGGTTGATGCAATTTTGAAAATATGTAGTAATATATTTTCAAATATGAACCAGGATAAGACATATATTTGGATGGTAGGGTTAGAGGAGGTGGAGTCTAGGCAGAGGTGGGATGAAAAGAAGAACTTTGGTATACAAGTACATCAGTCATCAAATGTGACATTCCAAGCAGACGAAACTGTCAAAAAGATGAAAAGAACTTGTTCTTAATTTTCTGTTCAACTGTTCATAAAATGAAAACAAGGAAGTAGTTTTGAAATTCTATTACTTCTTAGCGAGATGGAGGTTGACTGAATGGAAAAAAATACAACTTATGTTCATGAGTTATTGTAAAATTTTATTAATATAAAGAGGGACTGAACCTTTATCTGTTTTACTTTAAAGTTGCAAAGTTTAAAATGTGACCCAAATCCAGTATTTAGAATAATGTGATTACTGAACAAGTCTGCAGAAGACCATCGGCTCCCAACCTGATGAGCATGTACCCCTTGCTTAATGGTATTGGTTCATGGCATAAAAAAAGTTGGGATCCCCTGTTCTAGACCATTCATTTAAGAGTCTATAATTCCAATTCATTAAATTCATACAATTCATTAAAGAGCCTCCTATTACCTGGGCCCACAACCACAGAATCCTGGGTGTCTACCTTCGTTCAAACAGGTACCTTTTTTATGTTTATGATCTTTACTCTCTTGGACTCAATGGCTTCATCAAACATCTTTTCATCTGACGACTCCATCTTCACCTCAATTAAAGAAACAAATTCCACAAGTTCACCACCCTTTGGCTAAATAAATTTCTTTGCATCTCTGTTTTAAATGGATACCATTCTATCTTGAAGCTGGGCCCTCTTGTCCTAGTCTCCCCTCCCATGGGAAACATCCTTTCCACATCTACTCTATCTAGGCCTTTCAACGTTTTAAAGATTTTAATGAGATTCTATCTCGTCCTTCTAAATTCTTGTGAGTACAGACACAGAACCATCAAACATTCCTCATATGATAACCCTTTCATTCCTGGAATCATCCTTGTGAACCGCCTCTGGACCCTCTCCAAAGCCAGCACATCTTTGCTTAGATGAGAAGCCTAAAACTGTTCACAACGCTCAAGGTGAGGCCTCACCTGTGCTTTATAAAGCCTTAGCATCACATTCCTGCTCTTGTATTCAAATCTTCTTGCAGTGAATGCCAACATTGCCTTCCTCACCACTGCCTCAACCTGCAAGTTAACCTTTAGGGTGTTCTATACAAGGACTCTCAAGTCCTTTTGCACCTTAGATTTTGAGATTTTCTCCCCATTTAGAAAATAGTCTGCACATTTATTTCTACTAACAAAGTGCATGACCATGTATTTTCCAATATTGTATTTCATTTGCCACTTCCTTGTCCATTCTCCTAATCTGTCTAAGTCCTTCTGCAGCTTACCTGTTTCCTCAACATTACCAGCCCCTCCATCAATCTTTGCATCCTCTGCAAACTTGGCAACAAAGCCATCTATTCCAATATCTAAATCACTGATATAAAGCATAAAAAGAAGTGGTCCCAACACTGACCTCTGCAGAACACCACTAGTCACTGGGAGCCAAAGATAAAAGGGTACTTTCATTCCCACTTGCTGCCTCCCACCAATCAGCCAATGCTCTAATCATGTTATTGGATTCATACTGGAGCATCCGCGATGCTGAGAAAGTCATGAATAGCACATTCAGTGAGTTGGCCACACCGCAGGTAAAGGCTACACGGGCAGAAAGGGAAGGGGTGGCCACTAGACAGCGTAGCAGTAGGCAGGTAGTGCAGGAGTCCCCTGAGGTCATCTCCCTCCTAAACAGATATACTGTTTTGGATACTGTTGGGGGAGATGTCTCATCAGGGGAAGGCAGCAGCAGCTGAGTTCATGGCACCATGGGTGGCTCTGCGGCACAGGAGGGAAGGAAAAGGAGTGGGAGAGCTATAGTGATAGGGCATTCGATTGCAAGGGGAATAGATAGGAGTTTCTGTGGCCGCAAACGAGACTCCAGGATGGTATGCTGCCTCCCTGGTGCAAGGGTCAAGGATGTCTCTGAGTGGCTGCAGGACATTCTGGAACGGGAGGGTGAACAGCCAGTGGTCATGGTGCACATAGGTACCAACGATATAGGTAAAAAAATGGTATGAGGTCCTACAAGGTGAATTTAGGGAGTTAGGAGATAAACTAAAAAGTAGGACCACAAAGGTAATAATCTCTGGATTACTACCAGTGCCACATGCTAATCAGAGTAGAAATAGGAGGATATTTCAGATGAATACGTGGCTTGAAAAATGGTGCAAGGGGGAGGGATTCAAATTTCTGGGGCATTGGAACCAGTTCTGGGAGAGGTGGGACTGGTATAAACAGGACGGTCTACACCTGGGCTGGACTGGAACCAATGGCCTAGGGGGAGCGTTTGCTACTGCTGTTCAGGAGGATTTAAACTAATGCGGCAGGGGGATGGGAACAAGTGCAGAGAGACAGAGGGGTGTAAAATGAGGGTAGAAGCAAAAAGTAGTAAGGTGAAAAGTAAAAGTGGCAGGCAGGCAAATCCAGGGCAAAAAGCAAAAAGGGCCACTTTTCAACATAATTGTATAAGGGTTAAGAGTGTTGTAAAAACAAGCCTGAAGGCTTTGTGTGTCAATGCGAGGAGCATTCGTAACAAGGTGGATGAATTGAATGTGCAGATAGTTATTAATGAATATGATATAGTTGGGATCACAGAGACATGGCTCCAGTGTGACCAAGGATGGGAGCTCAACATCCAAGGATATTCAATATTCAGGAGGGATAGACAGGAAAGAAAGGGAGGTGGGGTAGTATTGCTGGTTAGAGAGGAGATTAACGCAATAGAAAGGAAGGACATTAGCCTGGAGGATGTGGAATCGATATGGGTAGAGCTGGATAACACTAAGGGCAGAAAACGCTGGTGGGAGTTGTGTACAGGCCACCTAACAGTAGTAGTGAGGTTGGGGATGGCATTAAACAGGAAATTAGAAATGTGTGCAATAAAGGAACAGTAGTTAAAATGGGCGACTTCAATCTACATATAGATTGGGTAAACCAAATTGGTAAGGGTGCTGAGGAAGAGGATTTCTTGGAATGTATGCGGGATGGTTTTCTGAACCAACATGTCGAGGAACCAACTAGAGAGCAGGCCGTTCTAGATTGGGTATTGAGCAATGAGGAAGGGTTAGTTAGCAATCTTGTCGTGTGGGGCCCCTTGGGTAAGAGTGACCATAATATGGTGGAATTCTTCATTAAGATGGAGAGTGACATAGTTAATTTAGAAACAAAGGTTCTGAACTTAAAGAAGGGTAACTTTGAAGGTACGAGACGTGAATTAACTAAGATAGACTGGCAAATGATATTAAAGGGTTGACGGTGGATATGCAATGGCAAGCATTTAAAGATCACATGGATGAACTACAACAATTGTTCATCCCAGTTTGGCAAAAGAATAAATCAGGGAAGGTAGTGCACTGGTGGCTGACAAGGGAAATTAGGGATAGTATCAAGTCCAAAGAAGAAACATATAAATTAGCAAAAAAAAGTGGCACACCTGAGCACTGGGAGAAATTCAGAGACCAGCAGAGGAGGACAAAGGGCTTAATTAGGAAAGGGGAAAAAGATTATGAGAGAAAGCTGGCAGGGAACATAAAAACTGACTGTAAAAGCTTTTATAGATATGTGAAAAGAAAAAGATTGGTCAAGACAAATGTAGGTCCCTTACAGTCAGAAACAGGTGAATTGATCATAGGGAACAAGGACATGGCAGACCAACTGAATTACTACTTTGGTTCTGTCTTCACTA
The DNA here is from genome assembly GCF_048418815.1 of Hemitrygon akajei. NCBI lineage: Eukaryota > Metazoa > Chordata > Chondrichthyes > Myliobatiformes > Dasyatidae > Hemitrygon > Hemitrygon akajei. The sequence continues at coordinate 80,475,192 of NC_133127.1, read as the reverse complement.
AGGAGGACATAAATAATCTTCTGGAAATAGTAAGGGAACGAGGGTCTAGTGAGATGGAGAAACTGAGGGAAATACATGTTATTAGGGAAGTGGTGTTAGGTAAATTGAAGGGATTAAAGGCAGATAAATCCACAGGGCCAGATGGTCTGCATCCCAGAGTGCTTAAGGAAGTAGCCCAAGAAATAGTGGATGCATTAGTGATAATTTTTCAAAACTCCTTAGATTCTGGATTAGTTCCTGAGGATTGGAGGGTGGCTAATGTAACCCCACTTTTTAAAAAAGGAGGGAGAGAAAAACTGGGGAATTATAGACCAGTTAGTCTGACATCGGAGGTGGGGAAAATGCTAGAGTCGGTTATCAAAGATGTGATAACAGCACATTTGGAAAGAGGTGAAATCATCGGACAAAGTCAGCATGGATTCGTGAAAGGAAAATCATGTCTGACGAATCTTATAGAATTTTTTGAAGATGTAACTAGTAGAGTGGATAGGGGAGAGCCAGTGGATGTGGTAAATTTAGATTTTCAAAAGGCTTTTGACAAGGTCCCACACAGGAGATTAGTGTGCAAACTTAAAGCACATGGTATTGGGGGTATGGTATTGATGTGGATAGAGAATTGGTTGGCAGACAGGAAGCAAAGAGTGGGAGTAAACGGGACCTTTTCAGAATGGCAGGCAGTGACTAGTGGGGTACCGCAAGGCTCAGTGCTGGGACCCCAGTTGTTTACAATATATATTAATGATTTAGACGAGGGAATTAAATGCAGCATCTCCAAGTTTGCGGATGACACGAAGCTGGGCGGCGGTGTTAGCTGTGAGCAGGATGCTAAGAGGATGCAGGGTGACTTGGATATGTTAGGTGAGTGGGCAAATTCATGGCAGATACAATTTAATGTGGATAAATGTGAGGTTATCCACTTTGGTTACAAGAACATGAAAACAGATTATTATCTGAACAGTGGCCGATTAGGAAAACGGGAGATGCAACGAGACCTGGGTGTCATTGTACACCAGTCATTGAAGGTGGGCATGCAGGTACAGCAGGCGGTGAAAAAGGCAAACGGTATGTTGGCATTCATAGCAAAAGGATTTGAGTACTGCAGTTGTACAAGGCCTTGGTGAGACCGCACCTGGAGTATTGTGTGCAGTTTTGGTCCCCTAATCTGAGGAAAGATATTCTTGCCATAGAGGGAGTACAAAGAAGGTTCACCAGATTGATTCCTGGAATGGCAGGACTTTCATATGAAGAAAGACTGGATCGACTAAGCTTATACTCACTGGAATTTAGAAGATTGAGGGGGGATCTTATTGAAACGTATAAAATTCTAAAGGGATTAGACAGGTTAGATGCAGGAAGATTGTTTCCGATGTTGGAGAAGTCCAGAACGAGGGGTCACAGTTTAAGGATAAAGGGGAAGCCTTTTAGGACCAAGATGAGAAAAAACTTCTTCACACAGAGAGTGGTGAATCTGTGGAATTCCCTGCCACAGGAAACAGTTGAGGCCGGTTCATTGGCTATATTTAAGAGGAAGTTAGATATGGCCCTTGTGGCTAAAGGGATCAGGGGGTATGGAGAGAAAGCAGGTACAGGGTTCTGAGTTGGATGATCAGCCATGATCATACTGAATGGGGGTGCAGGCTTGAAGGGCCAAATGGCCTACTGCTGCACCTATTTTCTATGTTTCTATGTTAATAACTTTCCTGTAATACCATGGAGTCTTAACTTAGTAAGCAGCTTCATGTGTGGTACCTTGTCAAAGGCCTTCTGAAATTCCAATTATACAACATCCACTGCATCCCCTTTATTTATCCTACTTGCAATCTTCTCAAAGAACTTCAACAGCTTTGTCAGGCAAGATTTTTGCTGAAGGAAACCATGCAGATTTTGTCCTACCTTGTCCTGTGTCACCAAGGACTCCATAACCTCTTCCTTAACAATTAACTCCAACATCTTCCCAACCACTGAGGCCATGCTAACTGATCTATAATTTTCTTTCTGCTGCCTTCATCCTTTCTTAAAGAGCGGAGTGACATTTGCAATTATTCAGTCCTCTAGCACTATGTCAGAGTCCAATGATTTCTGAAAGATCATTGCTAATGCCTCCACAACCTCTAATGCTACCTCTTTCAGAACCCTAGGGTGAAGTTCATCTGCTCCGGGTGACTTATATATCCTTAGGTGTTTCAGCTTTATGAGCACCTTCTCCCTTGTTATAATAACTGCACTCTCTTCTCTTCCATCACATACTACAACGTCTGGCACACTGTTGGTGTCTTCCACAGTGAAGACTGATGCAAAATATTCATTTAATTCATCTGCCATCTCCTTGACCCTCATTATTATTTCTCCGGTCTATTTTCTAGCTGATTTTCTATATCAATTCTCATCTCTTTTTTTAAAACATACTTTATAAAGCTTTTACTATCCACTTTGATAGTGTTTGTTAGCTTGCTTTCATATTTCATCTTTTCCCTTCTAAGTATTCTTTTAGTTGTTCTCTGTTGGTCTTTAAAAGCTTCTTAATCCTCAACCTTCCTGCTAATTTTTGCTTTGTCGTTTGCCCTCTCGTTTTTATGTTAGCTTGGACTTCCCTTATCAACCATACTATTTTGCCATTTGAGTATTTCTTCATTTTTGGAATACATCTGTCATGCATCTTCCTCAGTTTTCCCAGAAACTCGTGTCATTGCTGCTCTGCTGTCATCCCTGCCAGCAGCTCCTTCTAATTTACTTTGGCCAACTCCTCTCTCATAACACTGTAATTTCCTTTACTTCACTGAAATACTGCTATGTCAGACTTTACTTTCTATCGAATTTCAAGTTGAACTCAATCACATTGGGATCACAGGCTCCTAAGGGCTCTTTTACCTAAAGCTCCCTAATCGCCTCCGGTTCATTAGGATAATGAGACGAGGGGGAGAGTGTGGAATGAGCTACCAGGATAAATAGTAGGTGTGGATTCAACTTCAACATTTAAGAGTAATTTGGTGAAGTACATGGATGAGTGGGATAAATAAGACTATGGTCCAGCTGCAAGTCAATAGGACTAGACAGAATAACAGTTTGCCACAGACTAGACGGGCCAAAGAGCCTGCTGTAATGCTCTATGATTAGCTTTACTTGTCATGTGCATTGAAGCATACAGTGAAATGCATCATTTGTGTCAAATCAAACTAACAAGGATTGTGCTGGGCGTTCTGCAGATGTCCATCAGACCATAAAACATAGGAGCAGAATTGGGGCATTCAGCTCGTTCAGTCTGCTCCGCCATTCCATTATAACTGACCCCAATCCCACTCAACCCCATACACCTGCCTTCTCATCATATCCTCTGATGCCCTGACCAATCAAGAAACCATCAACTTCTGCCTTAAATATGCCCACGGACTCGGCCTCCACTGCAGTCTGAGGCACTGCATTCAACAGATTCACCACTCTGGCTAAAAAAATTCCTCCTTACCTCTGTTCTAAAGGGTCGCCCCTCGATTTTGAGGCTGTGCTCTATTGTTCTGGATAGCCCCACCATAAGAAATATCCTCTCCATATCCACCTTATCTAGTCCTTTTAACATTAGGTAGGTTTCAATAAGATCCCCCTGTATTCTTCTAAATTCCAGTGAGTGCAAGTCCAAATCTGCTAAATGCTCTTAACCCCTTCATTTCCAGAATCATCCTTGTGACCCTCCTCTGGAGTCTCTCTTATATATTTGTTCTTATATACGGAGCCCAAACCTGTTGACAATACTCCAAGTGCCGACTGACCAGTGTTTCATATAGCCTCAGCGTTACCCCCTTGCTTTTATATTCTATTCCCCTTGAAATAAATGCTAACATTGCATTTGCCTTCTTTACCACAGACTCGACCTGTAAATTAACCTTCTGGGAATCTTGCACGAGGACTCCTAAGTCCCTCTGCACCTCTGATGTTTGTATCTTCTCCCCATTTAGATAACAGTCCACACTATTTTTCCTTTTAGCAAAATGTATTATCATACATTTCCCAACACTGTATTCCATCTGCCACTTTTTTCTCATTCTTCCAATTTGTCTAAGTCCAGCTATAATCACACTGCTTCCTCAGCACTACCTACCCCTTCACCTATCTTCATATCATTCGCAAACTTTGCCACAAAGTCATCGATTTCATTATCCAAATCATTAACAAATGACATACAAGTAACGGTCCCAATACTGACCCCTGAGGAACAACATTAATTACTGGCAGCCAAACAGAAAAGGCTCCCTTTATTCACACTCGCTGCCTCCTATCTGTCACCCATTGCTCTATCCATGTCAGTATCTTTCCTACAATGCCATAGAATTTTACCTTGTTAAGCAGCCTCATGTGTGACACCATGCTTCTGATGCTGACATAGTATGCCCACTGCTCAATATGCCTAACCATATGTCTTTGGATGTGGAAGGAAACCAGAGCAGCTGCAGTAGAAACCCAAGCAGTCAAAGGAAGATAGTATAAATTCCTTACAGACAGTGGCAGGAACTGAACCCTGATCTTATAGCTGACACTGTAAGAGCCTTACATTAACAGCTACACTACAGTGCTGAACATTTTTTCAGTCAATACTCCATCAACTCCAAACAACTAAAGGATCTTATGCCAATTATACCATGACTTACAATTTTCACTTCAACCCATAATCCTCCTTTGCTATCTTGAACTCTTATCTCATGATTCCCTTTCTTCTCACAATCCAAATGATACTTCCCTTCACCCTCACAATCTCTTTTTCACTGCAGTGGGTTGTTTTCTCTTCTTCAAAATGATGGACTAAGATTGAGAGTACTTTCAAGTCTGGAATAATGCAGCATCTGCAGGCGCTTCAGCATCCTCTTCTACTGTGAGCAGCCTGTAGCATCTGGATGAGAATCAACAGAGCCAATGCAACCTAGCAGATACAATTTACAGCAACAGAGCACCAACGAATACATATCCCTAACAACCTGCAGGAGAGTCTCAGTAATTTAGAGGGAAGGTTAATAGTTATTGATTAGCATGAATGTAAGATCCATGTATCAAGGTAAACTAGATGTGGTCAAAAACAAGATGGCAAGATTAAACATTGACATATTGGGAATTAGTGAACTAAAGTGGACTGAAATGGGTCATTTTACATCAGACAATTACCAGATCTTCTACTGCAGGCAAAAAATCTGCAGAAAGAATGGAGTGGCTTTAATTGTCAAAAAAAGGTATCAACCCCAAAAATGACAGAATGATTGCAAAACAACTTCAAGGCAACCCTTTCAACATCACAGTGATCCAAGTTTATGCTCCAACCATAGATGCCAAAGAGGATGAAATTATCCAGTTTTATGACAAACTGCAGCACCTCCTGGATATGACACCAAAAAAGGATGTAACATTTATTATTGGAGATTGGAATGCCAAAGTGGAAATCACAGGACACCTAGAGTAACAGATAACTTTGGCCTTGGAGTACAGAAAGAAGCAGGACATCAACTGGTAGAATTTTGCCAAACTAATTCTCTGGTTATGGCAAATACCCTCTTCCAACAGTCTAAAAGGCAGCTCTATACATGGACATCATGTACAGTTAACACTGCAATCAGATTGACTTTGCACTCCGAGATGGAAAAGCTCTATACAGTCAGCTAAAACAAGACCAGGAGCAGATTGTGGCTCAGACCATGAGCTGCTCGCTGCAATACTCAGACAGAAACTGAAGAGCATCAGGAAAGCCAATGTACCAGCAAAGTTTGATGTTGATAGCACCTCTCAAGAATATACCGTTGAGAAAAAGATCAAATTCAATGGATTAAATGGTAGAGGGAAAGTCAGAAGAACTATGGATAGAAGTAAGGAGCATGAAACAAGAGGTGACAACAAAAAATATTGCAAACAAAAAGACCAGGATTGCAAAATACCTTTCTGCGGAGGCTCTGCAAGTGACTGAGCAGCGAAGAGAAGTAAAGGACAATGGAGATTGGAACAAATACCTCCAACTGTACGCAAAGTTCAAGAAGATAGCAAGGAAAGTTAAGGAAACTTACTTAAAGGAGCAATGCAAAGAAGCTGAAGAAGCCAACAAAATTGGAAAAACAAGAGATCTATTCAAAAAAAATCAGAGAAATCAAAGGAATATTTCATGCAAAAATGAGTATAGTAAAAGACAAAGAAGGGAAGGAGCTTACAGAAGCAGAAGACATTAAAAAGAGATGGCAGGAATATACAGAAGAATTGTACAGGAAAGATCCCAATTGTGAAGACTCCTGTAATGACTCCCTCAGCAATCTAGAGCCAGACATTCTGGAAAGTAAAGTCGAATGGCCGATAGAAAACATTATCAATAATAAGGCTGCAGGATGTGACAAGATTCCAGTTGAATTGTTTAAAACTTTAAAAGGTGATGCTGTGAAAGTATTGCATGCTATTTGCCAGCAGATCTGGAAAAGCCAACAATGGCCTTAGACTGGAAAAGATCAGATTATATCCCAATTCTCAAGAAGGGAAATATAAAGGTATGTTCAAATTACGAAACAATTTCACATGCTAGCAAGGTAATGCAAGCAGAACTCCAGCAATATACAGAACGAGAACTGCCAGATGTACAAGCTGGCTTTAGATGAGGCAGAGGCACCAGAGACCAAATTACTAACCTACTCTGGATAATAGAGAAATCAGGGGAATTTTGGAAAAATATTCATCTATGTTTTATTGACTACTCTAAATACTTCGACAGTGTGGACCATAATAAACTATGGCAAATTCTTAAAGAAATAGGGATACCGGGACATCTGATCTGTCTTATGAGAAACTTGTGCGAAGATCAAGAAGCAACAGTTAGAACTGAGCACAGAATGACAAACTGGTTCAAGATTAGGAAAGGAGTATGACAAGGCTGCATATTGTTACCCTAATTATTTAATCTATATGCTGAACACATCATGAGGAATGCACGTCTAGAGGACTCAAATGTTGGAATCAAAATTGCCAGACGAAATATTAACAACCTCAGATATGCAGATGATACCACTCTAATGGCTGAAAGTGAGGAGGATCTGAGGAAACTTCCAATCCAAGTGAAAGAAGAAAGTGCAAAAGCTGGCTTGTTGCTCAATATTTTAAAAAAGACAAGATTATGTCGACCAGCCCTATTAACTCCATGGTAACAAATTGGAAGGAAATGGAAGCAGTGACGGATTTTGTCTTTCTCAGTTCAAAGGTTTCTATAGATGGTAAATGCAGCCACAAAATTAAATGGCACTTACTTCTGGGGAGGGCAGATAAAATACAGAAGAGCAGAGACATAACATTGTCTATGAAGATCCCTATAGTCAAGTCTATGGTATTTCCAGTTGTGATGTACAGATGTGAGAGCTGGACAATTAGCAAGGATGAATACAAAAGAATCAACCCTTTGAATTTGGATGCTGGAGGAAAGTGTTAAGAGTTCGTTGGACAGCAAGAATATCCAACAAGTCAATACTTGGAGAAATACAGCCAGAATGCTCACTGGAAGGCTTGATTATGAGACAAAAGCTCAAAATTTTTGGCCACATCATGAGAAGACAGGATTCCTTGGAAAAGACTCTCATGTTAGGTAAAAAAAAGAAGACAACAGAGGTTACTATGGATAGACAATGTGTATGACCTTGGGGGATCTTAGAGAAGCAGTTTCCAACAAGAAGGCCTGATAGGCAGGAGTCCATGAGGTCACAAAGAGTCGGATTCAACTTAACGACTGAACAACAACAACATAATGTCAAACATGAAAAGGGAGAAGGCAGAAGAATGGAGTTGAGAGGGAAAATAAATCATCCATGATAATGAGTAACAGATAGATTTGATGGGCTGAATAGCCCAATTCTGCTCCTTTGTCTTATAGTCTAATGAGGGAAGCATACAAAACTCATTATGTGACTGGTCCCTTGTCATGATGGTTCGAAGAATAGAATTGATACTTAATACACATCATGAGTGTTTGTTTGAAAGTGACTTCATAATGGTACATGCCTCTTATAAACATATTTTGCTGCTGAGTGAATGTTTCAAATTGATGCCTGGAAACAATGCTTTGAAAGAGAGTATTCAAATGCATCCCTGGTTGGATATTCCATCAATTTTGGTTCAACAATATTCAAAGATTCAAAAGTACATTTATTATTGAAGTATTCATGCAGTATACAACCCTGAGATTCACATTCCCAGAGGCAGCCATGAAACAAAGAAATATCAAGGAAAATCATCAAGCCCTCAATGCACAAAAAAGGCACAATGGTGCAAAAGGCAAAAAACAAGCAAAATAAAACCAAACAGAATATAAAACATTAAACCACACAACCCTTGAAACGGTCCAGGAATGTTCAGTTTAGTTTAGTTCAATTTAGCATTGTGTTGTTCATTGAATGTAAGCCACAGAGCCAGTCCACCTCGATCAAAATTGCACAAAATAGCAATTTAAAAAAAGATTAACTAGAATATTGAAGGAATGACAAGATCAGTTCAAGTCAGGATGGTAAGTGATCTAGAAGGGTATCTGAAGGTCACACTGCTTCTATCCATTAGCTTCTTTGAAATAATTGATTCTTGTTTTTTTTATTAAATCTGGCCATTATTGCACCTTTTGTTGCTTATACCTAAATACACTTGAGAACTCGTAGTGGATCAACTTTTTTGAATTACCAGTTCCTCTGCTTGAAGTATTGAGTTGGGTCTTACAGAATATAGACTTAGCAACAATGAAGGAACTGCTGATGAGGAATCTATTTCCAAGTCTAGATGATGTGACTTGGAGAGGAACCTATTAGTGATAAGGTTCCCATAAGCCTGGTGATAGGTCATGAGCATGGAACATGTTGCTGGAATGCTGCCTTCAATCTTATTTGGAGGTAGGGATCAGATATTGAGAGATCCTACTGAAAGTTTCATAATGTTGACTTGAAAACCACATTGAGACTATGACAAATTTTCTGACCAACTTAAAATCTCTCAAAAATTACTTTGCTAAATGTATAACAAAATAGATTTTCCATTATATAAACGGCAAAAATACCAACATTATAAAAGGTCCATGCATTAATATTTTTAAAGTGCTTATGCTCGTTCTCTCTTTAACTTCTGTTTGCTGACAAACCATTGCATTCCTGTGAAACTAAGTGTTCATACTTACATGCTTTCTTGGGATTCTTACTACAGCAAATACAAAATTGATTTTGTAAAGAAAGCACAAAACTTAATTTGAACTATGAGACATAGACACATAATGCTATTTATCCATATGACTCAAGACCACATTCCCAACTATTCCCCACAACTCTTAATACCTTGGATTTAAAATTAATGAATAATACTTGAATCAAATATTTTCTGTGGAAGAGTTCAAGAGTTGTACTACCAGTAGAATTGTCCTCAGATTCCTGAAAAGTCTATCATTATTTTTTAGGCTATTCCAAACCATTAAATTTCTATCTACGCTAATAATTTCTCTTAACATATTCAAAAATATCAGTCTAATCACTTTAACATTCTAAATACTGAAAGGACAATCCTCATTCAGCTAAATTATCTGCATAATAACTGCTGGATATCAGATATTGTTTACTGCATTTCTTCTGATACATTCCTCCCAATATATAGTATGCAGAAATACTCAGACTTCCAGATAAACTGCTGAAAATTGTGAAAATTGTTTCAAAATGTTGTTAATATAAAAGCTATGAAGGGCACTCAACTGAGAGCAGACTGTTAGATTTACAGGAGCTGACCTTGGTAACTTAATTGACAAGTTTTAAAATAGATGGAAATATCTACTACACCATGGGTGTCAGGAGCTGTAACCAGCAGTACTGGGGAGGAGGTCACAGGGTGGTTAGTGACAGGAGTGAATTCCAAGAGCCTATAAGCAATCCCCATGAAATCACCCCCATGGCCAAGATAAGCACTGCGACCTTTAAAAATCTGTCAGTGAAATGGAAGCCTGCAGCATTCACATTCTCAGCGCTACTGCAACACTAGTGTACTTTCTCCTTCCAAACGTACATGCACAGCCAATCCAAAGTGGCAACTAGATCTTTCGTTGTTCTCAAACAAGCCTCACATTAATATGGTTATATAACTCTCAAGTTTTACAACTATCATACACAGGCAGGCAGATATAGATATAGCATGCTTAGGTCTCAATATAATTAACACAAGATGATAGTCATTCAAAGTCAAATTTTCCTTTGTTTTGCATGATACTTTCCAGAAGATGAAAGATCCCTCCAGTTTCACAGAACATGCAGGTTGAGTCAGCAGATAATAGTATTATGGACAATAGGTTTAATAAATCATTTCTGGATTCAGGTTTGCAATATGTGAAGACTGAAAACACTAATCCACCTTTCTGAACAAATTAATGATAAAAGCATCTGTGATAAATGAGTTTTAATGGTCACGGCTAGACAAAGATATAGAAGATCACAGCCATTCAGGCAGCTCCATCCCACTATCCATCCAGCAAAGTGTATGAGGACTTTAGCATGAAGGAGCAGGACGTAGAGGATACACTATTACTGTGCTTGACACCACCAAACACCAGCGTATACCATGAGAAATTTACAGGCCAGATTTTAAAAATGAGCTATATATGGTAGGAGATACAGCATTAGCAGGCCAATTCTGATAGAGGTAGAGAGAAACTAAATTTGACATCACAGTGAATGAATCTTAAACCAATTCCCTTCAGGGTAATTCCCTTCAGGTGTAACCATGACAGGGTGAAGACAGGGTGTATGTAATCTATGTGGTTTTTTGTAGGTCTTGTAGCTTTAGTTTTGTCTGATGGGTTTGTAGTTCCTTTCCGGGGAACGTGCTAAGATGGTAGCGCAATATTGATACGCAGCAGCCTCTCTGGACTCTGGATTGGGGATTACCAAACATTATGTGGTTTTCCTTGTGTAGTCTGTTTTGTGCTTTTTCATGATATCATTCCGGAGAACATTGTCTCATTTTTTAACTGCATTGTATTTGTGGTTAAAATAAACTGAATCCGAGTCTGAACATGAAAAAACCGTTGTGGAATCATGTTGGTATACTTGACTTTTTATCCAACTTGTCAAATGACATGAAGGAATTAAGAGGATTCCATTCTGCAATTACAAAGGATTTTCATTTCAGCCAAGAGTCATTCTATTTGGGAAATGCTGCAATGCCTCTTTCATCAAACTGTGATACTTCTGTGTTACCGCAATTAATGGAATAGATTTACGGCACTGATGACGTAAAATGGAAGCCCACCAGAATCGATATGCCTCAAATGAAGTTCAAGTAAAGGCTTGATGGTAGGAAATCATCAGGTGCCCATTTCCAAAGAATATTAGTGGCTCTGTGCAACAATAATGTGGTGTTCTTTATTTGTACGTCATCATCTACAATGCTACTATTGGCAATCTAATAATAATAAGTACTTTATTGATCCCGAGTGGGAAATTCTTTTGATACAGCAGCAACATTTAAAAACACACTTAGCAGTGTGCAGACATAACAAATAATAAAGTACAGAATAATAATATACACAATAATATACCAATGTGCAATAATGTACAAAATAATAAAACAGAGACTATTGTACTATGATGTGTGTTCTCCTGTCACACAGAGATGAACTTTTCTATATGCTTATTACATTTGCGAGGAAAGATTTTCTGTAATGAACCTTGTAACAGCAGAGTTGAATGAGTCTGTTTGAAAAGGTGCTCCACTGCTCATTTAGTAGGTCATGGAGAGAATGTGCCAGTTTGTCCATAATAGATAAGTTTGTTTAGTGACCTCCTCTCTACCACTAACTCAAAAGATTCTGGGTTGTAGCCAAGGACAGATCCAGCCTTTTTGATGAGTTTATTTAGTCTTTTTGCAACATCAGCACTGATGCCGCTCTCCCAACATAAAGTAGCAAAAAAGAGTGCACTCGCTACAACAGACTAGTAAAAGATCTCCAGCATCATGTTGCTCACACTGAAGAACCTCAGCTTCATTAGGAAATAAAGTCTGCTCATCCACTTCTTGTAAACAGCCTTGGTGTGGGTTTTCCAGTTAAGTCTGCTGTCAAGGTGTACACCTAAGTATCTGACAATACTCTTAGGTTAGTCAAACTGGGCATGCAGAAAGTTTACTTAAAAAATAGGTTATTGGGTAATAGACCTGCATATCAACTCATATCTCTACATCAATTACAAGGTATATAACAACCCAAAGATCAAAATGGTCTTTATTTGGCAAGGAAGCATCCTTCCTTCATATAAATGAGGCTTGGACTGCAAAATCTCTAATGTTTATACTGAAGAAATTTACTACTTTGGTTCCATCCTAAATATTCAATAATCATTATTAGGTGCACCTGTTCATTAATGCAAATATCTAATCAGCCACAAACAAGAGAAAATCTGCAGATGCTAGAAATCCAAGCAACACACATAAAATGCTGGAGGAATTCAGCAGAGCAGGTAGCATTGAAGAAGAGTACAGTCGACATTTTGCGCTGAAACCCTTTGGCAGGACTGGAGAAAACAGCTGAGGAGTAGATTTAAAAGGTGGGGGGGAGAGAGAAACACCAGGTGATAGGCAAAACCTAAAGGGGGAAGGATGAAGTACAGAGCTGGGAAGTTGAATGGTGAAAGAAACAGAAGGCCAGGGAAGAAAGAAAAGGGACACGAGCACCAGAGAGAGATGATGGGCGAGCAAGGAGATGAGGTGAGAGAGGAAAAAGGGGATGGGAGATGGTGAGGGAGGGGTGGTGGGCATTACTGGAAGCTTAAGAAATCGATGTTCATGCCATCAGGTTGGAGGCTACCCAAATGGAATATAAGGTGTTGTTCTTCCAACTTAAGTGTGGCTTCATCACAACAGTGGAGGAGGCGATGGATGGAAATACCAGAATGGGAATGGGAAGTGGAATTAAAATAGATGGCCACTGGGAGATCCTGCTTTCTCTATTTTTAACCAGTTAATCTTTTTTGCATTTTCAGGTGATAAAATCCTGGCCAGGGTACCATAACTACAACTCTTGAAATAGGATTATCTAATCATGGGCTGACAGGAGCTTAAGGACAGAGGCTTGGTTAATTTTCTCAAGTTAAAGACAGTGGGCTAAAAGTTCTTCTTCAATGTTTTAGTACAGTACATAAGTGAAATATATCTAAAATCTACCCACTAAACACAAATACCAACACATTAGAGCTGCTTGGCATATTTCTGGAGACTTAACCCATGTCCTCAATATGCACAAGAGTCATGCAAACACCTGCTGCACCCTTATATAATGCAGTCAAAGGGAGTGCAGTACATTTGTGAGAAATTCATTTGTGTTTCCTTGAGTCCACAAACAGCAGCCTGAAATCAGAGTAACTCATACTGAAATAGGCCTTGGCTGAAGAGAAACCTGTTGTGGTGAACTACATATACCTGTCTGGACACGCCCCCCCCCCCCGCTGACTGCTCCTGTGGCTCCTCCCACTGACCCCCCATATAAAGGCGATTGGAGACACAGCCCCGGCCTCAGTCTCCAGGATGTAGTGTGGTGGTCATTTGCTGCTTGTTCTTTCTTCCAGCCAATAAAAGCCTATATCTCGCCTCACGTCTCCGAGAGTTATTGATGGTGCATCACCTGTTCAGCATGATTTGAAAGGAATTAACCTTAATCTGATCTGCCATGGTGTTTGAGATATCTGACACATCACAGATAGCTCATTTTAACACGTTAAAACATTTAGTTTTGGGTACGGATATCTCAGGACTCTGTCTCAGGCCTAATAAACTTCAGCTGTTTCATCAATGTCTTTTTCTACATCAGGTTTTGAAGAGGAAATGTTTTCAACTCTTTATGCATTTTTGTCCAAACGCATTAAAAAAATGGATCAGAACAATATTCAAGTTTGCTGTGCTAATTGACAATTGAAGCAACAAGACACCAGCATATCAACTCCCCTTGACACTGAATGTCATTATCTATGTCAAATCCTCAGCAGCAACATACCAAGAATCACTATTGTTGAGGAATTTAACTTGTCCAGCAACTGCAATGGTGTTCAGAAGCTAGGTACTCTGCATTGAATGTTTGTCTCCTGACACCACAAAAGAAACTTCCTGCGATCTATAAGATCAAGAATATGATGAAATCATTTCCAGTTGCCCAAATGAGTACAAATTCAATAACACTTAACAGGTTTTATTTAATCCAGTACAATATAGTCCACTTGTTTGCTTACCTACCTACTGCCTTCAATATTCACTCCTTCTAGCTCTGGTGCACTACTGTTATATAGTATATAAAATTTATACTGACACAACTGCAACAAAATTTACTGCAACAACTACTAAAACTTCTACCTTCCAGAGAAACAAAGACTCGTGGAAACTTTAGACTCTTCAAATTCCTTCCCACTCTTCATGTCATCTTGACTTGGAAATTTATCAGAATTGCTTCATCATTGCTGGGTCAAACTTTTGGAGTATACTGCTGAACAGCATTGTGAGAATACCTTTACTAAGAAGCCTGCAGTTATCCAAGAAAGCAATTCACTATTAACTTGCTCAAGAATAATTAAGGGTAACTAATAATTACTTGCCTTATAAGTGGTATTCATACTAAAGAATAACTAAATCCAAAAATGCCTTTGACTACATTTTCCTATGTTAAAACCAAAATCTTTCAAGAGGGAATGATTGAGTAGCTGAAGCCACCAAATGTAAATATTTATCCAGTACTTTGTTCAAGGTTCCTTTTCTTGTTGAGTAGTATTCTAACGATGAGAACTGGTATCTTAAATTCTTAAAGATATCCAAGACTCGTACTATTGGAAATGAATCATAGAATTATAGAGCACAGGTTGAAACCATTCGTCCATTGAATTAATGCTGTTTCGCAGTAGTGATCCTCCCCACTTTTTCTCCAAAACCCAACAGAGTTACAGAGTTGTGCTGGACAGAAACAGTCCCTTTAGCCCAGTGTACCTATGCCAACCGTCATCCCTATCCATACCAATCCTTGACTACATTAATTCTATATTTCTCTATACATTGCTCATTCAAGTACCTGCCCAGATGCCCCTAAACTGTTGTTACTGTTTCTCCCTCAACTACTGTACCTCCCCTGGCGGCTCTTCCCAGATACTAAATTCCCTTTATGTGGAAGATTTACCCCCTATATTCCCTTTAAGCTTCTTTCCCTCTCAACTTGAATCCAAGCCTTCTAGTACTACACGCTACTACTGTGGGACACAAACATTACTTCCTTATTTATTCCTCTCTTACATACCTCTATTATGTCACCCATCAACCTCCGTTACTCCAGGGAAAAGAGACCCATCCTAGCTAACCTCTCCTAATTACTCAAGCCAGTTTGCTAGCTTGTTTTTTTATACAAACTCGTCATGTGGAAACTTATCAAAGGCCTTGCTAAAGACCACCTTTGACCCTGTCCTCCTAAATCCTCTAAGTCAACTCTTAAAAAAAATATCAATTAATGAGAAAGGACCACCCAGCCACAAAGCTATATTCACAAGTACTATGCAAATAAATCTTGATACGCAGAATCCTTTCCAGTAAGTTTCCCACTGTTAGTGTAAGGCTCAACAGCCTACAGTTCCCTGCCTTATCACTGCTGCCCTTCTTAATAAAGGACACAATGAGCTAAATCAAAGTTAAAAAAAAGTATAATTGAGGGAATATCAATCTGTTGGGATTTTCAGGCACCTGCCTGATTGACAGATGAGAGAAATATTTATTATCGTTTTCCTGAATTAGCTCAAGGTTTTTTTTTACTACTTCTCAGAAGAAAAATAAAATTGCTATTAATGGAAGTCCAGTAAAATGTTTGCCGACATTTTTTGCATCCTGAATATATATATACTCAGAAAATGGTGTATGTTTTTACCTCAACAAATGAACCTGCGTAAACTTTCCTGTTTTACTCTGATACCTTGGCCTCAAAAATCCTTGTGCTATTCCCATTCAATTTTATAATGCAAAAGGTAGGCCATTGATGCAAATTGTAAATAAGGGTCTAATAACTCCAACAAAGCCATGATCTAATGGCAATGTAATTAAGAAAAATGACAATTGGAACAACTGACCCTTAGGTCAGTTAATCCAAAGCATGGTTACTGGATTTCAAAGGTTAGTGATTCTTTAAATGCTACTTATATAAGAGGATGAACAGAAGTGTTTATTTCTACATTCCCAAACACCTCAGCTAAGCTTTCAACCAGCCCCATCCCTACTTGTAACAATATCCAGCCATTTCTGGTACTCTGGTCATGGGCCAGAGTCAACGTTACTTTTGAAACTTTCACTGAAATGCTATGGTAACACCTGTACTATTTAAAGCAGTCCTTTCTCTGAGCAAAGTGGCTGAGGAACTAAGATATACTACATGCAAACAGGTAGGTACAATCAAACTTGTAATATTGTACACTTCAGCAGGCACAGGTGGTGTAGAAATATATGCATTTTGTCAATTCCAAATGTCAAAGTGTATGTACATTTCACTACTATCAAACTGATTTTAACACAGTGAGATATCATTAAGAGCAAACATAATCTGGGAGAGCTCATTAAAGGCATTACAGAGTTTAATCCTTTATTATTTGAATCACATTAATAAAATGCTCAGTTATTTGCAGTAGAAAGCACTAACCAAACAGACCTTGCAGATAAAAACTGGACTGCCTACTACCATCAGAATCAGGGTTCTGCTGGCAAACAGTAAGTTGGTTTCTAAAGGTCTCATCATTGGAGAAAATTATCATAGAATATGGAGACTAAAATTTTGCCAGTAGGAACTAGTGTAGATTGAGGAAATTTATTTTATTTATCATTAGTGGAACTCAAGAGGCTTTATGACAATTCCACCCGATGTTGTAGGCAAAGCAGGAAGCCTGCACAACAGCACACTTTAGATCCTAATTGCTCTTAATAGCAAGATCCCTCACAGAATCTAAAGTGAAATCGAGTTATCACTATAGAATGAGTCATACTACGAAATTCATTGCCATAGATGGCTCTGGAGGCCAAGTCATTTGGTATATTTAAAGTGGAGGTTGATAGGATATCAATTAGTAACGTGTCAAAGGTTACTGGAAGAAGGCTGAAGAATGGTGTTGAGAGGGACAATAAATCAGTCATGATCAAATGGTCTAATTCTTCTCCCATGTCTTATGGTATGCTGATACATACTATAGTAGAATTGGATATATTGCCAGAATATTGTTGATCATCTGGCAAAAGAAAATCTTAATAGATTTCCACATTAAAGATGCATAACATGCTCTCCCTGACCATGATTCGAGCCACTAGAGCTGAGTCAGCTTGTCTGTAGTGCAAGTTTATCATGACTTTTCTGAATTGTATTATGCCGTACAAACTACAAAAAGAACTGCAACCAGACAGTCAGGAATTGCAGGATATGGCTGTTAGAGTTCTAAAGTGCCACCAAAGACAGTCTACTTGAACCTTCCATTATGACAAATTCCTTGGGGTCTTACAAAGCCACAAGTTGGAGCATATTCAACTGTTACGCAGAAGTTACCATATCTACAATCTGTATTACCTTCAAAGTTCAAAGTAAATGTATCATCACAGTACAAAAATGTCACCATATACAACCCTGAGATTCATTTTCTTCTGGGCATACATGGTAAATCCAAAAAACACAATAGAATCATTGAAAAACCGCACTCAACATGACGGACGAACAAACAACGTGCAAAAGACAACAAACTGGGCAAACATAAAAACAAAGAAATCTCAGATGAAGTAAAGAATGGATTTTATCATGTTCAGGTTCTCAAGCATAACCAATACATTGCATATCTATTTTGGCTCAGAATATTCAAAATATTCAATCACTCATTCCTTAATAAAAGATGCCAGTAATTTCCAGCTACAGATTATTGGCTAACAAGTTTAATGTTTTTACTTTCTATTATCACTTTTATTGTTCACTGATAAATATAATATTACAATCAGAAGCAAAGTTTCTTGAATTGAGCAAACTTTGGAAGATATTATTTT
This sequence comes from Hemitrygon akajei, assembly GCF_048418815.1. NCBI lineage: Eukaryota > Metazoa > Chordata > Chondrichthyes > Myliobatiformes > Dasyatidae > Hemitrygon > Hemitrygon akajei. Next base: position 80,457,162 of record NC_133127.1, on the reverse strand, counting down.
TCTTTCCAGTTTTGAAAACTCATTGCCCAGATTCAATATTATCTCCTTTGAATACCTGGAAAGCTACCCAAACCTTTTAATATGAACACTGATGCTAATTATTCAGCAGAGCATTATTTTTATTTACAATGTTATCATAATATTTGTAGATATATGTTTACTCAAACCATTGTTTTCATTTCAAAACTAGTTTTTAAACACTTTTCAAGTTTTTTGATTCTATTTATTGTGCTTTATGTTTTGTCATCTTTTGCTGTTCATTTCATGATTCTCATTCAGAGTAATATTTAACCTCTAACAAACCAAAAGGTTCAGCATGGTGGGAATAATGTTTTAAGTTTCATCTGTTTCAGTGCAATGAGTATTGTAGTTGAAGTGGATCGGCTTAGAGCATGGAATGCCACATTGACTTATGATATCTTAGCCATCTGTGAGACTTGGTTGTAGAAGAGGCAAGACTGGCAGATCAATGTTCCAGGGTTCCACTGTTATAGGTATAATAGAGGGGAAAGTATGAAAGGGACAGGGGTCATCCAGGAAAATGTCACCGCAGTGTTAAGACAGGACACACTGGTAGGCTTGTCTACCAAGGTTATATGTGTGGAACTGAGGAATAAGAAAGGGATAACCACATCAATGGACGTTACAGACCTCCCTATAGTCAGTGGAATTAGGGAGCAAAATTGAAGAGATAGCATACAGTTGCAAGAAAAGTAAGTTTGTGATAGTAAGTGGTTTTAAATTTTCATATATTGACTGAGATTCCTATACTGTAAAAGAACTGTATGAGATAGAGTTAGTCAAATGTATTCAAGAAAGCTTCCTTAATCAACATATAGAGGTCCCAACTGAAGAGAGCATGATACCAGGTCTCCTGTTTGGGAACAAGGCAGGACAGGTGACATACGAGTGTGTAGAGGAAAACTTCAGATCAAATGATGATAATTTTATTAATTTCAAGAAAATTTTGGAGAAGAATAGGACTGATCTTAACCTCGGATTGAAATTAAATTGGAGAAAGGCCAATTTTGATGGCATCATAAAGGATCTAGCAAGTGTCGATTGAGATAGTTTTTTTTTTGGCAAAGGGATGCTTGGTAAGTTGGAGACCTCCAAAAGCAAAATACTTAGAGTACAAGAGTTTGCATATTCCTGTCAGAATAAAAGGTAAAACTAACAGGATTAGGGAACCTTGGTTTTCAAGGAATACTGAAGCCCTGGTTAAGAAGGAGGTGCATAGCAGGTATAGGCGGCAACTAACAAATGAGGTAATTAAGGAATAAAAGAAAAGCAAGAGAACACTTCAAGAAATCAGGAAAGCTAAAAGGTATGAGATTGCTCTAGCAGACAAGGAGAAGCAAAATCCTAAGGGCTTCTACAGTTGCATTAAGAGCAAAAGGATTACAAATGACAAAATTGGTCCACTTGGAGATCAACATGGATATCTAAGCATGGCTCTGAAAGAGATAGGGGAGATATCAAAAGGATGTTTTAATTTGCATTTACTCGGGACACAGATTCAAAGATTATAGAACTGAGCAAAACAGTAGTGAGGTTATGCACCATGGCCAAATTACAGAGGAAGAGGTATTTGCTGTATTGAGGCAAATTAGGACCGCAATTTAAGGTGGATAAGTCGACAGTGCATGACATGCTGTCCCCTTGGACATTTGTGGGAGGCTAGTTCAGAAATTCCAAGGAACCTGGCAGAGGCATTTAAAACATTCTTAGCCACAGGTGAGGTGTATGAGGACTGTAGGTTTATGAATGTTGTTCCGTTGTTCAAGGAAGTCTCTAAGAATAAGCTAAGAAATTATAGGCTGGTGTTATAGGATATACAAAAGTATTTCAATAGACAGGGCCTGATCAGGGATAATCAAAATAGCTTTGTGTGTGATGGGTAATGTCTAACCAATCCTATAGGGGTTTTCAAGGAAGTTAACAAGAAAGATAATGAAGGAAATGTAGTGGACATTGTCTATAAGGTCTTATGTAAGATTTTTAATAAAATCCCATGTGGAAGGTTAATCCAGAAAGTTCAGCAACTTGGCATCCAGGATGACATAGTAAATTGGATTCAATATTGGCTTCAAGAGAAGCCAGAGAATGGTAGTAGATGGTTGTCTCTCTGACTAAATGTGCTGGGTGTGTTATTGTTTGTCATCTACAGTATATTAATAATTTGGATGACATTGTGGTAAACCGGTACAGCAAATTTGCAGATGACAAGATTGGGGGCATAGTGTGCAGCGAAGAAGGCCATCAAAGCCTGCAGTAGCATTTGGACCATCTGGAAAAAAAGGGCTGAAAAATGGCAGATGGAAATTAATGTAGACAGGTGTGAGGTGTTGCATTTTGGGATTACAAACAAGGGTAGGACTTGCACAGCAAATGATAAGAGCACTGAAGAGTGCAGTAGAACAAATGGATCTGGAAATACAGATCCATAATTCCTTAAAAGTGGCGTCACAGATAGATGGGGTCTTAAAGAAATCTTTTGGCACAATAGCCTTCATAAATCAAAGTATTGAGTACAGGAGTTGGGATGTTATGTTGAAGTTGTACAAGACATTGGTGAGGGCAAACTTGAAGTATTGTGTGCAGTTCTGGTTACCTACCAACAAGAAAGATGGCAGTAAGATTGAAATAATAAACTTACACGGATGCTGCTGGAAACTTGAGGACCTGAGTTATAGGGAAAGGTTGAATAGGTTAGGACTTATTTCCTTGGAGTTTAGAAGAATGAAGGGAGATTTAATAGAGGTATACGAAGTTATGAAGAGTATAAGATAATATAAATCAATATTACCTCAACTAATATCATGTACCTGTTCTGGGCCCAAGGATTTGTAGGATATGGCTTATCAAATTCTTATTCAGGTACTGAATATTAAATGCAAGCAGACTTTTTCCATGGACATTGGGTGAGACTAGAACTAGAGATCATAAGAGTAAAAAATGAAATATTTAAGGGGAACCTCTTCACTCAGAGGATTGTGCTAGTGTGGAGTGAGCTGCTAGAAGTAGTGATGAATATGGATTCAAATGCAACATTTCAGAGAAGTAAAAGGATGGGAGGGGATGGAGGGCTATGGTGCAAGTGTGGATCAATGGGACTAGGCAGAATAATGTCCAGTAAGGAAGAGGTGGCTGAAGGGCCTGATTTTGTGCTGTAGTGTTCTATGATTCTATAATTTTTTTTTTACCATCTCCAGTTTCTTTTGACCTTCAGAGACATTTATTTGTTGGAAATTAGAATTTTTGCTTTCTTGGAATGTAAACTGTTTCTGGAAACAGAAAATATGATTAAAAGTAAGCTTTCAAGCCTCCTCTGCCATTTAATATCACCACTGGCAATCAACAGCTTCAGTACTCTGTTACCACTTTCTCCTCATATTCCTTGATCCCTGTAGCATTAACATGTATATATCACTCTATCTAAAGTATTTTTAATGACTTGGCCTCCTTGCCTTATTTTGTAAAGAATTCTACAGGTTCACCTTTTCCATGTACAGAAAGATGTTCAGCGAAGCAGTCTCCCAACCTATGTTGGGTCTTACTGATATATAGGAGGCCACACTGGGAGCGCTGGATGCAGTAGATGACCCCAAACAGACTCACAGCTATAATTAATCCTGTCTCATAACTAAGCCTCACCAGTTCTGACAGAATCCTAACAAATCACGTGTGAATTCTCTCCAATCGTAATGGAATCCTCCTATAACACTGTGAGAACTGTACACATTACTCTTGCTGCTATACAGTCTGTCTCCTTGTTCTTATGTTCTATGCTTTGTTGAATAAAGACAAATATCCCATAGGCCTTGATTATCTTATCTATATGCCTTGCCACTTTATGGGATATGTAGATAGAAATTTAAAGATCTAATCTCCCTCTGCTCATTTTAGTATTCTATTATTTACTTTTTATTATCTTGCGTTGTTTGCTTTTCCCAAATGCATCACTTCATACTTTTTTATTGATTTTTTATGCATTTCTACAATTGCTATAACAAAAACCCAACTACAAAATAAAGATTAATACAGTTCAAGATAAACATACAATAATATGGTTCAAAATAATGATGAAAAAGCACCCAAAATAAAGTCATGTAAAGTTACTATCCTCCCCCCACCACAGAAAAGCTCCAGACCAACCAATCTCAGGCATCGCAGGAAAGTTGGGTAATAAAGAATTAATGAAATGTCTAATTTGAAGGTACCTAAAAAAATAAATGGGCATTAGGTAGATTGAACTTAGCAGAAAGTTGTTGAAAAGTTGCGAAACAATTATCAATGAAAAGATCTTCAAAATGCCTAATGCCCTTTCTATACCAATCATGAAATGTTGAATCATGCATAGAAGGTAAAAAAAGGTGATTATGCAAGATAGGACTAGAAAGGGAGAAACCATGAAGACCATTAAATTTTCTAAACTGGGCCCATATTCTCAGAGTATGTCTAACAAGAGGATTAACATTAGTCTAGGCAAGCGACTAGGGAGTGCAGATCCAAGAAGTGCAGAAATAGAGAGATCTTTAGTGGAGTTCAACTCCATTGCCACCCACTTAGGACAATCAGACCGGCTATGAAAAAAGGATCAGAAAGTAAGACAGCGAATATTAGCTGCCCAGTAGTATAGACGGAAGTTAGGTAAAGCCATGCCACCTTTTTTAGATTTTTGGAGATAAGCTTTATTAAGTCTAGAATGTTTACCCTTCCATAGATAGGACAAAATAATAGAGTCTAAGGAATTGAAAAAGGTTTTAGAAACAAAAATTGGAATAGATTGAAATAAGTATAAAAATTTAGGAAGGATATACATTTTAATAGCATTAACATGACCTACCAGAGACATAGATAAGGGTGACCATTGTGACAAACTCTGTTTTGTAGAGTTCAAAAGATTGGCAAGATTTTCACTAAAAAGATCCTTGAAATTCCTTGTAACTGTTATTAACTACTTTAAAAGGGAGGTCGCGAAATGTTAATGCTTGTGCTTCTTTATTAATCGGAAAAAGTTCACTCTTGTGTAGGTTAAGTTTATAGCCAGAAAACTGCCTGAATTGATCAAGAAGTAAAAACATTGGGGGTAAGGAAGTGGATAGATTTGATAGAAAAAGTAATAAATCATCAGCATAAAGAGAAACTTTATGCTCTACACCCCTTCTCTGGATACTTCTCTGGATCAAATGCCAACTGATACTTCAGGCTACTCTTCCCAACTTAAAACCTCCTTCTTCACAATGAACAGCACGGGGAATTATATTTTTAATCATCCATGGATTTCTAATTCATGCACTTGCACTTAAGTCTCAACATAATTGCAACAAGCAAAAGATTCAGAATTAAGCTCATGAAATTGACTTTAACTCTTCGTTTCCAGCTACTGAGCAAGATAAAATTCAATTCACCACTTCCTCTTGCCTCTCAACATATCCCATCACATCTCCACCAAAGACTTAACCAATAGAGTCTCAGCTGACTCATACTGATATTCTTCAAATTGGCTTCCTGCATAAGGATGCCCATTTAGATTTTGCAGTTCGCCAGCATTCAATCAATGAGAACAATTTCAAACAATTTTCTGGTATGCTGTGTTGCAATTGAAAGGGAGGCATAATATATTTCTACACACTTTAAATTGATGGCAGATCTTGGAAACTTTCTTTGTTCTCTAAACACTTCTAAACATTAAAACCATACACATGTGTGGTCATCAAGTAAAAATTATGCCTACAATGCTTAGTGAAGGGATCAAATTGTAGGTGGAGGACGATGGGAAGCAACTTGCCTTCCATCGTTTAGTTTTATGACTTTACAGGTCCAACATGGTTAAGGTTCTCCACAGTGATAGCAGCAGAGGTGAAGACTGAACCCAGGTCATCGGCACTGTGAGCAGCAGCCCCGTGAGCTGTGCCAGTATGTGTGGAGAAGTGGTGAAGAGAGCGGTAAGTGGATAAGAAGATCCTGAGGTATCCAAAACGAATCACCAAATCAACATTTCAAAGTGGTTGATAGGAAAGAGGCTTTCCTAATAACGCCAGAAAAATATTAAGCCAAGGTGGAAGAAATTGTAAAAATTATTGCTACCATTTTGGCCAATTTTCTGCTACTATCTGAGAAAATTGCAAAGGAAAATTAATTTTCATCTTGTATTCACAGCTCTACTTTCTTGACAATTAGTGCTACTCATGACTCATGTTTCACTAATCATTTGATAAAACTGAGGAATGGGGACCACAATCTCCCAGCATCAGACAAAACTGAACAAGGGGTTACTAGCAGAGGTTTAAGAATCGAGTTTATGCTACAGACACAGCTAGTAGTTAGAACATTTAATGGTGACAGAAGCTGAGACCACAAAAGATAAAGATAAAAGGGTCTAAGAGGAAAATGGCTAAGTTGAAGGGGATCATTGGCCTTCCAAGATAGATCTCCCTCTATGTTCTCAATCTTCCACCTCACTGCTCCACAGCAGTGCTGCTGGGCCTGCCACAATTCCTTACTAGCAACCCAAGGCCAGCACTATCAGCAGCTTTGCAACATAGCCTGCCTGTTACTGGGGAATGATGCAAGTTTTGGAGGGGGCAGGTGGAAGATAATGGGAGAAGGGAAGAATCAATGGATTGATGTCAGAGGGCAGAGGAAACAGAGAGGAAGGACTGCCCATGGAGGGAAAGGAGGAAAGGCCAAGCAACAGGGTGCAAGAGAGGATAGTCTTTAAGGATGAAAGGACACTTAAAGAGAGGATATTTAAGGAAATCTCAAGGTGAGTGATCTAGGTAAGGGAAGCAAGCAGGAGGCAATGGGCAAGGGCACTTCTATATGTGTGTATGATCACTTGCTAGTGTGTGTATAGGAGAGAAGGAGATGACTGTAAACTGTCACTTCTGCATGTATGTTCTAGATCTTGGATGCTCTTGTCACAAGATCAAGACTTTCCCGTCATATTCAAGTTAACCTGTTTGAAAACGGTATTCCATGTAAAAAATAACAGGTCACTCATCAGGTCTGAGACTTAGAATTTCTGGTTTTTTTCCAGAAAATATTCTAAAAGACAACAGCCCTGAATTTCTGATGCTATCATAGCCCTGGAGCTTAGGCACTTTAACATTGATATCACCAGCCCGACAGGGCAGCAACAGACAGAAGATGGTCAGTCACAGAAGGAAGTAGTAGGCACACTTCTTTCTTAAACAGGAAAAGAAATTGTGAGTTAGAATGATGTTTCAGCAACTTTTCCTGTGAAAATAGTGAACATAACCCTAACCACTGGTTCATTCAAACATAAAACCAGCACATAACAATCACCAGCACATATAGGCCAACCTTGAATATCACAGATCCAACCTTCAAAAATCCTTGGCCCATACCCCAGAGGATAATCCTCCTGTGCACCTTCAATGCCAGAACTGAAATCAAAGAATCCTCCACCTGACAAAATGCTTGAAACAAAACTTTGTCACAACTAAAGGTCATAAAAATAAGTACAAGGTCTCATTGTTGAGATCATCATTCAGTTATTGCTGGACTGACCAACAACTAATCCACTCTGTTATCTTCATCAGCTTGGCTCCAAGGCAACAGCAGCCACAGAAATATTGCTGCAGGAAAATTAGTTTTGAAGACATCAAGAATCCTGCAATGACTCTTCTCCTCAGAGAGCATCTGAAAGACAATCTGATGAATCCCCAGCCAACAGAATTCACAGCATCCACAGCAGCTGGACTGTCCTGAAGTTTACCATAATTAGCACCTGTGAAGAGACTTGGCTTTTCTACCAGAAACATCAGAACTGATTTAATGAGAATAACCAAGAGATCCAGCATTAATTAACTGCAAACATATGGTGTTTTTGGATTGCAAACTCTACTGTAGACAGAGAGGCGATCAGATGGAAAGAACACATCAAAAAACTTCTCAACATGACTATTCTTGATATGGAACATTTGACTTAATTCTACAGCAAAATGTCTTGTTCAGGGTTGCCACCATTAATAACTAGCAAAAAGTTAAAAGGCTAAATGCCAAATGAAAAACAACATTCCCTCAGAGTAAAATATATATCTCAAGATATTATAAAACTTAGCAGAGAGTAACTTTAGTCACAAAGCCTCAGCTTTATCTTCTGCACCTAGGTTAAGAAGGAGCATGCAGAAACATGCAAGAGAGGTGACACTCTATTGGCATGAGAGATGAGAGTAGCAAAACCATTTGTGGTAACTACAGAGCAGGCAGTGGAGGGACTCTAAGGGAAGAAAAGATCATTGCTAGGGACTTCCTCTAGTACCTATTCTCAGCAGTCAAAGACCTGCACCCCAAATCCTAGTCCAAACATCTGGAGACACTATGGACAATATCTTCACCATGTCTCAACTCAAACAGTAGTGCAGGGAGTAACATCAATTATTATACATGGTCTTTATTGACCTCAGAAATCTTTCAATCCATCAATTAAAGGAAATTGTGAAGCATCTTTCTCAGATTGACTGTCCACAGAAATTTGTCTTATTTTAATGTCTGCTGTAACATAGCATGCAAACCATGATCTTAACCAATAGGGTGCACAACAGTCCCAATCCCAGTGCAAATTGGTGTAAAGAAAGGCTGCTTCAGAGCCTCAACACTTTACTCAGCCCTTTTTTTACTATACTGTTGTACCTCATTTCCAGATAGCTTCCCTCTAGAGTGGGTTAAGTGGCACAAATAGGCCAGTCTATGTCATTACCCACTGCATAAAGATAGTTTAGCAAGAAATAAATCCAATTTCTGATCATAATTGATTAAAATTACATGCTGTTAAAACACAATACATTTATATGGTATATTATTGAGTATCTTCAGATCATTCTACATCATGTAATGACCATGCAGTTGACTGGTGAGAGAATTGGGGACTTTTTAAATGGCATCTGTGAGAGAATAGGCTAGAGGGAAAATAAGCTAAGAATGGGGATTGGTCGGATTATTGAGCGTTATTATGGACTTGATGGGCTGAATTGCCTCCTTCTATGTCATAAGGAAATATAGAAAAATTTATGATGCTCTCAAAGAGTGTTAAATAGATTGAGGGTTTTCTCTTTCTGCAAATGTTTAAAATATGGTGTTAAAAATTCAACATTCAGAAATAAAATCAGTAGAAATCACTAAATAACAACAAGAGCATTGGAAATTAATAGGAATAAACTTTTCTCAGTGTCAGTTTGTTGTTAAATTTTGATTGAAGGAAACTGACTTATATTAAAATGTATGCTGATTTCTCCAAATTAATATCACATACAGTAATCTAAGTAACATGCACAAAATGCTGGAAGAACTTGACAAGTCAGGGAGCATCTATGGAGGGCAGCGAAAGGTCAGAATTTCATCACGACCTGGTGAAGAGTCTCAGCCCAAAATGTTGACTATTTACTCCCCTCCCCTGTGTTGCTCTGCATTTCCAGCATTTGCAGAATCTCTTGTTTTTATCAGTCACCTCAGTAATTCTGATTTACCTTTCTCCTCATATGCTGTGCCCATGTTTGCATTGGCTTCTGCCATTTTCTGTCCTCCTAATGGCATAATCATTTCACTGGTGGAAAGGCACGATTCAAAGAAGTAATCTGAAAGTAGTTTGTCACCAACTTTTTTAAAGTAACATGCCAGTGAAAGTTGATTATTATAGACTTCCTCAAACAGACCTTAAAAAAAGAGAAAGCAATATTTTAGAAATGATCATAGGATATATATCATAAATACGCACTTATTCATAAAAATTATGTTGCAATTGCAATTAGTTTATAGACATCACTTTCATTCCTACTACTATATGTCCATAAACAGGTTTTAAAGTTTAAAGCCACTTTGGTAGTAAAATGAACCACAAGTAATATTAATTATGGAATCAGTAAAATTCAAGTTTTGAAATACAAATTCAACAATCTCTGAATAGTTCATGGCATGCAACCTTTAGTTTCTAGTCAATTTTGTAAAGCTGCATAAATTTAACATTTTTTTGCATATCTAGTATCAAAAAACCACTGCTACAAGGAGTTGCTTTAAATTTAATTCATAATTATGTCCAGAATTTACTAAAAATACAAATGCTGGTATACTGTGCACCATGAATATCTTATAATAATATGATACTAAAGAGATACATCAAGAATGGTTGTGATAGTGATAGTTTTTGAAACCAACATCATACCATCAACCATCGCATGTTTTTCATAAATTTGCTGCATTTAGTCAACTTGTAAACTCACCATGAAAGCACTAAATAATTTAATTAACAATTAAATATAATTAACTACCAATATAATATCAATGGCTGCCAAATGCCAATCAATTTCTCTGACCCATGTCAACATCTAAAAATGTGATCCCTCAGTGTATCAGGTCATGAATTATTGCTGGAGATATTTTAAACATACACCTTTGAAAGGTTTATGTATGTTTCTGTCCCAATTATTTCTCATTCTTAATCTTTGCTGTGTTTATCTTTCTGTAAATGATTTGATATTGAATTCACCCACTGGAATTTACCTTCTTCACATTCAGCTATTTAATTCGCAATTATTTCTTACTCGTTAAAACAACACATTGTTTCCCCTATTGCTTAGCAGCTTTCCTGATGTCCTGTTCTTTTCATGGATCAGGTTATTCTTCCGGCAAGAGGTAGGACTAAAACACTGTTGAAGTAAAAAATGTAGGAAAAAAACAGCACAATGTGTGATGCCCCACTCCAGCAAATTCTGCACTGCTTTTTTTTTTGTATTAATTCCCTTAGAAGAATTAACAGAGTATGTAGGGGTCCTTGATCTGAAATGTTGACTGTTCTCTCTCATGGGGAGAGATGTTCTATCTTTGACCCTGGAGTTCTTCCAGCATTTTCTGTTTCTATGAACACATTTGCCTGATAAGTCTATTCACATCCCTCATCCCATACTCCAACATGAATGCAAAGTAACCATATATTTCACTTTAACAGTAAATGAGTACAACATCTATGCAACTTTAATATTCTCTTGCTTTAGGAGATGCCTAAATACATGTTCAGACACCAACTGCTGCATATCAAATGCTATGCATTTATAAATTGCAACCTTAATAACTCATCTGTATGAGAGAAAACCGATCTCCAAAAAGCTTTCAGAGATATGATCCCTTTCCATTTTAATTCATGCCATTAATGATACAAAATGGAAGTTCAATATATGTGCATTTAAAATGTCCAAATCCTTAAAAATGGATTCAATTATCATATTATATTTTCATACTTTCAGATGTTCACTTACTGCATTATATCATATCTATGAGCTTTCTAAAATTAAGCTCTTATGCACAAATTTTCAAAAACATGAATTGTTACCTTGAAGTATTTTCGTCCCCCTTTAGTCTAGCACTACTGCCATCAATACCGTGACCACCATTTACCTGCTCTTTGGGCTGCCTCAGCCCTAGTTAAGAAATATTGAAGTTGATCCAGTTTATTATGCTGCTTATCCAACGGCTCTTCGATCCACATGTCTGACCCAGGGCCTGCAGCCTCCCTTGCAGCATTCCAGTGCAAGATTAGAGTAGTAATCTCTGAAAAAGACTTGTGATAACCTTGCCGCAGCATGTCTAAGCAGATGTTGTGTCTGTATGAATTCCTGAAACTGGAACAAGAAAAGAAAAAAAACATAAAAGATTTAATAAAATTGTTTTCAGTAATATATTATAGTTTGAAAGGCTAAATCAGTTATTTCATTTTCAAATAATGCAAAAAATTATATTTAACTTTAGGTGAGAAAATTATTTTAACTGAGGTAATAAATCAACCATGATCTTATTGAATAATAAAAAGCCTTGCACTCCAGTAAGTTGTTTGGTTGGAAGGAGAATATTGAGAAGGACTTTTAAAAATTAAGTAAAATAGGCAAAATTGTGCTGATAGAGTTCAAAGTGAAGACATTCTTGAAATAAAGCCCAGTTTTCCAATAATTTTAAAAAATTTTGTATCCATTGATTAGCTTTAGTATTTTTCATTTTAGATTGCCAAAAATCACTTGTTCCTAGCTTCTTCCACTTATGCAATATGAATACACTATCTTTTGTAAGTTCAAAATGTATGAATAACATTTCCACAGGTGATGGTAACAGAGTTAGATGCTAAATGTTTATTGAGTTTGTGGAGTATTCCAGAGGGGATTAAAATGCTCTTGTCTAGCACTGTGAAATTATTCTGTTAATTATGATTTTCCAAACTAAAGAAAAAGGTAGCAGGTCAATATAATCACTTACAGCACTAACATCATCATTCTCAGTTGATTCTCAAGATGCATAGTAACACCACTAATAAGAACTATGGAAATGGCAGAAGAGGTCTTTGAATAACAGGTGATGAGCAACTATTTTAACCTAAAGTATTTCCTCTCATTTTTTCAGTCTGTTTTAAGAAGAAACATTGAATTTTAAGCATAGGAAACCTACTTCTGCAAAGTACAGGCTTTCAGATTCCTGGTATGAGTCAGAGGTGCAAACAGAAAATAACATTAGACAAAACTAGATTAGCATGAACTTATTGAAAAGGTCAGGAAGGCTTGTGAACATGCTTGGCTAATGCTCTTGTTATGTTCTCAATGGAAACAGACAGATCAACTATTTAATATGCTTTACATTGTTTAAAAAGTTCATTGAAATTGAAGGCTCAAAAATGAATCTGAAGAACAAGCAGCTAAGAAAATTTAGGCAATGGTGAACAAGTTAAAGATCGTTCACTCCTCACCCCAATGATTATAATGAAGTACTTTGTGTGAGGACAGTGACAACAGACAAAATCAAAATTCAAAGTAAATTTAATATCAAAATATGTACTGTATACATTACCATAATACCTTGAGATTTATTTTCTTGCAGACATTTATGGGGAAAATACAATAGAATTTTATGAGAAACTGTACATGAACAGACAAACCTGACAAACAACCAAAATGCAAAAATAAGACAAAATAATACTGAGAACATGAGTGGTAACAACTTCTGGAAAGTGAGTCTGTAGGAGTCTGAATAGCAGAGAGTACTGTACAGGAATTAAGTAGTTCAAAAGGATAGAATGGGAAAAATGGGTTGTAGGAAAACAAGATACTGGGAGAGACAAAATTATATGGATGTAATAGGCTCTGGAAAGTACAATTGAAGGGAGAGGATAAATGAAAATATATTTCTTGTGATATCCTTTTGAAACATAGGTGATCCTATTAAACATACAAGGTTCTAAAGGTTACGACAAGATGGATAATGAAATGTTTCCGTTAATATAAGATTCTCTAATGAGGTGAAAATAGTTACTAAGTAATGTGTGGCCTCCATCAGTCGTGGTCAACCATGGGTAATGCGCCTCTGGTAGTCACTGGTTTGATGAGCAGCGTTGACTATGGCTATTGAGGCTGATCCTAGAATGGCAGGCTCTGCCACAGTTGCTGCAAGTGTAGGGCATCGTGGAATTGGTGTCCGCTGTGCTCTCCGCTCTTCAAACTGACTCAGGATCACTTTTTCGCCTTGTTCTAGATGTACCTCACCATTTGGTGTGGTCATCAGCTGTATCCTCCCAGCACTCTGTTGATTTTTAAGACTTTCATGTCACGCTTGCAGAGGTCCTTGAAGCAAAGCTGGGGACTACCAATGTTCCTCTTGCCTGTTACTAATTCTCTGTAGAGGATGTCCTTTGACAGTCTACCATCCTTCATATGACAGATGTGGCCCAGCCAGCACAGTCTGCGTTGTCTTAAAAGCGTGAACATTGTGGGAAGTCCAGCGCAGGAGAGGACTGCAGAATTTGGGACTTTGTCTCTTCAGGTGATGCCGGGGATGTGGCGAAGGCTGCACAGGTGAAAACTACTGAGTTTCCTCTCCTGCTTGGAGTAGATGATCCAAGTCTTGCTACCATACAGGAGGATGCTGATAACACATGGATTGTACACAGCAGTCTTGGTCTTTGTAGTGAGTTTCAGATTCTCCCAGACCTGCGAGGAGAGTTGAGCAAGGATTGATGCTGTTTTGCCAATATGCCTATTAATTTCAGCATCGAGGGAGAGTGTGTTGCTAATGGTCGACCCCAAGTACGTGAACTCATGGACCACTTCTAGATCTTAATAGTTGATGGTAATGACTGGTGTCTCCACTATGTTCTGGGCAAGGACATTTGTTTTCTTTAGGCTGATGGTAAGCCCGAAGTCCTTGCATGCCTTAGAGAAGCTGTCCATGAGAGTTTGTAGTTGCTGTTTGATGTGCAAGGTTATAGCGGCGTCATCGGCAAAGAGCATGTCGCGTATTAAGATCTTTTGCATCTTTGTTCTTGCTCTCAGGTGCGCAAGGTTGAACAGCCACCCAGCAGACCTGGTGTGCATGTAGATGCCTACTTCTAAGCAACACGATAGTCATTTTAACACAAAAATCAAATTCAAGTTTATCATCGTGCAATGATGCAATGAAAAACTTACTAGCAGCAGTATCATGGCCACATATCAGCACATAAGCAGCATTCATAATAAACATAAATTATGCACAAATTTTACAAGAACACACAATTAGAATGAAAGAAAACAATGTCCATTTTACGGCAAGGTGATCAGAGTAGTCATCATGTTGCTAAATTGTAGTGATTAACGTTTTACAGGTTGATTCAATAACTAAAAGGATGAAGGGAATTAGCTGTTCTTGAACCTGGTAGCGTGGGCCTTCAGCCTTCCGTTACTCCTGCCCAACAACAGCTATGAAAACATGGCAAGGCCTGGATAGTGGGAATCTTTGACAATGAATATTACCTTCTTCAGAATCAGAATCAGGTTTATCATCACTGCCATGTATCATGAAATTTTGTTAATTTAGCAGTAGTAGTTCAATGCAATACATCATAACACGGAAAGAAAAAAATGAATAAATAAATCAACTACAGTAAGTATATGTATATTAATTAAATTAAAAATAGTGCAAAACATAAATAATATATACACACATGGTATATATACACACTTTTTCAGACTTTCTGTAGATTTGACTAATTGTGGGGATGGATATGCCCATTAAGTATTGGGCAGTGCCCACTACTCTATGCAGGTTCTTATAGTCATGTATATTTGAATTGTTATACCAGATTATAATGCAACAAATTATCTGTAGAACTTTGTTAGAAAGTTCAACAACAAGTCAAACCTCTTTAACCTTCTGAGAAAGTAAAGACGTCTAAAGCACTTTCTGTATGGTCAAATCTATACAGAATAGAGCAGGGGGATAAGCATGCAGCCTTGAGGTGCACCAGTCTTGATGGTCAGCAAAGAGGAGATGTTGTTACCAATCCCAATTGATTCAGATCTGCTGATGAGAAAGTTGAGTACCCAGCTGCATCCCAGGTCTTTAAGCTTAAGGAAGATTTTAGATGGGATGATTGTGTTGAATGCTTTCTCTCACTAGAGGTGGTGAAGCTTAGGAATTCTCAACCCCAAAGGGCTGTATTGACTAGATTACTGGAGATATTCAAAGAGGAGGTAGAAATTTTTTTGTAAGGTTGGGGAATTAGGACACTACACAATGCTTAGAGTGAATAGTATTTAAGTACACTTTGTAGCATCAGTTGTGTGCTTATGTTCAAAAGTCAATGATAGTTGCCGAGAAATAAGCATTATGACCATTTAGAATTATTTTGCTAACTGCAGTTTCAAGCATTCAAGTTAGAGGTGCAAGAAATGGCTAGGAGTGAAAATGAAACAATTTTACTACTTCAACAAGTTAGAAACTATGAAGAATTTGAAGGTCTTAACAATCGTTTTGCATGTTGCAATAAAAATGAAGATTTGGAGAAAGTATTGTATGAAGGCGTCCATAATTTGCACTATGTATTTGCACTAATTTTGTTCTTTTACTGTCAATCAAAACAACATGGCAGTGTGATTGGATTGAGTGCAAAAGGTTGGCATGGATTACAATGGGACATCGAAAGGTGCAGAGCTGTGCTATGTAAGCTTTAAAGAGGGAACAGAGGAAATTTACAAGGAAACTGCCTGGATTATAGAACATGTCTTATGAGGATAGAGTGAGTGATCTAGGAGCAAAGGAGGAAAAGGGGTAATGTGATTAAGTTGTATAAGGAGCATAGATAGAGTGAACTACCCATGATTTTTTCCAAGGGTGGAAATGGCTAATGCAGGAGGGCATAATTTAAGGTAATTGGAGGAAACTATAGTTGGGGGGAAAATGTCAGAGGTAGGTTCTTTTTACACAGAGAGTAGTGGGTATGTGGAATATGCTGGCAGGAGTGGTGGTGGAGGTAGATACTTTAGGAATCTTTAAGAGACTTTAAGATAGGCACGTGGATGAAAGAAACATGGAAGGCTATGTGGGAGGGAAGGGTTATTGATCTTGGAGTTTGAAAGCACATAGCACCAAACTTGTTTCCTAGTTTAGAGCTGCCAAATCTGTATTTTTATCCTTTAGCATGACTTTAGTGATACACAACACAATGGAAGACAACTTCAATTTGAAGACAGTGTTTCATCACCACAAAGACTGGGTAATGGTTATTCCTATCAACAGATTCACTGGCAACAGATGGATTGATGGGGATAAGGTTAAGCATGTTTAATTGTCATGTGTTTTTTTAAAAATTCCCAATCTAGCAGCAATAGCCTTCAGAAGTCAACCAGCACAATTTTGTGATAGTTCTACTTGGTCATTTTTAATGATGGAGCCAAAAGAGATATTCAGTGTCACAATACTTTCAGTGATTCTTCCAAGAATTATAAAACTATGATACATAAGCTGAGGGCAGATAGTAGGCAGTAATCAGTAGGAACTTTCATTGCTCCTGCTTGGCCTGGTGGAATGAAACATTGTAGGGTCTATAATGAAAATAGGAGTCCACTAACTCTCACTTTTATATCAATGTACTTCCCATCTAATGTATCTGTCCTGCTGGTAATAGAGGACTTTTGACATGCTGATTATGAGTACAACTATGCCAGATAGTTGCTTGACTCAGAACTTTATTGAACATAACACCCACTGGTCTTTGCTCAACTATTCTATGAGTTGCATGCTCAAAGAGCTCTGCCAGTTCAGTCAAAGATGATTTTTCTTTGGGATTCAAGTTGATACTGCTCAATCCTGTTATTTTTCCAAGATATTCCATTATTATATCTTTTATTATAAATTCCAGCATTTTCCTCAAACTTTTTTTTTTATAATGCCATTCATTGACAAGTCTAAATACTGGAAGTTCCCACCCAACAACAATGTACAAGTACTTTCATTAGAAGAACTGCAGTGGATCAAGAAGATGGGCCATCAGCATTTACTGAAAGTCATTAAGGGATGAAGGGGTGAGCAATAAATGCTGGCATTACCACTGATATACACATCCTCAAAAATGAATATGCTAGTAATACACATAAAATGTTAGAGGATCTCAACAAGCCAGGCAGCATCTATGGAAAAGACTAAGCAGTCAATTTTTTGGGCCAAGACCCTTCCTTCATCAGGACAGGAAAATAAAAAGAGATGCGGTCCTAAATATGCATATTTAAATATAAGCAATAAATATGCTTTCCTTTGGTTTGGTCCTTTTCTCTACATTATATCAGGGAGCTCGTTAGATTTGACATTATTGGAAATTAAGTTCTTCAGTGTCAAATTCCTTCAGGTCTTACTCCAAAAGAGCATTCTCCATGATACCCAGACTTTACCTTAATATCTAAAATATTCCTTGTGACATTTTTAAGCAGGAATTAATTTGTTGCTGCTTATGGAATCAATTTGGCAGACAAAAGACTGCTCATTTTGTACTAGAGGTCCAATGACCATCTTTTTAGCAACATGGAATGAAGAGGCTGTGCTAGAAATAGATTTTATGCTTAAAAACTTATTCAAAAAGAATGCTAAGTATCATATTGAGGTATCCTTGGCAAATTGAATTATCATGAACAGGCATCAAAATTTGCAATCAATGTGTGGCTTGAACAGCAGTCCTTCCAATTTCTAGTCATAAAGAAATGTTACCATCAGCAGCCTAGTTCAAAGTTCAAATTAAATTTATTATTAAAGTATATTGATACCACCGTATAGCACACTGAGATTCATTTTCTTGCAGGCGTTCACAGTAAATACAAAGAATCACAATCAATGAAAAATCACACACAAGACAATAAACTGCAAATACAAAAAAAATAGATAGATACAAACGTAGATAGATATAGATAGATAAACAGACAGACAATGAACACTGAGAACATAACATGAAGAGTCCCTGAAAGTGAGTCCATAGGTTGTGGAAACAGTTCAGTAATGGAGTAAATGAAGGTAGTGTGGGTCCTGAGAGGGGGCAGCCTGGATGATGGTGGTCCTTGATGATGGTTGCTGCATTCCTGTGACAGTGCTCCTCCTTGATATGCTTAGTGGTGGGGAGGGTTTTACCCATGATATACTGGGCTATATCACCTACTTTTTGTAGGCTTTTCCATTCAAGGGCTGTGGTAAACTATGTATACCTGTCTGGACACGCCACTCTGCTGACTGCTCCTGTGGCTCTTCCCACAGACCCCTGTATAAAGGTAATTGGGGCACTGCTCCTCCCTCAGTCTCCGAGATGTCGTGCACCCTTTTTGCTGTTAATAAAAGCCTATCGTTTGCTTCCAGTCTCCGAGAGTTATTGATGGTGCATTAAGGGCATTGGTATTTCCATACCAGGTTGTGATGCCTGATCAGTATGCTTTCCACTGCACATCTATAGAAGTTTGACAAAGTTTTAGATTACATGCCAAACCTTCACAAATTTCTGAGAAAGTAAAGGCCATGCCTTCTTTGTAATAACACTTATATACTGCACCCAGGACAGATCCTCTGAAATGATAACAGCAAGGAATTTAAAGGTTTTACCCACTCCACCTCTGATCCCCTGATTAGGACTGGCTCATGGACGTCATAATTAGCCTCCACATCCAGCACATAGTTCTCCAAAACTTCCATCACCTCCAACTGGATCCCACCACCAAACACATCTTTCTCTCCTCACTACTTTCTGCTTTCCACGGGGCTCGCTCTCTATGCGACTCTCTTGTCCATTTGTCCCTCCCCACTGATCTCCCTCCTGACACTTATCCTTGCAAGCAGAGTAACTGCTTCACTGCCCCTACACCTCCTCCCTCACTACCATTCAGGGCCCCATACAGTCCTTCTAGGTGAGGCGACACTTCACCTATGAGTCTGTTAGGGTCATATACTATGTCTGGTGCTCCCAGTGTAGCCTCTTGTATTATTAGTGAGACCCAGTGTAGATTGGGAGACCGCTTCACAGAGCATCTACACTCCATCCACCAGAAAACGCTGGATCTCCCAATGGCCACCCATTTTTACTTCCACCCCATTCTAATATGTCCATCCATGGCTTCCTCCATTGTCGGGATAAGGCCACACTTAGGTTGGAGGAACAACACCTTATGTTCTGTTTGGATAGCCTCCAACCTGATGGCATGAATATTGATTTCTCAAACTTCCAGTAATGCCTCCCCCAACCTTCACCATTTCCCATCGCCTTGTCCCTCTCTCATGTTATTTCCATTGCCTCCCTCTGGTGCTTCTCCCCCCCCCCCCCCACCCCCACTTCTTTCTTCCATGGCCTTCTGTCTCATTCACCAACTTCCTAGCTCTTTGCTTCATCCCTCCCCATCCAAGTTTCATCCATTGCTTGCGTTTCTTTCTCCCCCCCCCCCCCCACAACCTCTCAAATCAACTCTTCAGCTTTTTTCTCCAGTCCTGCCAAAGGGTTTCGGCCCGAAATGTCGACTGTACTTCTTTCCCCATAGATGCTGCCTGGCCTGCTGAGTTCCTCCAGCATTTTGTGTCTATTGCTCAGATTTCCAGCATCTGCAGACTTTGTCCTGTTTGTGAGTTTAAAACAAGTAGAGCTGGGGTATAAGCACATAGCCTTGTAGTGCACCTGTGCTGATGTTGTTGTTACCAATCCGAACTGCCAGGGGTCTACATATAAGGAAATCGAGGATCCAGTTGACAAGAAGGTATTATGACCTAGGTCTTTGAGCTTATTCATTAGTTTTGAGGGAGTAATAGTACTGAACGCAGAGCTGTAGTTAATGAAGAGCACTGTGATGTATGCATCTTCACTGTGCAGGTGTTCCTGGGCTGAGGGAAGAAACAATGAAGCAGTATCTGCTGCAGGCCTGTTATGACAGTAGGCAAATTGGAGAAGATCCAAGTCATTCCTCAGGCAGGAGTTGATATGTTTCATCACCAACCTCTCAAAGCACTTCATCACAATGGATATAAAAGTGCTACAGGACAACAATCATTGAGACAGGTTACCATGTTCTTCTTGAGCAGCAGTATAATTGAAGCCTGCTTGAAGCAGGTGGGCGATGCTAACCCACTTCATTCTCCTCACTTTAGTCCTTTCAACTCCTTTCCTGATTCTACCTCTTACCAGTATACTGGAGCAAATTACCATTATCAGGGGCAATTAACCTACCAACCTGCATTTTTTTTACGATGTGGGATGAAACCAGAGCATCTGAACAAAGCCCACTCATTCTTAAATTAACACTTCTTTCCCTTTCTTTTTCCATCTTCTTATTTTACTCTAATTAACCCAATAAACTTATTTTATCCTCTTCTGATCAAATTAGTTAAGGTTAAATAACAATAGATTATATTGATAACGAAATCCAAATAAAACAGATGCTGGAATTCCAAAATAAAAATGGAAAATGCTTGAAAACATTCAGTATGTCAGCCAGCAACTATAGAAAAAGTTAACATTTTAAGTCAAAGACAGAAAACGATGTTTTCATCTGCGGAAAGGGCAAGAAACTAATTTATACAACAAAGAGAATATCTCTGACAGGAAATAACTAAACTGCTGATAACATTAATTTACACACTTAACAGAGTAAAATGTCACAGATTATATCAGTGCCTAAGAAGAATAGTCTGAGCTGCCTTAATGGCTCTCACCCAATAGCACTCACATCTACAGTGATGAAATGCTTTAAGAGGTTGGTCATGGCTAAACTGAAATCCTGCCTCAGCAAGGACCTGGACCCACTGCAATTTGCCTACCACTACAATAGGTCAACAGCAGACGCAATCTCAATGGCTCTACACATGCCCTTAGACTACCTGGACAATACAAACACCTATGTCAGGATGCTGTCCATCAACTATAACTCAGCATTTAACACCATCATTCCCACAATCCTGATTGAGAAGTTACAGAAGCAGGACCTTTGTACCTCCCTCAGCAATTGGATCCTCAACTTCCTAACTGGAAGACCACAATCTGTGCGGATTGGTGATAGTATCTCCTCCTCGTTGTTGATCAACAGTGGTGCACCTCAGGGGTGTGTGATTAGCCCACTGTTCTACTCTCTCTATACCCATGACTGTGTGGCTAGCCATAGCTCAAATACCATCCATAAATTTGCTGATGATACAACCATTGTTGGTAGAATCTCAGATGGAGATGAGAGGGTGTACAGGAGCGAGATATGCCAACTAGTGGAGTGGTGTCACAGCAACAACCTTGCACTCATCAGTTAGATGAAAGAACTGATTGTGGACTTCAGAAAGGGTAAGACGAAGGAACACATATCAATCCTCATAGAGGGATCAGAAGTAGAGGGAGTGAGCAGTTTCAAGTTCCTGGGTGTCAAGATCTCTGAGGACCTAACCTGGTCTGAATATATCGATGCAGTTATAAAGAAGACAAGACAGCGACTATACTTCATTAGAAGTTTGAAGAGATTTGGTATGTCAACAAAAACACTTAAAAACTTCTACAGATGTATCGTGGAGAGCATTCTGACAGGCTGCATCACTGTCTGGTATGGTGAGGGGTGGGGGGTGGGGGCTACTGCACAGGACAGAAAGAAGCTGCAGAGGTTCATAAATTTAGTTGGCTCCATCTTGGGTACTAGCCTGCAAAGTACCCAGGACACCTTCAAAAAGCAGTGTTTCAGAAAGGCAGCATCCATTATTAAGAACCCCATGACCCAGGCACGCCCTTTTCTCATTGCTAGCAACAGATAGGAGGGTACTGAAGCCTGAAGACACAGACTCAGCAATTCAGGAACAGCTTCTGCCACTCTGCCATCTGATTCCTAAATGGACATTGAACCCATGAATGCTACCTCATTTTTAAAAAATATATAGTATTTCTGTTTTTGCATGATTTTTAATCTATTCAATATACCTTTGCTATAATTGATTTACTTATTTGTTTTTACTTTTTTTTCTACATAATGTATTGCATTGAATTACTGCTGCTAAGTTAACAAATTTCACACCATGTGCCGGTGATCATAAACCTGATTCTGATTCTGATATGAGTATTGTGAACTAAAATCTGACATTAATCTATCTAATATCAGATGGTTAGTCAGACACTCACATTTTAAGCATAACTCTAAACAAAAAGGGACATTTAGAAAGAGAAGTTTAGAGTCTTGAAACCAAGAAAATGAATTCATAATCAACATGTTAAAGAGGCCAGATTTAGAGGTTCCAGAAGTTACAGGCACTAAGAAGGGCCATGACTTCGTAAACTCCATTCTCAGTATGTCCACTCAGTAAACCTTTGGATGTCCTCCTGCCCTTCTTTTTGAAGCTTACAAATCTTGCAAGCTGGGATACAAATAATTTTTTTGAGTGAGAGGTACAGGAAATTTCTAACCAGTGATATGGGCTATGTAATGTTCTGCCCCATCATTGCAGGAAAAGTTATTTTCTCCCTTCCAGTACTGCTATTCATGACCTAAAAATTCTAAGCATAGTTGCAGCACAGCCAATAATGTGCAGTTTTATGTCCAATTTCAGAAAGAAGTGGAACCATTGTGCCATCTCATTTGCTCCATCATAATAAATTTACTGACCAAATACTGATCTCTGCAAAACAAGGTGAAGACATTAGCAACTGCCAGACTCCCAAATTAATTAGAAAAGTGGTACATTCAAATTTATAGTTTTTTTTAATGTTCTCCAATTTTTGCCAATACTGGCAGTGATTCTTCTTGCTTGATGCCATATGTTACTCTACAATAGACATATATTCTTTCTCATGGTGTGCAAGATACATCCATCCATACCACCCCACTAGGATTATACATTTAGTCAGCCTGTAGCTATTCAAGGTACACGTTCACCATGGACATGGATCTGATATTTAGCAAGGAGGCAAGATGAGGAAGATGCAAATTGCTAAAGATGCTCCAAAGGAATTTTAGGTCTCAATTTTCAGAAACAGTATTCTAAAGCAGGAGGTGAGTATTTATTATGAAATATAAACAAAGAATGCTGGAAGCAATCGCTTTTCACATATGCTGCCACATTTCCACATATATGTTGTATATTTCCAACATTAATGTTTTCAAAACTGATTTCCAATATCTGTTCTATTTAATATTTAAATTCACCATAGAATATTACACTTCATGGAGACTCAAACATCATATTTACATATTAGGAGTGCCAGCTTTCCCTTGAAACTGAAATCTTCAAACAAATAGAATGCTTCAATAGTGGAATAATTATTTATTGCTCATTAAATATCAAATCACACTATCTGCACAATCTGTAATCTCTGGGAGCACCTGCTGGAAATTTAGAACAATTGCAGAAACTAATTACACATTAGTATTTGAGGTGGCCTTGAAAAATGGGCAACGAATTTTGTATATGATTTTAAGTATCTGTAAATTTAAACTAGCTTGCAAAAGAAAACAAGACAGGAAAACACTGTTTTGTGAAGTTGGCTTGGTAACTTGTTCAATACTGATTAGATCCACTGTTGAAAAATGCTGTTCCTGATAGTTCTTGCTCATTTTCTGCAGCAACATTTTTCAAAAAAGGAGCAGGGTTTGTGGTGAATTTCTGTTATTAAAAACTACTCTTGGATAACAAAATGGTTTGATCAGGATATATGTAGGAAAATCTGAAGTAAACATATTCTTAATTGTTTTTCTCACTTTCTTTAATAATTACTCATTCTGCATCAGGAACCACTTCATTATAGCATATGTATAATTTTTTTCTGATATATAATGATAAACTTAGATATTAAATATAATAAATATCTAAATATAGTCACTGCACAAAGGGTGTCATTTCAATGTGTAAATCATAAATACCTTATGGCAATCAATATCCCATAAATAACATCAAGTTATTTTGAATATGACTACAGAAATTAATTTCCTTACCATTTCCCATGATTTAGTGACAATGAAACATTATTGCAAGTAACTGAGGAACTTGAGCTTAAATGGAGTTAAAAATGGTAAAATTCTGTGAAGAAAGGGTATAATGTAGGATGGGCTGGTAGCATCCATTAGCTACTAAGGTTGAGGAAACTGTGGCTATTGACTCTAATGAGATGATACAGGTACTCAGCCAGAATTCTCATCTGATATCTTCCAGACTGAGAACTGCAAGCTTCCACACATTTTTCCACAAAAGGAATGAGGGATTTAAAGGTAAGGGAACCTTCTTTGACAGATTGCCTTTGGCAGGCACTATGTGCCAATTTCTCTCCCAAAGTTATAAGTGAGTAATTGCCAGTAAAAGAAAACTGAGACAAATCAGACAGGAAGGTGATAGAGGTGAAAATGTAAAAATAAATCATGAATTTTGGGATTGTGCATGTGAATTGCTGTATGTTTGAGAAACTATGGAGAATTATTGCAGGATGTGTAACAGGTGAAGTTTTAAACCAGCCTTGTGAAGAGTTACTTGTGAAAGCAGAGCTTTAAGAGGATGGAATATGCTGGTGGCAAAACAGCAAAGGTGAAAATGAGAGGTTTACACAGTGCTGACTTGCCTGTCCTGCTGCGTGTGCAGTATTTATTGTGATACTGCTTTAAAGCTCTGGATGTAGGAGTTGGCCACTAGTACAGCACTATATTTTTCCACATGGCATAAGTAACAAGACCACATTCATCCTAGAGTCTGATCGTCCTCCCTTCAATGCCCTCCAGAAGAACTTCTGCAGTCTAAATTGCTGATGTTGTGCAGTTACCTTCTCAGCCTAAATGGTATGCCTATGTTAAATGGGACACAGCTACCCAACTGAGCAATGAAAATTCTGCTAAGTATAACAAAAGTATTGGTAAAGGTTTGAAGAGGAATTACAAGCAGAACAGCACAGTAGTGTAGTGGTTAGAATAATGCCCCTACAGAGCAGGTGACCCAGGTCCAATTCTATCTTTAAGCAGTTTGTATGTACACCCCGTGACTAGGTGGGCTTCCTCCAGGTGCTCCACTTACTGTCACATTCCAAAAATGTACGGGTAAGTAGGTTAATTGGTCACATTGGTGTAATTGGGCAGCGTGGGTTTATGGGGATGAAAGGGCCTATTAGCATGCTGTATCTCTAAATAAATAAACGAAGGTTCAAAGATTCAAAGTGCATTTGTTATCAAAGAATGTATAAATTATACAAGCTTGAGATTTATTTGCTTACAGGCAGTCACAAAGCAAGGAACCCAAAGGAACATAATAAAAAAAAACAACCCCCAAGTACTCACAGAGTAAGAGAAAAATAAACACAAAACATGTAATCAATAGAAACGAGCAACAGCAAAAGCATTCCAAACCAAATTGAGTCCTTAGATCCAAATTCCCGTGCAGCCCCAGTGGGTCAGTCACTGCAAAGTACGCAAACATAAAGCATAGCAATTGGGGCAGTCTCACATCCTTAGCATTGCGGAGGGAGGAGCCCCCAGATTATCTGGGGAAACATCTAAATTGTCTGAACCTCACAGTAGATCACAGCCCTGCCGCAGTGGATTGCCCCAAGCCTAGAGTTTGCTGCCACAGATGCGATTCTCAACCTCTCCAAATTGGCTTGGCACTCATAGAGATACAACCTCATCCAACACCCTGCCTTCCAGTCAATCTGGGCCGGCATTTAGATTGTCCAAACAGCATATTGTACCGTGCATTAGGACCTAGGTTTCACTGCAGCAAATCACTCCGGGACGAGAACATGACTAATTTTACAGCTTTCTGTAGCTCCTTTCAATCCTGTGCAGTAGCACACCCCCACCCCCCACCCACAATCCAGACAGTGCTGACAGTAATGCAGGTTGTCAGAATGCTCTCCACAGTACATCTGCAGAAGTTTGAGTTTAGAAATAAATAGAACTTCCAAATACTTATTTTTTTAAAAAAAGGTGCAACAATACTGTAAACCAACTGAAAAATAGAACATAAATTACAAATGAAATTTTTGAATCATACTTGTATACTAAATGCAGATCACTTTCTGAACAAGAAAGCCATACAATTGAAGTAATCAGAGAAAGTCTTCTGCAATTGTAATAATGAAAGTACATACTTCCAAAAGAAAGCTGGAAACCAAAATAAGCAAAGATTAGGAGCTCACTGAAGAAACCATTGCAGATATATTCAGAGGAGCTTTAACTAACAATGTAGACCAAGGCTCAAATGAACTCTGCAGTACAGCCATAAGGACATAAATAGTGCAACAGGGAAGCCTAGGGGAGCAGTGACTAGTGACTGCTCCAAGTGGCCAAGGACAGTGCTGCATTGGTAAAGTAATTCATCAGTTCTGGAGGAATCTAGATCATATAATCATTTCTATAGGTAGTGTGTACCGTCTCATTTTTGAGGGTGCAAGGTAAAAGATTGGATTAGGATTGGCAGGTTTTGAGATGCAGGGTGGAGCTGGAGAAAAACAGAAATAACAGGTAATGATGAAGACAGGGTGGGGGGAATAAGAGGAGAAAAATGTTCAGGAGTATACAAAGCAGCTGTAAGTAAGAAATCCTCATGATTCAAGGAACAGTGCCAATGCATAGGAAATTTGGTTCACTGGGTAGCTAGGGCAGTAGTTATGGAATTCTGCATAAGGTGATTAAAGCTTGGACAGCCAATCAATGCACAAGAAGAATTAAAATTGGCAGAAGGACTGTAGATTGATAATATAAAAGCCATTCTTCCAAGATTGTAAATTACCCATGTTAACCCTCAGCTAGTTTGGGCAGTGTCGATCTTTCCAAACATGTGTTTAGCACTGCCCAAATGGCTTTGGCAGTTGGTGAGGCCAAACTCCCAAGCTCACTACCTGTCAAAGCTGTCCACCTATACAGTGGATTCATCAATTAATTGGGGCAGCTACTTACTTAGGGCAATTCTTAAAGAACAGAAACTAATCGAGAAAATAGCCAGGATGCCCTTTATTTACTTGGGACACTAAGCTGCGTAATTGTAGCAGGAGACTGTTGTCAAATAGTTTCTAACTAGCACTAGTCATGTGCACTTGCGTGGCTGTTAGACACAACAATGTGCTTTGAGCAAATAATTTTAAAATAGCGTCAGTTGTGTGTGTTTGCGTTTAAAAGACAGCTTTTTGACATTGATAGATGGTAAGAGATAAACAAGAAAATTCAGAACTGTTTTGATCACTGCAGTTTCAAGCATTCTGGCTTAGAGATGCCAGAAACCGGCATGAGAAAAAAATGAAACATTTTCACTAGTTCAACAAGTTAAGAACTGTGAAGAATATGAAGATATCAACAATCATCTTGAATGTTACAATGAAAATGAACATTTGGAGGTTGTAATCATCAACAGTGTTGTATGAAAGCAGTCCATTATCTGTACAAGGTGTCTGTCTGATTTTGTTCATCAAAAGAATGTAACATGGATGAGTTCCTCTGTCTATAAGTACTAAGAACTAATACACAGTTTTATAGCACTACAGTAATTAGTAGTGTTTTAATTTGTTCTGTATTTCATTTAAGTAATTTGTTACTCAGTTTATCTTTTTATACCTTTTTAACTATTTTCACGCAACCAACTAATTGAGGCAGCCACTTAATTGGGCCAAAATATACTTGTCCCAATATATCGCAATTAACCAGAATCCACTGTATATTATTAATTCTTGGAACTCCAACCTCCTACACATCTCACCCACTAGCCTTTTAATTCCGGGAGTTGCCTTCAGGCCACCAACAGAGGCAAGCAGCCTAAGATTCATCTTTATAAATTAGGTCTGCTGCCAATGGTGTATTAATAAGATCCAGCACCTCACCCAAATAACAATAGGCTTAATTTCAGACCAGCCTTGGGCTTTCTGAATGGGTTAAAATTTATGTGCTTGGCCCTCATCTCAGATAAGAAAACTGGCCTACAGCAATTGCACTCCTTTTTATGGATTTCAGTTTAGTAATTGGGCTGGGTATTTATTTTGGGAAAAATTGCAGTGAAGATATCATCGTTGTACCAAGTAGCTTTTATGATCTTGAATGTTCTATCATATTAAATATGAAGTAAAGCAGCTTTCTAACTTAACCAAAGGATACATCTAAATTTGCATTTAGATAAATATTGGAGTTTTATACTGAAATCTGGTGTATATGACATGGTGCCACTATATTACTTGCAGATACAGTGAAGGGAACTCAATTTTATCACTACTAATCTTCTAGTAGAATAACCGCAAATCAAGGGTACCTTGACATTTCCAGGCACAAAGACACGGCTGAATCAACAAGAATTAACAGACACATCTGACTATTAATGGCACAAAACAGGTAAGTTAATGAACACCTAAATTGGAGTGGCAAACAGCCAAGATGAAACAAAAATTGGTAAGTGCAGCAGTTGCAACTGATACTGCTTGCTTGGCATTGGAAAATATGCCTTAATTTTGAGTGAGATTACTGCAAGGGTGCAAATATAATAACTCAATTTAGGAATGCTTGATTTATGAATTTTCAGATACAATACAATTGACTCCTTCAGGTATATGTCTTTAATTTACAAAACTTTTTTTTGCTATAGCAAATAACATATCACTTTGCAGACATAGAAGTATAATAGACAAAATGCCTATAATGTATTTTGTTCAGTCAATTCCATTTTAGAAATTTCACCCAATATGTTTTCCAGATTGGAAAACCATTCCCAGTCAGAATGAAGATGATTGGATAACTCCAGCATAAATCAAACCTATTAATGCATTGTTGTCATGTAAGGCTTTAGTAACTCTAGTTTTATAATAATCCAACAATTTCAAGGGCACCATTACAAATACAACCTGTTTATTCTAAACTTGCTTCAAATTGATGGAATTGAAATTTACAATTTTGGAAAAAGTCTGTGATCCCTTAGCAATTACCTGGTTTTCTGCATGAATTACTCATAAAATGTGGTCTGATCTTCATTTAAGTCATAATGATAGACATACACAATCTGCCTAAACTAATTACACAGAAACAATTGTACTTTGCATGTCTTTATTGAACACATTGTTTAATCATTCACAGTCCAGGCTGGAAAAAGTATGTGAACCCTTGTAATTAATAACTGGCAGAACATCCTTTAGCAGCAATAATCTCTACCAAACATTTCCTGTAGCTGCGGATGAGACTTGCACAGCAGTGAGGGGGGACTTTAGACCATCTCTCATACAAAACTGTTTCAATTCATCAATATTTCTGGGATATCTAGCATGAATGGTCCTCTTCAGGTCATGCCACAGCATCTCAGTTGGGTTAAGGTCTGGACTCTGACTTGGCCATTCCAAAACATGAATTTTCTTCTTTTTAAACCATTCTGTTGTTGGTTTACTCGTGTTTCAGATCACTGTCTCGCTGCATTATTCAACTTCTATTAAGCTTCAGGTGATGGAATGCTATCCCCTGACATTCTCCTGTAAAATGTCTTAATACAATTTTGAACTCATTGTTCCCTCAACAATGCAAGCTGTCTACACCCTGAGGCAGCAAAGCAGCCCCAAACCATGATACTCTTTCCATCATCCTCCACAGTTGGGATGAGGTTTTGGTGTTGGCGTTCAGTGCCCTTTTTCCTCCAAACATTCTGGTGTGCATTTCTGCCAAGAAGTTCAACTTTTCTCTCATCTTTCCACGCATCATTGTCCAGAAATGTTGTGGAACATCCAGGTGGTCTTTTGCAATCTGGAGATGTGCAGCAATGTTTTATTATTTTGGAGAGCAGTGGTTTCCTCTGTCGTGTCCTTCCATGAACATGATTCTTATTCAGTGTTTTTCTTACAGTGGATGCATGAACAGAGACTTCAGCAAATTCTAGAGATTTCTGCAGGTCTTTTTCTGTTACCCTTGGGTTCTTTTTCATCTCCTTCAGCACTGCATGATGTGCTCTTGCAGTGTTCTTTGCAGGGCACCCTGTCCTTGGAAGAGTAGCAACAGCACTGAATTTCCTCCATTTGTAAACAATTTCGCTTACTGTGGACTGATAAAACATTCAGGTCTTTAGAAATGCTTTTGCAGCCTTTTCCAGCTTCATACATCTCTACAATTCTACTTCTAAGGTCTACTGAAAGTTGCTTTGATCGAGGCATGGTGCACATAAACAACTCTTTCATGAGAGATGTAGGTTATGCCGGTAACTGACTTGTGTATTTTTAATAGGGCAAGGCACCTCTATAACCCACACCTCCAACTCATTTAATTGATTGGAACACCAGACTCCAAATAGCTTTTGCGCAAGACATTACCCCAGAAGTTCACATACTTTTTTAAACCTAGACTGCGATTATTCAAATGGTGTACTCAGTATTGATGAAAAAGAAAATTGTTTGTGTTATTAGTTTAGGCAGATTGTACTTATCTATTATTGTGATTTAGATGAAGATCAGACCACATTTTATGAGTAATTAATGTAGAAAACCAGGTAATTGCAAAGGGTTTACAAACTTTTTCTTGCAACTGCTATGTAAATTCCACTCATGCTATCTTTCCACTTAAAGTGAAATCTCATCGTAAACATAACTACACTGTAATCATCTGGAATACAAAATTGTGGCTTTGTTACACTAAAATTGTATCAAAGATCTAACAGATATTAAGCAGAAAAAGTAGAGAGAATTGTTGATTCAGGTGGGGGGGGGGGTGCAAAACATTACAAATGACCACTGTGTTATTAGGGGATTGCATTTCTTAAAAATGATCCCTGTCACAATCTTCCATTATGTGAAATTCTAAAGAAATGAGAATTGAACAAATCTTTTTTCACATAAATTCTGTAAGAGCACATTATCAAATGTTTGGGTCTCCATTTGTGAATTCTGTAAGGGCCAGTTTCTATATTCTGAACAGCTACAAAGTGTCACCTGTATTCAATTAAAGGGGAGACTGCAATTTCAGTTTTTAATGGCTGATGAAGCTTTATTGTAAAATGCCTCTCACAATGGTATCTCTGCAGTGAGGGAAGGGTGACAAGATCGATCAGTAGTAAGGTCAGCTTTGCTCGAGAAAAAGCTAACAGTATATGCTGTGTCTCAATTTCTCGATCTCAAAGAAATAACTGGTTCGAAGGCAAGCAACTACTTACTGGCAGTTAACAAAACAAGGAATACAACTAAATACTTTATTAATAACACTTTCTGTAAAAAAAAATCATGGTAAACAATCAATGCAAATAATGAAGAGGCGAGCAAAGGTGAAGCTGAGTCAAGGGTGCAGGTGCCAGGTGAAGTTGGGGCAAGGTCGAGGTATGTTCCAGGCAAAGTCAAAGTGAGGTCAGACATATTCGAGGCAAAGTCAAGGTGAGCAGAACGGAGCAAACTCAGAGCAGATGAGAGGCAGGTTTGAGGCCTATCCACCTAAACTGAGTGAAGTTTGATTGATCTAAGCACTGGACCAATTTGGAAAGGTCAGGCTTGGATAATTTAAATACCAGACCAGAAGGATTGAAAAGGCAGGGTGTCGGGACAGTTCTGCTTGCTGCTCCATGATGTTTATTCCACTCTGCGCTGCACTGAAGCTGAGGCTGAGGCCTGCTCCAGGTGTTCCGAGCTTTGTGCCTGAGGACTCACTTTCATTCTAAATGCTATTTGCTTTATTTTTATTGTTTGCACAATTTGTTTCTTTCTCTCTGCACACTGGGGGTCTAGCAGTCTTTTTTTATGGGTTCTTTTGGGTTTCTTTGTTTTGTGCCTTTTTTTAAGGAGACGAATCTCAAGGTAGTATAAAGTAGTGGTCACCAACCTTTTTAAGCCCAAGATCCCCTACCTTGGCCTTAGTGAAAGGCAAGATTGACTCTAAATTGGTCAGTCACACACATACGGACCGGGCAGAAAAGATTGGAAGTAAAACCTCGCAACCCGGAAGTAGACATAATGTATGTACACCATGGGTCACCACCCTTTTTTGCACCGTGGACCAGTTTAATATTGATAATATTCTTGTGGACTGGCTGATGGGGTGGCGGGGGGGGGGTGGTGTTAAACACGACCGGAATACAGCGATACTTGAAGCAGGTTCCTTATGTCCAGTCTATTCTGCAATTTAGTTTTCTTGGCTCTCAGCACTTAGCTTCTGTCCCGCTTGCTCACGTTTTTTCCACTGAAAAAAACTCAGTGGATTTGTCTTTAAGTGCAGGATGCTTGGACTCAAGGTACCGAAGCAGTTTTGAGGGCTTCATTGCCTCATTAGACAGCCTCTGGGCCCAATCTCCAGCTTCCAACCCGCAGCTGGTCATGGGTGGGGTGAGAGGACAAGGTAAGGGCCCGGAGGTCCCCATTACAGGACCACGGCAGTCGCAGTCCAGAGAGAGCTAGTGACCGACCGACGAGTGCGACAGCCCACCCTCCTTGTAGGTAGGTAGGATCTATCAGCTGATAAAAGTTTGGCTCAAGGGATGACTTTCTGTAGATCGCAGTGAGATAGCCCAAATTAGGTTGTCTGCGAATATTTTAGCACCGGGTTCTCCACAAACATTCAGTGTACTAAACAGGTTTAGAGGCGGTACCCATCTATCCGCGCTCCAGGCCAGTAGCAACGGCACTTCCCGCCGGCCGCATGGGGCAGCCGGTTACCCGAGGCCAACCATTGATCCCTGGTGTGAGGATATCACTGCGTTTAGGCGACTGATGACCTCGCATGTGTAATGACTTTGCGTACGTTCAAGTTCAACAGTGGGCATGACAGGGAATGAGGAAAGGTGCAGCTGATTCATATCGCTTCCTTGCAGCACAGTGGTTGGAGACCACTGAAGTACACTGTGTAGTGTTTGGCAGAGGAGCTACATACATGCGCACTGGGCAAAAAGAACGGAACTAAAACCCCGCAACCCAGAAACAATCTCGCAACAGTATTTGTATGTGTGTGTTTATTTATTTATTTATTTATTCGGGATCTACTGGAAACTCTCAAAGATCGACCAGTCGATCGCGATCGATGGGTTGGCGACCACTAGTATGAAGTATACATACTGAGATTATAAATGTATTTTGAACCATAGAATAAGGAAATCTGTTCCCTTACTATTTAGTAAATGTCTGATCAGGATTTTTGCACAATCAACAGGACTTTAATTACCTGTAAACACTGACAGGCAGAAGTAGGCATGTCTACCAATATCAGTTACTACTCTAAACTAATACTTTTCTTTCTGTCTTTTATAGTAGCAGAAAAGATGGTGCATTACAGGAAGTTTCCAGGTTACAACCAAGAACTGAGCTTGTAACTCAAGCTATCAGAAATGAACAACACTGTGTGAAAGGATGACAAAACATCACCGATTGTAGAAACTGACTTTTCCTACATTTGCAGAAAAGCAAGGTGTAAGAGCAGCAAGTGAGTCTGCTCATTGCTTCCAGGTCTACTTGGCTCAAACTAGTTCCTGGTTGTTGTGGTCATGGTAGTGGGAGGGGTAGGGAGCGAAGGCATGTGGAAATACTCACTCCCACCCAGCAAAAGATGCCTGCAGCCTCTCAGTAGCCAGCAAATTCATTCCATCAATGCCACCTGTTTCCTAAATGTTCAGTTGTATGTATGTGTGACACTGTTAAGTCAAGCATTCATAACGTGGAGAAGACTTGTAGAAATGATGATATAGAATCAGGCCACTGTATGTGAATTAACCTACAAAGCATCAGAATTTGTTATGCCGCATGGACATAAAGTTCAACATACCTTTCCTGCAACTACCTTAAATGCTTGCATTATATCTGTTTAATTTCTAACTGAACAAGTGCATTCTTGCATAAAATGATTACTTTGTGCTCTCTCTCTCTCTATGACCCTCTCCCTCTTCCTGTCACGCTCTAAGTTTCCCACATTTAATTTTATAGCATTGTTCCCCCACTCTAGATTTTGATATACAGATTTTAGGCTTTCTACTCTTCAGTAGTGAGTAAACATGCAAGGACTCTCTTCACAGAGTCCTGATCCTTAAGCATCTCCAGTCCAGAGAATGCACATCATGCTTTAAAGAAGCCTTAAAAGAATCATTATTTGGGCAGCTTATATGTGCTTCAGTCATTAAAATGTGCAGGGATATGACTGATAATCAACAGCTTACCAAATAGCCTATAAAGCCATTGTATTAAAATCATCACATAAATCAGACTCTGATTTTTAATAAACTTAAAATTATAATAATAAAGTCTGAACCTACAGGGTTTCAGACATAACAAAGGTTCAGTCAACCCAGACTTCCCAATGACATCTGGGGAAATGATAAAGTTAATGAAAATGCCCCACAACTTAGTTAAGAAACAACCTAATGTCATCAAGTGTACTATAGAAACATATTTTCAGCTCATGAACCAGACCCCAGATTTGGCTGCACCTGGTGATGGAAGCCATTGAAATAAAACTAGAGGAAAAGAATTTTAACTAAGATGAAGGCTTCATTCTAAGCCAGAACTGGAATTCAATTGTAAACGAGGTGGGGCAGTGAAAACTTAATTGGATGAGGACTAACCAATCAGGAGGGATGAACGACGGAGGTATAAATACCACCAGATTATTCATAACCAGGCACCTTCCCTGATAAAGATGACAGTTTGTCATCAAAACATCAATTAAAATTGATACCTGTATCTGGCTAGAAGCCTCAGAAGAGTTTATTCATCATATACACTGGGAAAGCACAAGATCCTTTGTTTTAAAAAAAACAGAACTCACCTTTAAATGAGAGACACATTCCACTGCATATCATGACACTATCACCATGCTTAATAAGGTAGATTCAGAAAAGCTCAAAAGGGGACAGTATTCATAATTATATTTTAACAAAGAGTTATCTCATAGATTTGCATATTCCTTATTTCAAAATGATCAATAAGTCAGGGGTTGAATAAGGAATGTATAAAAGTAGCATCAGACATAATCAAAAGTAACTACAAGCTTCTCTGAACAGGACAGTTTGCCATAGGAAGAGCTGAATGAATCCACAATCAATGGATCAGATTAAACTCTGCAGTCTTGTGGCATCCAATGGTGGTGGATAATTATACTAATGGGTGAAGGCAGTTTCAAGAGGCTTCAACCTCAATCTTGATGGTTCACAGAACTCAAATGCCAAAAAAAAAGGCTGAGGCATGTGTAATCTACTTTTGCCAGAAATGCTACTAAATGCCTTATCTTGGCATGAAATAACTAAGAGCACTGGATATAAAAAAGTTAAAGCATTAGGCAAACATGCATAAAGTGCTGAAGACTGTGCTCCAAAACTAGCAATGCCTCCCATTCAAAATGCTCCAACTACAACATTGGCATCTATCCAATCATGTGGAAAAGTGCCAGGTATGTCCCATCCACAGAAATCAAGAAAAATCAAAACTAGCTAAATACTGCAAGAATTATCAAGAAAGTAATGGAAGTAATCATTGTCATGCAGCACTTGCTCACCATTAATCTGTTTTATTTATTATTTATTCATGGAGATACAGCACCCAATAGGTCCTTTGAGCAGCGCCGCCAGGCAATGCCCCCATTTAATCTGAGCCTAATCACAGGATAATCTACAATAACCAATTAGCCTACCACTTGCTACGTCTTTGGACTGTGGGAGGAAACCCACGCAGTCACGGGGAGAATGTACAAACTCATTACAGGCAGTTGCAGGATTGCTCTTCATTGCATAGCCTGTGTTTTGCCTCAGATTTAATTACAACAATGATTCAATTATGGGTTAAAGAAATGAACGCAGGAGGCAAGGTGAAAATCATTGGCCTTGCAATCAAGGCAGAGTAATATGAGGCCTGATAGGAATCATAGGTAAATTCTCACTGCTTGTTAGAGCTCAATTACCTCAATTCTACAACATCACTGAGGAATTCCTCAAGGCAACCATCTTTAGCTGTTTCATCAATAACTTCCCTTCCATTATAAAGTGAATGTCCCAAATGGAAATCTTCAAATAATGTAATAGAAGTGCCAGTATGCAAGAAGCCTTGGGATAGCATGCTCATGTAAGTTGAGAAGCAGCAGAAAACATTCAACAATTAGGCACAGACAAGCTGCTACATCAGAGATAATTGAGCTCCACTCCAGGTTCATTAGCATCATCATGCACAAATATACCCATCAAATACAGCTAAGGCAGCTACATGGCTATAGGAGATGGTCAGAGACTAGAGTTACTTCCCATCTTCACAAAGCCTATCCCCCATCTACACGGCACATCTAATGAAGTGGAACACCTTGAATTTGCATTAATGAATGTACTTCCAATGATGCTCAACATTATTCAAGAGAAAAAACAGCCAACTTGATTGGCACTCTATCAAACACTGCAACTGTTCACATTTTTGCCAAGGTACATTACAAATCCATGTAGTGGAACAATTCACCAAAGTCTCTTTCATAATACATCCCCAGTATTCAAGTAGGGCCAACCAAATGTCGTGGATGACTACCGTTCAGTGGCTCTGACCTCATACCTCCAACCCCTGGTCAGATCAGCCCTCAATCCCTTCAGTTTACC
This sequence comes from Hemitrygon akajei, assembly GCF_048418815.1. Lineage (NCBI taxonomy): Eukaryota > Metazoa > Chordata > Chondrichthyes > Myliobatiformes > Dasyatidae > Hemitrygon > Hemitrygon akajei. Next base: position 80,420,409 of record NC_133127.1, on the reverse strand, counting down.
TACCAAGTGCACATTGGAGTCGATGATGCTGACATCTTCTGCTGAACAGAGCCTACTCCCACTTGGATAAGCAGGGCAATACTGTGAGGATCATGTTTTTTTTGATTTTTCTAGTGCCTTCAATACCATACAGTCCTCATTGCTGGAAAAAAAGCTCCATTCAATGCAGGTTGGCACTTCCATTGTATCCTGGATAATGGACTACCTGGCTGGCAGACCACAATTTGTGCGGCTTCAGAGCTGTGCGTCAGACGTAGCTATAAGCAACACTCAGAGCCCACAGGGGACTGTATTGGCTGCCTTCCTGTTTACCTTGTATATCTTGTATTTTAGATACAACACAGTCATGTTATCTGCAGAAATTCTCTGATGACTCAGGAATAGAGGGTGTATAAAGGGAGGACAGGAGGATCAATACAGGGCCCTGATTGAGGACTTTGTTGAATGGTGCAAGCTGAATTCTCTGCAGCTCAGCATCAGTCAAATAAAGGAGATGGTGATGGACTCTAGGAAGACCATGCCTGCACTGCTTCCTGTTACTACTGATGGTGAGGACATGGATGTAGTGAGGACCTACAAGTACGTGGGGGTGCACCTGGATGACAGACTTGAATAGAGCACAACACATAGGCTGTGTACAAAAAGGGGCAGAGTCACTCTACTTCCTGAGGAGACTGAGGTCTTTTGGGGTATGCAGGCCTCTCCTTAACATTTGTACTAGTCTATGGTCTGCAGTACAATTTTGCATATAGTGGTGTGCTGGGGCAATTGTATCAACATGGGTGATGCCAAAGGGCTCAATAAACTGATTAGAAAAGCTGGCTCTGTTGTAGGAGTCAAACTGGACATACTGAATGCTGTGGTAGAACAGAAGACCCTGTGGAAAATCCTAGTAATTCTGGACAATGTTTCTCACCTTCTGCATGCCACCTTGGCTGAACAGAGGAGCACTTAAAGTAATAGACTAAAACTGTGCTGCTCCAAAGAGTGCTACATGAGGTCATTCTTACCCTCGGCCATTAGACTCTATAATGAGTCAACCTTTAGCCAGGGAAGTGATGACTCCCTGCTGTTGGACTACTATATTACTAGAGCTTTGTTTAGATCTGTTTACCACACTCTGCCATTGTGGACACACTATGCAATACTATCATCACTCTTATCTGGACAGAGTGTATGTGCACCCATTACTGTATAATATTACAGTAATTCTTGCACTACCATCTTATCAGAATGAACTTGTAAATCTTGTACATCTTATTTTTAAAGCAACCTTTTTTTATCCTTTCTTAATTCTCTTCTAATATTTGTACATCTGTGCACTTGTAATGCTACTGTGACACCAATTTCCTTTGGGATCAAAAAAGTATCTATCTATACATCCTGGAACTGAATGACAAAGAATCCTGGCGTATACTGTCTATAAACACAGGATATTTAACACCATAACAAATTTATCTCAGTCATTAGCAAAGTGATTGACGATAATTCTAATAAACTCCCAATGGCATTCCATTCAGCATAAAAATTTCCTTATTGTCAACATCCAAAAGAGTCAATAATAGAGTCAGAGTCTTAGAGCAATATAGCATAGATACAAGCCCTTCAGTCTAGTGAGTCCATACCAACTCTGGTGCCACCTAACTAGTTCCAGTTTCCTGCATTTGGCCCATATCCCTCTAAGTCCCTCCCCTTTATGTACCTATCCAAGTGCTTCTTAAATTATACTATTGTATCTGCCTCAACTGCTTCATCTGACATAAACTTGCCAGCCCCATGTGAAAAATGCTCGCACCTTTTTCAATCTCCAATCTCACACTTGTTACGTTCCCCAGTAACCGGGTAATTTTCCAGCAAAGATAGATGGGTCCACCGAAGCCTGATGCTACTATTTTCAAACGTTTTTATTTATAAAGGGGCACAAACGTATGGTTAATACCAAACATTCAGATCATATACGTCGACACAACTCAATCTAAAGCACAGGTATAGTAATAATCAATCAGAAATAAGCTCTATCGTTGTCTAGGGGTAATGTAGATATATATTGTTTACTGGATATTTAAAAGTCTTTTTGCGGTCATTGCAGTTCCACCCGCTGCCGTCGTTGTGGTGTCGCGTTGGTGCACTTTTGTTAGACAGAGAGAGAGAGGGGGGGGGGGATGAAAGAGTTACCTGACTGGTTTTCCAACCTGGAAGAGTTCGGTTTGTCAGAGCCTCGTTGGGGGAATGAACGCTCCTCTGTGGCCTCCCCTGTAGCTAAGCCGTTCTTCCGTTGTGGGGTCGCCAATCCCAGGCAAGGAAAAGACGCACACGAACCCCACCACCGGCTGTCGCTCTCAAAACGCTGTCACAGGATCTCAAGCGCGTCTTCTGGTGCGTCTGAAGGGGTCCTCCCCCCCAGACCCTCCTTTATACTTCCTCACGGGACCGCCGGTGTCAATCTCTCTCAACCAGCCCACTTTGCCCGAGGGCTTTACACGTGGTCTTCATGAGACAATAGTCAAAGAGTCGCTTTATTCTGCTTCCCGGGGGAACGCGGTCTTCAGCACGTCTCCCTCTCTCTCTTGGGTCATTTGACCCCCACTTGACTAGGGCTCTTGCGAATCTCACAAAGGAGGGGGCTGGGGTCATAACACCTCCCCTCTTAAAATTTTTTTTACCAGCGGTTAAAAACAAGTTGGTACAGAGTCTTATAGGATTTTTTTTTCTAACACAATACACAAGCTCCTCTCTTCACAGAGTACTACCGTTATACATTCAAGTCAGTATCTAAACAGGTAACAATTACAGTGTCCCTTTCTTTAATATCTTAACATCGCGTACCGTACTAAAGTCTGGTAGCATCAAACTTCAGCTCAATAACCACCTATTTATTTATTTTCTTCAGCAACAAAACTAAGGAGGTGTGATCTTAGCTTAGGTGCATCTACAAAAGTTTATACAAATACTAATCGTTTCGGTCGTGTTATTTCACCGGCAGGTCTCCAAAGGGGTTGTCTTTATTAGTCACAGGCTTTGGCGCAAACCCGTACAACCGGCGTTGCTGTTTAAAAATGGCATTTTCTATTAACCATCGCCTCTTTTCCGGAGAGTCTCCCTGTGGGGAACTTGAGTAATTTGGCGAGGTACTTTCCCGCCTTTCCTTTCCACGAGGGTTATTCTCTTAACTCCGTGTCCCCAACCTAGTCCATCATGGGAATTTCCACCCAATTCTTTAATGCTACACAGGTAGTTAACCCTTTTGTCAAGACCATGCAGGCTGATGTGTTTCAGTTCGAACCTTTTTCTCCGGCCGCATTTAAATTTTGGCTTCCTCACAGCGCTTTCTTGAATAACAATAGCGTGTGAGGCACCCTTACATTCCAAATCAACCTGTAATCGATGCGCAGGCATCAATCTAGACTTTAACTTTTTTTCATTCGATTTGGGAACTACAGATTTACCGTTCTCCTCCACAACAACAGTTATCTCCCCATTCGTAAACTCCACATTAACTCTGAACACCCCCTTCAGCACAACCATCTGGGAACTCACACTTCCCAAGGTTAACCCCTTCTTTCCCAAACCAAGTCTATCTGCTCCAAAAGGACGACCGTCTCGTCCAGCTGAGTCAAATACCTCAGACTTTTTCTGAGCTCTGTGACTAGGTTCAGGACTACGTGCATCCCCATCTTGGACACACTCAAACGGGGCATTGGCCTCTTCCAGGCTTTCAATACCCGTACCCTTTTCAAATTCTAAATTCCCCTGATCCTCCCAGTTACTCTCTGGGCAACTCACTTCCGGAGTAAACTCAACCCCGCGGGCTGAAACAACCCCATCTGCCAACCCAGCAGACTTCTTCAAGGTAATGGCATCCTTTTCATCTAGGACTGTCCTCATTTCATTATTGGGAACACCTTTAGAATTTTCAACTTCTTCAAGCAGTCCTGCCAAACCAGACAGATCATCCATGTCCAAGCCTGGACCTTTTAACAGCTTTATCTGTTTCTCATCTTTATTTCCTACCTCTAGGACCTTTTTCTTCGCTAAGGGAAGATCTACCTTCTCTCCCTTACCCCCTTTTACGTTACTATTCCTCGTTTTACCACCCTCGAAACCCTCGTGGCACAGGGTCGGTAAAGACGTCTGGGCCAAATCAAAACGGGCCAATTTTAAACTGCTCCCGTTCTCAGCTGCCGCTCTCGACAGACTGCGAGTGTCCGCGCATGCGGGATAGCTCGGGGACTCTATGGGCGGGGCCTCAACATGCACCGGTCAGCGGGTCATAGTCATGGCCGACCAAACTTTTCCTCCTGCTAAATCGTTCCCAAGGAGGACATCCACATCAGTTCTCGGGAATTCTGATGGCACCCCCATTTCAACTGATCCATACACCAGCTCACAATCCAAAATGACCCTACGCAAAGACACCCTTTCTGTCCCTTTTCCTATTCCTCTCAGGGCTACCTCGCCCGTCGGAGGTCCGAATTGCAATACGTTACGGCTAATTAATGATAGCTCCGCTCCCGTGTCTCTCCAAATCCATACGGGAATTGGCGGGTCCCCCTTCCTCACAGACACGGTTCCGTGTGACATATAAATCTCCGACCCCTCGCGCTCTCTGCTCCCCTGGGACCCTCTTGCCGATTTTCTGATTACCACTGCACACCCGATAGGGATCGCTGCTTTCCCTCTCTCTGGCTCCTTTCTCGGAGCAAAGCATTTAGATGCAATATGACCCACCTTTCCACAATTAAAACAGGTCAAGCCAGGACCTCTCCTGCCGTCTTGCCTCTCCTCCTCAATTTTACCACTAGCTCCCAGCGGGATCTCCGCCTCAGCCGGCGGACTTTCTCTACCGTTCCCACGGTCTCTCTGGTAACTTTTTGGCAAGGAAAACTTTGTCTTGTGGGTTAGGGCATATTCATCTGTGAACCTAGCAATTTCTGAGATGGACTGATTCGTCCTCTCATTCAAATACATCCGGATCTCTTCCGGAACACAACCTTTAAATTCCTCAATCAAAAATAACTCCCTGATATGCCCATAATTCTCGGCCACCTTTTCCGCGGTGCACCAACGGTCCAAGAGCACACCCTTCTCATGGGCTAGCTCGGTATACGTTTGATTCCATCCTTTTCTTAAATTTTGGAACCTTTGTCTATACGCCTCAGGCACTAACTCGTAACCTCGGAGAATGGCCTCCTTTACTTGATCATAATTCCCTTCCCCTTCTGGGGGCAACGCGGCATATGCCCGCTGTACTTTCCCTCGTAACACACTTTGTAACAACGCCACCCACTGCTCTCTGGGCCACTTCTGATTCACTGCCACCTTTTCAAAAAGCAAGAAATAACTATCAACATCCGTCTCCTCGAACGGGGGGACCAACCTCAACGCCCGACTAACATCAAACCCCTCCTCTCTCTCTTGCCCTTGAGCTCTTCGCTCTTGCTTTCGCCTGTCCAGCTCCAATTCATGGCTCCTTTGTTTCTCTTTCTCTTCTGCTTCTGCTTCTAGCTGCTTTAGCTGGAGCTCATGACCCCATTTCATCTCTAATTCCTTTAGTTTGAACACCTGCTCCCTTTCCTCCGCCTTTTCCTTTGCAGCCCGTTCCTCAGCCTTTTCAGCTGCTTCTAGCTGCTTTACTTTAAGATCATGGTCCAACCTTACTTTCTCCAACTCTACCTGATCTGTCCCACTCGCTAATCTCTTTTTGGGGATATTTTCCAAATCCTCAGCTGCAAACTCCTCCTTTTCAATGTAATACTGATTTATAACCCCTCGCACTTCCTGCTTTTTCATTGATGACCTCACCTCTGCGAGGCCTAACCCCTTTGCCAGATTTACCAAGTCTGATTTGGTAGCCATCCCTAGCGCCTCTACAGTCGGGTTTCTCATAAATTCACCCACATCCATCTTTGCTGGTTTCCTGTCTGGCTACCTGCGTAACCAGATTTAAGTTTGGACTTACAGCCCGATTCACTGACCCTCCCCTTTGGTTTCAAATCCCGGACGAGCAACCCACTTGTTACGTTCCCCAGTAACCGGGTAATTTTCCAGCAAAGATAAATGGGTCCACCGAAGCCTGATGCTACTATTTTCAAACGTTTTTATTTATAAAGGGGCACAAACATATAGTTAATACAAAACATTCAGATCATATACGTCGTCACAACTCAATCTAAAGCACAGGTATAGTAATAATCAATCAGAAGTAAGCTCTATCGTTGTCTAGGGGTAATGTAGATATATATTGTTTACTGGATATTTAAAAGTCTTTTTGCGGTCACTGCAGTTCCACCCGCTGCCGTCGTTGTGGTGTCGCGTTGGTGCACTTTTGTTAGACAGAGAGAGAGGGGGGGGGGGGATGAAAGAGTTACCCAACCGGTTTTCCAACCTGGAAGAGTTCGGTTTGTCAGAGCCTCGTTGGGGGAATGAACGCTCCTCTGTGGCCTCCCCTGTAGCTAAGCCGTTCTTCCATTGTGGGGTCGCCAATCCCAGGCAAGGAAAAGACACACACGAACCCCACCACCGGCTGTCGCTCTCAAAACGCTGTCGCAGGATCTCAAGCGCGTCTTCTGGTGCGTCTGAAGGGGTCCTCCCCCCCAGACCCTCCTTTATACTTCCTCACGGGACCGCCGGTGTCAATCTCTCTCAACCAGCCCACTTTGCCTGAGGGCTTTACACGTGGTCTTCATGAGACAATAGTCAAAGAGTCGCTTTATTCTGCTTCCCGGGGGAACGTGGTCTTCAGCACGTCTCCCTCTCTCTCTTGGGTCATTTGACCCCCCCTTGACTAGGGCTCTTGCGAATCTCACAAAGGAGGGGGCTGGGGTCATAACACACACTTAACCTACGTTCCTGGTTTTGGACTCATCCACCCTGGGGAAAGGACTGTTAACATCCACCTTATCTGGGTCCATTATCGACTGGAAATTTAACTGAACTAGCAACATAAACAGAACTCTAAGAGCAGATCAAAGTCTGTGTATCCTACAGATGGTGTCTGACTTTCAAAATAACCAGGTCCTGCAAAACAAAAGTCATGAATGTGACAGAATATTTTCCACTTGCTCAGATGAATACAATTCCAGTGATGAAGCAGTTCTGTACCGTCTGACATTAGCACACAATGGTTGCAGTATGCACCATTTTAAACACCCAATAAGGGAACTTGGAAATGCTCTTTAAAAGTATCACCTAAATCTGTGATTTTCACCAGCCAAAGGATGAGTGGCAAATATAAGAGAATTCCACTCCTTTCAAATTGCTTTCAAAATCAGTACATCGTTCCAATTTGGAAATATATTATTTTTCTTCATTGGTACTGGGTTGAAATCCTGAAGCTCCCTGTCAAAATACTAAAGGATCTTCAACACACTAATTACAGTGATGCAAGCTGCAGGCTTACTGCCTCCTCTTCCCTGTGCAATCATAGGTGGGCAACAAATACTGATCTTGCCAAGAGTAATCAAAACCAAAGATTGAATAGGAAAAAGTGCTGGGTTAAAGAGGATCTCTGTGATTTGGTTACCAAGAAAAGGCTGCAGCTGATGATAGCTTTACAGTTTGTAGAACAAATGTGTTGACCAGACAATATTATCACAAAAGTATCCCTTTCCAAAAAGTGACACAATCTTCATCAATTTTCTCTTCCAGTTGTAACAGATTTCTTAATTTCACAGCCAATCCAGGAAACTACAATATTTTTTTTCTGCTGATTTAATTGCTGTGAAATTGAAGTTCATCTTTTTTGGGAATGTCAAAGTGAGATTGTAGAATTGGAAAGTTCCATGATATGTAAAGCACAATTCAGAATTAGAATCAGGTTTAATATCATTGTCTTATGTAATGAAATTTGGTGTTTTACAGCATAAAACTATATTTAAAATACTATAAATTGTGATCCTGGAGTTCCAAGCAAGAACTACTATGGGAATTCCCATAATTAATCATCCTTCCTGCACGGCAGTTATTATTGGACTCAATTGTTGCCTCAGAATGCTAACTCTATACACACTCAATGCTCACTTTATTACGTAAACCTGTAAAACCGGCTTGTTAATACAAATATCTAATCAGCCAATCAATGCATAAGATCATGTAGACATCATCAAGAGATTTAGCTCATTACTTTGTACTATGCATTGATTAGAGCAGTCTTAGATTATGGCTGTGTTGCATATGGGTCTGCTGCTCCCTCACTCAAAATTGATGGATGTTATTCAAGCCCAGGCTTTATGCCTGTGTTGTGGTGCTGTTAGATCTTCCCCTGTTTCTGCTCTGCAGGTGGAAATGAGTCAGAGATTGCAGGTGGCTATGAATTACCAATACACCTCAGTGGTCATGAAGATGATAATCTAACTAAGAATATATTGAAAAATTGTTGGGAACATCAAGATCATAAAATTAGCAGCTCTGGATGGGAATGAAATGATCAGGCAGGAGAACATGGCTCTGTCTAAGATGACCTATACTCCTAGTGTGGCTATATCTATTATTCCTCCCTGATGATTTCCTTTCCCTAGGGTAGATCTGACTCGTTGCGAGAGGCTGTCAGAATGTGCCCAAGGGAACCCCTGATCTAGACAGAGTCAACTTCCAGAGACAGTATCACATGCATTATTAATTATAGGGAATAGGAGTAGGAGAGAAAGCAGACCCTAGAAAACAATATTGTTACTTTGGATAGTTTGGTAGAGTATGGTCAAGAAACACAAGAGAAGCATAAGCAAGTATTTAAATTCTTTAACTCGCTGGGTTATTTAATACTATTTAGTCAAAAAGTGTTAGGTATTTATATATTTATTTAGGTATTGTTTATTATCCATGGTTCCAAGGTTGTCAAGCCAAGGAGTGGTAGTGGGGTATAAGCTCCCACTACCTAAAAGTGCTCCACATGGCATTCACCTCAAATAGCCTCTGACAACCAAGTCCAACTCCTGGCCTTCTCGTGTGGCTTAGTCTTTAAGCCTGGTGGAACTGTTCCTACTGACAGGAGAAGGGGTGAAGGCGGGTCCTGGCACATTAAAACCAGTGCTTCAGGTAGATGGAGCTCGTCAGCCTGGGAAGGCAGTCCATCTATGAGAGGGAAAACTCTGATTTCAAACCACTGCTGTCTTGCCATACCACTCATGGGAAAGGCTTAGGCAGTAAACCATGAGGACAAATCTGGAGCTGGAGTCCCTAAGGCAGTCCGACTTTGCCTTCAACCTCGTTCTGGCAACTCCTGCGATGACACTGGTGCCAAGCTGTATCGGCCCCTGCCCTTCTCTTGGACAACATCAGTGGCATGGAGAGGGGAAACTCGCTGCATGGGCAACCGCCAGTCTTCCATACAACCTTGCCCAAGCCTGCGCTCTGGAGAGGGCGCAGATCCATGGTCTCACGAAACTACCAGATGCCACACATTTATTATCCTTACAGGTAGTATTATTTCTTTGGGGTGGTGGTAGTGAAAGGTGTTAGGACAACTCTCTTGAATCCTCTTCACATTCCAGTTCAGTAGATGGCAGTAATGCACCTTTTTAGTTGGTCTGCCAAACACCAATAAAAAAAACAATAGAAGATAAGGTTCAGTTGATATTAGACCAAACATCAGAATGGGGAAGAAATGTGATCTAAATAACTTTGACCATGGAATAATTGTTGGTACTAGATAGGATGGCCTGAGTATCTCAAACTGCTGATCTCCTGGGATTTTCATTCACAACAGCCTCTAGAGTTTACAGAGCATGGTGGGAAAAAAGTAATACCCAGCAAGTGGTAGTTCTGTGGGTGAGAATGCCTTGTTAATGAGAGAATTCAGAGGAGAATGTCCAGGTTTGTTTGTTCAAGCCGACAGGAAGATGACAGTAACTCAAATAACCATGTTATAACAGTGGTGTGCAGAGAGCATCTTTGAATGCATAACATGTCAAACTTTGAAGTGGATGGGCTACAGCAAGCATAAAACCACAAATATACACTGAGTGACCATGTTATTGGGTATGGGTATGCAGCTGCATCACATACCCATACTCTACCAGAAACCGCCCAGAAAATTATTTTTCTGGATGAAAGAATGCTGGCACCTTAAATTAGTTTTTGCTCCCTAGGAAATGAGTCTAGCTATGTAGTAGGAAATGTTACTGATCCCCAATATGCTGGCCATCAAGAAAGATAAAGAATGATAGTTTCTTTGTTCACATCCATTTGATAGCTCAAGTAAAACTTTGTTTTTTATTCTTCCTTTACCAAAGTGAGATGAGGCTTTCTCAGATTCCACCTATGACAATATGCTAATTATAAATATACATACTACCTTCTTTAAAATGCATTGCAGTTTCCTAATAGTATTCATTTGAATTTTTCATCCAAGTCACTTATTTGAAAGAAGAGTACTGCAAATAGAATAATTCATGATGTGCTAAGAAAGTACAAATTTTCTGCTCTGAAGTTGAAATATTTAAATTCCTATATAGTGTTAGTCAGTCCTAAACTTTTTTTACTCTATTGAAAATGAATGGTCATATATAAACCTCTGATGCTATTGAAAACTGGAAGAAGATTCAACCCTTGAACCTGTACAACAGTTAAAAGTATCTTGAAGCCCATATGGATATGAGCAAAGACTGTTGTATGAATAACTGAACTGACCACAGCACCATATTATAAAAGGCTCTTCATGTTTGGGGAGTAAAATGATATTTAATTATAAATGGGGGAATAAATATTATTCAATGCAGGAAGAGCATAAGTATCAAAGACTGTGTTGCTTACCCCATGTTAGCATTAAGGACATCATCCTCAGGCTAATGAGAAACTTTGGATGGGGGGGAGAGAATAAATACTTTATTGAGGGGGGTGGAAAAAGGGCACCAATGGCAGGTTGAAAAGAGAGGGTTCTACTGAAGGAATATGAGCTGTTCAAGATAAAATAAAAGATAAACAATCTCTGGCTTTCTAACTGAGCCACATGTTAATTATCATAGAGTAAAAGAAGAATACTGAATACCTGGCTCAAATACTTGTGTAGGAGAAATGGGTTTCAAATTATGGGACACTGACAAAAGTGCTGGGGAAAGAGATCACTGCTCCTATGGGATAAATTTCAATTGCATTATCCTGAACCCAGTATCAGAATAAATCAAATTACCAGGGCTATGGATAAGACTTTAAACTAAACAGTACAATGCAGCTATTCAGGTGAAAGTGAGGAAAATTTAGTAATGAAAAAGAATGGACAGATCAGTAATGTAGCATAACAAATGCTCATTGATATCTAGAATCTGACATGAAGTTGCAGTACATGCAAACCTGAGAGTATACTACCAATTTGAAACAGAAGAAAATGCAGACTGACTCCTCAACAAGTTACTTGAATTGATATCACAGCTACAAATAAATAAGTAGGATCTAATAGCCATTGCAGAGATGTGATTACAAAGTGACCAAGGATGGGAATTAAATTTTTCTCTTCAATGACGGGTACACAAACTCACGAAGGATGTATGATAGTCCTGCCATTAATGAAAATCGAACCCGCTTCCACTACTTGTGCTGGCAGCTCATTTCACACTCACTACCTTCTAAAGTTCTCGTAAACATTTCACCTTTCACCCTTAACCCATGATCTTTACTTGCAGACTCACTCAACCTTAGTGCAAAAAGCCTGCTTGCATTTTACCTATCTTACCCCTCAATTCTGCATCTCTCTATCAAAACTCTCCTCAGTCTTCTACATTCTGGGGAAAAGACCTTTCAATCATTCCCTATAACTCAAGTCCCTCAAGCCCCAGCACTCTTTCAATATAATTTACATTGTTCTTATAGATAGGTGACCAAAACTGAGCACAGTACTCCAAATTACACCTCCCATAATTTGGTGATCAATTGAATTAAAGATGGCGCCTGCGTACAATACTCCTTCAGTCGTTATCTTCTGGATAGATCATGAAACCATGTATTCCACTTCTTTTATGTCTTTTACATTTGTTTTTCATCTTGAATGTGATTCTGGAATTGCTGGAGCCTGTGATTTGCAGCATGGAGATCATTTGGGTGTTTCAGTGCTCTGCAGTCTCAGAGGATATTGGGGTGCAGAGGCATCGTGTGGGAACCTCATGGAGAGAAGGCTGCGAGCTGATGTTCAACTCCATTTTACTGATTAAAGCTTCCATCGTTTGCTGATTAAGGCGACAAGGGAGATTGCAATGCCAGCTGCCTACCTTTATATCACTGGTGAGATTACTCTGCTACAGAGAGGGAAAATGTTGCCCAGATTTTCTGTGTTTTGAATGTGGACTTGGACTGTGAACTTTTTTTTTTCAGCCTTATTTTCTTTTTGTATTTTGTGTTTTTCACCCAATCTTTCTCGATTTTTGTTTGCGGGGGGAGGAGAGGGATTTGGAGGTCGATGTGCCTGTTCTGTTTTTGTTTATTTCTTTTTGTGCAGGGAAGAGGGATTTGGGGATTGATGATCATGTTACTGTTCTTTTCTTTCTTGGTTTTGTGGCTATTTGGAGAAAAAGAATTTCAGAGTTGTATACTTTGATAATAAATGGATCTTTGAACTAACATTTTATACAATTTCAGCATAGCAACCCAACTCCTGTACGCAATACATTGATTTAAGAAGGCTAATGTGCCAAGAGCTTTCTTTAAGAGCCTAAAAAACCTATGATGCCACTTTCAAGGAATTATGGATCTGTATTCCCAGATCCCTCTGTTCTACTGCACTCCTCAGTGCCCTACTGTTCACTGTAAGACCTACCCTGGTTGGTCCTCCCAAAATGCAACACCTCACACTTGTCTGCATAAAATTCTATCTGCCATTTTTCAGCCCATTTTTCCATTTAGTCCAGATCCCACTGCAAGCTTTGATAGGTTTCCTTGCTGACTACTATACCCCAAACCTTGGTGTCATCTACAAATTTTCTGACAAACAACAACAGACCCAGCACTGATCCTTGCACCACACCACTAGTCACAGGCCTCCAGTCAGAGAAGTGACCATTTACTTTGGCTTCTCCCGCAAAGTCAATGTCTAATCCAATTTACTGCGTCATCTTTAATAACAAGCATCTGAACCTTCTTGACCAACTTCCTATGTAGGACGTTGTCAAAGGACTTGCTAAAGTCCATGAAGACCAGTGGTCCCCAACCACCGGTCCACGGACCGGTACAGGGCACAAAGCATGTGCTAGCGGGCTGCAAGGAAATGATATGAATTGGCAGTATGAAACGATACGAGTCGGCTGCACTGTCCAGTGGTTGGGGACCACTGATGTAAACAATATACACTGCCTTGCCTTCATCAACTTTCCTGGTAATTTCCTCAGAAAAAACTAAGATTGGTTAGACATTACCCACTATGCACAAAGCCATATTGACTATCCCTAATTAGTCCCTGTCTATCCAAATGCTTGTGCATCTGCACCCTCAGAATACCTTCCAACAGCTTTTCCCATGCTATCCTTTTGCTCCTAATTTATCTGCAGAAACCTTTAGGATTCTCCTGGACCTTGTTTGCTTGAGCAACCTCCTGTTTTCTTTTAGCCCTTCTGATTTCCTTAAGTGTTTTCTTGCATTTCTTGTACTCAAGTACCTCATTTGTTTCTGGGTTCACTCGAAAATGTACTATGCCACTGTGCAACATATTAAAAGTATGTATTGATAACAATAGTTCAAAAACCTTCCCATCAACAACAAGAAATGTTGAAATTCACCATCCCCATCACCAGTCATATATATCCTTCCCAAAATCTTTCTGATTTCTGCTTTCTCCATGACTTCCTGGTTTGCTCATCCCTCCCACACCCTTGTCTCCCTCTCCCAGGAGCTCACCTCTGCAACCATAGAAGGTGTAAAATCTAGCCCTATACCCCTTTCCTTACCCTATCTAGGAAACTGAACAAGCTATCCAGGTCGGGCAAAGATTCACGTGCACCTCCTCCAACCTTGATGTGACCTCAACAATAGTTAGACAAACACCTGCATCTGCTATGGCATCTGAAGCACCCAGTTACACGTCATTTTAACTCCTTTTTCCATTCCTGTCTGTTCTTAGAGTCAGAATGAAGCCAAACAACCGAGAGGTCCATATTCTATTTGGGGAAACTTACAACTCAGTGGCATGAATATGCACCCTCTCTGTGCCTTTCTCTCCTGCTGATCTACCTAGGTACTCACACCCATCTTTCCTTGGCTATACTGTCCATATCTTTCACTCTTTTGAAAACATTGCCCTGAAACCTCAGTTTTACACATTTGTATGACTCCCACTTGACAGGTGCAGTCATTTTACCCGCAATTTGGCTGCTCCTGGTCTACTTTTGCAAAATTAAGGACCCAGATTTCCAGGATGAAGATGTTGTGACGATGAAGATAAGAGATCTATACCAAAGTCAGTGAAAGATCTTTCTGCAAAAAATCAGTATGTTCCTGATTCATCTTAAACTGTTATGCCGTGTGGATGAAAGTGGAAATCACTTGACTTAATCAGCACATTACGTGGTGTATTGCTTGACAGCTGTAGACAATATTTGCTGGCCTTGCCATAAAATAAAAAAGTGAGAAAGATAGATTTTTAAAAAACAAATAAACAGTTACACACAGAAAATGCTGGAGGAATTCAGCAGGCCAAGCAGTATTTACGGAAAAAAGTACAGTCGACTTTCAAAACGAACAGTAATTTAGAAATGACCTCTTCTGATTTTTTGGGGGGGGGGGGGGGTGCAGAGTAGACAAACTTATATTTCCTACATTAAAATGTATTTGCCACAATTTTATTCACTTACTTAACCCCTCAATAATTTAATGCTTCTGGCCATACTGCTACAATACCAACTTGCTTTGTACAATTGCCAAATTTTGCCACATGGCTTTTAAACTAATTATCTTAAGCTATTCAAAAATTTTTTGCAAATTCTGACTATGCATAAGGTAAAAATATATCATACTTTTGATAAATTTCTAACTTTTGCAGAGAAATATGTTGATTACCAGGAAAAATATTGCTTTGTTTATTCTAACAATGGATCTTATTTAATAGAAGAGCATAAAGCATTTAAGTTCATTGAAGTTATTTAGTTCATATTGTATTTAATAAATTGATTAGAGATCAATAACAAAGAAATCAGTTAAGAATTAAGCTTTCTACTGTAGCTTAGTGTTTCCACCAGGGTCTGTTTTGTTTTGTAATGTTAATCTATCCTGCTTGGACCAGCAGCCTTACTAGATAGTGTTTGCAATCATCAATTTAGGAATGCAGGGACAAATCTGTGCTCAACACCATTTTATAACTGGCATGCTTATGACAAATAGTAGAGGTGAAGATCATAGAATGAACATGACAATAAGTAGTTCAACAATTTTAACTGCTTTCTTGCACATAGTTCTAACGTGTGTTTGCACAATCTGTCAGCATTTGGCATGTTACCACTAATATAACTGGCACCAATGTGTGTGCCAAAAAAATGCCAGAACTGTGCAGCAGGTCAGATAGAATCAACCTGAAACATTAATTCCATTTCCCCTTTCACAGATGCTGACTGATTCATTAATATTTCCAGCATTTCCTATTTAACTCTTTTAATATGTTGACAAAATGTGGTAAACAGGTCAGGATGTGCTCTGCCTGACATTGCCTGAACTACAGATTGAGTAGACAGTATGTAAAAGGAGCAGTTTTTCTTTGAAAGGAAGCTGTGATAGTGAACCACTAGTACCAATAATTTACAAAATTGCCTGAATAACAACAATATTGAATACTTTCTCCAAAACATCTAAAGAAATGCCATTGGAGCCCACAAGAGATTCTGCAGATATTGGAATATTAAGAAACACACACAAAATCCAAGATTGAAGATAAATCCAAGGAAGGCAACTGGCCCAGATGGCGTCCCGGGACGGGTTCTCCGGGCCTGTGCAAGTGAGCTAGCTGGAGTGTTTGCTGACATCTTCAACTGCTCCCTGCTTCAGTCTAAGATCCCCTCGTGTTTTAAGAAGGCAACAATAATCCCGGTGCTGAAGAAAAGCAAGGTGGCATGCCTGAATGACTACCAACCTGTGGCTCTAACATCAATTGCTATGAAGTGCTTTGAGCGATTGGTTATGGCACACATCAACCATAACCTGCCGGTCAACCTCGATGCTTTGCAATTCGCCTACCGGAGCAACAGGTCAATGGCAGATGCCATCTCTCTGGCACTACATTCCTCCTTAGAACACCTGGAGAATAAAGACACATATGTAAGACTCCTTTTCATCGACTACAGCTTTGCCTTTAATACCATCATCCCAAATAAACTGATTACTAAGCTCTAGAACTTGGGTCTTAGCACTCAGATCTGCAGCTGGATCTTCAACTCCCTCACAGACAAGACCCAGGCTGTAAAAATAGGGGACACACTCTCCTCTACAATCACTCTGAGCACCAGTGCCCCACAAGGCTGTTACTCAGCCCCCTGCTGCACTCACTGTACACCCATGATTGTGTAGCCAAGTTTCCATCAAACTCAATATTCAAGTTTGCTGATGACACCACAATTGTAGGCCGCATCTTGGGTAATGATGAGTCTGAGTACAGAGAGGAAATTAAGAACCTGGTGACGAAGGAATTGGTTGTTGACTTCAGAAGGAGTAGCAGACCGCACAACCCCATCTACATTGGTGGTGCGCAGGTGGAACAGGTCAAAAGCTTTAAGTTCCTCGGGGTGAATATCACAAATGACCTGACTTGGTCTAACCAAGCAGAGTCCACTACCAAGAAGGCCCACCAGCACCTTTACTTCCTGAGAAAGCTGAAGAAATTTGGCCTGAATCCCTAAAACCCTCACTAATTTTTAAATCGGTGCACCGTAGAAAGCATTCTTCTGGGGTGCATCACAACCTGGTATGGAAGTTGTCCTGTCCAAGACCAGAAGAAGCTGCAGAAGATCGTGAACATAGCCCAGCACATCACACAAACCAATCTTCCATCCTTGGACTCACTTTACACCACACGCTGTCAGAGCAGTACTGCCAGAATAATCAAGGACAAGACCCACCCAGCCAACACACTCTTTGACCCACTTCCCTCAGGGAGAAGGTTCAGGAGCATGAAGACTCGTACGGCCAGATTTGGGAACAGCTTCTTTCCAACTGTGATAAGACTGCTGAACGGATCCTGACCCGGATCTGGGCCATACCTTCCAAATATCTGGACCTGACTTGCACTACCTTACTTCCCCTTTTCTATTTTTCTAATTATGACTTATAATTTAAATTTTTATTATATTTACTTCAATTTGTACTTCAGGGAGCACAAAGCGCAGAAACAAATGATGATTGTACGCTCTAGTATCAATTGTTTGGTGACAATAAAGTAAAGTAAGTAAATACTGGAGGAACACAACAGGTCAGGCAATATCTACGAAGGAAAATAAACAGTTGATGTTTTTGGCAGAGGTTGTTCATCAGGACTGGAAAGGAAGGGGGCAGAGGCCAGAATAAAGAGGTGGGGGTGGGGGAGAAGTACAAGATGGCAGGTGAAGGGCAAGTCCAGGTGAAGAGGAAAGTAAGTGGATGGGGGACAGGAGTTGGAGGAGAATGATGTGAGACTTGGGGAGGTGAAATGTGGAAGAGATAAAGGGCTGCAAAAGAGGAATCTGATAGTAGTGGACAGTAGACCATGGAAAAAAATGAAACAAGTTGCAGGAATAAGTGTCATGAGAGAAATATGTGGGGAGGGAATGAATGAACAAGGGACTCACAAAATGGGCAATTCCTGCAAAAAGCAGAAGGAATGATATGTCTGGTGAGCGGATTCCATTGGACATGATGTGTTGGATGTTTAAGCTCCTAGGGTGGTAGGTAAGGTCAAGGGGAAATCTATCCTTGTTATGTCGATCTGAGGTCAGGCGTGAGAGAAATAGAGAAGAAATGGGTGAGACCAGCATTGATAGTGGTGGAAAGGAGACCTAATTTTCTGATAAAATGATAACATCAAATGCAGATTGGAGAAGCAACACCTCATTCTGTCTGGGTAGTCTCGAACCTAATGCATGAGTATCAATTTCTAACTTCAGGACCATTTCCCTGTTTCCACATTCCCTACCTACTGTTTTCCATCATTCTGCTGGGCCTTTCATCCCTTCTCTTTCCACTCCCCTGTCCTCATGACATTTCCATCACCTCCCTCAGATTCTCCATCTCCTTACCTTTATTCCATTGTCTAACAGATTCCTTCTTCAGTCCTTCTTCTTCCACACATCACCCCCCAGTTTCTCATGCTATCCTCTTCCATCTATCCCTCATTCATCCACCTTCCCCCTTAACATGAACTCACCCAGCAGCTGTCAACATGTGTTCCTCCCCCTCTCCTCACCTCATTTTGGCTCTATCCTCTTCCTATCCAGTACTGATGAAAGTTCCCAACCCAAAACATCAATTGTTTATTTCCCTCTGTAGATGCAACCTCATTTGCTGTGCTTCTCCTATAGTTGTGCGTTTTGCTCTTTACAATCCAATCAGCACGATGCTATTATCATTTTCACAACTTCTGACTTCCATCTAGCAAAAAGCAGGTAAAACTTTCAAGTCCTCAAAAAGCAGTCAGATAGACAGAGCTACACCAACTGGCTCAAGTGTATGTGCAGCTATTGTCAATTAAGGTCAACGCATTTAATGCCAATTATCATCCTATGTATTGTGAAATTTGATTTTACCTCCGGTTGGCTATTCTACACCTTCAGACATACTTGTGTGTTTGTGATTCATGCTTTTTTTTAAAAAAAAGAGGAGTTACCTCCTTGCATGTAGTTCATTTTCAATCACCTCCAGTTTGGAATTTATCGGAGCATAGTACTACATGAGTTATTTGAAGTAAACGTTTGTTTACTTCACTTTGGCCTCTTTTCAATTTGCCACAAGTTCAAATTTTGAAAGGCCCAGAATACATTGCAGTATCTTAGCATCTTTTGAGGCTTTCCAAATGTTGGCATGCCCAACAACAGCACTGCCTTAAAATGTGCCCCATACTTAGGCAGAATTATTTCCTGTCACTGCTAGCATGCTCACAATGTATGATTATACTGGATTTAAACCATGCCGAAGAGACAAACACAAATAAAGATACAAACAGCATGTTAAAATCTACCAACAACAATAAGAACCAAAATATATTCTCAACAGAACCTTACCATCAGTGGTCACTTCACTGGTCAAAGTCACTTAGATCACACAACATGCAGGTGTGCAGCTGTACCTAATAAAGTGGCACCTAATGTAGGTTTACAAGTTGAATATTCCTATTAAGTTAAATAATCACAAGCTACAAGAATAATAGCAACAATTGGTACTTCAAGTTAAAAAAGCTAAAATAAATATTTTTGTATCTATAATCAAATCAATATGTGCTACTTTTGCAAATTATTTCAAAACTGCTATTTATCTATTATTATCTACAACAGATGGAATAAGGAAATCAACCAATTGTATGCAAATATTTATGACTTACAATACCAATGTCTTTCTATAACTAATCACTTAAGACAAATTATTTATTTTATCACATGGGATCCAGGGTCATAAAACAACATTTGGAGAATTGTAGGATGCAATTTTGTCCTTTTAAAATAATGTATCCATATTTATGATTGAACAAGTGATGCATGTATTTAATAAATAAAATCAGGGGTCTTTATTGTATTATTATACACTATTATGCAACAATCTAGGAAAATCACAAATTGATTATTTTATTTTTGATGAATTGCCACAAAATCAGTTCAATCGGTTTTACTTATCACTTGGCCAAATTGGTATTGAAACAAAATTTTCCTGTTAGATCTTTTGCATTTCCTTGTTAGACAATGTGAAAAGTAAGGTTAAATGTATAAAATAACATTGTAGAACAACACAATTACGTTTTAGTGAGGACTGCAAATTCAGATGGGATAGGAAGTGCCTTATGAGATAAGGGGGTAGGTAATTTATGTGAACTCCTTTAGTTGCTTCCACAGGGTTTCTGTATGCATGGATTTGAACTTCTCAATGTCATTCCAAATGCTGCCCCTCTATTTTGAGCTTACAGTACTATTCAAAAATCAGGCACATATATATAGCTAGGGTGCCTAAGACTGTATTTATCAATGTAAAGTGGAGAGCGAGTTTGTAAATCTGGTTAGAGCAAATGGCAAAGGTGGAGTCTTCTTTATTGGTCAGCTCTGTGGTATGGAGTGAGTACCTTTAATTTGCAGATGTTGATTGGAAGCTACATCCTTTCGTATGTTTCTGTAAACGCATTGATGGCAATTTGCAGCTAGACCAACAAGGTTAGATAACTCTGGTTCAGGACTGTACATTCACTAGCTTCTCATTAGTTCTGTAAATTACTGCTGCCACAGAATTTACTGTTTCTCCCCATTTGCTTTTGAGCAGGTGGACATGAAATGGTTCCTTGATCTTCAATTTGAAGTTGTACCAAAATATGTTTCTGTAGAAAAACCAAACTGTTAATCCAGTTTATCAGTGGCTCTTTTGATGGTAAGATCTACAATCATGATAGCAATGAAAAATGTGAATATTTAAGATTGTGTGCCCTCATTGCACTAAATGGAGTTTGGAGCAATAGATACTCCATCACGGACCTGCTTTGTGATATATACTGAAAAAGTTTGGGATTCAACGCAAGTGATTTTAAGAAGTCAAGTGTTCAAATAAAGTGTTCATATCTTCCTCTAGGAGGGCAAATATTTCCTAATCCCCAGGAAGTTTGACTCATTTCCTCTCTGCCCACCCTGAAACACCACTATACTTAAACTTTTTCTGGAAATAGCTTGTTCATAAATGAAGACCCATTTTGTGTTATTCTTATGAATAGTGTAGAATGTTGTCTTTAGACTTTACCTCAGAATGTAACTGTACACATTTTAAGGATGGCAGTGTCTTCAAAATGAATAGTCAAATTTCAGACATGGGCAGTATAGCCTTCCTGTTTCTTCTTTGACACTTTTAATAACATTGTCTACTAAGAAACAGTATGCTCCTGCTTGGATTTTTTGTATTACATAGTGGATTGTGTGGTGGCCCCAGCCATAAAACAAATCCTACCCACAGCCTATCTCTCATTGTTGGAATACAATGCTGTTAACCCTAATTTGAGCTCTGCAATCCAGGCAAAACCATACTAAGCATTGATAATCAGTCTGGTGAACAAACAAGTCTTACTATACTGTGGTAATCATTCCGGCTACCTAGCTGATAATTGAGAGCAGACGGACAGTGGGGGGAAGTAATGAGCTAATCAGCAGTTTTTTTGTGGTTAGGAAATTTTACAATATCAAATAGTTACAGGTTTTGTAGCTGTACTGTAACAACTTGACTAGAGGTGTAGCTAGACCCTGAGTACGTCTTCACTACTGCTAGCATTAAATCAGGACATTATTGAGGCTTGTATTACGTTATTCAAGTTATATCTTGTGTAATCAGTCATATCTTCATATCACACAGCAACTTGAGATGCCAGAAGTCTAACTTCTCTCAAGGTCAAGTTCACAGCAGGATGTCATAACAATCATCTACTCTGTACCTCTAACTTAAAAAGGCTGTTTATATATAGAACTTCTATATTACAGCAGTGCAAATTCTTTTTAAAATAATAGAAGAGTTGGATGAGTAGAAATTTCTTCCATTAAACAGTGGAAAGACGAAGGAAATTGTCTTCAGTTTCCTCTAATAATTCCCAGCCACTGATTCCATGCTCTGGTTCTCTCAGCACCACCTCAGGATAAAATCTCAGGCATTATATACTGAGCTTCCAATCTAAAACAAAACCCCTATGCATCACCAATTTCTAGGTCAGTATTGATAAATATTCCTCCATTATTCTGTTGCTGAAACCCATTTCACATATTTTTGTTATCTCCAGTCAAATCTGAGATGTCCTGCATCTATTTTGGCCTATTTTGCATCTTTACTTTTCTCATGAATTACAAGCACATCTTCAGCTGTCTGGACCCAAAGATTCAAGAATTTCCTCTTATTCCATACGCGTGCTTCTGAAACCAGCTTTTGATCAATTACAGTTAACTTTTTAAAAAAACACAAGCTATTTTTACCTTTATCTTCAAAATATAAATGATTGTACAAATGTAATTTATTAGATGTCCATAGAAGTAGTCAATTTAACATGACTGTCATCAATTGTATCCTTTTGCCAATCTTCAAACTGTACTGCATTATATCAATGCTGGCTTTTTGGGATGCATTTGCATCCTCCTGTGAATAGACCAATCATCTAATGAATGTATATCAATGTAGCCACCTAGCAGAAGTTCAAGATTGCCTGAGGCTACATGGAATGAGGTAGTGCTGTTAGGTAATGAATAATTTATCACAGTCATCATGATCATATTTATTAGTCCCTTTAACCTATTAAACTTTGTAAAGTGCTCCTTAAGATTTCTAATAAACAAAATTTGCTACTGATCCATACAAGAAGAGCTGAACAAAAGTTTGCTTTAGAAAGTAGGCTTTATAGGAAAAAGAGGAAGACTTTAGGGAAGAGGGACTGAAGGGATATGTTCTAGAGTTTAGACACTGAAACCACTGCTGCAAAAGGTGGAGCAATTTGCAAAAAAAGGTCGTAAATCACTAAAAATCATAATTAGACAAGTCCTGATAACTTGACAGGTTGCAGGGTAGCAAGAAATTCAAGATCTAGATAGATAAGATAGGATGAGACCCTGCAAGGATCTGAAAAAATGTACAAGAATTGTTTAGTGAGCACTGCTTAAGGTTTCTTAAGGTTGTTACAGCCAGGGGTGGTAATGGGAGCAAGCTCCTACTAACCATGGCACTAACTTCAAACAACCTCTTACAACCAAGTACAGCTCCCAGACTTCACATGTGGCTTAGCAACTAACCCCAGTGGAACTGTTTCAACTGACAGAAGGGGAAAAGGCGGGTTACTAGCACCTTAAATCAGTCGCTTCAGACAGATGGGGCTCGTCAGCCGTGGTTGACAGCTCATCAAGAAGGAAAACTCTGATCTTAAACCTCTGCTGCCTTGCGGCTATACCCACTCATGGGAAAGGCTTCAGGAGTAAACCCCAAGGGAAAAATCCGGAGCTGGAATCCTTAAGGCAGTCCTACATAGAGTGCTATGCAGACAGGCAATTCCTGCAATGCTGCTGGTACCAAACTGTATTGATCTCTGCCATTCCTTTGGGTTCATCAGATGCATGGAGAAGGAGAGCTTGCTACATGGGCAACAGCTTGCTCTCCATATCGTACTGCCAAATTACAGTAAACGTGATAGTGTGATCATGAAGCTGAGGTTTGGATAGCATCAGTTTTATACAGGATGTGCTTGGAATGCTGGCCTAGTGTGT
The DNA here is from genome assembly GCF_048418815.1 of Hemitrygon akajei. Classification (NCBI taxonomy): domain Eukaryota; kingdom Metazoa; phylum Chordata; class Chondrichthyes; order Myliobatiformes; family Dasyatidae; genus Hemitrygon; species Hemitrygon akajei. The sequence continues at coordinate 80,397,064 of NC_133127.1, read as the reverse complement.
TCATAGATAAACAGGCAAGACTACATTCTACAGGACTACATTCTGTACATATCAAAGTTGACATACTACATCTTCAGAGAATCACAATCCTACATATACCTGTTCAGAAACATCCTTATATGAACTGGAATTGGTTATTATTGTCACATGTACCAAGATACAGCGAAAAACTTTTTGCATGCTAACCCAACAGATCATTCCAAACATAATTACATCAATGGTGTACAAAGGGAAAATCAATAACTGAATACAGGATTTAGCATTACAGTTACCCAGAAAGTGCAGTGCGGGTAGACAACTAAGGTACAAGAACCATGGCAACATAAACTGTGAGATCAAGAATTCATCTTTATAGTACAAAAGGTCTCTTCAAGAGACGTATAGTGGAAGGACAAAGCTGTTCTTAAGCCTGGTGGTATATCTTTTCAAGTTTTATATCTTCAGTACAATGGAAGCGGGGGGGGGGGGGTGGGGAAGAATGACTGGAATGGGAGATATCTTTGATTATTTTGGCTGCTTTCCCAAGACAATATAAAACAGAGAATAGGATGGTTTCCATGAGAGAGATATGCAGGCTTATTCTGGTATGCAAATTGGGTGAATGGTTGTTACCTCTTCTCAATGAAAATTTGGATACAAGTGTATGCATAATGAAAATGTTTTAACCATACCAGAGAATTCCACAGTAAAGGTGGGTGATGATAGGAGATGGGAGAAGGTAGTGGGAAAATCTACCAATGCTTTCACCTAGCAAGTAGTATGTCATACTCTGGAGGACAAATGCTTCAAGGAAATTGACACAAACATATTTCTGAGCTACAAAACAAAATACTTGCTGAATTCTTCTGGGTTTTTCATTTCCACTAGTCTCAATTCATCTTTGCACTTTGCAATAATTGTAGTTTCTGGTTGAAGCCAAGATTACAGGGTGCCCTCCATGTGGAAAGCTGATCGACCATGACAGAGTCAGAAACAACTTTATGGTGGAGATCTGATGAAAATTGTTTCTGATCAATGTTTCGGATACTAAAACTACGCTAAACATTCAATTCCTCAACAACTGTAATTACTCAACTAGACAATTCTAACATCAGTTCCAAACAAATCATGGAGAGTAACGTCAGAAGACACAAACAATCAAAGCAAATTGCCTCAGGTCTCATACCATTCTGACTGGAAAATATATCCTCTCTTAACCATATTAGCACTGTAGAAATAATTTTATCAGAACTGTAGCAGTTCATAATGTCAACTCAACACCAACTCTAAGGGATAGAAATTAAATGCTGGTTCCAAATCTGCTACTTCCTAACATTCAACACACATTCATTGTAAAACCATTAAAAGTATGTTGAAGACATTTCAAATGCCATATTTTGTTAATTAAAATGTATACTCACTCATTAATGTCTTGCTTGCTGACTTTCAAACTCTTACTCCATGCTTCTAAACGTTTTGCTTCTGCTATTTGTTCTTTCCTTGTTCGTTCCCTATAAAATTAATTTTATAATGAAATTATCACAAAGGCAACATTATTAATGTTTCTCGTCTCTCAGCTGTGTATACAAGCATCTTAAGAATTTCTGATTTTTAAATTGTTTAAAAATTTCTGGTTCCTTTGTGAATCTTCAGCATTTGTTTTGAAGACAGTTAAATCAACTCCAGTGATTTTGTATGGAATTTCTGACACATTCTTAGATAGTTGGAGGGTTTTTAATCTCAGTTAAAAATTGTCCTCACTTCAGATGGAATGCAAAATGTTCTATTTCAACTCACCTTATCCAATATAATTTTATAAGAACATAAGAAATAGGAGCAGGAGTAGGCCATCTGGCCCATCGAGTCTGCTCCACCATTCACTAAAATCATGGCTGATTTGGCCATGGACTCATTTCCACCACCCTGCCTTTTCCCAATAACCCTTATGCAAAAACCTCTCTAACCTTGGCCTAAATATATTTACTGAGGTAGCTTCCACTGCTTCACTGGGCAGAATTCCACAGTCACCACCCTCTGGGAAAAGCAGTTCCTCCTCATCTCCATCCTAAATCTACTCCCCCGAATCTTGAGACTATGACCCCTAGTTCTAGTCTATTTATCCCTTCCATAATTTGTATGTTTCTATAAGATCTCCTCTCATTTTTCTGAATTCAAGCAAGTACAGACTCAGGTGACTCAATCTCAACTCATAGCCTCTGGAACCCTCATCTCTGGAATCAACCTGGTGAACCTCCTCTGCACCACCACCAAAGCCAGTATATCTTCCTCAAGTAAGGAAACCAGAACTGCACACAGCACTCCAGGTGCAGCCTCACCAGTACCCTGTACAGTTGCAGTATAAACTCCCTGCTCTTAAATTCAATCCCTCCAGCAATGAAGGCCAACATCCCATTGGCCTTCTTGATAGCCTGCTACACCTGCAAGCCAACCTTTTGTGATTCATGCACAAGCACTCCTAAGTCTCACACACAAAATGCTGGTGGAACGCAGCAGGTCAGGCAGTATCTATAGGGAGAAGTGCTGTTGACGTTTCGGGCCGAGACCTTCGTCCTGACAAAGGGTCTCAGCCCGAAATGTCGACAGCGCTTCTCCCTATAGATGCTGCCTGACCTGTTGCATTCCACCAGCATTTTGTGTGTTGCTTGAATTTCCAGCATCTGCAGATTTCCTCGTGCACTCCTAAGTCTGTCTGCACAGCAACATGCTGCAAATTTTTTTTACCATTTAAATAATAATCTGCTCTTCCATTTTTCCTTCCATAGTGGATGATCTTGCATTTATCAACATTGTATTCCATCTTCCAGATCCTTGCCCATTCACGTAACCTATATATCTCTCTCATCTGCTTTTTAATTCACTTTAGTATCATCAGCAAACTTAGATACACAGTACTCGGTCCCCTATTCCAGATCATTAATGTATATCGTAAACAGTTGCAGCCCAGCACTGACCCCTACGGCACACTGCTCATCACTGATTGCCAACCAGAGTAATGCCCATGTATCCCAACTCTCTGCTTCCTATTAGTTAACCAATCCTCCATCCATGCCAATATATCACTCCCAACATTATGCATCCTTATCTTAATGATAAGTCTTTAATTGCAGCACCTTATCGAACGCTTTCCGGAAATCCAAGCAAATAATATCCATCTGTTCCCCTCTATCCACTGCGCTCATTATATCCTCTAAGAATTCCAGTAAGTTTGTCAAACAGGACCTGCCTTTGCTGAATCCATGTTTGCCTGGTGGATCCATTTCTTTCCAGGTGCCTTGCTATTTCTTCTTTAATGCTTCAAACATTTTTCCAACTACAGATGTTAAACTAATTGGCCTATAGTTACCTGCCTTTTGCCTACATTCTTTTTTGGACAGTGGCGTGACATTTGCTGTCTTCCAAACCGCCGGGACCTGCCCAGAGTCCAGAGAATTGTAGTAAATTATCACCAAAGCCTCTACTATAACTTCTGCCATTTCTTTCAGTACCCTTGGATTCATTCCATCAGGACCAGGGGACTTACTATCTTTAGGCCCACTATCTATTTACTTTCAGTTATCCAATAACAACTTTTCCACTTTGGCCTTACCAGATCACATATCTCTTGAAACGCATAGGATTTAAAATGGACAAGACCACTTCCAGCCATCTCCTTCAAAAATCATTCCTCATTTCAATTTTATTTGTTCCTTTGTCTGCTCTAAAAAGCACATTTAACCCCTAATTTCTAACAATTACAATTGTAAAATTATAACTGTTACCAGCAATAACACTTTCAAATCTGTCAATCTGCTCCTTCACTCTCCCATCTGCATTTGCTCCCAGTAAATTACTAATTTATCCAAGTACTCGCTACTTCCCCCCCCCCCCCCCCGCCTATTTCCCTTTCTTAAAGTCAAAGAGAAAAACTGATTTACTGTATTATCTAATCTGGAATACATCAAGCATAATGTTCAATATCTAAGGTATCTTTTGGACCCTTTTTGAAACATTTTGTACCTTCTTGGACCTTCCAGGAAAACAATTAAAACCTTAGCCTTTTTTTCCTTCCCTGAGCTCATTTTCATTTTTACTTCCAGGACTCCCCTGCTAATACCTGATCCTATCTCCCATAATGCTAATATCCCTCACTTAATGTTTGACTATTCTGCTACTCCCAATTTTTGCAATGGATCTATCAACTTGTCAACAAATATCCATTGTTAGAAAGATACTTTTTGACATTCCTATGAAGAGGGAAAGTCCATTCAAAATTAAACAAAAATATCATACAAATAATGGCCTATAAACTGAATATTTTAAGCAAGGAAGTCTTCTTTGGATGAATGAAATCTGGCAGTCATTACAGTGCCTATAAAAAGTATTCACCCCCCTGGAAATTTTCATGTTTTATTGTTTTACAGCATGGAATCACAGTGGATTTAATTTGACTTTTTTGACACTGATCAACAGAAGACTCTTTTGTGTCAAAGTGAAAACAGATCTTGACCAGGTGACATCAATTAACTACAGATATAAAGTACAAAATAATTGATTATATAAGTATTCAAACCCCACCCCCTTTAATATGACACACCAAATCATCGCTGGTGCAGCCAATTGGTTTTAGAAGTCACATAATTAGTCAAATGGAGATCTGTTTTTGAAGGGCCTGTGAGCAGTCAAGATGTTTCAGTAGATTATAGTAAAAATACATCTGTGCCTGGAAGGTCCAACCGCTGCTGAGTCAGTATACTGGCAAAAACCACATCATGAAGATAAAAGAACACTCCAAGCAACTCCACAAAAAGGCTGTTGAAAAGCACATATCAGGAGATGGATACATGAACATTTCCAAGTCACTGAATATCCCCTGGAGTACAGTTGAGTCACTCAATCAAAAAATGTAAAGAATATGGCATGCCTGTAAACCTGCCTAGAGCAGGCCATCCTCAAAAACTCAGTGACCATGCAAGAACAGGACTAGTGAGGAAGGCTACCAAGAGACCCATGACAACTCTGGTGGAGTTACAAGCTTCAGTGGCTGAGATGGGACAGACTGTTACCTGGGTGCTTCACTAGTTGCAGCCTTCTGGGATGGTGGCAAAGAGAAAGCCTCTATTGAAAAGAAATTCACATGAAATCGCAGCTAGAGTTTGCCAGAAGGCATATGGGAGACTCTGAAGTCATCTGGAAGAAAGTTCTATGGTCTAATAAAACCAATATTGAGCTTTTTGGTCATCAGACTACATGCTATGTTTAGCATAAGCCAAACAATGCACATCATCAAAAACACACCATCCCTACCATGAAGCATGAATCATGCTATAGGGATGATTCACTGCAGCAGGGCTTGGAAGGCTTGTGAAGGTAGAGGGTAAAATGAATGCAATAAAATACAGGGAAATCCTGGAGGAAAACCTGATGCAATTTCCCAAGAGAACTGTGACTTGAGAGAAGATTTGTTTTCCAGCAAGTTAATGACCCCAAGCGTAAAGCCAAAAGTACAAAGGAATGGCTTAAAAACAACAAAATGAATGTCCTAGAGTGGCCAAGTCAAACCTCCAGACCTCAATCCAATTGAGAATTTGTGGCTGGACTTGAAAAGGGCTGTTCACTTGCAATCCCCATACAATCTGAGAGGTAGAGCAGTTTTGTTAAGAAAAATTGGGAAAAATTGCGGTGTCCAGATGTGCAAAGCTGATGGAGACCTATCCACAAGACTCAAAGCTTTAGTTGCTGCCAAAGGTGCAACTACTAAATACTGACTTGAAAGAGGTGAATACTTATGCAATCAATTATTTTGTGTTTTATATTTGTAATTAATTAGATCACTTTGTAGAGATCTGTTTTCACTTTAACTCGAAAGAGTCTTTTTCTGTTGATCAGTGTCAAAAAGCCAAATTAAATCCACTGTGATTCAATGTTGTAAAACAATAAAACATAACATTTCCAAAGGGGGAGAATACTTTTTATAGGTCCTGTGTTTTCAGAATTAAATGGAAAAAAAGGTGTCAAATGCTGAGTTACTTCATAACATGGAATCCTTTGATATCAGAAGAGGTATGGAAAATGCCTGGCATGTTGTGGACCGATGGTGCTGGTATGATAGGTTTTACAGATTTTAAAATTATATTCTATTCCAATTACACATTCGTTGAAAACATTTTTAGAGTCACTCCAGTACAAATAACCTTTTCAGAGAACACACTAAGTTTATGGAAAGTGCAGGAATGGAGTCTCATTGAGTTTAAAAGGAGTGATGATCATAGGGTTGGTGAATTTAACAAGAGTGTGGAAAACAGGGTTCCAGGAAAAGGAATTTTGTGAGTTAAAGTGAGCACAAGAACAAGGACTTTGATATGTTAATAGGAGCCATTTTTGACCCCATCACCCCACAATTTGTTTCTGATCATCCATATCCATATTACTTCATATATACTGTATATTACTTCCTAAAATATCTATACAAGATTGTATTATTTACTGCCCCAATCCTTGCATAAATTTGGTGATGTAAAAACTTACTGAAATCAATACCATTGTAATAGATTATTTCTGACCTGTTTTACATTAACCATTAACTGCAACCACACGGTTGTGGGCTTAGAGCTATTTGCATACACAGTGCCTAGAAACTCCAGTGTGCACAAAGGAATCATCTAGATGGCCACAGCAACAATATGAAAGATGATCCCATTAACTGATCTTCCATCGTATCCTTGACCTTGTAAATGGTGAACAGGCTTTGGATCTTCAGGAGGTGAGTAACTCATTGCAGCATCAAACCTGCCATAATATTTATCATCACTGGTAACTTCCATGATATTGATTGTGGCTAAATCAACAAAAGCAATTCTATGAATGTTCAGAGTAGGAAGTTAGACCTTTTCTTGTGATGATAATTGAACTCACATGGCACAAATATTACTTGCCACTTTAAAGTATCTGAATAAGTGGTTAGAAACCCCTTGACAAATTCCTGATAAATAGTAATAATATAGATGAGTCCTTGAGGTTGCATTAACACTGTGGTTCAAAGGGCCTGTTTTTGTGCTGAGGGATCCATGACACTTATTAGGCCACACATAAATGTTGTGTGTGCCTTGATGCATGCAAGTACAAACTATTTCATGATACGAGTTATCAATAGAATTAAGCATTATATAAAATATGTGTTTGTATACACTTGATTACAAATCTATTTTATATATAAAACATCTGAATAAGAAACATACACATTATTTTCACATATTTTAAGCAAGAGATTTCTTTAAATACTCTCACTGTACTACCACGTATACGTAAATCTAGTCAAACCTGCCTGTTACTTCAAAGAACACTTACCTAGTGGTTGGTCTCTGAAATTGTCTACTCTGTGGTAAATCACAATTTAGCAGCTGTTCAGGCACATTGGGTTGTGCTCCTGTTGAATACTGCTTTTCAATGACAGACATTGTAAACCGTGACTGAAAATTCTGCCAGTGTTGAATTCCTGCTATACACAGAATATAACGTAGTTAGTTCATTTGAGTAGAGAAATTTTATTCCTCAAAGTACAAAAACAAATCAATGGCACCAATATCCCTGTCCCCTGGAGGCTTTCAAACTGTTACCTGCTATCCAGATCAGAATTCAAGCTCTATGGTTTCCAGTTTTCATTTTTTGGTCTTAGTTTGATCTAACTGGTTCACAAATTATAAAAGAAACTCTGGAGATCACACTCAATTTTGGGAGCAAACTAGTTACAGATTTACATGGGTATAGAAACTATATTAATTGTGAAAGTTACATGTGGGTGAAATTTAGAGTGTCAGAAATACCTGGTGAAAGTTACATGTGGGTGAAATTTAGAGTGTCAGAAATACCTGGTGGAAAATATTTTGTTTTTAGCAACAGGCAGAAAGTAATTTCAAACTAATTGATAATCCTCATAAAAAATTACACTGTCAAAAAATAAGCAGACAAAAATGATGTAAAACAAATTCAATACACGACTACGGTCTTTCAGAAAGAATTAAAAAGAGCTGTCTAAAATCAAAGTCGGGTAGTTATACTCCGTCTATCAACATCTCCAGAGCTTGCGACCATGGTTTCGAAAACGGGTGTCACCCAAGTAAAAAAAAATCACGCTCTTGCTATCTTCAGAGAATGCCCCAAACAACGACAATGTAAAATAACACACAAAGTAATTTCTGACTGTTTTCATGTGTCAAATCAATAAAAGGATCATTTCCTTAAATAATGCAACATTCTATTTAACAAGCAGATGTTACCTCACTTGAGTAATACGCTTAAAAAGAACATTAACGTAAATCATGTGTACAAGTATCAACAGGAAAAGTTAGGGAAGAAAGTCAAAGATGAAATAACATTCTACAAAGCGGGTGCGGTAATAACTTAAGGCGGTGATAAAATAAAAACAAAAAATGCTGGAAGCAATCAGCAAATCCGACAGCGTTTGTGGAAGGGGAAACACTGGCAAGAAAAGTGGCCCAGCCAACCATGGGAATTAACCGTCAGTGTTGACAATACGGCCGCACCGTAAGAAATAAAGTGTCTTTTCTCTAAGACCTCAGGTTTCCAGAAGGCCCGCGTTCCAACGTCTTAAAGTTGCTGACGAGTAACCAAGTTGCAGAGCGACCCGCAGCAGTTTCTCCAGAGAGACTAAAGGAATGGAATGAAACACGCCATCATTTCACTGCTGAGGTGGGGAAGAGAAATGGCCCATCTGTTGGGATACGGGGGCAAGTTCACAACAACCGCTCCGTCGGCCTGGTGCGGTGACTGTGAATCACGACGCTCCCGCCGTCTCCATGACAACGAGCGCGCGAGCGCTCTCGGGACGAGCGGAGGTGACAGGGCTGTTCCGGGGTGCGGGGGTACCTCGGACTCACCCCGAGGACTGCATCGTCTTCTGACAGTCGGAACGACAGGGCGCCTAGTGCAGAGGATCACACAACCCGTGTGAAGAAGTTTAGATAAGTTCGGAAAAGAAATTGCAACCTTGCTGGAAGAACTCAGCGGATCGATTCACATCTGTGGATGATAATGCTCGACCCGCTGAGTTTCTCCAGCAGTTTATTTATTTTGTTCCAGGTTACAAATTATGCCGTGTCCTGCGTCTCCAAAAGTGAATGAAATTCTTTCGTGATTTGGTCGTAGAAATAATGACTATTGACTGCAGCAAAGATCCTGTTCCATTCCGATAGTGTTTTTTTTTACAGTTTTTTACAATTACTAGTCACTCTTCGTTCGTTGAATAATCCCCCGCCCCCAATCTTCATTATTGACGATTTTGTGTGATATTGCTAAGGGCCAACCAATAAAGCAATTAATGATACCAGTGTGAACTTATTGTTACTTCATTAAAATACTGACCTGCAGAACATGACTCAAGATTAATGACACAGGAAGTAAGGAAAATAAGGACATGATGTGAACACCCTACACATTCTTAATGGATATGAAATTTGACCGCAGAGATGCGGGCTGGTTTCAATGGAATTGAATATATTATGAATTGCTCTGTGTGCTTAGCATTCATATAACCATATAACCATATAACAATCACAGCACGGAAACAGGCCATTCCGGCCCTCCTAGCCGTGCCGAACTCTTAATCTCACCTAGTCCCACCTACCCGCACTCAGCCCATAACCCTCCACTCCTTTCCTATCCATATACCTATCCAATTTTACCTTAAATGACACAACTGAACTGGCCTCTACTACTTCTACAGGAAGCTCATTCCACACAGCTATCACTCTCTGAGTAAAGAAATACCCCCTCGTGTTTCCCTTAAACTTTTGCCCCCTAACTCTCAAATCATGTCCTCTCGTTTGAATCTCCCCTACTCTCAATGGAAACAGCCTATTCACGTCAACTCTATCTATCCCTCTCAACATTTTAAATACCTCGATCAAATCCCCCCTCAACCTTCTACGCTCCAATGAATAGAGACCTAACTTGTTCAACCTTTCTCTGTAATTTAAGTGCTGAAACCCAGGTAACATCCTAGTAAATCGTCTCTGCACTCTCTCTAATTTATTGATATCTTTCCTATAATTCGGTGACCAGAACTGTACACAATATTCCAAATTTGGCCTTACCAATGCCTTGTACAACTTTAACATTACATCCCAACTTCTGTACTCAATGCTCTAATTGAGCATAAATGAATGTACTCATTCATTTTTACCTTGTTAACGCACGTGACAAGCACGTTCCTGCCCAATAATTTATTCAATATTTGGGTTGTCCAACAAAATACCTGCAATGTACAGATAAAGGAAACCAGACGGGACAGCTCTGAACAAACGTCACCGTGAAAGGATATCACTGAGATGTGTAAATTAAAAAATGATTAAAAACAGATACTGGCCATAACTAAAACGGAGAAATCACCACATCTAGATAAGATACATCTAGGATTGTTTAAGGAAGTAGGATATTTGTACAGCTATTCAGTATGATCATCCTATCTTTCTGCCATACATTGATGGTACCAAAAGTAGCAAGTAATCTAGGATTTAAAAAAATAGTGATTTTGAGCAAATTTAGATTAATGAAATTGGTATGTCTTTACTTAAAATCATATTTAACTAATGTTTTATAACTCATAAAGGTTGCAGATGTTGGGGGGGGGGGGGGGAGTGAAACGACCTACCAGGAGGAAGCCACAGAGACTAGGTCTCTGGCATTGAGGCTGGCTCTGTGGCTCAGAAGGGAAAGGGGGAGAAGAGGAGTGAAGTCATGAATAGGGGATTCCATAACTAGAGGAGCAGGAAGCAGATGCTGGGGATGTGAAAGTGACACCCAGCTGGTATGTTACCTCCTGTATGCCAGGATAAGGCGTTTTATTATTCCAGAACTAGTTGAAAGAAAAGCACAGGTGCCGGGATGATGGTCTACTTAGTTTTTCTTTTTCCTATTTTTAGGAATAAAAATAGCCACGCCCCAGTGGCTCCAATGACTACAGACCCGTGGCATTGACCTCCCACATCATGAACACCCTGGAGAGACTTGTTCTAGCGCAGCTCCGGCCTATGATTAGGCCACACTTAGACCCCCTCCAGTTCACCTATCAGCCCCGACTAGGAGTTGAGGGTGCCATCGTCTACCTGCTGAACCGTGTCTACGCCCACCTGGACAAGCCGGCAAGCACTGTGAGGGTCATGTTTTTTGACTTCTCCAGTGCGTTCAACACCATCCGCCCTGGTCTGCTGGGTGAGAAGCTGACAGTGATGCAGGTGGATGCTTCCCTGTTATCATGGATTATTGATTACCTAACTGGCAGACTACAGTACGTGCGCTTGCAGTACTGTGTGTCAGACAGAGTGGTCAGCAGCACTGGGGCTCCACAGGGGACTGTCCTGTCTCCCTTTCTCTTCACCATCTACACCTCGGACTTCAACTACAACACAGAGTCTTGTCATCTTCAGAAGTTTTCTGATGACTCTGCCATAGTTGGATGCATCAGCAAGGGAGATGAGGCTGAATACAGGGCTACGGTGGGAAACTTTGTCACATAGTGTGAGCAGAATCATCTGCAGCTTAATGTGAAAAACACTAAGGAGCTGGTGGTGGACCTGAGGAGGGCTAAGGCACCTGTGACCCCTGTTTCCATCCAAGGGGTCAGTGTGGACATAGTGGAGGATTACAAATACCTGGGGATACGAATGGATAATAAACTGGACTGGTCAAAGAACACTGAGGCTGTCTACAAGAAGGGTCAGAGCCGTCTCTATTTCCTGAGGAGACTGAGGTCCTTCAACATCTGCCAGATGATGCTGAGGATGTTCTACGAGGCTGTGGTGGCCAGTGCTATCATGTTTGCTGTTGTGTGCTGGGGTAGCAGGCTGAGGGTAACAGACACCAACAGAATCAACAAACTCATTCGTAAGGCCAGTGATGTTGTGGGTGTGGAACTGGACTCTCTGATGGTGGTGTCTGAAAAGAGGATGCTGTCCAAGTTGCATGCCATCTTGGACAATGACTCCCATCCACTCCATAATGTACTTGTTAGGCACAGGAGTACATTCAGCCAGAGACTTATTCCACCGAGATGTAACTCTGAGCATCATAGGAAGTCATTCCTACCTCTGGCCATCAAACTTTACAACTCCTCCGTCAGAGGGTCAGACACCCTGAGCCAATAGGCTGGTCCTGGACTTATTTCCACTTGGCATGATTAACTTATTTTTATTTAATTATTTATGGTTTTATATTGCTATATTTCTTCACTATTCTTGGCTGGTGTGGCTGTAACGAAACCCAATTTCCCTCAGGATCAATAAAGTATGTCTGTCTGTCTGTCTGTATAAGTGGGACACTCACAATGGTGTAATGATGTATGCCATTCATGAATTACATAATGCTTAATCAAACAAAATGTTTATAATATTTCTCAATTACTGAAATATTAAGTACACTGCACACTTCCTTGCTTAGCTGTGAATGCAGACTCAATATAAAATGCAGCTCAACTCATATGTAATCCATTGCTCTCAAATGATTTTATACTGTACATACAGTATGCTATATAATAAAACAACTATATAGGCATCCACAGCATACTGTGTGAAGTACAATGTCTGCCATCACCATTTCCTTTGCCTTTCGGAAGGACACTTCACACTGCTTTGTCCATTGTCATTTCTTCCCGATCTGTCACAAAGAGTTCAAGGAGTTGAGCACAGTAGCCAGGTTTGGAAAGAACCCATTACAGTAATTGACAAATCCTAAAAAGGACCACAATTGTGACACATCCTTTGGCCTTGGAGCATCCACCACTGCTTGAATTTTCTCAACACACTTGGGGAATTCTTGTGCACAAATAGTGTGACCACACTAAGTGATGCTTGGTTTAAAGAATTCAAACTTGTCACGTTCTGCTTTGAGCCCATAATCTTCTACTATTTTAACACTGTATTAGCTTTCTTTCCAGTTTCCACAAACTAAACAGTCTATCAGTGTATCATTAAGCCCATCAATGAACTGACATTGCTCGGACAATTTCTGCAATTCAGCCACATAAGCTGAAATGGACTCCCTTTCCTTTTGATTTCGCTTATGAAACTTAAGGTGTTCCACAATCAAGAATAGTATAGGTTCTAAGTGCTTCTGATAAGTACATTCATGATACAGCAAAGCTCATTTAGGTTGGTTTGGTTGGTGCAGTTAAACTTTAAAGCACACTAGATGCTTTTCCACCCATTGCACTCAGAATCAGGTTTATTATCACCAGCATGTACTGTGAAATTTGTTAACTTAGCAGCAGTTCAATGCGATACATAAAATAGAGGAAAAAGAAAAAAAATAATAAATAATTTTACAGTAAACTTATATTGAATAGATTAAAATCATGCAAAAACCAGAAATAATTGTATATTTAAAAAGTGAGGTAGTGTTCACGGGTTTAATATCCATTTAGGAAACAGATGGCAGAGCGGAAGAAGCTGTTCCTGAATCACTGAGTGTGTGCCTTCAGGCTTCTGTACCTCCTACCTGATGGTAACAGTGAGAAAAGGGCATGCCCTGGGTGCAGGAGGTCCTTAATAATGAATGCTGCCTTTCTGAGACACCACTCCTTGAAAGTGTCCTGAGTACTTTGTAGGCTAGTACCCAAGATGGAGCTGACTAAATTTACAACCCTCCTCAGCTTCTTTTGGTCCTGTGCAGTAGCGACCCCCCCAAACCAGATAGTGATGCAGCCTGTCAGAATGCTCTCCATGGTATATCTATAGAAGGTTTGGAGTGCATTTGTTGACATACCAAATCTCTTCAAACACCTAATGAAGTATAGTCACTGTCTTGCCTTCTTTATAACTGCATCGATATGTTGGGACCAGGTTAGGTCTTCAGTCCTGATGAAGGGTCCCAACCCGAAATGTTGACTGCTCCTTTCAACGGATGCTGCCCGACCTGCTGAGTTCATCCAGCTTTTTTGTACGTCTTGAATTTACCACAGCATCTGCAGTGCACTTTGTGTTTAGATCCTCAGAAATCTTGACACCCAGGAACTTGAAACTGCCCACTCTCTTCACTTCTGATCCCTCTATGCCTCTATGAGGATTGGTCCGTGTTCCTTCATCTTACCCTTCCTGAAGTCCGCAATCAGCTCTTTCGTCTTACTGATGTTGAGTGCAAGGTTCTTGCTGTGACACCACTCCACTAGTTGACATATCTCACTCATGTACACCTTCTCATCTCCATCTGATAAATATACTATACCAGGGATGTCTGGGATTGGCTTCACGGCATTCTAAAGGGGGAGGGTGAACAACCGGAAGTCATGATTCATATTGGTACCAATAACATAGGTAGTAAAAGGGAGGAGGTCCTGAAGAGATAATATAGAGAGTTAGGTAGGAAGCTGAAAAGCAGGACCTCCAGGGTCTTAATAAGCTGGTAAGGAAGGCGGGCTCTGTCGTGGGCAAAGTACTGGAGAGTTTAACATCGGTAGCTGAGCGAAGGGCGCTGAGTAGGCTACGGTCAATTATGGATAACTCTGAACATCCTCTACATAGCACCATCCAGAGACAGAGAAGCAGTTTCAGCGACAGGTTACTATCGATGCAATGCTCCTCAGACAGGATGAAGAGGTCAATACTCCCCAATGCCATTAGGCTTTACAATTCTACTGCCAGGACTTAAGAACTTTTTAAAAGCTATTATTAATGCTTTTTGAGATAGTGATTTAGATGCATATCATATTTTTTTTACTGAGTTAAGTATTGTATGTGAGTAGTTTTGCTACAACAAGTGTATGGAACATTGGAAAAAAAGTTGAATTTCCCCATGGGGATGAATAAAGTATCTATCTATCTATCTATCTATCTATCTATCTATCTATCTATCTATCTATCTATCTATCTATCTATCTATCTAATATTTGGATTGCTGCCAGTGCTCCACGCCATTGAGGGTAAGAATAGGATGAATTGGCAGATGAATGGGTGGCTGAAGAATTGAAGGAGGCAGAGTTTCAGATTTCTGGACTATTGGTATCTCTTCTGGGGAATGTATGACCTGTACAAAAAGGACA
This sequence comes from Hemitrygon akajei, assembly GCF_048418815.1. Taxonomy (NCBI): domain Eukaryota; kingdom Metazoa; phylum Chordata; class Chondrichthyes; order Myliobatiformes; family Dasyatidae; genus Hemitrygon; species Hemitrygon akajei. The sequence goes on along the minus strand of NC_133127.1, from coordinate 80,382,039 downwards.
GGTTACACCTGAACCTGAGGGGGACCAGCATCATTATGGGTACGTTTGCTAGAGCTGTTGAGTAGGTTTAAAGTAATCTGTCTAAGTCCTTCTGCAGCCACCGGCTTCCTCAACACAACCTGCCCTTCCATCTATCTGTGCATTGTCTGCAAACTTGGGCACAAAGCCATCAATTCCTACATCCAAATCATTGACATGAAACATGAAAAGAAGCGGTCGCAACACAGACACCTGTGACACAACACTAGCCATTGGCAACCAACCAGAAAAGGCTCCCTTTATTCTCACTCTTTGCCTCCTGCCAGTCAGCCAGTCTTCTACCTTTCCTGTAATACCATGGGCTCTTCTTTTGTTAAGCAGCCTCATGTGTGGCTCCTTGTCAAAGGCCTTTTGAAGATCTAAATAAACAACCTTCCTGCCTCTTATTTCCTCAAAGAATTCCAACAGATTTGTCAGGCAAGATTTCCCCTTTAGAAAACCATGCTGACTTTGGCCTATTTTATCAGTACCTCCAAGTACCCCAAAGCTTCATCCTTAATAATAAACCCCAACATCTTTCCAACCACTGAAATCAGGCCCATAATTTCTTTTCTTCTATCTCCAGTCTTCCAGAACTATTCCAGAATCTAGTGGTTCTTCAATAATCATTACAAATGCCTCCACAGTCTCTTCAGCTACCTCTTTCAGAATGCTGGGGTGTAGCCAGGTGACTTATCTACCTTCAGACTTGTCAGCTTCCGAATCATGTCACCCTGAGTAATAGCAACAGCACTCACTTCTACCCCCTGACACTCTCTGATTTCTCATATTTCTGGCATTCTGCTAGTGTCCTTCACAGTGAAGACTGACACTATTTCTTTGTCCCCCATTACTACCTCTCCAGTGTCATTTTTCAGCGGTCCAAAATCCACTCATTTCTCTTTTACTCTTTATATATCTGTAAAAATATTTGGTTTCTTCTTTTATATTATCGGCTAGATACCTTCATCTTTTCTCTCTTTATGGCTTTATAGTTGCCATCTGTTAGTTTTTAAAAGCTTCCCAATCCTCTACCTTCACACTAATTTTTGCAATATTATTTGCCCTCTATTTTGCTTTTATGCTGTCTTTGACTTCCCTTGTCAGCTATGGCTGTCTCATCCACCTGTTGGAATACTTCTTCTTCTTTAGGGTGTATCTATCCTGCTCCTATAAAGCCTTAAAGAGAGAAGAAGATTAAATATGAAGGTAACTGGCTAATAATATAAAAGAGAATACAAAATATACGGAGGAAGGACCACGTGAGTGCAGGGCCTTCTACTGACAACAGCACACATCACCTGTTGTCCCACGTTGCTTTAGTCAGTATCCACTTTGAATGCGCACTTCATCTGGAGAAATCAAAATGCCAGGCCAGGTGAGTCTGAGAGCACACTCACAGGGAATCGTATTTTGAGCTGCAGCTGTAGATCACGGATTCTGACAGGACTTCAGCCACCTTGAGAAGAAAAGAAAGACATGAGAAAAGAAGAATAAGCTCTTTCGCAGACAAAATGGATGAAATCTCCTAGGTCTGCTGACGTAGCATACATATCGAGAGGACTAGAATACAAGAAGCAAGGATGTAATGCTGAGGTTTTATAAGGCATTGGTCAGACTGCACTTGGAGGATTGTGAGCAGTTTAAAGCCCTTTATCTAAGAAAGGACATGCTACCATTGGTATGAATTCAGAGGAGGTTCATGAGAAAGATCCATGAATGAAAGGGTTAACATCTGAGGAGCATTTAATGGTTCTGGGCCTGTACTTGCTGGAGCTTAGAAGAATGAGGGGTAAATCTCATTGAAACCTATTGGATATTGAAAGATCTGGATAGAGTGGATGTGGAGAGGATGTTTCCTGTAGTGGGGGAGTATATGACCAGAGGGTATAGCCTCAGAATTGAGGGATGTCCATTTAGACCAGAGATGAGAAAAAATTTCTTTAGCTAGAGGGTGGTGAATTTGTGGAACTCTTTCCCACAGTTGACGGTGTAGGCCAAGTCATTGCATTTATTTAATGCAGAGGTCGATAGGTGCTTGATTAACCAGGATGTCAAAGGTTACGGGGAGGAGGCTGGAGAATGGGGTTGAAAAGGATAATAAATCAGCCATGGTGGAATGGCAGAGCAGACTCAATATGCCAAATGGCCTAATCTACAACCAGGTCTTATGTTGGAAATCTGAAATCAAAACAGAAAAAGCAGTCACACCTTGGTAGTCAGGCAGTGACTTTAGGAAGAGAAAGAGTTACTTTCAGGCTGAAGACCTGTTTTAACAATTGGGAAAGAGAGAAAAAAAATTTGCAGAGAAAATGGGGAAGGAATAGATGGGACAAAGCAAATATTTATGGTAGGGTGAAATTAGCAGTGTTGATAGAGAAGTTTGTGATCATTGGATTCCTGCAGATAGATATCCAGGAGAATCAAACTTCTCTTGTATTACATTTAAAGAAAGCAATTAGTGAACTTTGTAGGCTTTCTTTAAGAAGACAAAGGGCAGCTGATGATATTTGTAAAATGATTTTACTGTAATGATTTTTTGGGCATTGTCACATCAAGTCATTGGCATTGCTTGTTGGCAGGTTTAGCTACTCAGTCCAACAGAAGTCGTACATGCTTCGAATGAGTTTTTATGTTACTGATATTGAGACTTAAGATTTAGGATTTGTCTGAAGATTTATGCATTTATCGATTTGTGTGCCTTTGAGCCAAGCACTAATTTTATAAGTCCTGGCTTGCCTGTTTATTGCCTAATTTATAAATAACACAACTTCAAATGGAACAATGTGATTTTGATGGAGTGCCCTCAGCTGGTGCATCAATAAATTCTGAAATGCAATGTAAATAAGTGTTATCCATGGGTTATGTAACTGCAACTTCTTTTTGCCCTTTAGCCAAAGTCTTAACAACTATTTCTAGAAAGCTGAAAAATTGTATATCCAGTACTAAAAGGCATTGTTAATCATTTGGACATGAGCTTACTGAAGATTGGCTTTTGTCATTCCTACCTGTGGCCATCAAACTTTACAACTCCTCCCTCAGAGTGTCAGACACCCTGAGCCAATAGGCTGGTCCTGGACTTATTTCCACTTGGCATGATTAACTTATTATTATTTAATTATTTATGGTTTTATATTGCTATATTTCTTCACTATTCTTGGTTGGTGCGGCTGTAACGAAACCGAATTTCCTTCAGGATCAACAAAGTATGTCTGTCTGTTTGGTTTATTGCTTAGTGTCTCTGGTGTATTTGATGTTGTGGTGTTTCCTGGGCTTGGTAATTAGTTTGCAGACGTTTCACCACCATTTGAGGTGACATCCTCGGTGCGCAGTTGTTGGTGTTTCTCTCTGGGAGTGCTCGTGATTATATAGTGTTATGAACCCCATAACTGGGTCACTTACCAGCAAAGATAGAGAGGTCTGCTGAAGTCTGATGGTACCATTTTTAAACGTTTTTATTTATAAAGGGGCACAAAAGTAAGGTTAATACAAACATTCAGATAATATACATCGTCAATACTCAATCTAAAGCGCGGGTATAGTAATAATCAACAATTCGAAGTAGCTCTATCGTTTGTCTAGGGGTAAAACTATCGTCCGTTGGAAATATCAAAGTCTCTGAAGTTCATGCAGGCTTTTAGCCTTTCGGAGACCGCTGGGGCTCACGTGTTGGAGAGAGAAAATAAACTTGCCAGCCTGTTGGACTCAAATCGTGGAATCGGGAACGTGAGTTCCCCGTTGTCAGTTCGGAATCCTCTTCGGGGTTATCAGCCACTCGATTCCCTAGCTAGGGGAACCAAATCACACGTGGCTCCCGAACAGCTTCCCGTCCTTACGGGAGCGATGAGCGATGGTGTCTCCGTCTGGTGCGTCGCTGGAGTACTGCCTCCTGCAGTCTCCTTTTTATCATGACTGGCAGATTTGTAAATGTCAATTAAGGTAGGGTGATACAATCCCCACCCCACATTGCCCGAGGGTGTCCATGTCCCTGATAGCTGGCACGTACTATAGAGTTGCAATTCACACAGGTGCCTCTAAGAACAATGGTCAAATCCGTTGCATTGTCTCTCATTTCCTGGGTCCAAGACCCGAATTAATAGCGATTCTCCGGAAGGAGGGGGCTGGTCCCGCACCCTTCAGCCCCTCAGAGCTGTGGTACATTCATAACAATAGGCACCTAGTTCACTTGCCTCAGTCCTGATTGGCTAACCCTTCAGATGGCCTTTGAATTCTATTGGCTCACATTTCTTTGGCTCTTAGGGATTCATAGATGGCATCTATTTTGATATTTTTGTTTATGGAATTATAGGAAGAGAACCATGCTTCTAAACATTTTCATGCCTGCTTCATATGCCATGTGCCTGCACCTCTGCAGTGTCCCAGTTAAAGTGGTGTCCTTCTCAGTCTTTACATACTTACATCAAGATAGAACTGAGGGCAAAAAATGTAAAATAAGAAGCTGGAATACACAACAAGTCAGAAAGAATCAATGGAGAGGGAAACAGTTATAATTTCACGTGATGAGTTTTCATCAGAACAAAATTTCAACAAGAAAAGAATTAAGATCTGGTAATTAAACAGACACAATAAATGTTCTCAGTTACTTGATCAATATTCTCAGACTCTGACATTAAAATCAAGCTGTTTTCTGTGAATAAGCTTGATTTTTGGCATAAGCACCTGTAGTGATTTGACATCAAACCTGCTTTAGTCTTGTCCCACCTGGTACTGCAATAAGAAAAGATTCTGCCTTATCTCTTACTTTGAAAATTCAGGACTAATTGCTATATCCCGATGCACCAGAAAATATCAATTCTGCTCTCTATATCCTATTACAGTTGCACAGCACGATACCTTATTGGCCCAGATTGCTTTTAACTCTTTCCTCATCTGGTAGTAACCACACTTTGAAATCCTATTTCATTATACCAGGATCCATATCCCCCTTTCCCTCAAATAGGTCAGGTGCATAAAACAGATGGATATTTGCAGCTCCTCATAATTTGTTCTATTTGCCCATGATTTCCAGACTATATTTTGCCTCCTGCCTGGTCCTTTTGGGTACCGCCACCTCTACAGCTTCAGCAGTCTTGGGTATTTCATTTTTTATATTGTAATATTCAAATGCCATTGCTCTCACCCCTTGCCTCCAACCATTTCAAAGAACTCCAGGTTAGAACCTTTCACCTCTCTGTTAAACTTTACCATCCAGTAGCCATCTGCTGTATGTCACCTATTATTTTGTTACATTATCTGTACTATAAAAGTAATTCAATATGTGTATATAAAGAAATTAGGAAAGCTGAAATTGCTCAAAACTAATGCTGAAAGGGAAGGGAAAGACATGGGAAATTTGACAGAAACATTCAAAATTATGGAGCATTTCGATAAATCAGTGGTTTTTTTTACTAGCACGTTGTTTAATAAATGGAATACATCAGCTTTAGCAAAATTGTAAAAGAACCAGGAAATGAGGACTTTAAAAATGCTTTGCTTTGTGATTTGCAAGGTATGGCCTGAAAGGGGGCTGGGATACAAATTCTAAGATAAGATTTAAAAAAATCTGTAAGTAAAGAAAATAACCAAGAGATACATTTTATAGCCAATTAAGTCCTTTGAGAGTCTAATCACTGTTTCAAATTAGAAAATGTGCCAGCCAATTAGTGCACAGCAAGCTCTCACAAATGTCAATACAATCATTCCACCACAATCTGATTTGGAAATATTAATTGAGGGTCAAATATCACCCATAAGAAGATGCAGGATTGAATATTAATATCTAAAAGTTGTTTGGAATGTGGCACATCAGTATTACCTTTGTAAAAGTTGTGCCATTTATTCAGGTTTACATAAGTTTATAACTGTGTCCATTTACTAACTACTGCCAATCAACTATCTGGCTCTGAACTTTAATTATGACCAATACTGCAGTTCATTCCTTCAGGGCTTGATTGTTGGAGATTTAAAATGGTAAATTAAAAGTAATTACTTTTCCTTCTGTCTCCCTTATTTCTTTGTTAACCAGCTTTTCTTCTCATAATTTGCCCCTGGACCATCTGTGTGTAAATTATTCTTTCTGATTGATAAAGGAAAAGCACAATTGCTTGCCAGGTTTGGTCAAATCGCTGAGGCCTGATCTGATCTGCTGCAGCATTATCAGCTTGCACAACCACAACATTTTCACAGCCATAAGTGAAATCATGGCAGATTGGGTAATATATAGAATATTTTTACTTATTGATATCATATTCATTTTCCAGTCTACTTGTACCACTCTAACAAAATACTTAATTCATATCAGGTTTGATATTCTACAGAAACCTGCAGTCAACTTATTTACTATAGTAATTTTGTTTCATCCAGTACTTAATTGAATGAGATAATTCTTAATTTTTTGACAATTAGAGAGCACCTAGTGGTGTTTTGTGACATTAAAGACACGCTTTACCTGTAAGTTGTTACTGATCATCATGAGTTTCATATCCCTTAATTAAAATTAATTTATTCAGTCATAATCAGTCTTAGCTACTTAAATTATTCTATCTGAAAAGTAAAACATTTTTAGTAATATTTTGAATGTAGCTATATGCTTATTATGTCATAGAACAGCCAAACATTCAACAAGGCAATTTTTTTTGCCATATATGATGGATTCTGTTTAATTGGGCCATCAGTTAACTGGGACAGCCACTTATTTGGAACAACTCTTAAAGAACAAAAACTAAATTGAGAGAATAGATGTGATGGCCTTTGTTTATGAAGAGTAGCTGAAGAAGATCGACAAAACTGGACTCCCTGGTAAATTTAAGACATGGCCGTACCAACATGGTCTTCTACCAAAGCTGTTCTGGCTTTTCACGGTGTACGAGTTCCCCATGATCGCTGTAGAAGGCATCGAGAGGCAAGTCAACAAGCACCTGGGGAGGTGGTTGGAGATCCCCACCAAGTTTTTCTTCAGTGAGGTGCTACATAAGATCAGGCCAACTACAGCCTCCGTTGTCATCGGTAGTGGAGGAGTTCAAGGTGGCAAAATGTAGAGTTGTGTTGACACTGAGGGGCTTCAATGACAAAGCCAATAAACCAAGCAGGGGTCACAACAAGATCAGGCTGAAAGTGGGCCATCAACTCAGCCATAGACCAGGCAGTGATCTCCCTGCAATCGAGAGTCATCATTGGCGACCTATGCTGGGGACGGCAAGGCCTCAGCTCTGCACACTTCAAATGATGTGGGAGTGCTCGTGCAAGGGGTAGGCATGACATGGTCCAAGCAGACTTAGGGAACTGTGAAAATGGAAGGCGCTTATCAAAGGCAGTGGAGTTGGGGTCACAGGGTGCCTGGACAAAATAGAATCTGCCCAGATGCAAAATCACTTGGGCTGAGCTTTGGAGACTGGTGCCTTTCCATATTTCTTTCCTCCTGCGATCCGTGTATAACTCTCTCCCTACACCATCACAGCTGCACACACAAGGACTGAGAAAGGACCCTAACTGCAAGCTTTATGCTTCACTGATACACATATGGTCAGGATGCAAAACAGCTTTAACACAAGGATGATACAGGTGACACCACGACAAGGCCCTGCTGTCCTTGCTGACACACAGGAGTGGGAGAGGTGTAAAAAGACACCAGCTGGCAGAGAGGCAAACAGGGCAGTCATTCTCATCAAGGAGAGGGCCACGCCAGTCATATCAAAGAGGGTTAAATCCAATCTGCTGCAAACTGCCAAATCATGGGTGACATGGGTCAATGTGGGACGGAAGCTGCAATTCCCGGAGGTAGTGCAAACCACACTTTGACCAGACATTATACTGTAGTCCACCAAATACAAGAAAATCATCCTGGTGGAGCTCACAGTAGCATGGGAGGAAGGACGTCAGGAGGCTTACAAGAGGGAGGCCCGGAAGTACCACTCCTTAGTCCAGGATTGAAGGGACAAAGGATGGTAGACGTGGCTATTCCCCATGGAGATTGGCTGTAGAGGGTGTGGTGAACTACATATACCTGTCTGGACACGCACCCCCCCGCTGACTGCTCCTGTGGCTCCTCCCACAGACCCCGGTATAAAGGCGATTGGAGACACCACCCCAGCCTCAGTCTCCAGGATGTAGTGTGGCGGTCAATTGCTGCCTGTTCTTTCTTCCAGCCAATAAAAGCCTATATCTCGCCTCTCGTCTCCAGGAGTTATTGATGATGCATCAGAGGGTTCCCAGCAAGGTCAGCATGGAGGTTGCTGTCTGCGCTGGGCCCTGAAAAGAGCAAGAACCAAGCAGCTCACAGGATGGGGAGGAAGCAGAAAGAGCCTCTTGCTGGACATGGAGCAGGCAGGAGGAGTTGAGCTGGAAATCAGGAGCAGATGGGCAGTGACTTGGCCACCACTGCTGACCCACCAACTGGAGAGTGTCGTGGTTAAGGGCTGAAACACTCTGAAGGTTGGACTCCACCTGACAACATCTGCTTCTGGCGGAAGGTTGCAGTTACCTCATCAGCTAACTGAAAAGAGCACCCAGTGTATGATGCAAAGGACACTACGCTGCTTAATTGGGGCAGGAGGTTGTTGCCAAATGGTTTCTAATTAGTGTCAGTTGCATGCTTTTCATGGCCACTTGGTACTACACAAAGCAGCTTAGAGTGATCGGTTTTTAAATATTGTAGGTTTCGTGTGCTTGTGTTCAAAAAGCAGTGATTTTTGCTGCGGGTAGTTGGGAAAAATAATCAGTAAGACAATTTGGAACTGTTTGGCTCACTGCAGTTTCAAGCAGTCAGGCTTGCGAGATGCCAGAGACAGCTGGCAGTGAAAATAAAATTATTTCATTACTTTGACAAGTTAGAAATTACAGAAGTATCAACTATCATCTTGAATGCTACAATGAAAAAGAAGATTTGGAGGATGCAATCGTCTAAAGCAAGGGTCCCCAGTTTTTTTTTTATGCCATGGGCCAAAACCATTAAGCAAGGGGTCCATGGACCCCAGATTAGGAACCCCCGGTCTAAAGCATTCTATGAATGCAGTCCACTGTCTACAGTACACCAGATGTTGGCACCAATTTTGTTTATTTACAGTCTATCAGGAGAACATTCCAGATGAGTTCCTCTGTCAATAATCATTAGAAACAGTTTTATAGTACTGTAGAGGTTTTGGTAGTGGCCTAATTTGTTCTGTATTTCATTTAAATACATAAATTATTACACAGTTAAATGGTAGTTTGCCTTTCTTATCCCTTTAAACTATTTTCATGAAACTTCAGCTAATTGGAGCGGCTGCTTAATTGGGCCAAATGTACTAGTCCTGATGTGTCCCTACTAACCAGAATCCAGTCAATGTGAAAAATTACAATGAATAAAAGTCAGGAAAACTACCATAAATTTATAGTAACCATATAAAATACAATTCTCCAAGAGACTGATTAATATCAACATTGTGTTGAGCTTTCCAATAATCAGAGGATGTGCAGGCTTGGAATATTACAGCACTAGCCTTGGTAGCATTTTCTAAGGTTGACAGCAATTATTACAGCCTACACTTTCTCTCTTGTGCCTCCAGCCACTAAAGATCTTTTCAGATGAAAGATCTATTAATTTCATACAATCTTGTCACAAAGTTGAGGTTGCAGAGATTATTGCATACACAGCAGGTTTCTCACATTCTTTCAAAAATCAGACAATCCTTAGCTAGTACTGCTCTGATTTTTTAAAAAACTTAAGTAACCCAAAGCTTTGATGTTAATGCTATTAATAAGAATTTTAAAAATTGTAGTAATCACTTTCAGAAAGGAGATGTAATTAATCCATGTAATTTCTTATGTAGAGAAATAAGTCAAAAGATTCAGGAAATCTTCACTTTTACAAGGAATATATTCATTGGTCCATTATAACAAGATTATGTTACCAATTTCATGTTCTGAACTATTGTTTTAAGAAGATTAACACATTTTCCAGGAAGTCTCAGAGTTTTTCATTATCCAAAAGGATATCTTTCTCAACAAACTTGCTAATTGGTTTATTGATCATTACAGAATTCTTCTTTGGTGCTTTCTGCTCCGACACCTCTCCCTTCCCCTTTTCCCAACCATGATTCCCCTCTGCTTGCCCCCTTTCCATTCTCAGTCCACAATAGAGACCCATATCAGAACCAGGTTTATCATTACTCACAAATGCCATGAAATTTGTGTTTTATTGTGGCAGCATTACAGTGCAATTCCTAAAATTATTCCAGTACTTGCAACAGTCTTCAGCACCCTAGCTTTATAAATGGGCCTAAGACTTTTGCACAGTATGGTATGAATATTGCTAAGATCTCATAAGAGTTGACACTATTGACTTTAAATGAAATCTTTCAATTCTCTCTCATCTCTCAATCTCTTCCAAAAGAGTTTTCAAGTACTTTAAGAATGCACTTCTAACATCTCCCTTCCATCACCACTAACTAACGTTCACCTCTTTTCATTTCAGATCCTGAACAACCAAACAAATTGTACATAAGAGGAAACTGAACATAAGGATGGCATTACTTGATTGCAGCCATGAATTCTAATTTTGTCCTAGTGTGCAATTTCAAGGATAGTCTTGATGCAGGAGTTAAACATGGTGAAATACTCAGTAAAATGCATAGGAATTAAGAAGGGAGTGGAAGTAGGTATTGCAGGCTTCAAATAACCAGAATGTAAAGGCTAACAGTATTTCTGCTGCTAAGACTCAGTTGATGGCTTCTGCCAGGCTGCAGGAAGGCTATGGTCTACACCCACAATGCTGTATTCACAGGTATAAGTTGTGAATAATGGGTCAAATCTATCCCCAGACACATTTAATCATCCATCCATCATAGTTCTCAGGGTAGAGAGTCCTAATGACTCACAACCCCTAAAAGAAGAACCTTCATTTCTATACTTAGCGAGTTACCTCCATACTGAAGCTCTGACCTTTAGTTCTAAATTCTGCCAGGAGAACCATTGTCTTCTCATCTATCCTGTTAGAACCAGCCAGAATTTTGAAAAGCAAAAGTTTGGCAGATGCTGGAAATCTGAAGTGAAAGCAGAAAAGCTGGGGTTGCTCCACAGGTCAGACAATAGCTCTGCCTGACCTCCTGAGAATTTTCTCAGCATCATAGATGTTATAAAAAGATGACCTCTTGTCTTCTAGACTCCAGTAAGTATGAGCCCATGCTGCTGAACAATTGTTTATATGATAAGTCCTTTAGCCCAGGAACGGACTTAAGATTCTTCCCTGAACTGCCTGCATTGCAAGTATATCCCTCCCTAAAAAAGGAGCATAAAAACAGATTTAGCACTTCAGGAGTATAACTAATATCCTGTATATTTGAAGCAATTTTTTCCTACTGTTTTACCCCACACCTCTAGCCTACCTTCCCCCTCATCTGGATTCACCTATCACCTCCTAACTCCCTCCCCTGTCCCGATAAAAAGTCTTGGCCCGAATATTCATTTTCCTACATAGATGCTGCCTGACCCACTGAGTGAAAATGGCCTCCTACTGAGAGCCCAGTATCTTTGTCCACACCCTTTACACAGTTTGTTCTATTATGCCTATGGTCAATCCCAATCTGTGTTTGGAAACCATTGCTTTATAGTCTTTACTTGTATCTTTACAATTTATTACCTTCTTCACATTCCATTCAACTGCCCTTCTGATTTCTTTTTTGCTTCACCAAAGCATAACTTACAGTGTGCTTACAATGAACCTAGCAGCAGTGTGGAAGTTGTTGTTCCTCTCCACGGCTTCTGGCCATTTCTCTAGCATTTGTTTGTTTTTTCACAAGGCTGAGTTGCTAGCTCGACGTTCAATCCAGCACAGATGGAAAGCGTGCAAGGAGCCGGGCGGATTCAAACCCGGAACTACGTCACCAGCCAGCTACGTGTAGAGGTAACTAGAAGAAACCCATTTATCCACAGAAATACAATGTGGAATGAAGAAAAGTATATCGATGTCATAGTTACTATAGGCAGAGCGTTACATGACTTATCTGCTATTATCCCAGTTGAGACCTTTGAGCCCCTGCCATGTTGCTGTTCATAAAATTTCAAAGCTTTTAACCGAAACAGCGAAGGTAGCCATCGTGGTTGCGCATTTAGCTCCTGGATATTGAGAGCTCCATACAAATATTCATCGATTTCATTCCCATGCAAAAAGTAAGCAGACTTTTGCAAGGCCTTTGATATAGTAGACTAGTCTGGAAGATTAAACCATAAGGGATCCAGGGTGAATGTAGAGCCATCTGTCTATTTTCTGTCTGCTTGTATTGTACAGTCGTCCCTCCGTATCCGTGGGGGATTGGTTCCAGGACCTTTCCCCGACTACGGATACCAAAATCCATGGATGTTCAAGTCCCTTATATACAATGGCGTAGTAGTTGCATATAACCTACGCATATCCTCCCGTATACTTTAAATCATCTCTAGATTACTTATAATACCTAATACAATATAAATGCTATGTAAATAGTTGTTATACTGTATTGTTTAGGGAATAAATACAAGAAAAAAAGTCTGTACATGTTCAGTACAGACGCAACCATCGTAGCTCTTCTGGGAACGTTGATGTCACCTCAGCATCAGCCGATCCCGATTCTCCCGTGATCTTTAAGTTCTTGAGGATGTAGCGCTTTACATAGCTAGCCAGCCATCCTTTACTAGCCTTAAACTCCTTCCTCTCATTCACAACACAAGTAGTGAACGGACGAGATGCGAGGTGAACAATGTTCAAACAACGAGTGCTGGAGAGAGACTGAGGATCTGTGAAATGGCGGGAGGCTACAGCAGGGTATGCCTACACATCACTTCACTTGCGTGGATTCAGCGTAGTGCTCAGCGCGTGGCAAATTCAAGTTTTGCTTTTTGGAACTTTCTGGAAATTTTTTTTGAATATTTTTGATCCGCAGTTGGTTGAATCCACAGATGCAGAACCCGCAGATATGGAGGACCAACTGTATTTTTTGTCGCACATTTATTATGAGTAATTTGTCAAGTGAGTTGGGGTGTGGTAGAAGCAAATGAGTAGTCACATATATTCTCTTTGCCTTACGAAGTCAGGTTAGTCTAGTTGAAAAGGGTGATTATTTTTGCATGTTTTGTTTATTACGCTTAGTTTTGCTTACTAGTGTAAAGGGGATTTCTTCTTTTTCTTTGTTACTGTGTATGTAATCAAAATGGCTTCTTTGTTTTGTTAAAAGTAGGAATGCTTCTTTGTTGCGAGAGAGTGTTGGAAGCTTGTTTGGGTTAACATTTACTGATAACGAGAATTGTATTCCTTTGTAAACCAATTGGGATTAATGTTGTTCTTTCTTCTGAGTCTGTAAGCTATTGTTGGCGGGCTTTTGGGCAGATCGGCGCGAGGGGGTGAGAGAGAGAAGACGCGATGCTGTAAACTGGGCGAGGAACGGACCCCGGGGGGAGGGGTCCAAGGCTAGGAGGTACCCTGAGGAGAGGAGACGACGATAGATGTGCTTGGTTGACCACTTCGGGTGGTCCTGAGCTGCGAGTCGAGGAGTTCAGAGGGGATCGAATGGTGGCCAGAAGACTTCAGTAATTGAGCTCCAACGGTTGCGCACGAAGTGGTTTGGACTTTGATAAGTTTGGCACCTTTTCTTTATTGTTTTTCCTTCATATATACTGTATCATTATTAATCACTTAGTTGTAGTAACCTTTATAAATTGTACTCATTTAATCGCATATGGTGTACTGTCTGTTTTTGGGCGAGGCAGGGACATCACACAGCATCCACACCAGCTGATTACCCAGTTTGGTGGGGCCGAAGGCTGCTCCCCCTAGACGAGAACGAGCTGAGCGAGCCTGAGGCGACTCAGGGGGTTACACTTATTATCTTCTTTACGTCGCTAATTTTAGTTTCTTATCACTATAAGATCATTCATCTTTGCTGGTTTTGTAATAAAGTCTTGAACATACCTTTCTCAACTTGGAACACAGTTATTTGGAAGCACGTCATACAGTGTCAACTCCCATACTCAGTTTCTCATGGGTTTTCGTTTGTTTTTAAGTACAGTGAGCTAGTCAATTTGATGCAAAATCGAATAGATAGAAAGAGCAGGAAAATTGAAGTGGATTGTTTTTTTTTCCAGATGCCTGTGATTATTGGTGTGCAGCAAAAATCGTTTGCAATCCATGATAATGATTAGGACGAAAATGTAGTTGGCTTGATTAGGAAGTTTGCAGATGGCATTAAAATTGGTGGTATAGTGGGCAGTGAAGTGGTCCATAATTTAAAGCCCTAAATAGGGGCAAAGCAAATTTGGAAGACATTTGACAGAACTTGCAAAGGTTGATTGGGAGAGGTTGTTTGCACATAAAGACATCTAGAAAATGGAAGAATTTTAAAATAAGATGGGAGAACTCAGACTCAATGTGTTTCTGAAAGAGTGAAGGGCGAGGCTAGCAGGATTAGGGACTTATTTGATACCCTGTAAATTTCTATATTTTTAATATTCAATTAAAGCTTGGAATTATGTTAGTATAAGTGTATATTATGAGTTATTGGATGGTTGGTGAAATGCTTTCTCCAATGATTTCACTCTAGTGACCCCACTGTTTTCTAATGTTTAAAGGATTAGATTCAGTATACTTTGATACTAAAAGAGTCATCTTGTTCTTTTAATTGCAATACATTATCTCTGCTTATCATGAGTATTTTTTTCAAGATGGTGCTGAGCTGCAGTCTCTGTCAAAGTCGATGTTCAGACTTAGTTGTTTATTAGAGTCTTTTTTTAGTTACTTACGGATGGCTTCGGGGACAGAGAGGGGAGTTAGTTTTCAGATTAGGGTTTAGGATAAGGATGTGGAGGAATTAGAGGACAGGGTAGAGTTTAAGCCTCCGCTCCACATTTGAAGATCGGTGACGTACACCTGATCAGATGTCTGGCCCACAAACCAGCGAAGACAAAGGGCAGGAGGCGTCTGCATGTTCAACGATCAGAGTTCTGTGCGGGAAGGAGGTACAGTATAAGGGTTGGTAACTCCCTAGCTATGCAAATTGTGAGACTGCAGTTCAAGGCCTAGTGTTCAGGGTCTTGCAATCAGCAAGTCTAGAGCTCGAGGCCTGGATATTGGGTCCACATCCAGGGTCCTCATTCACCATCATGGGCAAGTTCTGGCTCAATACCAAAGGTCAATCAGGAGCCCAGAAGTCGAGGTCCAATGGCCGGATCCCTGAATCGGCGAGTCTCTGTGATTCCGCTGGGGAAGTCGAAAATTCAAACCCACTGGAGGCTGAAGAACACGCATGAGCATGGGAGAGAGGAACGGGGCTTGTTTTGTTGTATTCTGTGTGTTGGTTGTGAATGAAAATGACACATTTCTCCATGTTTTGATGCATCTGTGTTAAATAAATCTGAATCTAAATTATTAATCCGGGCCTGCATGTTCCTTTTAGAGTGAAGGGTGCGGCTAGCAGGATTAAGATCCCTGATTGATAAGAGATATTGAGGTTCTAGTCAGGACAAGGAAGGAGGTTTGACAGGTGAGACAGCTGGGATCACATGAATTCTCTGAGGAATATTCAAGAGAGAAATCAGGAGGACAAAATAAGATATAAGATAGCTCTAACAGATAAAGTAAAGATAAATTCTCAGAGTGTTTACAGTGCCTAAAAAGAAATATTCCCCCCCCCCGAAAGTTTTCATGTTTTATTGTTTTACAACATTGAATCTCAGTGGATTTAATTTAACTATTTTGACACTGATCAACAGAAAAAGACTCTTTTGTGTCAAAGTGCAACCAGATCTCTACAAAGCGATCTAAATTAATTACAGATATATGACCCCCCCCCCCCTTTTCTGGGTGCCTCTGGAAATGTGGCTGGCTAGTCCCTCATTAACAGGATTCTGCAGCAATAAACCTTTTCTCTGGCTTCATAAGTATAAAGTGTATACGACTTTTGCCCTGCTAAATCCGTGAGATTGGAATGTCTCACCCACCCAAACACTGGATTGTGTGAACGCTGTGTGATTTGCTGCCCTGCCACATCCTGTCAGCATGAAATAACAGATCGCACACTGCATACAATTATAAAGAAGTATATTTGTGAATGTTAACTTAGCCAAAGAGTTAGTAAAGAAAAGAAGGATAAAAAAACAAAAGGGCCCGTTATAACTAATCGGTCAGATGTGTACAGGTTGGAGCTCAAATCTTCCAAAAGCCATATTCACCGATCCTCAGCAGACCTCCATGCCTGGGCTCCATCAAATCGCATTTCCCCACGGGATCGAATCCTACGACCGGTTCTCTCCAGAGTCCTCTCTCTTCATCTCCTGCCAAACAAAGACAAACACCCACCACCGATGCCAATCACAAAACCGCTGCTCCAGCCTTCTCCCTCTGACTGGATGGCCCACGTCCCTTATCTCCCACAGTAACCCAAACACTGCTTCTACAGAAAGGCCATTACATGAAGTACCCTACAACATTAGCAGTAAAACCTTTACCAGGGTTTTACACTCTCCCCCCAACAAAATAATCATGTCCTCATGACTTGAAATCATTTTTCCTCACCTCATTAATAACACAGTTTTTAAAGGAATTTTGTGATGTTAGAACCTCCAATCTGTTTGTAAATGGCAGTAACATATCTCACTGGTGGGAAATATGCAACACTCTGTTCGCCCGCTGTGACATAGGCCAGCCTCTCTGAGGGTTTCCTGACTCTTTGAGACCTTCTTATCCCATCATCTACTTCTTCAGTTTCAGACATTCTCTGGGATCTTCCCTGTCTACATGGCAAGGCCTTTCCCTGTCCATTAATTGTGCCTTACGGCAACTCAGGTCCCTCTGTCACTTGGCTGGGCTCAGCATTATTCCCAGTTACTTTACAGCCCAGTTTCCCTTCATCGTCCAGCCACAAACCTGCCTGTCCACTGCTAATCCCCCTCATTTCATGAACATCAGAGTGGGGAGGTTTGGGAATCTCTTTGTCAGTTATTGGAGAGTTTGCGTAGGGTAGCATATACAATACTTTCATTTCCTCATCCTCTGAGTCTATACCACATTCGGTGGTTAAATCCCTCCCCACCCTTCCAGTGCTTGTCCTGCTGTTCTCCCATAGGGTCCAGGTCAACACATACCTCTTGTCCCAGAGGTAGAATATGGTTCCGATGGAGAATCTTGACAGGTCCATTCCCATCTTCTGGTTTCACCCTGAAAACTGGTAGGTTTGGCTTCTGACTCTTCACTACATAAGGTGTAGCCACCCAGTGGTCAGCCAACTTATGCTTCCCTGGTAGCCCCAAATTCTTTATGAGAACTCTGATTTCAGGTATCATTTGGGAGAACCTAATCTTTTGATCTTATCTCCCCTTATTTCCTTGATTGTGCTTGGTAGCAGAGACTTCAGATAGGTTTTCTTCTCCACCAGTCCCAGAACAAAGGCCAACAGGCAACCTTGCTTTGTGCCCAAATATCGGGGAATATGGCGAGTATCCAGTAGCTCCCTTCTGTGTACTGTTGTAGCTGTTGACCAGATGCCCAATATTCTGACTCCACTTGTTTTTCTTGCTGATATCTAAGGTTCTGAGCATGTCTAGTAATGTCCAGTTGAACCTCTCAGGCTGGGGATCACCCTTAGAGTGATAAGGCGTAGTCCTCGACTTCTCGATTCCAAGCATGCCCAGTAACTTATGTATGAGCCTACTCATCTGGGAAGGCAAAAATGAATGAAATACTTCTCCCAAAACACTTTGGCCATGGTGGAGGCTCTCTGATCCTTTGTAGGGAAGGCTTGAGCATATATAGTGTAGTGATTAGTAATAACCAAGACTTTCACCATGTTGCTGGAATCAGGCTCGATGGATAGGAAATCCATACATACCAGATCAAGTGGCCCCGCACTCTGCAAATGGGATAATGGAGCAGCCCTCATAGACAGTGTTTTCTTCCGAATACATTGAATGCATAATTTACAGTACTCTTTGACCTCAGGCTTCATTCGGGTCAGTGGAATTGATCTCAGACCACTCCATAGGTCTTGTCAAAGCCCAAATGACCAGAGTCATCATGAAGTGACTTCACATAATCCTCCGATACTTCTCAGGCAGGACCAAGTGGGAATGCTGAGGCCTGGCTGGAGAAGACGTAACCCAATATAGAACCTGGTCCCTCAGCCCCAGTTTGTTCCATTCTCTCAGCAGTCGAGGTACGGCAGGGTGTTACATACATCCCCTTCCACAACAGCTGACAAACAGTACCGATGCAAGGGTCATCTCGCTGAGCGGTGGCCACTTCCCCCGGACTCAACTCAGGCAACTGCTTTGTATTCAGAACAGTCAGGCTGCAGTAAGCTTGTGGAATGGCACTACCAGAAGCTCCCAAATGGTCCACCGCTCAGTCCTGTCCTTGCCTTGCCTCTGACTTCCCCGTGAGGGAAAACTGGCACATTGCTTATCTCCAGGTGCACAAACTCTCTCCCACTCTCCGTCCTTTTCCAGCCCTTCTCGTGCACGTCGGGACAAGGCGTCTGCATCAGTGTTCCAGCTCCCCAGCCGGTACTTCAAATCATAAGCTGAAATCATAAGCAGACAACACCATCAACTAACAATGGCCTATGGCAACCAACTTTGCCAAGGTCAGGATGTAAATCAATGCACTGTTGTCTGTCCTCACTTCAAACTTGGTGCCATATAGATAGTCACATAACTTATCCACCACAGCCCATTTCAACGCCAGAAGCTCCAAATTGTGCATGGGGTATTTTCGCTCAGAGGGTGACAAACTCTTGCTGACAAAAGCGACAGGTCTCAACTCCATGCCCTGGTTCTGATGTAGAACTCCCCCTAAGCCCTCTCGGCTGGCATCTGTATGCAATACATAGGCAATTGGGGGTCTGCAAAAGCCAGCACAGGCACTTTCGTCAGCAGCTACTTCAGCAACTGAAAGACCTTTTCACATTTTTTCATCCCATCTTACTCCAAAAGCCTCCAAAGGGCTAAGGTAATATGTACCGTCTTCTCCTTTCGTCCTCCTCCCATTCTTCCCCAAGGGAGGGTAACTGCACAGAAGCTGGTTCAAAGGGTGACTCACTTTACAGTAGTCCTTCACAAACCTCCAATCGTACCTTCCAATTCCAAGGAACAAGCGTAGGGCGCTCGCATTCTTGGGCCTTGTCCATGTGGTCACCGCTGCTATCTTTGATGGATTTGATGATAGTTACCTCAGTAGCCTCACTTGGTGCTCTTCCAGGGTGGACCCAAACACCATGAGATCATCCAGGTACACCAACATCTCAAGCAAGTCCATATCCCCAACAGTTTTCTCCATGACATACAGGAAAATAGCCAGAGCTCCTGACATACCCTAGGACATCCTTTCAAACTGGAGTCCAAGGGGACATATGAATGCTGTCTTCTCCTTGTCAGCCTCAGTCATGGGTATCTGATAACACCCATTCCTTAGGTCCAGCACGCAGAACCACTTCATTCCAGTGCATCCTCGATCTTCAGAGCAGTATACTAGTCAGAGACTGTGTGTCAGTTTGGAGTCTAATAGTCAACACACATTCATACCTTCCGATTCTTCCTCTTCACCACCACTATCGGGGATGCATAGGAACTCCTGGACTCTCTGATGATCCCAGCTTCCATAAGGAAGATATAAGGGCCAATACCATCTTAGAATTTTCACCCTTCGCTGGAGGACTCATCAGACCTTCCGCATCAGACCACTCCTTCCCCTTGCTCTGCAGAAGCAAGAGCAACTTGTCTTTAAAGTCTCTGCCTCAGCAACGGGAAACTTGGCTTCCAATTTAACACTCTTGCTCCTCTCCCCTTTCCTTGGAAAGTATAGACAGCCCATGGCCCAGCCTCTCAAGGGACCCCGTGGTACCAGGCAGATCCACTCCCATTACGTCAGCACGTCTGGACTAACACGACATCTTTTCCTTCCATTTGGTCAAAGTTCCACTCCATGATTGTAACTTTTCCTAATGATTTAACAGTGCTTAGAACCCGAAACAACATTTCATCTGGGCTGAGGATATATACTCCACTTGGAACACAAGCATTTGCTCCAGGTAATCTCTTGGAATTGCACCAACGCTTAACCCCTGCAGCATCCTTAACTACATATTTTAATCACTTTCCCAGACAACAGTTTAACACAATCCCACTTAATCAATGCAATCACACAGCATTCAATGAATATAATCCGGTATAATACCCCCACAATGAAACCTTTCCTTTTCTGGGCATCTCTGGAAATGCGGCTTGTTAGCCCCACACTTTTGGGAATCACATGTAGGCCCACTTTTCCAGAACCTTCTCCCCATTCCACTCTCCTGATTGTATGGCCCATATCCCTTACCTCCCACAGTAACCCAAACACTGCTTCTACAGAAAGACCATTACATGAAATACCCTACAACATTAACAGTAAAACCTTTAGCAGGGCATTACATATAAAACACAGAATAATTGGTACTTAAGTATTCACCCCCTTCAAGTCAGTAGATAGGAATAGAATGAGGCAGCAGATAAATGTGTGGCTGAAAAACTGGAGCAGGGGCAGGGATTCAGATTTCTGGATAATTAGGACCTCTTCTGGGGCCGGTGGGACCTGTACAAAAGGGATGGGTTGCACCTGAATCCAAGGGGGACAAATATTCTTGCAGGCAGGTTTACTAGAGCTGTTGGGAGTGATTGAAACTAATTTGGCAGGCGGGAGGAAACCAGTGTGATAGAGCTGAGGATGAGCCAACAGGTTTACAAGTAGATGATGGGTGTAGCATGAAAGTAAGGAAGGACAAGCCAGTGATTGGGTACAAATGCAGACAGAGCAGAGGGTTAAATTGTACCACAGAGGCAAAATTCAAAAGGGCAAAGAATGAAGGACTGAAGGTGCTGTATTTAAATGCACGTAGCATTCGGAATAAGGTGGACGAACTTGTGGTGCAATTAGAGGTTCTTTGGTATGACATTATGGGCAACCCTGAGCTGTGGCTGAAAGAAGGCCACAGTTGGGAGCTTAATATCAAAGGATATACTTTGCATTGAAAGGAAGGCATAGGCAGTGCTGTGGCTCTGTTGTAAGATATGGAATTACATTTTCAGAAAAAGGTGATGTAGGGTCAGAGAATGCTGAATCTTTGTGGGTGGAGTTAAGGAACTGCAAGGGTGAAAAAAAACCATTTTGGGAATCATATGTAGGCTTCCAAGTAGTGCCAAGTTGTGGGGGTGAGATTGCAAAGGGAGCTGGAAAGAGCATGTAGTAAGGGCAATGTCACAATTCTAATGAGGGACTTCAATATGCAAGGGGATTGGGAAAATCAAGTTGGTGTCAGATTGCAAGAGAGGGAATTTGTTGAATGTCTATGAGTTGGCTTCTTAGAGCAGTTTATGCTTGAGCCTACTCGGGAAAAGGCTATCTTAGACTGGGTGCTGTGTTATAACCCAGATCTTTTTGGGGAGCTTAATGTAAAGGAATCCTTAGGAGGCAGTGATCATAATATGATTGACTTCATAATGCAATTTGAGAGGCAGAAGCGCAAGTCACATGTGTCAGTATCACAACAAAATAAAAGGAATTACAGAGGCATGAGAGAGGAACTTGCCAGGTGGATTGTAGGGGGATACTAGCAGGAATGACAGCAGAGTAGAGGTGGCTGAAGCTTATGGGAATACTTCATAAGGCATATGTCCCACAGAAGAGGAAGTTCTCAAATGGCAGGGGTAGGCAACCATGGCTGACAAGGGAAGTTAAGGACTGCATAAAAGCCAAGGAAAGGGCATATAAGGTAGCAAAAGTGAGAGGGAAGTTGGATGATTGGGAAGCTTTTAAAATCCAACAAAAGGCAACTAAAAATGCTATAAGGGAAGAGATGAAACATGTGCACAAACTAGCCAATAATATAAGGCAGGATACTAAAAGATTTTTTGGTTATATAAAAATAAAGAGTAAAGGGGAGGTGAGAGTTGATATTGGACCACTGGAAAATGATGCTGGTGAGGTAGTAATGTGGGACAAAGAAATGACAGATGAACTTAATAAGTACTTTGCATCAATCTTCACCATGGAAGACACCAGCAGTGTGCCAGAGGTCCGTGAGTGTCTGGGAGCAGGAGTGAGTGCCATTGTTCTTACAAAGGAAAAGGTGCTAGGGAAATACAAAGGTCGTAAGGTGGGTAAGTCACATGGGCCAGATGAAATACATCCTGGTCCTGAGAGAGGTTACTGAAGAGATAATGGATGCATTGGTCATGATCTTTCAAGAATCACTTGATTCTGGCATGGTCCTGGAGGACTGAAAGATTGCAAATGTCACTCCTCTCTTTGAGAAGGGAGGAAGGCAAAAGAAAGGGAATTATAGGCCAGTTAGCCTAACCTCAGTGGCTGAAAAGTGTTGGACTCTATTATTAAGTATGAGGTTTCAAGCTACGTGGAGACTAATGATGAAATAAGTCAAAGTCAGTATGGTTTCTGTAAAAGGAATTTTTGCCTGCCAAATCTGGTCAAAATCTGGACAAATCTAGAGTTCTTCAAGGAAGTATCAAGCAGGGTGGACAAAGGAGAGGCAGTGAATGTCATTTACTTGGATTTTCAGGAGGTATTTGATAAGGTGCCACACATGAGGCTGCCTAACAAGATAAAATCCTATGGTGTTACAGAAAAGATACTGGCATGGATAAAGGAATGGCTGACAGGCAGGAGACAGCGAGTGGGAATAAGAGGAGCTTTTTCAGGTTGGTTGTCAGTGACTAGTGGTTTTCCTCAGGGGTCAGTATTATGACCGCTACTTTTCACATTGTTTGTTGATGATTTTGATAATGGTATTGTTGGTTTTGTGGCTAAGTTTATGGATGATGTGAAGATAGGTGGAGGGGTAGGTAATGCTGAGGAAGCAAAGCGATTGCAACAGGACTTAAAGAAATTGGAAGATGGGCAAAAAAGTGGCAGATGGAATACAGTGTTAGGAAATGTATGATAATGCATTTTGATAAAAGGAATAGTAGTGCAGACTATTATCAAAATGGGGAGAAGGTTCAAACATCAGAGGTGCAGAGGGACTTAGGAATCTTCGTGCAGGACTCCCAGAAGGTTAATTTACAGGTTGAGTCTGTGGTAAAGAAGGCAAATGCAATGTTGGCATTTATTTCAAGGGGAATAGAATATAAAAGCAAGGAGATAATGCTGAGACTTTATCAGACGCTAGTCAGACCACTCTTAGAGTATTGTCAATAGTTTTGGGCCCCATATCTCAGAAAGGATGTGTTGTCATTGGAGAGAGTCCAGAGGAGATTCAGAAAGACGAAACAATCCCTCCACATCCATCTTATCTAGTCTTTTTAACATTTGGCAGGTTTCAATGAGATCCCCCGCGCCACCCACCCCACCGCACTGTGGCGACCTTTTAGAACAGATGTAAGGAGGATTTTTTTTAGCTAGAGAGTAGTAAATCTGTGGTATGCTCTGCCATAGACTGTGGTGAAGGTCAAGTCCATGGATATATTCAAGGCGGAAGTTGATAGTTTCCTGATCGATCAGGGTATCTAAGGATATTACAAAAAGGCAGGTGTATGGGGTTGAGTGGGATCTGGGATCAGCCATATTGAAGTGGTGGAGCAGATTGGTCCACACTTGGATCAAAGCTGCAATGAGGTTCAGAGCAGGAATTTTATGACTAACTAGTGCTTGATGAGATTATGAATGACATCTTTACTCACTTTTCTATTTGGTAGAATTTAACAGGACTTGTAAAACCTGCTAAAGTTTACTCATCTTTGGTGCTAAACTATTGTCTGAAACACTCAGACTTTGAACATCAGCCATGCCCAGATAAGCCATCTCCTTGCAGAAAGCCATCCCCTGGCGTGACAGGCATTGATTAAACTTTCCTTCTAATGAGAGTGCAAGTCTTGAGACAGTAACTGCCTTATCTCACTGAATCCTCTAAGATGAGCCAATTTTTTGTGGAGAATACCACACTGTTGTCAAAATACAGGAACAGAGGTGCTCCCCATCTTAACTGTATTTTACAGGAGCACCATTGAGAGCATCTTGACAAGTTGCATCTCCATCTGGTACAGGAGCGGTCGAGCATTGGACAGGAAGTTCCTACAAAGGACTGTGAGAACAGATGAGAAAATCATAGGGGTCTCCCTATCATTCATTGGGGACATTTATCAGGAGCGCTGCCGGCACAGCACCCTTAGTGTTACTAAGGATCCCACCCATTCATCCAGCATCCTCTTTGTCTTTCTACCATCAGGTAGAAAAGATTCTGATGCATAAAAACAAGAATGGTCAGGATGGAAAAATTTCTTCCATCAGGGCATTAGGCTTCTGAACTCACTGCCATATTACATTTAAAGTGTCACCGGTTAATCTGTTCTGTACCTTACAATATTTAATTTAAGCACTTTAGTTTGTTATTTATGTGTGATTCATCTGTAGATTTTATCCTCACTTTCATAAATAATTGTGAGTTCTGTGTGTTACTGTGTTTTACACCTTGGTTCGGAGAAATGTTGTCTTGTTTGACAGTACACATGTATATAGTTAAATGATAAATAAATTTGACTTGACTTGAACTGATAGAGCTCACCTGGTGAGTTGCAGCAATAAAGAAGGATTAATGCTGTATTTTCAAATCAGGAGTTTCTGTGGATGGGTTCCCATGTGCCTTCTACCCTTGTCCTTCTTGGAGGTAGAGGTCGCAGGTTTGAAGGATGCTGTCAGTGTAGCCTAGTTGAGAAACTGCAGCATATTTTATAGATGGTGTACATTGCACAGTGCTCCAGTGGTAAGGGAATGAATGTTTAGATTGGTTGGTGATACCAGTCAAGTGAGCTTCATGCCTTAATGATTGCTCCCCAGGGGCTCTGACATCTGCTGTCATCAAGTGCTTTGAGAGCCTGCTCATGGCATGCATTAACTCCAACCTTCCAGACAACCTCAACTCTCTGCAATTTGTCTACTACTGAAACAGATCTAGCTCTACGCTCGACTCTGGACCACCTAGACAATAAAGACACCCATGGTAGACTATTGTCTATTGACCACAGCTCCACCTTCAATACTGTAATTCCAAACCATCTCATCACCATACTCCAAAACCTGGGAGTCAAAACCTCCTCTTGCAACTGGATCCTTGATTTCATTACCATCAGACTGCAATCAGTATGGATAGGAAGCAGTACCTTCACCACGATCAATCTAAACACTGGTGCTTCACGACACTGCATCCTCAGCCGCCTACTCTACTCATGACTGTGTGGCCAGACTCTGCTCTAACAACATCTATAAGTTTGACACCACCATAGTGGGCCAGGTCACAAATAAGTATGAGTCAGAGTACAGGAAGGAGATAGACAGCCTAGTAACAGGGTGTCATGGCAACAACGTTTCCCTCAATGTCAGCAAAACTAAAGAGCTGGTCATTGACGTCAGGAAGGGAAGGGGCAGAGCACATGCTCCTAATTACATCTGTGGTGCAGAGATTGAGAAGATGAGAGCTTCAAGTTCCTCGGAGTGAACATCAAAGTTCAAAGTAAATTTATTATCATGGTTTGTAAATTATCCCGTATACTTCCCTGAGATTCATATTCTTGCAGCATTCACATTAGAATGATGAAATACAATATAATCAATGAAAAGCTACACAAACGAAGACTGACAAATAACAAATGTGCAAACATAAAATAATAATAGCAATAAAGTAAATAAATAATACTCTGAACCTGAGCTGTAAAGCCCTTGAAAGTGAACTCATAGGCTGTGGAACCAGTTCAGAGTTGAGGTGAGTGAAATAATCCATGCTTGTTCAGGAGTTTGATGGTTGAAGAGTAATATCGTCACCAAAGTTCAAAGTAAATTTTATTATCAGAGTACATATAAGTCACCACATGCATCCCTGAGGTTCTTTTTCCTGTGGGCCTGCTCAACAAATTTGTAGAATAGTAACTATAACAAGATGAAAGATCAAGTAGAATGCAGAGGACAAGAAACTGAGCAAATGCTGTAAATAGCTATAATAACATGAAATAACAAGATATAAAATCCTTAAAGTGAGATCATTGGTTGCGGAAACATCTCAATAGATGAGCATGCGAGTGTAGTTATCCCCTTTTGTTCAAGAACCTGATGACTGAGGGGTAGTCACTGTTCTTGAAACTGATGGCGCGAGTCCTGAAGCTCTTGTACCTTCTATCTGATGGCAGCAGTGAGAAAAGAGCATGGCCTGAGTGACGAGGACCTATGATGATGG
This sequence comes from Hemitrygon akajei, assembly GCF_048418815.1. Lineage (NCBI taxonomy): Eukaryota > Metazoa > Chordata > Chondrichthyes > Myliobatiformes > Dasyatidae > Hemitrygon > Hemitrygon akajei. Next base: position 80,355,808 of record NC_133127.1, on the reverse strand, counting down.
ATGCTGCTTTCCTACGACAATGTTTCATGTAGATGCGCTCAATGGTTGGGAGAACTTTACTTGTTCTGTACAGGGTCAAATCCATTACCTTTTGTAGGAATTTCCATTCAAAGGCATTGGTGTTTCCATACCGGGCTGTGATGCAGCCACTTTCCACTACACATCTATAGAAATTTGTCAAAAGTTTTTGATATCATGCCGAATTTCTGCCGATTCCTGAGTAGAGTAGAGGCACTGTACTGGTTTAAACATGTAGATGCCTTTGCCGAGGAAGCTCACCAGCACCTCTATTTCCTAAAAAAATGGGCTAAAGAAATTTGGCATGACCCTGTTGATCATTACCAATTCTTATCTGTGCACCAGAGAAAGCAATTTGCTTACCACCAAATGCGTCCCTGGATGCGTAACGAATTGGTACAGCAACTGCTCTGCCCGTGACAGCAAGAAACTGCAGGGAGTTGTGAACACAGCTCGGCACATTATGAAAACCAGCTACCCCTCTGTGTATTTTCTCTTTACTTCTCACAGTAAAGCAGCCAGCATAACCCCTCTCACCCTAGACATTCACCCATCCCATCAGGCAGACATTACAAAAGCCTGAAAGCACATATCTCTAGGGCTAAGACAGCTTCTATGCTGCTGTTATAAGACAATTGAATGATTCCCTAGTAGAATAAGGACTCTCGACCTCACAATCTATCTTGTTATGATCTTACTTCTTATTGTTTACCTGCATGGCACTTTCTCTGTACCTGTTGCACTTTCATCTGCGTTCTGTTATTATCTTACCTTGCCCCTTTGTAATGATTTGATCTGTGTGAACAGGATGCAAGACAAGCTTTTCACTGAAGATCAGTACATGTGACAATAATAAAAAACAATTCCAATGCTTGTTGGAGCTGCACTAATCCAGCAAATTAGAGAGTACTTCAAAACACTATTGACTTATTCTATACAGATGATGGAAAGGCTTTTGAGGTGTTACCCACACTAGGATACACAGGCTTTGTAGATAGCATGTACTGTTTGTAGCTGGTCCAATGGAGTTTATGGTAACCCTAAGATTGTAGACAAGAGGATACTTGCCAATTGCCTGAAACTTTCACGCCACAAATATTACTGGTTGCTTGCCAGACCATACCTAAATGTTGTTTGCTTCTTATAACATGCAGACATAAACTGCTTCATTTTTGCAAGTAGAATTAAACTTCATGAAATCAGCAGTGAGCAATCCCACTTCCAACCTTATGAGAGAAAAAGGGTAGTTGATGAAGCAGCTGAAGACAGTTAAGACTCAGTTTGACCTGAGTAACTATTCTAGTGAGTTACTGGGGTTGATAATGGATATTTAATTACCACAACCACTAGGTTTATCCTTCATATTGGTTAACTTGCTGGATTTTGCTGACTCCAGTTTTGCCTTCAGGAATTGGTCGGCTTTCTTCACGGTGGTGTTACCGAGCTTCTCCTAGTTTTCATATTGAAGTACTCCATCCAGAGTGCATTCCTTGGTGTCTTTCAAGTGTTGTTTGATGCGGAGAAACACTGATGCTGCAACTGAGAGAGAACATTAGATGATGATCTGGATGAAGTTGTCTTGTGCTTGTTTGACAATATCATGCGACACCATGGGGTTTGGAACCAATGCTGAGGAATCCATGGGCCTTTCTTTTCTACCTGTATGCCCCTGGGCTTCCTGCTGTGATGGGACCCCACTAATGGGACAGGGATTGTGGTGAGAGGAACTGGACACATTATCCATTGCTTGAATACCCTGTGGTCTAGCAATTTAGATACCAATCCCCTTGTGCTTGTGAGGGTCGCTAAGTTGGAAGCTACTTTGCAATATCTGATATTCATTGCTTTGATCAATGCTAGGTGATCTGTCCAATTCTTTTTCTATCTGTAAATATAGTCATAATGATACAACTCAGTGACTTGCTAGAGCTGTTTATAGTCAACCCGATGGGGTGGGTCTGGAGTCACATATCAGCCAAGCCAGGGCAAAGGATGTCAGATTTCCTAATGAACACTAACAATACAGGAGCTTTGTTTTGTAGTTATCATTACTAATTCCACAGCTGCTGCGAGATTAGAGCATCCCTGAATTGTTAGTCCTCAGGGTTAATTTACGAACTATGATAATTTATCTGCTGCATCATCACCATGCCTTCCAATAAGTTACTACTAATAAACAAAATAACTAAATACAATCACTATAGTTATATAGTGTGGTGGCACAGTGATTAGCACAATGCCCTGCAGTACCAGTGACCTGGGTTCAATTCCCAACACTGTCTATAAGGAGTTTGAACGTTCTCCCCGTGCACGGGATTCCTCTGGGTGCTCCAGTTTCCTCCCACAGTCCAAAGATGTACCGGTTGGTAGGTTAATTGGTCATTGTCAATTGTCGTGTGGTTAGGCTACGATTAAAAACAGGGGTTGCTAGACAGTGAGGTTCGAAGGGCAGAATGGCCTATACTGCACTGTATGTCAATAAATAAATAAAGATGTGCAGAACAAGTCTACTAGACACTTAAGGGAGGATTTGGTATATTTGACATTAAAACAAATCTTGGGGATAATCAGAAGTGAGAACTGAAGTTTGTACAGAAGGTGCAACATATTATTGAAAAAAACAGCCAAGGCATTCAGTGTGAATAAGGCACATTGGCACTGTAATCAAAATAACTTTACTTGTATTGAACTGAAGAACTTGGTACTTTCAGCCATGTTGGGAGTCCACAATGTATGGGTACAAACCTCGTCTTCATGGTCTGCAAAGACATCAGGTTGCTTTAATCAGTTGTCTCTCATAATAGATTGTGTATAATAGATCGCTGTTCAACAACACATTCAAGTTTCAACTCTGCAGAATCATTTCTGAAAAGCCATAGATCCTTTACAGAGGTTTTGATAGCGGGAAATCTGTGTTCATATTTTCTGCAGGAGTCTCTAAAATTGACATTTCCTGAACACCAAACAACTAAACTTGTTCCACTGACAAATCAATGCACATTTCACCTGCAGTAAACAAAGTTATCACATCAGTGCAGTATCCACCTCATGGGCAAATGCCTGCTGCTTGTATTTGCTCTCTCTTAAATGTAAGGGAATAGATCTGGGGCAGCAATTAAACGAGAATGTTTTTTTTATTTTGTAGCTGCTGGAACAATTTATTAAAATGATTGGACATGATGATCTATTTAACAATTATTAAGAACACAAAACTGTAAATTTAGTGACTTCCTAAATAGAGTTTTTTAGAATATCCTTATTATTTTTGCCAGGTATGGGTAAAATCATAGATCTGTTTGTGCAGCCAAGTAATCCTGAAGTGTGAAAGTTAGCTTCTTACTATCTGGTGCTGCAGCCGGTGATATAATATAGTCAATTCTTTTTTTAACCTTTGAAGTTTCATCATCAATGGACTGAATCTTCCAGCTTCACTCTCTGACTTTAGACAAGGAATTTAAATTGTGACCAAAGGGAAATAACATAATTGAAGGTCTGGGGTGGGGATGGTAGTGGGGTTTGAGGAAGATCACAGCTGGCAGAAGCAGAAATAGGAAGACTGGAGCTTCAAAGATGAATCTTCAACAGTGAAGCCCAGAAGAATGAACAAAGCCTAAAGGCTTTGAGATTTATAGCACACCAACCTTTAACCTCTGTCCATACAGTGTTCCTTAACCCTTTGAAGACACGAATATTGTTGCTATTTCAAAAATAAAGAGTAGACCAAGATTAGAACTGTAGTAATGTTGCAGGACTTCAAAGGTTTGTCTGTTCCTTATGGATTTAGGATAAAATATGGCAGGTTTGAAGTATCTGTTCCATGAATTTCTTCCTGGTATATACAACTCTACTTTAAAATTTAACATGGCTCATGTCAGGACACATCATCAAAAAAGTGTATATTAAAAGATAGTAGAAATATTTCAATTGTGATCACATTTAATGTATAAATTAATTGGATCCTAACATGGAAAAACTTTTATTTTTTTTCTTGGCAGGTGGCAATCAGCACAAGAGGTGAATCATTGGTGATGCAGGACAAGGTTTAAAAAGAGCTTGGGTGCTTTACAGCATTTTTTTGGCAGTTGGTGATCAGTGCACAGCCAATAAAAGAAAGGGCATATAACCGAAGTGGCCATTGTTTCAGTGGGGTCAGGCTTTTGCTCAACTGACTTGGACAAACAGGCAGATTTCACAAGTAAGAAAGTTTCTAGAAAGTTTTTTTTCTCTGTTAGTACATAGCTAGTGCACTGGGATTGGATCCAGAGGTAGTCGTATGTTCCCTGTGTGGGAAGTGGGAAAAGTCGAAAGACCTCCAATATCCCTAATAACTACATCTGCACAAAGTGCATCAAGCTGCATTTCCTTAGAGACTGCAGCTGCAGCTTGATGGCCTTTGGCTCATACGGGAGAATGAGGAGGTGATAGAGAGGTAGTCACCACTAAGTTGCAGGAGGTAGGTCCCTGAGTGACTGTCAGGAGAAGGAAAGGGAATAGGCAACCAGTCCAGGGTACCTCTGTGGGCATTCTCCTCAAAAATAAGACTATAAGATATAGGAGCAGAAATGGGCCATTCAGCCCATCGAGTCTGCTCCGCCATTAAATCATGGGCTGATCCAATTCTTCCAGTCAGCCCCACTCCCCTGCCTTCACCCCATACCCTTTGATGCCCTGGCTAATCAAGAACCTATCTATCTCTGCCTGAAATACACCCAGTGACTTGGCCTCCACAGCTGCTCGTGGCAACAAATTCCACAATTTTACCACTTTCTGACTAAAGTAATTTCTCCATATCTCAGTTCTAAATGGATGTCCTTCAATCCTGAAGTCGTGCCCTCTTGTGCTAGAATCCCCTACCATGAGAAATAACTTTGCCATATCTAATCTGTTCAGGCCTTTTAACATTCGAAATGTTTCTATGAGATCCCCCCTCATTCACCTGAACTCCAGGGAATACAGCCCAAGAGCTGCCGGACGTTCCTCATATGGTAACCCTTTCATTCCTGGAATCATTCTTGTGAATCTTCTCTGAACCATCTCCAATATTAGTATATCCTTTCTAAAATAAGAAGCCCAAAACTGCACACAATACTCCCATGTGTGGTCTCACGAGTGCTTTATAGAGCCTCAACATCACACCCCTGCACTTATATTCTATACCTCTAGAAATGAATGCCAACATTGCATTCGTCTTCTTCACAACCGACTCAACCTAGAGGTTAACTTTTAGGGTATCTTGCACAAGGGCTCCCAAGTCCCTTTGCATCTCTGCATTTTGAATTCTCTCCCCATCTAAATAATAGTCTGCCCGTTTATTTCTTCCACCAAAGTGCACAACCATACACTTTCCAACATTGTATTTCATTTGCCACTTCTTTGCCCATTCCCTTAAACTATCTAAATCTCTCTGTGGACTCTCTGTTTCCTCAACACTACCCACTCCTCCACATATCTTTGTATCATCGGCAAATTTGGCTACAAATCCATTAATCCAATAGTCCAAATCATTGACATATATCGTAAAAAACAGTGGTCCCAACACCGACCCCTGTGGAACTTCACTGGTAACCGGCAGCCAGCCAGAATAGGATCCCTTTATTCACACTCTCTGTTTTCTGCTGATCAGCCAATGCTCCACCCATGCTAGTAATTCCTGTAATTCCATGGGCTCTTATCTTGCTAAGTAGCCTCATGTGCAGCACTTGTCAAAGGCCTTTTAAATCCAAGTACACCACGTCTACTGCATTGTAATTTCCTCAAAGAATTGCAGTAGTTTGCCAGGCAGGATTTTCCTTTCAGGAAACCATGCAGGCTGTGGCCTATCTTGTCATGTGCTTCCAGGTACTCCGTAATCTCATGCCTAACAATCAATTTCAACGATTTCTCAACCACTGATGTCAGGCTAACAGGTCTATATTGTCCTTTCACCTACCTTCCACCCTTCTTAATTAGCGGAGTAACATTTGCAATTTTCCAGTCATCTGGTAAATTGCCAGAATCTATCGATTCTTGAAAGATCATTGTTAATTCCTCCGCTATCTCTCCAGCTACTTCCTTCAGAACCAAGGGTGCATTCCATCATGTCCAGGAGATTTATCCACCCTCAGATCATTTGGCTTCCTGAGCACCTTCTCAATCGTAATTTTCACTGCACAACAGTCCCTCAAAACCAGTTCCATAGCAAAGAAAGCCCAGCAGCATCTCTACTTTCTGCGAAGGCTGAGGGAAGTCCATCTCCCATCACCCCCCCCCATCCTCATCACATTCTACAGGGGTTGTATTGAGAGCATCCTGAGCAGCTGCATCACTGCCTGGTTCGGAAATTACACCATCTTGGATTGCAAGACCCTGCAACGGATAGTGAGGTCAGCAGAGAAGATCATTGGGGTCTCTCTTCCCGCCATCACGGACATCTACACTACACACTGCATCTGCAAAGCAAACAGCATTATGAAGGACCCCATGCACCCTTCATACAAACTCTTCTCCCTCCTGCTGTCTGGGAAAAGGCACCGAAGCATTCAGCTCTCACAACCAGACTATGTAACAGTTTCTTCTCCCAAGCTATCAGACTCCTCAATACCCAGAGCCTGGACTGACACCTTACTGCCCTATTGTCCTGTTTATTATTTATTGTAATGCCTGCACTGTTTTGTGCACTTTATGTAGTCCTGGGTAGGTCTGTAGTCTAGTGTAGTTGTTCTTTTCTCTCTGTGTTGTTTTTACGTAGTTCAGTCTAGTTTTTGTACTGTGTCATGTAACACCATGGTCCTGAAAAACGTTGTCACATTTTTACTATGTACTACACAGAGCAGTTATGGTCGAAATGACAATAATAGTGACTTGACTTGATATGACAAATTTCAGTTCCCCGCCATTCTTGAATGTCTGGTATACAGCAGATGTCTTCCAATGTGAAGACTGATGCAAAATATGTATTCAGTTCCTCTGCCATCTCTACATCTCTCATTACAGTATCTGCAGCGTCATTTTCTATTGGTCCTACATCTACCCTCAGCTCTCTTTTAGCCTTTATATACTTAAAAAAGCTTTTAGTTTCTTCTTTGATATTAGTTGCCAGCTTCCTTTCATAATTCATCTTTTCCTTCCTTTCTAAATACCTTCTTAGTTTCCTTCTGCAAGTTTTTAAAATCTTCCCAATCCTCTATCTTCCCACTAGCTTTGGCTTCCTTGTATGCCCTCTCTTTTGCTTTTACTTTGGCTCTGACTTCACTTGTCAGCCGCGGTACAATCCTTCTTCCCTTTGAAAATGTTTTCTTATTTGGAATATATCTATCTTGCACTTCCCTCATTTTTCGCAGAAACTCCAGCCATTAGTGCGCTTGTTGTCCTTCCTGCAAATGTCCCTTTCCAGTCAACCTTGGCCAGTTCCCCTCTCATGCCACTGTAATCATAAGGATACCGCTGTGGATAACGTTGGGGGGAGCAGCCTACTGGGGGAAGCTGCAGCCACCAGGTCTCTAGTACCGACTCTGGCTCTGTGGCTCAGAAGGGAAAGGGGGAGAAGAGGAGTGAAGTAATGATAGGAGAATTCCATATTTAGAGGAGCAGAAAGCAGACTCTGTGGATGTGAAGGAGTCATCCGAATGGAATCTTACCTCCAAGGTGCCAGGATCAGGGATGTCTTGGATTGGCTGCACAGCATTCTAAAGAGAGAGGGTGAACAGTCAGAAATCATGGTACGTATTAGTACCAACGACATTATGAAAAGGGAGAAGGTCCTGAAAAGAGAGTATAGGGAGTTAGGCAGAGAGCTGAAAAACAGGATCTCCAGACTGGTAATCTCCAGATTGCAGCCTGTGCCAGTGAGGGTAAGAATAGGATAATTTGGCAGATGTGGCTGAAGAATTGGTGAAGGGGGCAGAGTTTCAGATTTCTGGATCATTGGGATCACTTCTGGGGATAGTATGACCTGTACAAGATTCAAGATTTTTTTTTCAAGATTCAAAAACTTTATTGTCATTCTAACCGTACATCAGCTCTGCAGGGCAGAATGAGACAGCGTTTCCCAGGAGCAGTGCAATCATAACATAACAAACGCAACACTAAATAATAAACATAACAATAAATAGTAAAACACAACAGCCACATGTCAGTTAAAATCAAGTTATAAGTGTCCAGTGCAAGTTAAAAGTGTCCAAAGCAGAGTCAGGTAGAGCAGCTATTTAGTAGTCTGACTGCCTGTGGGAGGAAGCTGTTTAGTAGGCTTGTGGTTTTAGTTTTGATGCTCCTGTAACGTTTACCTGATGGCAGAAGAACAAACAGTTCATGGAGAGAGTGTGAGGGGTCTTTAATGATGTACCGTGTCTTCTGGAGGCATCGACTCTGAAAGAAGGATGGGTTACACCTGAACCCAGTAATCCTTATGGCAAGTTTGCTAGAGCTGTTGGGAGTGTTTAAAATAATTTGGCAAGGGGATGGGAACCAGAGTGATAGGGCTGAGGCTGGGGCAATTGGTATACAAGTAGATGCAATAGGATGTGAGACTGTGATGAAGGACAGGCAAATGAAACAGCAAAATTGTAGTCAGTGAGATGAGTTAATGTGTAACAGGGGCCAAAGTAAAAATGGGTGATGAATACAGAACTGAGGGTGTTATAGTTGAAGACACGCATATACAGAATAAGATACAATAGATTATCTTGCAGTGCAGTTGGAGATTGGTAGGTATGATGTGGGTGGCATCATTGAGTTGTGGCAGAAAGAAGATCATAGTCAGGAACTTAACATCCAAGATTCACATTGTACTGAATGACCTGGCAGGTAGGTAGGGGGTGCAAGTAGCTCTTTTGGTAAAACATGAAAGCAGATCTTTACAAAGAGGTGACATAGGATCGGAAGATATAGAATCCTTGTGGATAAAGTTAAGAAACTGCAAGGATAAAAATACTCTGTTAGGAATTATATACAGGCCTCCGAACAGTAGTCAGGATGTGGGCTACAAGTTACAACAGGTGATAGAAAAGGCATGCCAAAAGGTCAATATTGCCATAATCATGGGGGCATGGAGGCATTCAATATGAAGGTAGATTCGGAAACGCCAGATGGTGCAGGATCCCATGAGTGGAATTTGTGGAATGCCTACAGGATGGCTTTTTAGAGCACATTGTGTCTGAGTCCTCTAGAGGGTCAGCAATTCTGGAACTAGATTTGATTAGGAAGCCGAAGGTAAAGGAATGCTTATGAGGCAGTGATCATGATATAATAGAATTCACTCTGTGGTTAGAAAGAGAAACTAAAATCAGATGTGTCAATATTACAGAGTAGTAAAGCAAATTGCAGAGGCATGAGAGAGGAGCTGGAAGGGGACACTAGCAGGGATGATGGCAGAACAGCAATAGCTGCTGTTTCTGGGGGGGAGTTCAGATGGTGCAGGGAAGATACATCCCAAAGATGAAAATGTGTTCTAAAGGGAGGATAAGACAACAGTGACTGACAAGGGAAGTCAAAATCAGTATAAAATCAAAAGAGAGAGCTTATAACAGAAATTAGCAGGGAGGTAGCGGACTGGGAAGCTTTTAAAAACCAACAGAAAACAACTAAAAAGCCATAAAGAGAGAAAAGATGAATATGAAGGTAAGCTAGCTAATAATATAAAAGAGGATACAAAAAGTTTTTCAGATATATGAAGAGTAAAATAGAGATGAGAGTGGATATCAGACTGCTGGAAAATAATGCTGGTGAGCTCAGAATGGGGAACAAAGATATGGTGGGGGAACTGAATGAGTATTTTGCACCATTCTTCACTGTGGAAGACACCAGCAGAATGCCAGAAAGATGAGCGAGTTGGGGGCAGAAGTGAGTGTTGTTGCAATTACTAAGCAGAAGGTGTTTGGGAAGCTCAATGGTCGGAAGGTAGATAAGTCAGCTGGACCAGATAAGTAACGCCCTGGGGTGCCATAAGAGTTAGCTGCAGACATTGTGGAGGCACTAGTAATGATCTTTCAAAAATCACTAGATTCTGGAATAATTCTAGAAGACTGGAAATTGGCAGATGTCACTCCACAAGAGGGAGGCAGAAGAAAGGAAATTATAGACCACGTACCTTGACTTCAACGGTTGGAAAGATGATGGAGTCTATTATTAAGGACAAAGTTTCAGGGTACTTGGAGGCACATGATAAAGAAGAGTAAGAATTACTTATCTAAGAAAGGATGCGTTGACATTGGAAAGAGTCCAGAGGAGGTGAACAAGAATGATCCAGGAATGAAAGAGTTAACATAAGAGGAACATTTGATGGTTCTGGGCCTGTACTCACTGGAATTTAGAAAAATGAGGGGGATCTCATTGAAACCTATCGAACATTGAAGGGTCTGGATAGAGTGGATGTGGAGAAGATGTTTCCTATAGTGGGGCAGTCTAGGATGAGAAGGCACAGCCTCATTTGAGGGATTTCCATTTAGGAACAGAGATGAGGTTCAATGGTCCCATTTAACTTCAGAGAATGGATACAGTATAAAACCTGAAATTCTTACTCTTCACAGACATCCACAAAAACCGAAGAGTATCCCAGAGAGTAAATGACAGAAACATGTTAGAACCCCAAGGCCCCCTCTCCCCCTACACACAAGCAGCAGCAAAGCACCAACCCTCCCCCCATTTCAGCAGAAACCGTCAGCACCCGCCATCCACCAAGCAAGCAATAAACAAAGCCTCAAAAGAGAGACCACGATCTGAAGTTGAACAAAATCTACTGTTCACTCGACAACTACACATGACACAGACTCTCCATCACTAACAAGAGTTAGAGAGGTGTCGCCCCCTTTCATAGTGAGAGGGGAGAATAACAAAACAAACAGCTCAATGTTACTATGTCACCGTCTGCTGTGTCGCTTTTATTCCGAGTTTCTCCGACTCAAGAATCGGCAGCAAACTTCCCTCCACCATCGAAAGAAAGAGAGATTGAGAACGATCGCCCGAGTACAGAGGCTTCCAACAGCCACATCCACTGAGGTGATGTTCTATTCTCCCACGGTGCCTCAGTCAGCAACATCGGCATGGAATCAGTTCGTCCACACACAGAGCAGCACACTGAAGGTGCGCATCCTCCAGGCCATTCCTGGAGATATCACAACCTGGCCAGTCGGTGAACTCTGGATGTGGAATCTCATCCGCCGTGAAGAACCGCAGTTTCAGTACAACTGTAGCTAATGTACTCTGACAGAACCCCCGTTACCTTGAAAAGGGAAAAAAGAGACATTAAAGAGAAGAATTTAAGCTTTTTTCGCAGAAGAAGCCATCCTCTGGTGACATCTTAAAATATTTTTAGACAGAGGGTGGTGAATCTGTGGAATGCACTGCCACAGACAGTGTGCAGGTGAAGTCATTGGGTATATGAAGGCAGAGGCTGATAGGTTTTTGATTAATCAGGTGTCGAAGGTTTTGGGTCAATGGCAAGAGAATAGGGTTGACAGGGATATTAAATCAGTCATGATACAATGCCGGTGCAGACTCAATGGGCCAAATATCCTAATTCTGCTCCTAGGACTTATGCACTCCATTGTTGACATGATGACCATCATCTCAGCTGCACAACTAATGAAGTTGCTCCCTCTGTGTCACAGTCCCAGGTTCAATACTGACCTCAGGTGCTATCTGTGTGCAGTTTATTTCTTCTCCCTAAGATTACATGGGTTTCCTCTGGGTACTCTGGTTTCCTCCAACTTCCCGAAAGCATGCAGTAAGTAGGTGAATCTGCCACTGCAAATTGCTGCTTGCGTGTACATGAGTGATGGAAACTGGGCAGTGTTGGTGGGAGTGTGGGAGAGTTAAAGTAAGGATTATTTGGGATTAGTGCAAATGAATACTTGACTCAGTGGCACCGAAGACCTGTTTCAGTGTGAGTCTCAAAAAAAAAAGAGTGATTGATGTGCAATGCACTGACACTAGCAATCACGGGGAAATGGTTCTTTGGAAGTATGCAGTTTGTAAATGCACAACATGCTGATGTGGTTGCAGCAAAACAGCCTTTTTTAGGCCCTGCTGTTTACTTTTTAACTGTTTGTTATGTTGGTGATTTTGAGGCCAATGAAAACTGTTTGATGACTAACCATTATCTTATATATTGCTGTTGTCCTGATTAAGGTGAGAGTAAAGCTCCAGTGAAAGAGGTAAGGGGAAGCATATTGAGCCAAGGAGGGAGAAATGAGCACAAATCAGGAAAGGTGAGTTTGTGGCAGTCTACCTTTGTTGTTGTATGTAGTATATTGTGTGGTAAAAGTTGAGATATCTGATCACTTATCATTGATTTTTGAGTGTTGTGTGATCAAATTAAATTTTTGAGTTTTCATCTTAGAAATATTTGTTGTGACCGTCAACAAAAACCAGCCGAGAGATATGCACACTGCTGGTAGGATAAAAATCTTTATTCGGTTCATACAAGCTGACAGTATTTGGAGTCACTCTGGAGAGAGACTCACTGACCCAACTTTACATCACAGTTTTATATGCTAAAGATCAAAGGTAACAGCAGGACGATTTCTACCGTTACAGTGCATTCATAATGCTTCCTTTGAGTTACAAATAACTTTCAGACACCTTAGGTCTTCACTTGGACACAGCCAAAATGTTTGTTGATCACCACTGTCTCTGAGCCGCATTCATGCATATGCAGACATCTCAGATTAATGGGGTGTTTCCTGGTTTGTAATCAATCCCAATCTGCAGCTCCAAGAAAAGCATTGTTCTGAGCTGCATTTTAAATTCAATCTGCAATCCACATTCAGGTCTGAAGACTGGTTTAATGTTGAAATTAACATTTACCATATTCCATATCTCCAGAATACTCCCCAACAATACAATCATTCTGAATGAATTACATTGTATGCAAAATCCAAGTGACTATGCATGCCTTAATGCCCCCACATCATTTAATGCTTGAGGCATACGCAAAGCAATGCCATTAAGTCACATTTCTCCACTTCAAAATATTGTGATTTACACAGTGTTTTATTTGTTTCAGGAATATCATTTGTAAGTCTATTCAATCACTCAGCATGACTGTGGTGTGCTTTGGAGACAGCTCCGTGATTCAGTAGGCTATGAAAATCACGGCCATCACTGCTTCCGGATGTCTGCTAACATACCTGATAGGCTGGAGTGACAGCATTCAGCTTCCTCATCAAAACAGTGTGCTTGGCACACAATGCTGCTGGGGAGCACTGGCCTGCTCCCGGTGGCAGGAATCTGAGAAATGACTAGGTATGTATAAGAAACGTATCCTAAGTAGACCCTAGAAAATGTGGTTACTTTGACAATTAAAGGAAGCACCGACAAGGTTGCTTTTTTTTAATCTAACAGCAAGAAACTTCCTACAACTTTTGATGATGCCACATTATCCTCAAGCCACATTGCTTATTTAGGTAGCTTTTTCCAAAACACAACAACTGAAAAGTACATTCTGCTTCAGCAGCTGATGCATCACGATAAATATGCACTGTTGCTTAGGCGCCTTGCATCTCCTGACATGAATAGATATGCACCTCACTCTTTTTGCTTTAATTGTTTCTGCTGTCCTCTCCTCACTAAATTTTCATTTGGTCACTTTTCCAGGCTTCCCCACCCTGTTGGAGTGTTCATAGACATCGTATGCACTATTACCTTGTTGAGCTGTTCAGTAACCTTTGTGGCCATGACTGAGAAATCACATTTTCACCAAAAATATCAGAGGATGCATTCCACAATGTGGACAAGTCATCAGCAATGATATTCTTTGATGAATGATAATTATATAATGATACTGTAATAGTAATGCTGCTGTACCTTTTCAGCTAGGCAGCTGGTATTGCAGTTATAGAACACAGAACTGCCAATAATGATTTCATAGGAGAGCAAAGGATATTCCCAGCAGGAAGTTATCAAAGTTCAAAGTAAATTTATTATCAAAGTACATATACTGTATGTCACCACATACGACTCTGAGATTCATTTTTTGGAGGCATACTCAATAAATCCATAACAGAATAACAACTATAATAGAACCAGTGGAAGACCGCATCAACTTGGGTGTTCAATCAGTGTGCAAAAGACAACAAACTGTGCAAATACAAAAAGAAAGAAATAATAATAAATGAATAAGCAATAAATTTCAAGAATATGAGGTGACGAGTCCTTGAAAGTGAGTCCATAGGTAGTGGGAACATTTCAGTGATGAGGTAAATGAATTGTCAGATCTCTTCACACTCCTGCTCATTCAATTTATGTTTGTTTTTGTTGAGAGGACATGAAGCAAAATGCTGTAGGTTGTTCCTACCCATCCTGCCAATAACTTGAAGTGGCACTTGCTTCTCATTGTGCCACAGTGAACCAGTTGGAATTTGCATTTACAAAGTGTGTTTGTGTTGATTAAACACTTCTTGTTGTGCATCATTCTAATCCCCTTTCTTGTTTTTAAGAAACGAGAATCTGGAATGATACTGACTCACTTTCTGAAATTAACAAAGGTTGGCAGGAGTTACAGAATACTTCTATGATAATATCAACCCTGGTTCAGTCTGTCTGAGCCATACAAAGGCATACTTCGATAGTTTTATTTTTATTTAGTAATGATGAGTAACTGCTTCAAAATACATGGGTTATCCTCTACATCAACTGCTGCAATAATATTATCCTGATCACACAGAGAGCTCAATATCCTGCAATACTTTGCCAACAACAAACTGCATGAATATTGGTGACATTTGACATCATACTTGCCTGTACTGAATATGATGAACTTATGTCAGCCTTTATCCACGTTGAGTGGCACGTTGGTGTACAATAAATCAAACTTCATGGAAACACGGATCTTGCAAACTGTTTATGCAGATCATTGGACATCAGTAAAGAATATTTTTCACAGTCAATGGTCTGAATTAAAGTTATCTGGAAATATTGCACCATCTTAAAATGTTATTTGCTTTATGTTTATCCATTATTGGAGATGTCCAACCGTTAAGAATGATTTAGATCAAAACAAATTTTGTGCCAATATCTTGATTTTTTTCTACTTGGCTTTTCAAGCATTGGTTTTAGTTTGGGATAAACTGATTTGACACTAGACTTAACCCATGTATGATCCTTGTATCCAGTGATTCTTGAGTAGGTATCTTTGAAGATGTCATTGTATTTGGACCACAACTGTGTGGATGTTAAATATACCTTTCCAATTAAGTTTCAGTTTTGTGAATCAGCCCTTTTCAGAATCAGAATCAGGTTTATTATGACTGGCCTGTGTCATGAAATTTGTTAACTTAGCAGAAACAGTACAATGCAATACACAATATTATAGAAATATTTAAATAAATTAATTAATTTAAGTATATATGTGTATATTGAATAGATTAAAAATAGTGCAACAACAGAAAAAGTACATATTAAAAAATGTTCCAGTAGACAGACATTTGATATAGTCTGTCACAACTGTTAATAAATGTAGGTGCTTTCAATTGTGACTTACCATGCAATTCACTCATTACATAACCTTTGATACATTTCCTGAAAAAGCCTTGAGCCTGATTATGCTCTTTACTAAGGACAGATGACTGAACTGCTTGCTATAGGTTTATTGTCCATAATGGAACAACATGCAGCTGTGGTGAGCTCCATCATTAATGACTTACTGTTAATTAGAACTGTTACTTAATGATCTAATATTTCAAACTTCGTGGCTTGTAGTGGAGATACTAAACAGTACCAAGTAAGTTTTGTGACATCTTCAGTTGTTCCAATGTTATGCAGATTACCTTTGTAATATTTTTTAAACTGCCCTGCGTTTCAGCACAATGATTTAATCATTGACTGGATCGTTTTCCACTGTGCATGTGGAATTTATAATATCCACCATATAAAATGACTGTGTTTTGAAGTATGTTTCCAAATTGTGAACTATCTTTACAAATATGATATCTGTAGCTTGCTATATATCTTCCATGAGCAAATGTACACTTCAAAGCTGACTTCTGTGGGCAAAATCATTTTTTTCAATCTCTTGCTGCAGTGTTCATTGTTTGAATGTTCTCAACAACATCTTCTACCTCAAGAGTCTTATTAACCATGAACAGCATTTCCATCCTTTCTTTATGTCTTGTTGTATACACAAAACTACCTATGAAGATTGCTTGCGTTAGAACCACCACTTTCTTTCTTTTCCTTCTAAAGTTTTGCCATGGTGCTTAAATCCACTGGGTGCTTTCAATTTATACCCAGTGTGCACCAGTACATTCTGGACTGCTATTGCTTGCCTTTAATTTTTACTTTAAAATTGGTTGATGTCATTTTAAGAATGTCTGCTGCTCTGCTAAAGTAATTGAGGCTGCTTTTAGCCCCTCTCCTACTCCCCTCTCCTCCCTCCCCACTCCCTCCCAAATGCATGCATTCAGGGATGCTCTTCTGCACACCACCATTGTAACATGTAGTCATTTGAATTACTATCACCTTCCTGTCATCTTCAACCAGTCTCAACGTTCTGCTCTGACCTCTCATTAGCAAGTTATTTTCACCCACAGAACTGCTGGTCACTGAATGCTTTTCGTTTTTGTATCATTCTCCATAAACTGAGGCTGTTCTGCTCGTAAATCCAAGGAAATCAGCAGTTTCTGTCACACCAAACCACCCTGTCAGGCACCAACAATCATTCCACCGTCAAAATCACTTAGATCACATTTCTTCCCCATTCTAATGAATGGTCTGAACAACAGCTGAACTTTTTTGACTACGTCTGTATGCTATCATGCATTGAGTTGCTGATTAGATATTTGCATTGTACCTAATGAAGTGGCCACTCTGTGTATATTTCATGATTAATTTGCTGATTTTGATAAGGCTGTGGAGGCTATGTGTACTCAGACAACACTGCTGCACCCACCATTGTCTCCCCGGTACAATGGGAGCAGGTTTGTGGTACAGAAACAGTCCTAGGATGCCAGGATCTTTCCTGCAGCCTATTGCTCTCAGGGATTCTGCTCCCCATTGTACATGTACCAATTGGCACCTTGTAGTCAGTAGCTCATCACTGGTTCCCTTGTAACCAAATATTTAACTCTTTTAAAGTTATTGTTGCTCCATGAGGAATAAAGCTATTTAAAGTAACTGATTGTAGATGCTGTTTATGCTTTATAATCCTTCTTATTTAAATAAGGTATGTCATGGAGCTGTTTTGCAGTTGTTCCTGCAGAGCTAAAGATGGCATACCTTTATAAATTAATGCAATTTTTAATTGTGTGATAAACGTGCATTTTTGTGTGAGCTTCACAAAGTCATTCACAGGACAGGTCAGTAAGCCCAGTAGTTTCACAGCAATCCAGGCTGCTCTATCACATGGCCAAACACACTTATTCCAGGGTATTACTGTGTGGAGTCTTGTACCAGAGTGTAACAAATGCTGCCAGTGCAGCCTTCTCTTTCTGAGCTCCCTTACACCATGATGAATTAATGTTATCAATAATAGCGGACAATGCAAATTGTTCAAAGGTTTACAGTGGTGACTTAATGTAGAGGCAGTATCTCCTCAGAAATCACATGGTAATATAGAGTGGCGCAATGCAGAATATGATCCCATAGGCAGGGCCAGGAGCCATTGTCGGGGTGCCATTGAAACAGTGAGAATGTCCTGATTTGTGTAACAGTGCTAAAAGAGTCATACTTCTGAAGGCCAATTCATGCTCCTTGACGGCTTGCTGTTTGAGAAATATTTATCATTCAAGTCAGTGTTGGAAGAAGGTTCACGGAAGAGCAGGAAGAGAAATAACTGTTTGGAGCACATCGTTGCACAGGTCCAATAACGTGCTTCTTTTCTGGATGCTCCATGGGGGAACTTGGACCTCAGTGTGGCTGTCAAAGTGTTATGTTACATCTGTGAAAGTTAGAACTAATATGTCAAACGAGCCACAGTTATGAAGGAGGAAAAAGGCTACTAAATGCATTTCTTGATTAGGTGAAATAATGCCTAAAAATTTTACTGGATTAGCTTGAGATTATTAAGTGCCCTTCTGATCTCATTAAATAGTTTTGCTACTTTGCGTTGTTCTGATCCTTAGCATATTGGAATCTAGGGTTCTTTTGAGGAACACCTGAAGGATTTGTATGTGGGGAAAAGTTGCTTCTCATGATGATTTTCAGCCTCTGGAAGTGTATTCCGGATAACTCTAAACTACAAAAACTGGCTACATGACCCCTTAAGCATGTAAATACTGTGTATTAAAAATAAATATGCAGGAATATGTGGGGGCTTTAGTGTTTATGCAGATTTTTCTAGAATCAAATGCTGTATCTCAACCCCTCCAGAAAGCTAGTCTCTTTGATGAGGTCTGACGTAGGACTCCTGTTGCTGAAAGAGCTGATTGAGTGAACTTTTGCCCCCCATTTTCTTTATTCTTGTTCAGCTCCTCTTGCCATTCTGATGTAGTTCTTCTCCTTGTTGCTTCTACTGTTGGTCCTCTCTCTGCCCTATATTGGTTGAGCTGGCCTAATGGCCAAGTTGTGTATTGTGAGGCCCTCCGATGGTCGAGGTCAACCATGGATGTTGCGTCCTAGCTGTCTACGTGATACGCAAGCCATTACGTAAGCGAGGACCATACGATATGGAGAGCAAGCTGTTGCCCATGCAGCAGACTCCCCCTCGCCACGTAGCTGATGAATCCAAAGGAACGGCAGAGACCGATATCATTTGACACCAGCGGCATCACAGGACTTACCAGTTAGCGTTGAGTTCAGTGTAGGATTGCCTTAGGGACTCCAGCCAGCTCCAGATTTTCCTGGGAGTTTACTCCCAAAGTCTTCCTGTAAGTGGGTATAGCCACAAAGTAGTGGATGTTTGAGAGCAGAGTTTTCCTTTTCCTAGATGAGCTGCCAAATACAGCTGCTGCCCAAAGGAACTAGTTTTACAGCACCAGTGACACACCTTTGATCTTCTCCTGTCAGTAGAAACGGTTCCACTGGGCTTAGCAGCTAAGGCACACGCGAAGGTCAGGACCTGGACTTGGTTGTCAGAGACTATTTGGTCACATGCTTTTGGGAGCAGGGGTTCTCAACCTGGAGTCCACTGACCCCTTACTTAATGGTCCATGATATGAAAAAGGTTGGGAACCCCTAAACCCCACTACCTTCTGGCTATGAGAACCTTAAGGAGCCAAATTTTACAATGCATACCATAAAAGCACCTGTTTGCTGACTCCATCACAGCATATAAAACATGACTTTGCCCTGAAATTTTATAATGTTTTCTGTTGGAACTAGGATGGAAGAGAGGAGAATCATTAAGGCCTGCTCTTCTCTATTATTTAACAGAATTCTTTCTTTTGTTGATTTCTTATGCTGGATGCTAGTAACACCAGAAACTGAGCTGTTGAAGGCTCACCTGATTTAAAATGTGATCGACATAAACTTTCCCAGCACCGGCACTGGAATACCTTCAGAAATAAACTGCAAGTATTTTTCATTCAATGAGCTGGTTAGTAATACAACCAAATATCTGCTATAGATTTGTAATAAAGTGTATTTATATACTTGTTTTCTATCTATCATCTCCATCTGAAACAATGAATGGTCTCACGATTCCAAAGCTCCTGTAAATGTAGAGTTCTGTGAGAGTCTAAAAACAGTAGGTGCCACTTAATAAGACCACCCCTACACACATAGGAGTTAACAGATCTGACAACACTCTGTTATTGGTTTTATTACTGTGGAGAAATAAATGTTCAAGAGGGCAACCAGGTCATTTATAGGTGGGTAAAGAGAAGGTAAAGATGGTATTTACTTTCAAACACCATTATGTTTTACTATCTTGACATCCCGCTCCAAAGGAACTTCAAAGGTGTGGTTGAGTCAGAGTTGTCAGAAGTTCCAGATGGTCAATCCCTCTGTTAACCTGCCACTAGCAATTGCTTGGCCAAGTTGTAAAGCCACCTGGCTCTCCAGCCATATGCTTCCCTTCACCCTCTGTTAACCTAATTCCTACCATTGACTTTCTTCCAGTGGATTTTCCCAATGCCCCATCCTCTCACCAGCTCTTGCAATCTTTCCATTCCAACCCTCCTTTTTCCCTCACCTTATCTGTCTCTCCTCTATTTTTTTCGACTTGTTCCTTCTCCCACTGTATTTTCTGCTGTCTGCCTCACTTTCTATCTGAGTTCTGTTATTTCTCTAATCCTGCCCTACCCAAAACAGATTTATTCCCAAAACTTATTTGATACTGTCATATATTTTGGAAAAACATTCTGTTCAATGGCACTTTATTAGTTGTAAATATAGTTGCAGGCAGTGGCCACTAGGTGGATGTACTGTATGAAGTAAACATTTGAAATTGCCAAACTTTGGTATCATTTTCCAAGTTGAAAATAGCTTCATTGACCAAACTACCCCAGACAATAATTTTCAAGTGATCCATCAACAGTTTTTCATATTTTTGGACCTTAACACGATTATTTTCAGTTTTACTGCTGCTTCTCATCATGATTTTAGAACTTAGGTCTAAATCATCAGAAATCATTACCAAAAGCCACCACTGTAAATTCCAAAGCAAACAGAGTGCTGGAGGAACTCAGTAGGCCAGGCAGCATCTATAGAAAAGAGTACAGTCGACATTTCGAGCCAGGACCCTTCCTCAGCAACATCGCCTGTATACTCTTTTCCATAGATGCCACCTAACCTGCTAAGTTCCTCCAACATTTT
Source organism: Hemitrygon akajei (assembly GCF_048418815.1). Taxonomy (NCBI): domain Eukaryota; kingdom Metazoa; phylum Chordata; class Chondrichthyes; order Myliobatiformes; family Dasyatidae; genus Hemitrygon; species Hemitrygon akajei. The sequence goes on along the minus strand of NC_133127.1, from coordinate 80,335,126 downwards.
GTGTGTGTTGCTTTGGATTTCCAGTATCTGCAGATTAGATTTTGCATTTAAGTGGTTCTGTGGTCACACAATACCAATATAAGCAGACCTCCTACTTTGTAACAATTTAGGACCTAACATCACAGATGTCTGGCATTTAGGTCTGATCTGCTATTCCATAAAAATCATGCTAATCTGAACTACTTTGGTTCCATATCCCTTAAAACATTTATCTAAAAAGAACTATTCAATCAGCTTTTAATTTTCAGTTAACCTAGACCAAATTGCTAGATGAATGGAAATGACATGCGGGAAAGCTAATGCACCACATTGACTATAAGCCATATATATAAGACTATAAGTCCACAGTCAGCGGGCAAAAGCAAAGAATAAGGCAGTGGAAGTACACTGGTGAGACCAATTCAGTCAACTGCAATTGTTCCACTGCAAGTCATTCACTATACATTTAACAACTTAGAATAGCTAAGTATTTCAATTGCAAGAGGAAAGGTCACATTTCAACAGCCTGCAGATCCAAAACTGAGACAGGACACGTACACGGTTTCGGTGGCAATATAAAACAACAACTGAAAGATGGATTTCATAACTCAGAAACAATGAATAACTGTGAAATACACAACTATTCCGGGTAGAAAACAGAAGCACTTTCAAGTAAACTTGCTGATTAACAGTCAATCCATTTATGTAGAAATTCGTACTTCAGCATATTTTAGATGAGTTAATCAAGAAACTAGATCTAGCAAAATAACCTGAATGCTGTTCGCAGTATTATTACCTTAGTCTAGTCTGACTTTACAGACCTCGAGGCAAATGAACATCACAACACACATTGATTGCCCATGACTGTATTAACTCATGAAAACTTGTCAACTTTAATGAAGAAGGACTAGCTGAGACACTGTAAACTAGATTGGAGTAACATTTTAACCAATGATGCTTAAATTCGTATTGTTGGATGTGTCTGAAGGCATTCACTTTGACAAGGCAGGCTACAACGTACAATATTGCTGCAGGCCAAATGTAAAGCTATCCATTTGAAGCCCAGATTAGAATTATTCTATAAAAAACTGAGTTTTGAAAGAACTGGATAAGCTAGGTCAAAATGGAAACAGAAACTGGAATCTTGAGCAAAAATTACCTACTGGAGGAACTCAATGGCAGGACATCTGTGGAGGGAAATGGATGGCCAATGCTTGGGGTCAAGACCTTTCATATTCACTAAAAGCAGAGGGGAGGTAGCCCCTCTGAGGGGCATCTGTGAGGGGATGGGGTGACAAGAGTTAGGTGGATCCAGGTGAGGAGAGGTTGATTGGCAGATGGAGGGAAGTAGTGACATAGGCTGTGAGGTGATAAACAGAAAAAAACAGGAGGTTGCAGATTATGCAATTCATTAAGTAAGAGTGGAACCAGATAAGAGAAGGATAGTAGACAGATAGGAACAGTGAGCAGAGAAAATAGGGAACCCAGTAGGAGGATTGTGTGTGAGGGATTGGCAGAAGAGCTGGAGAAGGTGAAAGAAAAAGGGACTGGGGGGGTTTGAAAGGAGGAAGTGCTTGAGAGGCTCTGGATAGATTAGGAGGGGAGAGAAAGGGATGGGGTACCTGAAAAATTGAGAATTCAATGATCACAGCACTGGATTCCACCGAGGATATGAGTTTAGTTTCACTGTGGCAGTGGAGGAGGCTGAGGACAGAGGTCAGCATGAGAATGGGAAAGAGAATGGAAGTAACTTGCATTGCAAGCTCTAAATAGCCACTGCAGACAGTATAGGTGTTCAGTAAAATAGTCACCTAATCTGTGTCTAGTCTCACTGATGTACTTGGCCACACCAAAAGCAAGAGGTGAGGTTGAAGGAGAAGAGCTATGATCCTCTGTTTCACCTGAAAGGGCTGTTGAGGTCATTTGATGGAGGTGAGGGAGGAGGTGTAGGGACAGCTGTTCATCACCTGTAGGTGTAGTGGAATACCTGGGGACTGGGAAGCTGTCGCAGAAAACTTAGTTTATGACCTGTTTTGCACTGTGAACTGCAATCGTTAATAAGATGCTTTTGTAATCATGGTCATGGCTTACTGGATCTTCTCGGTGAGAATGGGAAGATATCTGTGGAAAGGAGAATGGCAATTTCCTGGTGCAGATCAACAGTTACTGAATGGAATAGAATGAATCACATGGGTTCAAGCACCACTACCAAGTGTGCCATTCAAGTGTTAATGCACGTATGCTAAGGTTTATCTGGTTTATCTAACCAAGTTTATCTCTGATGATGGCCCCTGTAGTGTATATATCTTTAAGAAAGATGTGCACTATGTGGTATAAGTTTTTATATGTTATTCTTTCAGCCTTTACTGTCAAGTAGGTATTGTTTACCATTAATTAAAAATATTTCTTCAGAAGCTCTACCCTGTTTACTTGCTAACACAGAAATGCTTCGACAGAGCTTCAAAAGTTTCGATCTGCTCTGTAGAATTTATGAGATGCAACAGCACGAAACAAACTTTTATTTCTTCATATCACCAGCCTTCAGCAGAGTAAGAGATACATTAAAATAAGCTCTTACAAAGCCAGTGCTGCCTGGGTATTCAAAATTTCAGCACCCAGCATTGCTTGGCTAATTTCTGTACACATCCATCATCATGCTTCTGCAAAACTTCCATTGAACAGATCATATCAAGCACTATTCAACCAAGTTTAAATTGGAGCAGTTGGGTCAAAAACAGTACTTTCATCAGAAGGGACGTATTTCCAACAAAATGAGTCTGTATGGGTCTTTAGACCTCCGAGCAACTCATATTTATGTACCATTGGAACAATAGAGATTAACCAAGTTTGGGTGATTCAGGAAATTGTGTCTCAGTTGGATTAGATCAAGTGCAGGCTTTAGGAAGTGAACTGTAAAATCCAAGCATGTCGGACAAATAAGCAGCGTCCTACTTGAGTACTGTAGCAGAATACATTCATGAAGATTTAATAAAAACAGAATCTTGACATCTGTTAATAAAAATCAGTGACTACACCAACTTTCAAGTACAGGATAATCTCTTTATCTAACCCATGTAGGGGGACCTTCCCGACACTGAACTTGTGTTCATCTGTGTGATGATATAAAGAAGGTGTTACCTAAAGCTTTTGGTTCCAATATTTAGTGCTGCTGTCAAATCAGAGCTGTGTTCTAATTCTGATTGTGATAGGCTGGAGACCAAAGTTGTTAGTGCAACAATTTCTTCAAGCAAGGAGAAGCAGAAAGGTACAGCCTGTTAAGAGAAATAAAAGGTAGTTATCCAGAAATGTTCAATTCACAGTTAAGTCTTGAGGTCTGCAATGCAACTACATGAGAAATTGAGATGTTGTTCTTCAAGTTTATGTTGGTCTTTGCTGGAAAAATATAGGTGTCCAAAGACAAGGGAGTTTAAAGTGGGAGAGGGATAGAAAGTTAAAATGGCACATTACTAGAAGGGTAGTGTTGTCCCTGTGGACTGTAACCATGTAGGGAAATTAGTATTTTTTTCTAATTGTATTTAGGCTCTTGCATGGTGAAAAAGCAAAAGGGCAGGGTTTGCATCTCTGTGGATGCATGCTAAAGTGCTGTAGAGGAGTGGATCAAGAAGTTGTGAAGGAAATAGTTCAGTTGTAATGTTGAAAGGGAAGAGATACTGTACATGTACCTAGTGATGGAGTCCAATTGGCTGGTATTCATTTATATTTATAATTAACATATTAATAATGACATTGCAAACAAATAATTTAATAATGAATAAATTCTTCTCAGGCTTCCAGCCAAGTACAAGTATCAATTATAATCGACATTTCAATAGACAACTCTGCCATCTTCATCATCGATGATGCCAGGCATGTCTAACCCAGTGGTATTAGTCCATCCCTCCTGATTGGTTAGTCCTCATCCAATCGGGTTTCCACTCTCCCACCTTGTCTACAATCAAATTCCAATTCTTACTTAGAGTGAAACCTTCATCCTTGTTAACATTTGCTCTAAGTAAGAACTGAAATTCAATTGTAAGCAAGGTGGGAAAGCGGAAACCTGATTGGATGAGGACTAAGCAATCAGGAAGGACAGACTGCAGGGGTATAAATACCACCAGATTAGACATGCCCAGGCATCATCCCTGAGGAAGGTGGCAGAGTTGGTCATTAAAACATTGGTTATAATCAACACCTGTACCCAGCTGGAAGCCCAAGAAGAGTTTATTCATCATAAAGCCAGGAAAGCACTAGATCCTAATTCATTTAATACTTCTTAATTCTTATGACAATTTAATCTTATATCACTTGCTTCTCATTCATGTAATAGCTATTTAGTTGATTGCATTATGGCATAATTTGAATTAATTATGGTTTATTTATTAGTGAATGCATTGATTAAATTAAATTATTAATATATTTATTGAGTTTGCAAGTTGTATGTTTCACATTTCATGTATTTTGGATTTTTTATTAAATAGATAATATTAAATAAATATCTTAATAGATATATTATTAGTTATATTTTGTTGTAGTCATGTTGGGATTTATGAGTCTAACTGAAATCTACAGTTAATTAAAATTAATTCTCAATAATTCAAGCCAAAACAAAAGAAACAGAGAGACAAAATACTTACATTCACATTCAACATTATGCAGACCATGTATTTCAATAAAGTTGAATTTTTACATTTTATTAATTACGCTTTTAAGCTTAATCCACTTTAGCTGGTTTTTATTGAAATACATGTTTAAAAGGCAATAGAATTTGATTACAATAATTTATAAAATTGCTGTCAAGAATGTCATATTTTTCACAAAAGTTTATTTTTTGTTTCAAAATTGATAACTGAATTATCACAAATTCCTAATCATAAGATAGCTTTTAAGGTATCAATTGCATAAAATGTAACAAAAGCCAAGTCTGCCTTAGATTCTGTTTTACATCTAGCAAAAAAATCAGAAGCCATGTAAGTTGCCTTGTGATAGACTTTTTTTATATACCCAGTTGGATGACAAATCGAAGAGTATCTCTTTGCCAACTTAATAATTCTTTTTTATAATCTAAAGCTGATTGTACTTTCATGGTAATTTCATACCATCAATCATTACCTTATTTCCAGTCTCAAGGTCCAGTGGTTTCCCAGTAGATCTCATTCATGCCATCTCATTATAATTCTCTAGGTAAGAAAAGAACTGAAAAAGACTAAAATAAAATGAATACATGATGCCATTTTTTTACAGAAGAGTCATGTCCACTGAAGAAAATCTTCACTGAATTTTTTTGATCTTTCAACTACAAATACATCTTAAAAAAGAATAAAAAAACACTAGCAGCTAGACTGATAAACCAGTTTGCTAAATGTAAAAAAAACTACATTTTTTGAAATGTCTGTTAGATTTGTTTCTTTTATCTTAATCGTATGTTTATCATATAAACATTTTCAATATTGGTTAAACCGGTAGGGTAAATCACAAGAATGTAAATCACAATAAGTACATAAATCTTCTAATTTAATATTCTTGCTTTTCTTTAAGAGGAACTTTGAATTGTTAGTAACATCAGCAACTAGAGCACTGCTTTCAGTAGAGACAATTCATTTCTGTTTTCTGTATTCAAACCTAGCACAAATCAAAGTAAATATTTGTTTTCATTAGAATCTTTAAGGTTCTAATGCAGAAGGAGTTTTGAGAAATCAATCCATTTTCTGCAAGCAGCATTCCACAACCAGAATCTACTGCAAAATGCAATTCTAACTTAGTAATATCAACTTGTACGTTATAGAAGGAATGAAATTTCCACATATCTTCTATTTGTTTGAATTGTGTTCTGTTTTTACCAAGTAACATTACAATTAAACTGTGCTTTGTACCTTCAATTGGACAATAAAAATAACAATTCATTGAATAAATTACTTATGCTGAAGAATTTCCCCTCTGCTGACCATATTCAACATTTCCAATGGAAGATTATTATTTAGTAAGATAAATTATCCAATAATAAATTGTCCTTAAAAAGGCAGCAAGTTTTGGAATTTCCTTCATACTCTTTGGAAATTCTTTCATTTTTTCTGGTAATTTATTCAGAAGGTCAACACAGTGAGGATCAGAAATAGCAGAATGGAAGGTAGGTGATAGAGCAAAGACCCAGAGAGATTCAGTAACAAAATTAGTGGTGCCCAAGATGAGTAAATAACAAAAGGTACTGTATATCTGAAGGAGTGTAAACAGAAGAGTGAAATCTGAATGGTGGTAGAACGATAAGAGAGGAAAAAAGGATGCTGTAGTTCTAGGATACAAAACAATTTCATGTTGATACCTGAAGACTGAAGATCAGATATTGCTCCTTGCAATAAGCTTGAAACCATGTAGAAGACCAAAGGCAGGAAAGTAATATTGGGCAGTCTGTCGTGGTGCAACATTGTTTTTAATGCCATTACTATTAAAATATGCCATTTATTTTGATAGAATTAAGAAAAGTTAAAAAAACATTTGCCATATCCGAATAGAGATATGAAATAGTTGACACAATTATTGACAAATTCAATATGACTTATAATGATTTCCGTAGGAAACAAAAATAGGAGTGATACTTAATGACAAGCGTTCTGATTTACCCTGCTTAACATTATCAAATGAAGTCAAAACACCATCAATTTTCTTCCGAAAGGTATGGCTTGGAATGTAAGGGCTACGTGTTAATTACTAAATGTACCTGTAATTTTGATTATTGACAGCCTAAGTGGTATGTTGCTTATCAATAACACTGCTGAATTGTTTTAAAATCAAAGTACAGAAAAAAACTAAATTAATTGAAGAAGGAAAAATGAAAAGAAAGTCAAAATTTGTTCCCACATTTCAAAATAAAGTGCTATGCTGCTGAAAATTAGATTAACTCAGAGTAGACCATTTCGGTACATCCTCTTGGTGTTCCTCATATCTTACTGAGTTCTTATTTCTCCCAGGCACTATTCTTCCAGTTCCACTAAATTATGCAACTAGTTATACAACATGCAACAATTATCTGCTGTGAGATTTTCAACTTTGTGCTCTAAAAACGTATGACATTCATGTTTGCTTACAGATCAGTCAGCTTTAACTAGGTCTGATTCCTCTGAAAACATTTTACTTAAAAAGCCATATCTCAAAGTGCGTTCTTTGTCCTCACTAATATCTTTGGCCTTCCATGACCTCAATTACCACCTCACATCTGTGCCTTTGCTACTTTGACCGTGGAGGTCAGGGTCACAGATACTTTCAGTGTTTAGCCTTAAGGCAAAGATCAGCAACGCGGTTGATCTTTGCCACAGTTCCCTGCTCACATCTGCACAAGGCAAACCAGCCAAGCTCCTTACCCAAGTAAAGGAAACTTAGTTAATTTCCTTTCAGTCCTTAAGAGCAGACTTTGGGCATGGCATTTGCAGCTTAGCAGGCTTCCCCAAATGCAAGCTTTCACAAACTGCTTTTACGTTCTTGCAGTCTTCATTGACAACTTCTTGCCAGAAGTACTTGGCTGTGTCCCTAGAGTGTGCTGCCCCTTTTTAGGATGTCTTCATCTTCTCTTCCTACTCTGCTTCTCCAGCCATGACTTGACTGTACAGTGCAGCCAGTTAGTCCAGAGAGCTGCATCACAGATCGTACTTGACGGAACAGATTGCAGAAGGGCAACAAGGACCAGGAGCTACACATAGTCATCTATTAAGGCCAGAAGCCTTTCGCTGACCTGTCTTAGCCATGGGCTGGGACAGTGGGTGGACACACTGTATAGAAATAGTAGCCATTGGGTGAGTAAGCACATTTGGGTATTTCTTAATGAGATAGAATGGCTGCGTTTGGATGAACCGGGTCCTCTGCCTGGAATTAGTGCCACTCTTTTTAACGTTTCACTGGGTCAGATTGGGAACGTCAATCTCAATGTATCAGGGTGTGCTGTATTGGAAATCAGATACACCTTTAAATACATTTTATCACTCCTCACTAGCACAACACATCTTTCCCTTAATATGTACGAGCTGACTTCTAATTTCCCACAATATTTGTTTTCTTGTTGACACATGCAGCCAATGAACATCCTAGATCTTGCAGGAAATCCATAGCAATCACACCTGGCAAGCTATACAATGAGGCTCATTTCTCCCTCTGTGTTTTCTTTGAGGGCCCAGATAGTTTTTTGGTGTTGATATCCTGATGGTTCCCTTTTAAAAGATTCATCCTGTTGTGGACATCGGCCTTCACAGTTTGTGTTTTCTGTCAGATCTAAATATCTGTTTAATATTTTGCATTAAAATATGGAAGTAAGTCTGGGAGTTAATATTGAAGGAGAAACAGTTTCCATTATTACTCATATTTCTAGTTCTGATGAAAACTCATCAGTGCAAAACATTTAAGTGTTTCAGTCTTCATAGATGCTAACTGATCTGCTAAGTACTTACAGCATTTTTATTTCAGAGTTCCAGGATTCTCTAGACACCTTATTTATAAAATTGGACAGTTTCATTACATTAGAGGTTATATTTGATAGACTATAACAACCATAATGTGTTAATTGCTGATCCCCCAGTGCACTGCTCCACAACAGTGAATAAAAAGCTTTCAGCGCAATAGTCATTCAAGAAGTTTGCAAAAGCAGTACTTGCTCATTGCTTTCATAAAAGTCAAAGGTAATCTTGTTATCAATGAGGTACCTAATTAAGTGGCTTTTAAAAATCCATATATTAACAACTAACCATACCGTTACCTACATTTGTTGTTTATGCTTGACAGGGTACATTCTTTGTTTAGGCCTGACTAGGTAGGTAGCTTCCCTTGCCTGGGGTATGTAGAACTAGGAGACAACAGCTTCAAATAAGAAGCTGCTATTCAGTACAGAGTGATGAGAAATTTATTCACTCTGTGGATAATGGATCTTTGGAATTCTCTATCAAAACAGATTGTAGAGACTCAGTTATTGAATGTGTTCAAGATCTTAAAGGAATCAATGGGTTAATACAGGAAAGCATTGAGAGGAAGTGATGCTGAGTAAAATGTTGTGATTTTACTGAATAGCTGACCAGGCATCAAGGGATCCCATTCTTATTTCTGTTATTTACAAAAAAACCTGGAATTGTAACAGCGATTTGGGATGCATAGGAGTTCACACTCAATGGGGGCACAGGTCTGAAAATCAGGCATTGAAGTACCTGCACTTGGTTCATGAGACTAAAGTTAATGGGCTTAATTTAGGGGCTTCTTTTATAAGAATGCTCTCCAATTCACATAATTTTATCATGTCTGTTTGCCCAAATGGTTCCGTGCTGTGGCATGTACTGTAGATTGAGAAAAAAACTCCCCTTATAGGGACAAAGGATCTCTTTTATCATTTCTGTTCAAAGTAACTTTGGCTATAAAATAATCAACTCATTTAAGATTATTTACTTGTTGAAAGATTCTGTGAAACATTTTATGACAGTGTCTTTATATAAAAAAGGACTTCAATACGTTTGCAGACTGAGGTTCTTTGGGCTGTTTATTTGTGTGGTTGGTTCTATTAAAAAAATCAGTCCTCATACAAAAATATAATAGAAAGATGATAGCTTTAAGAGTTGCTGGTTTCAGATTGTAACTCATCATATTGTCAGTTAAGAGTTTTCAACATTAAGAATTTAGATAATAGTGGGGTTAATGTAATGTATATGGATTTGAAAAAAGGCATTTGATAAGTTACCTCACAGACAGAGTTAATAAAATTAACTAATGACTTTGGCAGTTTTAACTTGGATGCAGAATTGGATGCATGGGAGTTAGCATTAAAAAATGCTGTTTTTGTCACGAGGGAAGAGTGTATATCAGCATTTAGTAATAAGGCCACTGCTCCTTTTAATACGTATTAATGACGTGGACATGGGTGCTGTTTTAAGATTTGCATAAGACATGATACTTACAAAATTAGTAAACAATACAGGAGACGTTAGTAGTGGGATTGGGAAGTGAGTGGATAAAGGGTGAAGAGATTTAGGGGAAGCATGCCACAGTGAGCATGGCTCACATTGCAGGCAAATTATATGTTCTGAAGAATAAGCACCATGCTATTTTCAAGCATGGGCATTCCACTGTGAGTTCCTATTTATCTCCATTGCTTTTTAGCAACAAGTAAATGGAAAATGGGAATACCATTACCTTCATCTTCTCTTCCTAGATACATGCCACTTTGACATTGACACACTGTATATTGCAACACACACAAAATGCTGGAGGAGCTCGGCAGGTCAGGCAGTATCTATGAAAATAAATAAATAGTTGAAGTTGTGGCTGAGACCCATCATCAGGACTGGAAATGAAGAGAGAAGACACACAGCCATGTACCTTCACCTATCATCTTCTAGTTTGTCCTCCTTCCCCTCCTCTCCCCTTTTATTCTGGTGTCTTATCCCTTCTAGATGCCTAAAATCTTACAGTTTTATTTCCAGACTTGATCATTATTAGCAATTGCCTCACCTCTGAATCTGCCTATCAGGCCTTGAAAAAAAAAATTGCTTTGTTTAAGATAGCCACTCATTTATCTAAACTCAACAGCGCAGGCTGCTTGATCCCAGAGTCAGGTGAACATTTACCACTCTCTCTCTCAGTTGCAAGCATATTCTACCTTAGACCTCAAATATGCACAATATTCCAGATGCAGTTTGACCAGGGTTGCAGATAATTGCAACAAGACATTTCTTGTACTCAATTCCTCTTGCAATAGGGGCCAATATGCTATTTGTCGTACTAATTAATTTTTAATGGTTCATGTACAAGGAACCCAAAATATTCTGAATACCAAATTCTTTCAATCTCACACCTTTTCTCTCTGTATTTCATGCCGAAAATTAGATTTGTCTCTGCAGAAATGTAGAAAAATCAGACAATCATCTTATTTTAATATGTCTATTCAGGACACCAAGCCTTGAGAATCCTTGCCCCATTGGAACCTTATTCACAAGTGTGAAATTCTTGTTTAATCAGCCTATTTAAAAATTAAGATGAAATGAACTATGTAGTATTCTAGAAATCTTGGCTACTTCTCATTCAGAACCCCATTTTCCTACAGTTTGCATTCATGTAGATTACTTTAAAATAGAGTCTTCCATAAATTGTCTGGTTGTTCAATCTTACAAAAATAAGGCTTTTAGAAGGGTAGACATACAATTCCGGATAATAGTTGGTGATATATAAGTTACAGAGCTTTATGAGATTTATCAGTCATTAGAGCACAAGAAAGACGTCATTATTAAATAGAAGAGTACATTCTCAGAAAATAAATTCTTGTCTGATTTTTAATTTATAACACCATTGAACTGCCATATTAATAGCAGCTTTCTACGTGGCACTGTTTGCCATTCCTGCCATAATCTCTCTGTCATTTTCAAACAAAATGTGCCAAAGACTGCTTTCCTCATTTGTCTGACTTGATATGAACTTCCACGTTTCACCAGTAAGTCTAGGGACTGGGGCTCTTACCTGCACTAATCTTGCTGGCACTTCCCTTTCTTCATCCTTTTAAAACTTGCAGCCTGCTTGGAGTAATTTAGTGTTTCGTCACTTTCTTCCCATCACAGAAATCTGCAAGGCTAATATTCAGCTGAAGTTCCAATATTCAATCGGTAAAGTGTACTGGGGCTGTGTGGATACGTATATTTCAGTGCTAAATTTAAGCTCAGACTTTCACCAGAGCAGGAATTCTAAACTTAAAATGCAGTTGACTGTAATCTTAGAAAGTGTATCATCAAAATTAGTGAAGTGGGGCAAATATTTTTAAATATTAGTTGGTATGCCTTGTCCACACAAAATTCCATATCACATTTAAAAGTTTAGTTTGTGTATTTGTGTATTGTAAAGAAAGGATTTGCAATTCAATGGTACGTTTTGACCCAAGAGCATTCCAGTACACCAGCTGGCATTTCAGGCAACAATGAATGTCCTCTATCTCCATCATTCTTTGACTATCATGCCATCACACATAGATGTAGGAGAACTCTTCCTTGCTGTTTCTGTAATGGTCTTGTTTGACTGGTCAGGGTTGTTAGTCCTGAGCTGAAACCCCAAACCTGGAGGACTGATGGACCACTCTTAGTCTGGCTTCTACCCTTTGACCTGTTTGGCATGGGTGATCCTACCAAGAAATAAAGCATAACGCCCCGACTCCAGTCAACATAACTCTCCGGATCATTGAGGGATACAAGCCTCCAAACCACAACAAGGTTGTGGTCTTTTTGGAGGTTTATTACATTCTTCTGAAATATTATAACATAAAGTCATGCACTTTGGTGGAAAAAATAAACAGGAAAACTATTATTTAGATGGGGAGACAATTCAAAATACAGAGATGCAAAGGGACTTGGGAGTCCTTGTGCAAGATACACCAAAGGGTAACCTCCAGGTTGAGTCGGTTGTGAAGAAGGCGAATGCAATGTTGGCATTCATTTCTAGAGGTATAGAATATAAGAGCAGGGATGTGATGTTGAGGCTCTATAAAGCACTTGTGAGACCACACTTGGAGTATTGCGTGCAGTTTTGGGCTCCTTATTTTAGAAAGGATATACTGACATTGGAGAGGGTTCAGAGAAGATTCACAAGATTGATTCCAGGAATGAAAGGATTACTGTATGAGGAATGTCTGGTAGTTCTTGGGCTGCATTCCCTGGAGTTCAGGAGAATGAGGGAGGATCTCATAGCAACATTCCGAATGTTAAAAGGCCTGAACAGATTAGATATGGCAAAGTTATTTCCCATGGTAGGGTATTCTAGGACAAGAGGGCATGACTTCAGGATTAAAGGAGGTCCATTTAGAACTGAGATGCGGAGAAATTACTTTAGTCAGAGGGTGGTAAATCTGTGGAATTTGTTGCCATGAGCAGCTGTGGAGGCCAGGTCACTGGGTGTATTTAAGGCAGAGATAGACAGGATCTTGATTAGCTAGGGCATCAAAAGGTATGGGGTGAAATCAGGGGATTGGGGATGACTGGCAGAACTGGATCAGCCCATGATTGAATGGCAGAGCAGACTCGATGGGCCAAAATGGCCTACTTCAGCTCCTATTTCTTATCTTATGTCTCTATTACAATGTTATTGTACGACAAATACAGAGTCTTTATTTGCTCAGCTGTGCTGATGAACCTAGATTATGAGTATAAATTTGGAAAAAATTGCAGATGTTGGAAGTTTGAAATAAAAACAAAAGAATTGCTGGAAATACCCAGTCTCTCTGGAGAAAGAACCAAAAGTTAAATGTTTCAGGTCAAGGTTCACATAAAGGATCTTTATCCTGAAATGTTAATTCTGTCTTTCTTCCCAACAAATATCTCCAGCATTTTATGTTCTATTTATTCACATTTATCTAGAGTGAGGCTTCAACCCAGAACCTACCAACTGAGTGCTCCTACTGAACCAATGCCAATATGTATGTAGACACGTTATATATCCAGCTATTGAAACTTTATTAACTTTTTGGGTGTATGGAAAGCAAGTTTTTTTTCAACTTGGCACCAATATTTAATCAGAAATTCAACTGCTGCCACAGAGAAATTTCTTAATATGCTCTTCTGAAGATGGTTAACCTTTGAGAGAAGAAAATTTTAAAAAAATGTTCGTTCTATTTCAGAGAACACACAACTTTGTTCATGTCTGTGGTGGTACAGTGGATGAATATTCTTGCTGTTTCTTTTCACAGCCTTTTTTCTGCACCCCTGCAAATTCGATTTTGTCTTTCATGTCAGCTTTGACTAAACTCAAAACATAATAGTAAGTGGAATTTTTTCGCATTTCCTCATACCAGGAGTAATCGCTTTCTTAAAGATTGAATGTTGATCATATTAGAATTAAACATTGTCAAAATTCTGTAAACTAGGATATACTTTTAAATATACCATGTATATTCACAAAAACAAAAAAGTCTTAGATTAGGTATTGCGATGTTACATCTTGATGGACAGTTCTACACATGAATTCAAGTATTAGATTTGGCAGGCCAAGGCCTCAGGTAAGATAGAAATGGCCATAGGCTAGTTGATTCAGAAGGGAGTAGACTGACTCATTAGCTGTAAAACTGTTTGATCATATTTTTCAAACTTGCGGCTGGAGAAGATGTAACCAAAAGCTGTTTTATTTGAAATAACTTAGGGAAAGCGATAGTTTTGAATCAATATTAGTAATTGTTAATGGAGCATATTTAACTAATTCTACTCAGCTAAATTTCAGCCCCTTGCATTAGGTTAAAAAAATTAATGAGACTGTAATTCTGAAATACAAAGCAGCTAACTGCAGAAATAATTCTGTGGAAAAATGACATCACACTTTTGATTATTCTGAGTATAATAATATGTTACGAGATTAAGGAGTTCATATATTTTGCTATTTATATCGAGATTTTGTTATTTTTATATCTAACAATTTATTTATTCTTCTTTCCTAGTGTAATTCATCTTTTGATCTCTTGAGGATGTCACATTAAAGATTGTCATTATAAAGAATAGAATACCCAACTGCAATCATATATGTACTAATATTCCCCCCTGAGGATCTAACTTGCACTTGAGTGCATTAAATATGTGTTAGTATCATTCCCTTAGTTTTTTAAACTCACTATCATTTCCAAGTAACCTTATGCAATTTTTAAAATCTGGTAATGGTAATTAGTACTAATTCAAAACAGAACAAGTAGTGTGACTACATGTACTGCAAATAAATAAAATCAGTGACCAACTAGGACAGTACTTGGAGCACAGTAAGTACAGCTCTGGTATGGAATAGCCCAGGACTAAAAAACAAGTAATCTGAGGAGCAAAGGAGATTACACAGTGCCATACCTGCAAGATTTTAGCTGATAGTTAATGTGAGAATTGGAACATGTTTTATCCATGAATTGGAATAGCATGGGAGTCATACACCAGCCAGATTATTGCAACTAAGTTTCTGTTATGTGTTAAACAAAAATAATTGTCTGCATGAAGTCCACTGAGGAGAAAGTGCATGTGAATGAGCACAGACCTGTAACAATGCTTTCTTATTTTCAACCCAAATTTATTTGTGGATAATTAAGTGGACTTCTGTAGGATTATCCATCCCTCCCTATTCTCTACTTATATTCCTCCCAGGGAATTATTTATGCAAAACTGAAATATCAGTTTCAATATCTTGCAGTCAGTTGAAAATTATTGGATATTAGTTTATGTGCTTGATATGCATACTAAATGATTACATCACTGAATAAGCAACTAGATATGTGGATGAACATCAGTTGCCCAGAATCTTTGCATCGTGTGTTATTGCTAGGTATCTGAACAAGCAGAAAGAAGTATTCTTTGATAAAACAGTAAGTCAGATAATACATAATTTCAATATACATATACTCAATTATTGCAAATACTTCTAATATTTCTCAAATTAATCATGTGCTCAGTAATGAAAATAAATTTAAAGGTATTATATAATCTGAGTTATTGCTGATACTATGATCTCTCCTCTTCCTTGAAATTCATGCCAGTACCCTCTATGCATTCCTTTTAATTTCACTGTATTTTTTCCTGAGGTTTTTCAGGTTGCTACAGCCTCCGTTCAGCAAGCAATTTTATTTTGGTTTACTGAAAGTATTAGGCAGTTCATAGTGCATTACTGTTATTCTCCCAACATATTTAGGCTTGTATGCATGGTAACTACTGCAGAAAAGTTGTTTAATACTTTAATATACATTTCTAAATTAACTCCTTCAGAAAGTATCTAACTTTATGCTGTTCTCAGATTTTGCAACATCTTCTAGGAAAATTGCATGTGGAATTTATTCTTTCATAACTAACAGGGAAATTATTGACAACATAAAAAAGACTGCTAGGAAATGAAGCAGCTACAGTATTTGGATTTTTTTTTAAAATTGTGTCTGCCTTCAAACAAACGGAATTTATGTTAGTATGACATACACATAGCAATGTTAGACATTGGAAACAATCATCTGTGGTACAACATTTTATATAAGGAAACAAGAGAAAACCTGCAGATGCTGGAAATCCAAAGCAACACACAAAATGTTGGAGGAAAGGCAGCATCTATGGAAAAAAAGTACAGTTGACATTTCAGGACTAGCCCCTTTCTCAGGACATATAATCTATGTTATTATGTTATGCTGGAAAAACTGTATCTGTAAACTGTGCTCCAGTTTTTCACCTATGTTCGTAAAATGAATTAGAGTTTTCCAACAGTGATTGTTTTAATTGTCACTTAAGGAACTATAGATATTACGGTGGTTGCAGGTCTAATTCCAGGGTTAACATGGATTAGAGATAAATGAGATCCTTACTGTGTACTTTTACTGAGCTCACATTAACTGATGCGTTCATTCTAATTTTCACATGTTTCAGTCCATACTAAGTCCTGCAGACTCCAATGCTTAGGATTTCCATGACAATGATCTACTTTGTTAATTCTTCTCATATTCCCACTAAAGAGCTAGAAGTGACCTTGCAGCTGCTTAAAACTTCTTGTTGCCTGTGGTGTAAATAGTCCAGATATGTATGTCATGGGAAGATTGCTAGCTACCATATTTGAACTTTTAGTTGAATTGAGAATATTTATTGCAACATGACCATTAATTTTCTTATATTATTTAAATGCCTTCACAATGCCTTCAACATTTTCTTTTTATGTAGCTCCACTAACAAAGTAATATATCCCAGGAATCATTGCAGAAGCATTATTAAACAATATTTGATACTGAGTAATGAGAGAAGATATTAGAGAAAGTGGTAGAGGGGTTTAGGGAAAGAAATCTAGAGCAATAAATTTAGTTGAAGACATGATTGCCGGTGGTGGAGGATGCAACACAGCACCAGATATCTACTAGATTGTAGGTCTGGAGTGATTTGAAATAGAGGATGATAATATTTAAACTGAGGTGTTTAATTAGGAGAATATATAGGTCAGCAAGCATAGGGCTGATGCTCCTCCATGCACACTTAGAGTCTGTATTAATGTCTCTCTGGATAACATGCAACGCTACTGAAATTCAAAGTTGCCTTTTATGTCAAAATCCATTATGCGATCCATATCCAATTCACAATGCATAGAGATTAACAAAACTTGAGCTGAAGTTTGTGAAATCATCAAACATTTGAAAACTAAGTAAGGCCACAATCAATAATTGATGAAACGTCTGTGAACAGGTTCTGTAATTATACTGTACTGAAGAAGTTGAGTTCATGTATATATTATATAGTTGGAGGAACATAGGTCAATTCATTTTAAAAATTATACAATTAATGGAATTTATTGTACAATTGAGTAAAACATGTGGAACATAATTCTAAAACAAATCTTATAACAAATCATTTAATTCCTTTATTAAAAAATACATGCTAAATTTATAAGATGTTATATGTTGCCAGAATGAAATATAATTTTTAGATCCTTAGTGCTGTAACTTTTAGTCCAAAGCATAATTGGAATCACAGCAACCCAATAGATAATGTAACTTATGTTATTTGATATTATTTTTGTTCTGGGAATACCATAATCGCACAACAATTTTACAGGCTAGAAAATTATTTTTTAGCATGTTCAATATAATATTTGCATTAAACATTATTTATTCAAGTCTGTTTTGAAACTTCGGATTTTTCTGTAGTAAAATAATAACAGTTGTTAAGATTTCTACATTGACATACAATTCCATATTCAGTGAGACTGAGAATTTTATTTGCATTAATCCTACACAAATTGCCTGATGCACAGCATTAAAAAGATAATCAAATTTTGCTTCACAGCAGCTCCTAATAAACATAGTCTCTCATTAAACATTTAGTTAGCATTTCTTAGAAGGAATTATATCAGCTAGACTGCCAGAGCCTTCCTAGTAAGTTACATTATCATTGAAACATTGTCAGCCCTGTTAACTGCTTTAATATGGTAGAGTATTATCTTTGAAAGAGTGAGAAGCAGCTCAGACAAAAGTACTACATGAAAGTATTAACATTCCATTTGTTTCCTTAATCTTACAATGTCGAGCAGCTTTAACATGGTGAAGCATGTTGAGATATTCCAAAGATACATAAGAAGAACTGAGGTAGGTTTTAAGGAGCATTTTAAAGGAGGGCAGGACATGGAGAGGGTTAGCACCCTGATAGTGAAAAGCACATTAGTTATCACTGGAATGATGTGGGATCTATAAAATGGCAAAAATTAGAAGAGGACAGAAGTGTTGGAGCATTGGAACTGGAGTAGGTTATGAAAGCCGGTGAAGCCATGCAAGGAATAATCACAAGGGGAAAAGTGCACAAAGGTGAGGAAATCTTGCTGCGCAAGGGTTTGATTAGATCAAGCAAAAGGTTTCACACACAGTTTGGGTCTGCTTAATGAGGAGACATAGCTGCATTGGAGGCCTATAAAGTTAATTCGTGGGAAGGAAACATTAACAGAATGGGTCTTTACTTTCTGAAGTTTTCAAGAATGAGAGATGGTCTCATGAAACAGAAGATCCTACTGTGGTAAGAAAATATTTCCCCTAATTAGGGTGTCGAGAACTTACTTCCAGATAAAAGGTGGCCTATTGGCATGAAGAGAAAGTTCTTCTCTCAGAAGGTTATGAAGCTTTGGAATTCTCTATCCCTGAGAGCTACGTAAGCTGAATGGATGAGATCAGATTTGTGATGGTTGCAAGTTAACAGGCTAGCCAGGGCGGCATTGGAAAGTCAAGTTGAGAAATAAAGAAGTGAAATGCCCGTCACTGGAATTAAGTAAAAAGAGAACAAAATTATTTATAATTTCTGGGCCAATATCACATTTAGATATGGTGTTGAAATGAGCACAAGAGTGTCTTGAGTTGTGTTACAGCTGTACCAGATATCGATGAGACCACACTTGAATTATTTTAAACAGTTCTGGTTGCCTAGCCTATAGGAAAGATGTCACTATCCTAGAGATAAGACAGAAAAGATTCACAAGAACTGAAAGTCTTGAGTTATGATATGCTGGGACTTTTCCCTTGAAGCCATAGGATGCAGAGAGGTGACATTATAAAGAGATTTCAAAACTTGAGGGTCATAAATAAGGTTAATGCTCACAATCTTTTTTTCCATGGTAGAGGAGTCTAAAACCAAAGGATATAGGTTTAAAGTGAGAAGGATAAACTTAGTAGGAGACCTGAGGGGCATGTTTTTAAACACAGATTATTATAGATATACAGAACAAGCTGGTAGAGGCAGGTACAATTACAACATTTAGAAGGAATTTAAACAAGTGTGTGAACAGCAAAGGTTTAGAGCAGAGGTTCTTAACCTTTTTTATGCCATGGATGCCTACCATTAACTGAGGGGTCCATGGACTACAGGTTGGGAACCCCTGGTTTAGAGGGATATGGGCAAATTAGATTATTTCAGGTAGGCAAGTCGGTCAGCATGGGCAAGACGAGCTGAAAAGTCTGTCTCTGTGGTGTATCAGTCCATGACCCAATGAACGCTTACTTTGTAATGTCAGTAGTATTTGACACAATGCAAGCTGCAGGAGTTTGGGTTTTGGAAGACAAAGGAGATGAGTGTCAGAATGGAGACCTGTCAGACTTAACACTGTTTCATTTCAGTGACAGCTTTTTATTCATCCACAGTGTCCCCATAATAAGGTCTCTTGGTTATTTTGTCTTTTAGCGGAAACTATTTCTCTTGCTGATGCACCATCAATAACTCTCAGAGATGTGAGGCGAGAGATAGACTTTTATTAGCTGGGAGAGAGCACTATCAGCAGCAAGAGACCATCACACAACATCCTGGAGACTGAGGGAAGAGCAGTGCCTCCAACCGCCTTTATACAGGGGTCGGTGGGAGGAGCCACAGGAGCAGTCAGCGGCGGGGGCACATGTCCAGACAGGTATATGTAGTTCACCACACTTGGTCATTTGGAACTTTACACATTGCCAACAACCTGCTTTTCAGGATTCTTTTTCCTAGCTCCCCAACTTAATTCTAGTTTACTGCTTTAAAATCACTTACCCTAGTTGCTTGTGTCACTCTCAGACCTATTATTCAACATCACTACTCCTGTTCTCATACTCCTGGTTCCAATGTGTTTAGCATGGTCATTCACTACAAGACCCAATAGTAATCCTTTCTTTCTTGAACTTACTGCAATACACACAATGCTGGAGGAACTCAGTGGGTCAGTAACATTATGGAGGGACATGGACCCAATGAAGGATCTTAATCTGAAACGTTGGCCATCTATTTCCCTCCATAGATGCTACCTGATCATTGGGTTCCATCAGCATTTTGTGTGATGCTCCAGATTTCCAGTGTCTGCAGTGTCTTGTGTCTCCCTTGAACTTATTACATACTGATTCTGTACAGGTGGTGTCCTGTACACAGTGTAAACTCTTGATTTGCTTTCTAACTTCTGCAATTTTTCCTCAAAATTTATTGGCTTCTCCACTTTTTCTGTTTAGTAATAACTATAATAAATGCTGGACAGATTATTTTTTTAATGTTGCATTTAAACTACTGCTATTAGAACATTAGTTCTTTTGAACACATAATCTCGTCACCAAAAAACTTGACCATGTTTGTAATTGTCTTAAGTGTAATGATCTCAGAACAGACCTGTCAGCTTAAAATTGAGCATCCTTAAGGCCCTTTGGACCAACGGCGACAGAGGAAATGTTGTATAAACCACCTCAACCTACAGCCTCATGGGCAGTGCTACTGCTTTTAGTATGCAGTAGGCTGAAGTAGGTGAGGCTGGAACTGATGGACAAGATCAAAGCTCTATAGTCCTGCTGCATCTGATCCTGAATGATAAATTAAACAGGGGTTCTCAACCTGGGGTCCATGGACCCCTCA
Organism: Hemitrygon akajei; assembly: GCF_048418815.1. Lineage (NCBI taxonomy): Eukaryota > Metazoa > Chordata > Chondrichthyes > Myliobatiformes > Dasyatidae > Hemitrygon > Hemitrygon akajei. The sequence continues at coordinate 80,314,325 of NC_133127.1, read as the reverse complement.
GTTAGTAGTAAGCCTCATTGGCATAAAAAAGGTTGGGAAACACTGAACTAGAAGGACATCACATACAGAAACATCCCTATCCTTAACGATAGTGAGGCCCGGCAACTGAGTACTAAATATAAAGTTAAAACATTCACCTGTTCAGTCTGAAGTGCAGACTGGAAGTTCCATCACATGTTTCTTCTCTGATCAGAAGCCAGTCTTCAACCAGTTCTGTGTGTTCCATGTAATAGCAAAAGTAGCTAACAACACTAATTACAGCAAACGCTATGGGACCAAGCAGCATCTCATCTGTGGTACTGAACACTTGCGCTCCAAAATTAATTAGACGTCTACCATAGATATTCCAATACAATTTCAACACTGCTATCAAACTACCAATGTGAGAAATTACCCAGGTAACTCCTATTCACAATATGCAATCTGGATAATTACCCCGAACATTGTTGTGATCAGTAGTGAAATGGAAGATGCTGCCACCAGTGCCATCAAACTCCATTTCTTCACTAACTGAGCTATGATCAGTTTGGGTTTTGTCAAGGCTACTCTGCTCCAGATTTCATCACAGCTTTAGTTCAAACATGGAGCAAAGAATGAATTCCAAAAGTAAGTTAAAAGCGTCTGGTCTTGACAACTGGGCAGCATTCGACAGAGTGAAGCATCAAGTAATCCTAATGAAAGTGAAATCGGCAGAATTACTAGGCAAAATCCCTTCAAAGGCTGGAGTTATAACTCACAGAATGGAAGGAGGCTGTGGTTATAATCAACATAGCCCTGGGACCATGTTGCAAGATTTTCTGAGAACAAGTTTAGATCTTTTATCAATTAACCTCCTTCCATCATATAGAAAGAATAGGAATGTTTGCTATTCGTTGCATAATATTTAATTCCATTTACAACTCAGCACAGTTCACACCTGCACACACACACGAAAAAAAGATTCAGACAATATGCAGGCCTGGGCTCATAAAGTCAGGCAATGTCCATCTTTAAGAAAAGAGAGACTAACCATGGGATTTAACAAGCAGGTCACAAATCAGAACAGTGATGTAAGTACTCTCTGCTGGCTGGGTTAAAACTGAATTTAAAGTGAAAAAGTGGAAAAATTATTACACATTTACTGCTTCACTCTCTCTAATCCTGGCAGAGAGGGAGAAAGAGGGGACTGGAGACATTGGAAGTCCATAAGATCAAGGTATTATGACTGAGGTTACTGAGGAGGGCAACTCTCCAACCATGAATAACCTGTTTCAGTTCTTTATGCCCTATTATGCTATCTGTCTGGCATTTGCATGTTTTCCCTGTATTTCCCTGTATTTCTTCCAGTTGTTCCAGTTTCCTCTTACACCCTACAGTCATGTGGGGTGGTAGATAACACAGCCACTGTAAATTGTCGCTAATAAATAACCATATAACAATTACAGCACGGAAACAGGCCATCTCAGCCCTTCTAGTCTATGCCGAACACTTACTCTCACCTAGTCCCACCAACTTGCACTCAGTCCATAACCCTCCATTCATTTCCTGTCCATATACCTATCCAATTTTTTTTAAATGACAATATCGAACCTGCCTCTACCACTTCTACTGGAAGCTCGTTCCACACAGCTACCACTCTCTGAGTAAAGAAGTTCCCCCTCATGTTACCCCTAAACTTTGCCCCTTAACTCTCAACTCATGTCCTCTTGTTTGAATCTCCCCTACTCTCAATGGAAAAAGCCTATCCACGTCAACTCTATCCCCCTCAATTTTAAATACCTCTATCAAGTCCCCCCTCAACCTTCTACGCTCCAAAGAATAAAGACCTAACTTGTTCAACCTTTCTCTGTAACTTAGGTGCTGAAACCCAGGTAACATTCTAGTAAATCTCCTCTGTACTCTCTCTATTTTGTTGGCATCTTTTCTATAATTCAGTGACCAGAACTGTACATATTACTCCAAATTTGGCCTCACCAATGCCTTGTACAATTTTAACATTACATCCCAACTCCTATGCTCAATGCGTAAATGAATTGCAGAATCTTAGGAGTAGTGTTGAGAAAGTGGAAGAATAAAGGCAGACAGGATTGGCATAGGATTTATGTACTGAAAGTAGGTGACTGCTGGACAGAACAGACATGGTGAGCTGAAAGATCTGTTGCTAGTTGTAGCTCAGTAAGCACACTTGTACCACAAAATACTTCAAAAAAATGAGTTCACAATTCAGGTTCCAAAACATTTCAAATGTGTGATCTTTCAAATCAATAGCCTTGAGCCCAAGCAAAAGGGGTTAATTTTCCTGTGGAAAACTGACAAATTGATACACATTGCAGTATTTACAATTTAAAGGTACTGCAGTTGGCATGTCTGAACTGAATATATGGGGGTAATTCTGTGAACCCACTCTGCCTGGGGAGTTGCTTGCCTGCTGGCAGCACACCTTTTAAATCTTGACTGAAATGGTTGTTCCTGCTAGATTCTGATGCCCACTGCAGCCTAAAGGGCCTGACAGTTTCCAAGAAGAAATCAAGATTCCTGCTTCAAAAAAAGACATAATAATAAGCATGGGACGAGAAATCAGTGGTTCTTCCATTTTACCCATGAGTGCTAATAGCCAAGAAGAGGAACTCATTTACTTTACTTAAAGCATACACTTTGAGATTCAGTTCAACAAGAAAGAAATTTGAAAGTCATGAAAATCATTTTCCAATCTTTCATTATTTTTTATTTAGTGATACAGTGTGGAGTGGGCCCCTCTGGCCCTTCGAGCCCTACTGCCCCAGCGTCTCCTGACAACCCAGGTTTAACCCTAATCACACGGCAATTTACAATGACCAGTTAACCTATCCAGTACGTCTTCGGATTGTGGGAGAAAACTGGAGCACCTGGGGCAAATCCACACATTCCACAGGGAGGAGATACAAACTCCTTACAGAGGACTATGGGCTTAACTGGCACTGCAGCCAACAATGCCCTCTCCTTCCAGGAGTGGATATAGCATAGGCTGTATCCACAGGCTGGCTGCCACACACCCAATTTATGAAGACAAGTGCAGATCAGGAACGTTCCTATCAATGCTGACAAACATTCACAAATTTCTTCAAAAAATAGTCACTAAAGAAAACTAACTTAAAAATAAAAAAAAATTAAAGCACTTAAAACAGGAAGTAATTAAACATAAATAAATTTAACAACAATTAAGAAAAAATACTTAATATATTTTTTTCTTAGGCATTTCTTGATATTAAATAGGGATCTGCTGGATTTACAAGAAAAACAGAAAATGCTGGAAGTATTTTGGGTAGTAAAGGTAGAATCAAATTTAAAGAGAAAGCTCATAATGCTACAAAAAGGGTGATTATCAGAATATTTTTTAAAATTGCAAAATACAACTAAGATTAATACATGAGGAAAATTTAAAAGAATGAGGTAAAGCTGGACAAAAATGTAAAACAGGTAGCTTCTACAGATATTTTGAAAGGGAAAGATCTAACAAAGTGGGCACCAGTGCTACAGAAAGTCAGTCTGGGGAATTAATAAAGGAACACAAGAAGATAGCCAATGAATTAAACAAGTATTTTTGCATCAGACTTTACTATTGAGGATACATGTAACTTCCTAGAAATATCTATAAATCAGGAATTAGAAGGGAGTATCTGAGGAAGTATCTAAGGAAGATTACAATCTCCAGGGAGCTGTGGGCTGCCAAGTTTTTAGTTTTCATCCTTGATTCTTAAAGGAAGTGCCTAATGAGATAGTTGATGGATTGGTTTTACTTTTCCAAAAATCCCAGGACTCAGGGAAAGTCCAATTAGATTGAGCAGGCGAACTCATTGAAACCTATTGAATATGGAAAGGCCTAGATATAGTGGATGTGGAGAGGATGCTTCCTTTAGTGGGGGAGTCTAGGACCAAAGACCATAGCCTCAGATAAGAAAGACATCCCTTTAGAACAGAGATGAGGAGGAATTTCCTTAGCCACAGGGTGGTGAATCTGTGGAATTCATTGCCACAAGTGGCTGTGCAGGTCAAGTCATTGGGTATATTTTAAGTAGAGATTGATAGGTTCTTGATTAGTAAAGGTGTCAAAGGTTATGGTGAGAAAGCAAGAGAATGGACCATGAACCTTTCCATGGCCACATTCATGAGGAAATTTTTTAAAAGATCAAAATGAAGAATTGATTGGCTGATTCAGAACCCTTAAGAAATTGAATGTAAGCTGAGGAGATTTCAGTTACAGCCTGCCTAAGTCACAATTTTTAACTGATTTAATGGGCTATCAAATTATCAAAATTTAGGGATTCGTAAACAGCAGCAAGATCTCTTTACCAGGAGTGAATAAAGCAAAAAGCTGCACATGATCAGAGAATATAACCAGGCTGAGGAAGCAAACCGATGAACTAAATCTTTGTGGAATTTCTTCTATTTAGAGTCAGTTGTTGATACCCTTCTCACTTGTGCAGTCACCTGATAGTGTGGGGCATTTATCCAGGCCCCTGTCAACAGCAGAATGCAGGGTAGAAAGTGAGCTTCATTACCCTTATTTCTCACTCAAGAGTTAAAGACACCTTCGGTAGTTCAGATTTAGCAGGATGGCAGTGGAGAATGCAAACATCATTGCCAGACCTCATTCTTGAAATGAAAGTGCATCGGTGTAATTTTTCATACTTTCAAGCAATCTCCATCTAAAATAGGCTTATATGAGATTGGCAATGACAGATTTACTTGTAGAAGATTTTTTTGTAATATTTTACTACCCTGCTCTCCACCCAGATCTACCCCTCCACACTCTCCTCATTCTGAAGAGTCTTAATTGGTATCTATGAGGTTAATGAACATCACAAGTATCTCTGAATTCTTATAAATTTTAAAGATTTTTGGTGAACTTAACAATATAAATGTAAATCCTTGAAAGGATATTTTATTCAATCATGTTTGTATTAATGAAAGTGTTGTAGACTAATGAGATTTATGGTACACATTAATTATGAATAATGACTTTAAGACTTGGGTTTATCTTAATCCCTTAATTATATCTTCTAAAACCAACGGTTAATATTGTTAGATTAATAATGTGTAGCCTGCTGAAATAAGTACTGTTAAAATGGATTAAAATTAAATTCATGCCTGCTGCCTGGATCTTATATCATTAATAATGAAAGTCAGAGCAACAGTATGCCAAGGTTTCAGTTAGCATAACAAAGGCGTATTTCTATGTTATCTGTTGCAGTAAATCTATACTAGTTAATCACAGTGAGGCACAGGATAAATAAATGGGCCCACAAAGTCCCAAGCTGCAACTTTGCTTCACACTCCCAGCATAGCCATTGATATTCCATCTGGAGTAACTGGATTCCTCACAAACTCACCCCACTCTTCCATGTGAAGAGCTGCAACCCTTCCCTCGTTCTCTCCAAAAATGAGCCAATCTTCTCCAACTGAGTCAAATTTTCCCCATCAAATCCTGGTAGTCCTCAGTATGTCATGAGGCATCAGTGGAGAGGGAAAGAGAGTCAAGAAGACAGGTCAGCAAGATCATCAGAACTGGAAAAATGAGAAAATAAGCAGGTTTTAAGTTGGAGAGAAGCACAGCGGATGTGGGAGGAGGAGGAGATGGAAAACAAAATATCTGTGATAGGGTCGAGATTATGGTCGATCAGGAAATGTAACATAATGCCAACAGTCAGAGAGAAGAAACATTGGAGCAAGACGCAGAAAATGCTGGAGGAACTCAGCAGGCCAGGTGACATCTATGGAAAAGAGAACAGTTAACGTTTTGGGCTTACACCTTTCGACAGGATTGGTGAAAAACAACCTGAGTAGATTTAAAAGGTGGGGGAGGGAAGAGAAAAAACACAAGGTGATTGTGAAATCTGAAGGGGTAGGGATGAAGTAAAGAGCTGTGAAGTTGATTGGTGAAAGAGAAACAGGGCTAGAGAAGGGGGAGCTTGATAGAAAAGGACAGAAGGCCATGGGAGAAAGAAAAAGTGGGAGGAGTACCAGAGGGAGGCGATGGGTGGGCAAGGCGATAAAGTGATAGAGGGAAAAGGGGATGGGAAATAGTGAAGGAGAGGAGGTGGGGTGCATTACCAGAAGTTCAAGAAATCGATGTTCATGCCATCAGATTGGCGGTTACCCAGATGGAATATAAGGTGTTGTTCCTCCAACCTGAGTGTGGCTTCATCACAACAGTGAAGGAGGCCATGGATGGACATATCGGAATGGGAATGGGAAGTGGAATTAAAATATGTGGCCACTGGGAGATCCTGCTTCTTCTGGTGGACAGAGCGCAGGTGCTCGGTGAAGCAGTCTCCCAGTCCATATTCGGTCTCATCGATATACAGGAGGACATACCGGTAGCATTGTACACAGTATATCACCCCAACAGAATCACAGGTGAAGTGTTGCCTCACCTGGAAGGACTGTTTGGGGTCCTGAATGGTAGTGAGGGGGGAGGTATGGGGGCAGGTGTAGCACTTCTCCTGTTTGCAAGTATAAGTGCCATGAGGGAGATCAGTGGGGTGGGACGAATGGACAAGGGAGTCAGGGGACAAAAGGTGTGAGGACAGAACGTTTTGCCTCAGAGAGGGGAAGATCAGAGAGGATGGTTAGTGAGTTCCACACCCACCACAATGCTGAGCTTTTCCTCTGCCGCCTCCAAGCCTATTCCTTTAGCAAGGACTCTCCAACCTGCACCAAAGTCCCTGTCTCTAGTCTTCAACCCTCCCTCGCCATGGTCTTCTGCCTGCTCTGGACCTTTTCATTGCTAACTGCTGACATGACATCAACTGTCTTGATTTCAACACTTCTCTCTCCCAATTCCAACCTCACTCCTTCCGAACGCTTGGCTCTCCACTCCCTCCACACCAATCCTAACCTCACCATCAAACCTGCAGAGAAGGGAGGTGCTGTAGTTGTCTGGCGCACTGACCTCTACCTGGCTGAGGCTGGGCACCAACTCTCAGACCTCTTACTTATTCCTTGAACAGGACGCCACTAATGAGCATCAGACCATTATCTCCCACCCAATACCAACCTTACTGACTCTGAGGATCTCCCATCCACCTCCACCAACCCCATAGTTCCTGCACCCTGCACCTCCTTTTACTACCTCCTACCCAAGATCCACAAACCCGCTTGTCCAGGTAGACCCATTGTGTCATCTTGCTCCTGCCCCATTGAACCCATATGTCAACTCTGTTTTATTCCCCCTAGTTCAGTCCCTTACTACCTACATCCATGACACTTCAAATGCCCATGACCTTCTGTCCTCTCCTATCAGACTCTCCCTTCTCCAGCCCTGTATCTCTTTCACCAATCAACTTCCCAGCCCTTTACTTCATCCCTCCCCCTTCAGATTTCACCTATCACCTTGTGTTTTTCTCTTCCCTCTCCCCACCTTTTAAATCTACTCCTCAGCTCTTTTTCTCCACTCCTGCCGAAGGATCTCAGCCTGAAATGTTGACTGGACTGTTTTTCCTAGATGCTGCCTGGCCTGCTGAGTTACTCCAGCATTTTTTGTGTGTGTTGCTTGGATTTCCAGCATCTGCAGATTTTCTCTTATTTGCGAAGAAATATTGCAATTGTGTGATAAAGGTACTTCTCTAACTAGAGTTAGCAAATAGACTCCACTCCAGTCCTCCTAATTAATATTTCCCTTCCATACCCCTCAGCAGCAAATACCACTCCCTCTCTGTCCTTACTTTTCGACTTACAAATCAAAAACATTATTTTTGATTGGGTGCCTGACAAAGGCTGAAGTCATCACTCTATTTTGGAGTCACAAGCTAATTCTCAAACCAAGATTTCTCTTTTGAGTAGTTCAGGAAGGAAATTGTCTCCTGTCACAGAACACAACCAAGTCTCTAGTGGAAGAGAGTGGAAATGACACTTGTACCTATATTGGCCATCGTTACAATCTGTTTGTTACCTATCCCAAAGTTTTGTTTCCAAAGAGAAATATGTATTAGAGATTAACCATATCTGGTTTGGAAAAATAATACACTCTAGTGAAGTAAGATGCATATAAGCCAGGGAAGGACATTAGAACTGAAGAATTAGTAAAAGGAGAAGGCCATACAGACCTGTGAATCCATCCTGCTATGCAATACGATTGTGGCTGATCTGATTTTGCTTCAGCTCCGCTCCCCTGTCTGTTTGCCATAACCCTTGACTCTCCTATTGCGATGCAATGCTCCTCAGACAGGATGAAGTGGTCAATACTCCCCAATGCCATTAGGCTTTACAATTCAACCCCCAGGACTTAAGAACTTTTTAAAAGCTATTATTAATGCTTTTTGAGATAGTGATTTAGATGCATATCATATTTTTTACTGAGTTAAGTATTGTATGTAATTAGTTTTGCTATAACAAGTGTATGGGACATTGGAAAAAAAGTTGAATTTCCCCATGGGGATGAATAAAGTATCTATCTATCTATCTATCTATCTATTGACCAATGCTTGTCTATCTCAGCTTTCAATACATTCAAAGATTCATCCTCCATAGATCTCTAGGGTAGAAAATTCCAAAGATTCACAACCATCTGCAGAAAGAAAATCTCTGTCAAGTAATTCTTAAGTAGACACCCACTTATGGTAGACCAAAATTCTCTAAATGCAGGTATGGCAGATTTCTAGATTTCCCTCTGTAAATAATACATATAAATAAAGGAATATGGTCCCTGAAGCCCTGCTTATCTAAATTTGCAGTTGCCTACATTTGAGATAGGCCTCTTCATTCCTTTATTAACATTCAAGCTTTCAATAGAGGGTCCTATATGACAGGTGAAAAAGTTTTAATCTTTGTCATCTGTGCAATGATCCAGCAGAATTGACTATTCAATCAGTTACAGGGTTCAGGTCATTCTTATTTAATCACTCATTTAGCAAAGTTGAAAATGACCCACTTTGGAGAATAGTATGATGAGACTTCTGTGCTGAGTGTGGAATAAGGACTGGGGCAATTGTTTGAGGAAGGCAGAGACACAAGAGATTGCAGATGATGGAAACTCATGGGGTCTTACAGTGATCACTTAATACAACGTGCAAACTGGTCATTATATTGACCAACATGCACATCCAAATTTGGTTGCATTTAATAAATTGGGAAGTAACATTGTCATTGTTTCTTGGGAATCTTTGTGCAGTACATATGATCAGGTTGACTATATTTGGCAGTTTGTGACTGGCTGAAAAGCGTGGACAACAATGATTTGGAAATCATTAAAACTAACAGAAGAGAAATAAAAACATGTAGAATATTAACCAACTGGGAATAATTGTAATCAGGAATAATTGAACAGACCAGAAAATAGTTAAATTGGTAGGAAGAGGTCATTTTTATTACAATGTGTGCAGCAAAGTAATTTCTGACCTCATATCATAAAAAATTACGATTTCAGTTTGAATAATTATCATCATAATAGCTTTAAGTGTCAGGACTCGACTGTTTTTGTCTTTTTACCATATACATAATATCCAAATCACACACTCAGGTAAACCATAAAATAACCATCTGCACTATGAATTTCACTCTTAAAGGCCTCAACAAAATGCTTTGATCCTAGGTTCAGAGGAGAACCTCTGGAAGTTACTGGAAGTTAAATCGACGTTGATGCCATCGGGTTGGAGACTGTCAAAACAGAATATGAGGTGGTATAACTCTAATCTGTCTCAGGCTTCAACAAGGCTCTGGAGGAAGCCATAACACAGTAGACTTTTCCCACACAGAGTCATTGATTTTCCAGTGCAGAAGGAAGTTTACTTCGGCCTGTCATCCCTCTGGCAGCTAATTGCAACTTTTATTGATTTCCCTGCTCTTTTCCAAAGCTTCCTAAGTTTTCCCCCATTGAGTATTTAGTAAATTCATTTAATCTGTTTTCATCATCTTCTCAGACAATACATTCAGATCATAACAGCTCACTGTGTAAGCAGAAACTGAACTTGATTTAGCCAGCTCCATCATGGGCACAACCCAGTCCCACCATCAAGAGCATCTTCAACAGGTGGTACCTAAAGAAGGCAGTTTCATCATTAAGGACCCTTGGCATCCAGGGTGTACCTGCATCTTCATTATGACCATCAGAGGGCAGATAAGGAAGCCCGAAGACCCACCCAATGAATTAGAAACAGCCTCTTAACCCTCTAACATTATCTGAACAACCCATGAACACTAACTTGTTATTCCCCTTTTTCACATTATTTGTTTAATTCAGTAATTTTTATACGTCTTTGCGCTGTATGGCTTCTGTAAAACAACAAGTTTCATGTCATTTGTCAGTGATAACTATAACTGGAGTTACAGAGGTTTGGGAACCAGAATGGCAGAACAGAAAATGCAGGAGGGGCAGGAACAGCAGCTCAATGTTCCAGGGTTTCATTGTTTTAGATGTAACAGAGTGGGAGGAATTAAAGGAGGAGGGGTTATGTTACTAGTCTGGGAAAAGTTCACAGCAGTACTCAGTCAAGACAGACTGGAGAACTTGTCTAGTGAGTCTAGATGGATGGAGCTATGGATGGAACTGAGGAATAAAGGTATGACTACATCAGCCGGGCTATATTATAGACCACCCAACAGTCCGTGGGATTTAGAGGAACAGATTTTTAGAGAAATCGCAGACTGTTGCAAGAAAGATGATGTTGTTCCTGTAGGTGAATTAAATTTTCCACATTTTCAGTGGGAAACCCATTCAGTAAAAAGACTTGATGGGATAGAGTTTGTCAAAATGTGTTCAGGAATGCTTGATCTTCTATTAGGGATTGGGATAGGGCAGGTGACAGGAGCTTGTATAGGGGAATGCTTTGCATCTAGTGATCATAGTGCCATTAATTTCAAGACAATTATGGAAAAAGATAGTCTGGCCCTTGAGTTCAGACTCTAAATTGGAGAAAGGCCAATTTTGATGGTATTAGGAAGAATCTAGCAAGAGTGAATTGGGACAGGTTGTTTTCTGGCAAAGGTGTACTTGGTAAGTGGGAGACCTTCAAAAGTGAAATTTTGAGAGTACGTAGCTTCCATGTTCCTAACAGAAAAAAAGGTAAAGATATCAAGTTTAGGGAACCTTGGTTTTCAAGAGATATTGAGGCACAGGTTAAGAAAAAAAGGAGGTGCATAGCATGTATAGGTAGGTAGGAACAAATGAAATACTTAAGAAAAAATGAAACAATTAAGAAAAAAATCAGGAGGGCTAAAAGAAGGCATGAGGTTACCCTAGCAGACAAGATAAAGGAGAGTCCTACAGGATTCTACAGATATGTTAAGAGCAAAGGGGGTTACAAGAAACAAAACTGGTCCTGTGAAAGATCAGAATGGTAATACTGTATATGCATGGATCCAAAACAGATGGGGGAGATCTTAAATTGATTTCTGCATCTGTATTTACTCAGAAGAAGGACATTGAGTCTTTGGAAGAGTGGCAAAGCAGCAGTGAAGTCATGGACCCTATATATATTACAGAGGAGCAGGTGTTTGCTTTCGAGGCAAATCAGGGTGGATAAATCCCCAGGGCATGACAAAGTTTACCCTCGGACCCTGTGGGAAGCAAGTGCAGAAACTGCAGTAGAGATTTTTAAATCATCCTTAATGACAGGAGAGGTACCAGAGGATTGGAGGATAGGTAATGTTGTTCCTCTGTTTGAGTAAGGCTCTAAAAATATACCAGGAAATTATAGGCCACTTAGCTTGACGTTAGTAGTGGCAAAGTTACTGGAAGATACTCTAAGGGACGAGATATATGAGTATTTGGATAGACAAGGACTAATTAGGGATAGTCAACGTGGCTTTTTGCATGGAAGGTCAAGTCTAACCAATCTTATAGAGTTTTTTGAGGAAGTTACCAGGAAAGATGATGAAGGCAAGGCAGTGTACATTGTGTGGACTTTAGCAAGGCCTTTGACAAGGTCCGGCATGAGAGGCTGGTCAAGAAGGTTCAGTCGCTTGGCATTCAGGATGAGGTAATAAATTGGATTAGACACTGGCTTTGTGGGAGAAGCCAGAGAGTGATAATAGAAGGTTGCCTCTCTGACTGGAGACCTGTGACTAGTGATGTGCCACAGGGATCGATGCTTTGTCGTTTGTCATCTATATCAATGATCTGGATGATAATGTGGTTAACTAGATCAGCACCTTTGCAGGTGACACCAAGACTGGAGGTGTAGTGGACAGCAGGAAGACTATCAGAGCTTGCAGCAGGATCTGGGCCAGTTGGAAAAATTAGCCAAAAAATGGCAGATGGAATTTAATGCAGATGAGTGCAAGGTGTTGCACTTTGGGAGGACCAACCAGGGTGGGTCTTACACAGTGAAAGGTAGGGCACTGAGGAGTGTGGAAGAACAAAGGGATCTGGGAATAATTCATTGACATTGGTGGCACAGGTAGGTAGGGTCATGAAGAAGGCTTTTGGCACCTTGGCTTCATAAATCAGACTGTTGACTATTTACATGGCTGTTATGTTGAAGTAGTAAAAGACATTGTTGAAGCCTAATTTGGAGAATAGTGGGCAGTTTTGGTCTCCTTCTTACAGGAAAGATGTAAATAAGTTTTCAAGATTTATTTACAAAATTTACAAAGCTGATGTCAGGATCGGAGGTTCTGAGTTATAAAGTTATAAGTAATAGGTTAGAACTTTATTCCTTTGAACAAAGAAGATTGAGAGGAGATTTGAAGGAGGTATACAAATTATGAGAAGTATAGAAGCAGACTTTTTCCACTGAGGTTGGGTGGGACAACTAGCGATCGTGGGTTAAGGGTGAAAGATGAAAACTTTAATAAGAAACATGAGGGAAAACTTCTTCACTTAGGGGGTCATGAGTGTGCGTCACAAGCTTCCAGCGCAAGTGGAGCATGCAAACTTGATTTCAATGTTTAAGAGAAGTTTGGATGATAGGGGCTTGGATGGCTATAGTCCAGCTGCAGGTTGATGGGGCGAGACAGCTTAAATGGTTCAGCACAGCCTAGATGGACCAAAGGGCCTATTTCTGTGCTGTACTTTGTTATGATTTTGAATCTGACTTCTGCTTCCTCTGGATTTTTTTGCCAATCACTTCCAACTGGACATTTCTGCAACTGAAAGCAAAGGTGTGTTTATGTGTGTGTTTTTAATAAGCTGGTCCTATCATCTTTGAAGGCATGTGCACTTACTCTCTAATTCTTTCTACTCCTGCACTTCTTTTGAAATTGCAGAAATCAAGTTATACCTCTTCCTCGTTCTTCCAATTAGAATGTACTGTATCTCTTTACAATTCCTACGTTAAATTTTATTCTATGTGTGTCAGCTCATTCACCAGTCCATCTATGTACTCTTACGATTGTTACTGTTCTCCACATTGTTGACAACATTTCTGAGTTTCATATATTCCACTAACTTTGAAATGATGCCATGTATCAACAAATTCAAGTTGAAAGAAGATATGAGATGCAAAACATTCTTGGGTTTCTGAGTCTCAAGTCTTACATCTGTCTGGTGGCTCACGATCAGCTTCATTGTGCAACATTCGAACCAATCCATCTATCACGTGCAATAAAAAGATGTGGTCATTTGAGTGTTGTTGTTTTGGGGTAATTTATTGTCATTTTGTTTCAGTATGAACCTTGTTCCACTCTGTTTAATCTATTTACACAAGTTTTCTCAAATCTGCAGACTGACTGCCCATCCCTGTCCTACGGCAGCTGTCAATAGTAAGATTAGCTCATTTGGCAAAGGTCTTATACCCTTCTGAGACCCTGTGGTAGTAGCTGTCACTCAGCACCATGTTTATAAGCTTTTGATTGTCCCTGTCAGCAAGCAGCCTAAGGTTACTGCTAGTGCACAGTCATGCCTTTGATATCTGTCAGCTTTGGCCAGGTCCTTTTCGTTATCTGGTATATGTGCAGCTCTGTTCATGCTTGTGCTCCATTCCAGAACTAATTAGCTCTTTGGAGATTTCCCTTTTTAAAACTTGCTATCACAGGGGCAGGAACTGTTCAAAAGTTTGCAGATGATAGAAATTCTACACTCGTCAATTCCGTACAGCTATGATTTAGTACTTAAAATGACAGTTCAAACTAATTTAGGTTAAAAAAATGTACAACTTAGCCACCAAATTGTAAAGTTGTCTTCAGGTTTATTCTTTGTGCAGATGAGATATATTTAAAAAATAGCTTAACTGCATAAAGAGACTTGTAGTATGTAACCTGACATGAAAAGCTTCACTTTTTTCTTTGACTTGTGGTGTGCAAATATTGTGCTAGTTGAATATAAAAGTAGTCTAACTTTAATGTACAGAAAAAACATGCAGCAACATCAAGAGCAGGGCTTACATCAATGAAGACCCTAAGGATGTCTTTGTTGTCAACTTCAGACGGAAAGCAAGCAGCTGAAGAGGACACTGGCAGAAGGAGTAGATGCTAAAGAGAACTCAAAGGACTAGTTCTGGGCTAGGTGATTGGTATTCGAGATCAGTCTGGCTTATGGCTGTGATCTGAGAGATGAGACTGGCAGCAGAGCCAGAGGGCATTACAGCCAAAACACTGCTTCTGTGCTCCACTAACAGCTTGTCTTAATGTCCTGAAATTTTCCTAAAATAAATAACTGCCACACACTTTCTTAATAACTGGAAGCTAAATCTTACAAGGCTTTAATGACATTTAGGAAGCCACTAGATATAACAAGCTGCCTTTGTTCTTTGTGAATAATCTTTTTTTAATCTACGCTAGACAATGTGGTGAAAACATTGATGATATATAATTGGGGATATATATATATATATAACCTCTGTGGTTAACTTAAATGCATAAATACCTGACAGGTACTCACAGTTCGAAAGCTAAGATCCTTTAAAATTTTAAATTTTTTCAAACTCAGCACATACAGCTAAAAATTGCTTCCCTTTAGTTTCTGTGGCTGATTCATGTTCCTGCATATAAACCCAGTCTCGAAAGTAGTATGAAGCACCGCAAGTAACAACTCCTTTCCTTCGATTTCCTATCAAGGCATATCAAGATTATTCTTACAATATGACATTAGGATCCTTTTCATTGTAAAATGTGCTGTGATCTCAAATTATGAAGTCAATTTCTATAACATTTCACTTAGACAACTTGTGACTATGTTTAATTTGAAGAATTGTAACACATTTGTATGTTTTACCAGAATGAAAAGCATTTTATAACATATGAAGCTAATTGAGCTTAAAGTATAAAAGTACACAAGCATGTGAACATAAAGAAATATAGACTGAATGAGAAGCAGCCAGTCAATAGAATAAACAAGGCTTTTGTGTTACCAGCAACCCAAAAATACTTGAACAAAGAGTTTTCTGAAACACTTCAGTCTGTTCTCTTAACAAGAGGATGGCGAGTTCATATTATTGTGCTTCAAATCTATCTTCGCGTCATTTATTCTGATAATACAGTGGATTCATAAAGTAATTTTTTCATTGTGCAATAAAATCAATTGTAAGGTTCAACATTGCAATTGGAAGAGAAATACCTTGTAGCTCTAACTTGAATGAAGATTTATTCATTACTCTTTTTAAATTGCTGTATTTGTATAATTAAATCAGATCTTACAGGCAGAAACTTACAAAATTAAGAAAAAAAACATAGCTGATAGAATTGCATCACAACTGAAAAATGAAAGTTTATTCAATTAGTTGATACTTTGATTTTTTTGGGCTAAATTTTCAACTTCACTTCCAAGTGTAAAGCTAATGTTGTGGAATCTCAAATTATTAGAGCCTTTGACACTCAATTTGTTTAAGTCAACAGAAATGAAAGTTAGCATCCTTCTTTAATGAATGGTTAAAAGGTACATTATAGCTGGACAGGGGGTTAAATAAAATTCTACAGCAGTAGAACCAGGGAATGAAATACACTTTAAATTTGAGAGTTTATCCTAACCTAGAATTTTGAGCAAATATTTATTTTAACATACACCAAAATTCAATAATAACCCGCATACACAAAAGTATTCTTCAACAGTTTGAAAAATACAGATTGATAGAAGTAAAATTTATTTCATTTTGAATGTACTTTAATGTTATTGCACATTCTTAGACATGATTTGAGAAACAAATATTGCCAAAAATGTTATTTGCTTTATAGTGGAAAACAGCATTCTACACAATGAATATGACCAAATTATTTGCAGAAGTTTTAAAAACCACTGTATTCCTCATGCTGCGATCGATAACTATTCTCCTTCATACTTATTGTTAAGACAAAGCCTTGGATGTGGCAACCACTGTAGGATTATTTCACAGCATACAGAAGTTGATATATTTGACACAAAATGGACATAGTAAAACATAATAAATCTTTTAGTGCAGGTATCAACAGTTCTATTTTTTGATCTGGAGTATTTTTTTAATTACTAAATCTAAGCCTGAGCTATGAATAAATTTACAGTTTTAAAACTATGTCTGATTGCTTTATAAGTCTTCTTGGGTAATACCTTTCAACAGGCAAAAGGAACCATGTGTAAAGTAGGCAATTGTTTTTGCCCCACCATTGGGTTTTGCATTATCACCAAAGACTAAATTTCACTACACAAAACCTTACAAGGGAAAATGTATTTTCTCTGATGCTTTTTGTTTGTGGTTTGACAGATCAAACAGTAATTTTAAACCAGAAATATGATTTAGTAAATCCATTTTACTTCCTCCTGTTTGCATAATGATATTTAAAAATAATAAATACTGAGAAGATTTCACTGATTTTGTTCAAATTACAAAATTATTAATAAAATGGTTTCTCAACAGAACTGAACAGTTATTCTCCAGCATGCCCCAGCATGTGTATAAAGTGGTAATTTTAGATAGATTTGCAATTTTTTTGTGTATTTGGAAATTATTTCTTGCATTGCACTTACCAATGTTAAATAAAGAAGGTAGTGAAGGAATGGTAAATCATAAAGCTTTATTTTTAAAACCTCTAAAAATTGTTTTTATCCAATTGATTAAATGAGTTGAACATCTGGTTTGTAAAGATTAAAAGAGTTTTCAGTATACAAACATGTACTCAGTTGGCAGGTGCCTCGACCAATTCGGTATGCAAATTGCATCTTCGGTTTCCCTGAAGAGACCTTGTACAGAGAATATATGAAAAGGGATGTTCATCAACATGCTGGGACTATCCATGGGGAATCACAAGCTAAAACAGTCAACCAAACTGTTTGGTGGAAAAAAGATGAATTATGTTTGCTTAAGTTGTAAACTACCTCCATTGAATAAACATAGGTTCAAATAATGATAAATATAATGTTACCAGACTAGTTATGGAACTTAATATACAGGGCAGATATTAGATAGTTTCTTTCTAGCTTAACATTTTCAGTAAGGATTTTTGTCCTTTATGATTTTACTACTTATCGGAAACATTGCAGCAATAATTATTGCTGTTGCAGCAATCCAACTGTTACTTAAAAATATTGTTTAAAGATTGTTCCATTACTTCTTGCTAGAGATATTAAAAAATTATCTATTGAAGAGTATGTTAATTCAGACATATGAGCCCAGAAATTTAATTTTCCCTTTTGTAGGGAAGAGGCTGACCTGGTCCCCCTAGAACAATTGAGAAATTGGCTGCAAACAAAGAGAGCATCACCAGTGTGGTTTTCAGTGCCAAAAGGGGTAAGCTTTACCTCAGCTAAAGTACTTGCTTTTTATACTTTCACTTAATTCAGACAGACAGGCAGACAGAAACGCGCACAGAAACACTGACAAACACACACAGGCACTCCAGCCTCCCAGCACCACTCTCTGCACATACATCCTATCCCTTCCTAAGCCCCCAACCTACATTCAACCTCACCTCCTTCTTTACCTCAGTCCCTCTTACAAAGAGTAGCCCCACATTGACATGCCATACATAAATCTTGCTTACAGTAATAAAATCTTACAATAATAAAATTGCTCATGTGATTTAGACAGAGACGAGAGGTAAACCATTCAGATAGGTTGGACACATTTTCACGTACAATGTCTCACCATGTTTCCCTCTGTCTACCTCATCCACATTTTATTTCTCAGTATGTGTGTCCTGCCTAACCATAAAGGTGGCGTAGCTGTGGTTATATCTGCACTCCTCTCCTGTTTTGCCTTTGAGGGAATGAGCAATGGCCTCCAACTCCCACCCTGACTGAAGTGAGAGGCTCCAGAAATTAAAGCAAAGAGGAAAAAGGAAATGCAAGGACTGGAAAAGAGTAACATCGAGGAAGCGGAGCAGGGTCTCCACTGCATTTGATATCCTGTAACAGCACCTCAGGGATTGAAAAGGGGGAGTAAGTGTGTTAAGATAATCAGGTCACAGTGAGAGAGAACCTAGACACTAATGGGCTGAAGTTTGGCATGAGGCACAGGGAATCTAATGTGTGAGCTTGCAAAGAGGAAGGTCAATGGATCCGTGATATACAAAGGGTTCTGATCAGCTCTGCACGTTAAGGTTGGTGTAGACATTCGACAAGATTCTGTGTGCATTGTCAGGCCTGGCTGCCTAGAAGCAGGAGATGATGTTCATCTCCCTAATCTCGCAGGAGCTTGTTCAGAGCTAGGAGAGCATCAATTCTTCACTGATGGCGACATGCAAACTTCTGAAAGAGTTTGAAAACAATTGCCACAAGTGGCTGCTCTTTAGTCAGGTGGCAACTGATGCAGAGGCCCAAGCCAGGCCACTTCATGCCTCACTGACACAGTGTTAATCCAGCGAGAGCTCCTGTTTCAGTCGCCAGCAGCACTCAGCAGCCCACCGTGCTCAGTGAGCACGGCAATTTTACTTTAGAGCAGAATCTTGCTACCCACAGACAACAAGCTACAACTTGCTCATAGTTCATATGACAAGCTGGTTGTTCTCCATAAACAGAGAAATGCTGCTTGAGTCCAGGTTGTTCACCAGCACAAGCAAAGGGATGCCACACTCTCCTGTAGGAATGGTGATACGATATCTGTGACCTCCCCTCTTCTGCTGGAGCTGGCACTTGCCTCCTCATTTCACATGTTTTACCATTCTGAGCAGATTGACTTCATGGAGAGCTTAATCCTCTGGGAGGAGGAGAGATAGAAGGGATCGTAAACATCACCAGACCCTGATGGAGTGGAAGTCCTCTCCATTCCCCTGTGAATCTGGGAGTTGCCTTGTGGAATGTCCAAAAAACTACAGAGAAGCCATTTTGATTGAAATGGAATGGTCCTTGTCAGAATCTTTGCTAGTGCTATCAAGATCTCTGACCACCTTTGGATGTGCATCTGATACACTAGCAAAGATTCTGACTGGAAGAGTCTGTTCCAATGGTTTCAATGGATCTGTCACCTAGAAATAATCATTAATGGAACTCACTGCCGGTTATGTTGCTTTTAAATTACATTGTGTTCTGAGAACCAGTGCTATGCAATGCTACTTCTAAGCAATGCAATTTCATTCAACTGAAAATAGTATTAAATTTAATTTGGAATGAATGCAGAAATCACAATAGGGAATTATGCCTTTAGATTATGCAGTGAAAATTCATGAAGTTGCAATGTTTACAAGAGAAAGCAAAAGACAAGACTAGAAAGGAACAATTAAGTACAAATAATGATGGAAAAGGTGAAGCTACAAAAGCAAGCACCAGAGGACAGTTTCAGCAGACAGAGAGGAAACACTGATGCACTTAGAGCTGAGATTAGCTGGAAGAGATACTCATGATGCTGATATTTTGAATAAAGTCCTGAATCACCCTGGATGCAAGCATCTCATGCCTGTCACCGCCCATCTGTCCTTCATTACAATGAATGGTCTGTATATACCTGCACTGGCCATTTACACAAGCAGCTCCATTCACACTGCTGTGCTAAGCTTTGTGATTACAATCCTTGTGAACATAATCAACAGTTTCATTTAAGTCAAGCAATGGGCTTGCTGTAACTAAAACACAGTTCATTTTGCACAGTTTTATTCTATCCAACCCACCCTTATACTTGGAATCAAGTGACAAGGCATCAGGCCTGCACAGGCAGGCACCTCCCAGTCTCCATTCAGCAAACAGGAAACATTTCAAACTCATCACCTGCAGCCTATTTAAACCCATTTCTCACCTAATGAACCAGTCAGCCTCAACCAGTTGCTCCTAGCCTTCAGTTACATTGTTGCCTTGTCGTGTTAAGTATCTGTTCTCTCATGTTCTGTGATCCCTTGTGACTTGTTATTTTGCAGTTACTAGTAAGATATCGTTTACTGCTAAATTGTCTATGTTGCTCTGCTTTTGGGTCAAGGATCCTCTACATTTCCTGACAGAAGGTGGTGAGGGAGAAGGAGGAGGAGAAGCTAGAGAAAGCATTAATGTGCCTGACCCCACCAGGTACCAGCAGAGACTTTCACAAGGAGAGACTTCTGACGTGAACAAACTATATTTGGACCAGATACAATGAAAAATTTAGTATGCTTGAAGAGAAAGATCATACATTAATTTTCTTCAAGGATTCAGATGAGGACCACACATGGGAATAATGATGCAATGCATTAGCAATTGCTTTTCTGTCTGACAGATTGCCGAAGGTGACAATGAATATTCAGGAAATTATGTTCAAGATTGCACTGGAGTTCGCACAGAGCCAGGACTGTGTTGTTTCCACTCTGGAAATTAAGCTAGTAATTTAGCAGCATTCAATCCAGCCCTGCAATTACAAACACAAGGAGGAAGTGGAGAAGGAGAAAGCCAACTAAATCCTACAAAATAAACTCTCAAAAAAGAGCAAGGCAGTGCAAAGTTGTGTTGAAGCTAGGGAATCCTGGAACTGGCAGCAACCATTCGAACTCGCTATGTCTCTGCATAGTGGGGTCAGGTTCAATCAGAACTCTACTTACTTTCCTCTGGGATGCTATCATGAGATGTCACCTCCCGGCAAACTGCAGTTAGCTGGATGCAGGGAGATGCAACCCAGATATGGCATAAAGTGGCAACAGATTACTGGCCTAGAGAGCTAACAGACAGGAGGATGATGGAGTAGGTTGTCAGATCTGGTCTTCAGTTCAGCACAGGTCAAGAAGATCTGGAGCCTAATCCTGAGAGAGGTCCACCAGGATTCTGAATATTGAAGTGCTGGCCTCTTTCAGGATGTCAATATTTCTCCCCCTAGTACTCCTTTCCAGGCAGCGTCCCTGCCTCTGCCCTCTTGCCAGCTTGCAAACTCTCAATGGGAGAAGCTACAATTGAGACAGTCCTTCCAGGTCATTCATGTACTTCCCTTGCAGGCCAAAGGGAGGAGTCTTCCATCAGTCTGGCAGCAGCCACAGTGCATTACTCTGATAGTGAGGGACATCTATTATGTTTAGCTTGAAGGCATTCACAGAAAATCTGCTTTAGGAAGTTCATTTATTGGAACAGTTAATATAGATCTTCAGCTAACCGGCGCATGGAAAACCGACGGCCAAAAGTAGCAGGCCCATGTTTTCCTCGACTCCCATGTCAGTGCACTGCAATGCAGGAAGCTGTAATGAAATGTTCACCGGGGGACAAGCACAAACACCCTGATATAAGGATGTGTGATCCTGATGCTTTTGCAACCCAACTGTTTTTTCAAAAGTCAGGAATGAAGCATAAAACTTATTGCTTATGATTGGTTTATGTAAAAACAGGACATGAACAAGAAAGAGAGAACAAAGAAGAGACAAAGAATACAAGTAGTCATGATCTTCCCATACTCACAATAGAGCCAAAACAAATTCTAGTGATAACTATTGTCTGATAAAATTCAGCAAGCATGACACCTGCTACTGAAAATTAAGAAATTTCTTGAAAAACACAGAATCAATTATTCTGTATTTACTAGAAAATTCAATGATGTATTTAATGAAATACACACACTAATACATATATAGGTATTTACATAAAAATACAAGCAAGCATAAGAATATTAAACTACAAGAAAAATAACGATTCTACATCCTAATCCAACAGCGTGGGACACAATTGATATCCAGACTCACAGCTCAATGATAACTGGCATTTGAATAATGTCACAGTCTGTGACCAAAAAGTAAATTGATTGCTATATTTTTGTTATTTTATATAATCTAAATATTTTAATTGCTTTCTATCACAAAGGTGATTAAGTAACGGTACTTTGTAAATATACTGTATGTTTATGATTTGAATTAATTTAAACAGTTTTTAATGAGCAGCACTGGGCAGAGCCTGATCCCTGGACTCTGCACACAGACTGTTCCACCTCACACAGGATGGTCACAGCAGCTAAACCTCCAGGACACTTGGAAATGCAGCGCTTCATAAAGTAAGTGCAGCTATGGGAAAATGTGGGTGGTAAATCTGGGCAGCAGTCTGGACTGGGGATTATTCAGACCATGCATAATCATGTGGATTACTTCATTATATATTCATGCTAACCATATATTCAAACTCCTAACGAAATATAGGCACTGTCAAGACTTCTTTATAGTTGCATCAATATGTTGGGCGAAGATAGGACTTCAGAGATGTTGAAACTAGAAACTTCTCACCCTTTCCACTGCTCATCCCCTGATGAGGACTGGTGCCTGCTCCCTCGACCTTCCCTTCCTGAAGTCCATAATTAATTCTTTGGTTTTACTGCTGTAGCGAATAAAGCTGTTGCTTGACACTACTGGACCAGCTGATCTATCTCACTACTGTAAACCTCCTCGACACCATGTGAAATTCTGCCAACGAATTCTGTCAGCAGCCTTATGAATGGCGTTTGAGCTGTGCCTGGCCACTCAGTCGAGGGTGTAGAGGGAGTAGAGCAGTGGGCGAGGCACACATCCTTATGGTGCACCAGTGTTGATTGCCAGCGAAGGGGAGATGTTGTTTCTGATCTGCACTGACTGCGGCCTCCCAATAAGGAAGTCAAAGATCCAGTTGCAGAGGGAGGTACAGAGGCCCAGGTTTTGGAGCTTGTTGATTAGTACTAAGGGTATGATGATACTGAAAGCTGAGCTGACATAGGTGTTGCTATAATCCAGGTGATCCAAAGTCGAGTGGAGAACCAGTGAGACCGCTTGCTTAGGAAGGAGTTGATCCTGGCCATGACCAACCCCTCAAAGCACTTTATCTTAGTAGATGTGAGGGCAACTCAGTGTTAGTGGATGAGGTAGCTCACCCTGCCCTCTTACGCACTAGTATGATTGTCACTCTTGAAGCAGGTGGAAACCTTCGACTGCAGGAATGAGAGATTGAAGATGCCTTTGAATACTCCCCTCAGCTGGTTGCCATTGGTTTTCAGTGCCTATTAGGGCCGGACACATTGTCAGGTTTCACACCCCTGAAAGATGTTTTGATGTTTGCCTGAGACAGAGATCACAGGGTCAGGGATTCTCATAGGTGTAGTTTTATTCTCTTTTTCAAAACGTGCATAAATGTTATTGATATCTTCTGGGAGCAAAGCACCACAACCATTCGCGATGTTAAGTTCTGCTTCATAGGAAGTCATGGCCTGCAAACCCTGATAGAGCTGACGCGTGTCCCATCCTGTCTCTAACGTCAACCAAAATTGCATTTATTAGTTCTTAAAATAGCCTTTTGTAGGTCATACCTGGACTTCCTGTATAGCTCTAGATCATCGGACTTGAATGCCACGGGTCTAGCCCTCAGCGGACTATGAATCTCCTGGTTCATCCAAATTCATGCTATATTTCATGAGAAGTTTGAGGAGATTTGGTAAGTCACCAAGGACTCTGGCAAGTTTCTACAGATGCAACATGGAGAGCATTCTAACTGGTGGCATCACCTTCTGAGGGGCCACTGCACAGCCCACGTCCTTTTCTTATTGCTACCATCGAGGAGCGTGAAGATGCACACTCAAAGTTTCAGGAACAGCTTCTTTGCCTCCACCGTCAGATTTCTGCATGTTCATTGAAACCATGAACACGATCTCACTTTGCTCTCTTTTTGCATGACAGCAAATAATTCATGCTCCACATGGCTCCACAATATTACTGATTTATTTTTGTACATATATTTCTTATTGTAGTTTATAGTTAATTAAAATTATGCGTTGCACTGTACTGCTACCACAAAACCACAAATTTCACGACATATGCCAGTGATTTTAAACCTGATTCTGAAAAATTTGCTGACATTCATCAAAAAACATTCTCTGAATGATTTAACCTTGAACAATCCAGGGGTATATACAAATGGAATTACTGTGGAGCCATGTGGGGCATGGATTATTTCCTCTCATGGTGATTTTCCTCATTGAAACCTTCCACTCTACTGTCTAAAATTCCTAGAAGCCAAAAGATCATGGATGCGTTCATAAAATAAAGGTAAGTAGCCAGCATATCTTCCCATTCCTCTTCATCATGGAGATACAGATGTTCTAGTTTTGGCAAGAACTTTGTGCAGATTTACCCAGATGTCTTTTGTCAGAGAAATACAAATTTGCCCCTTGTGATCTAAGCAGGAAATTCTCTCATCATGTTTGGACAAGTTATGTAGCATCTGATGCTCGTTCTGGTGTAAGTCTACTGGTGATAAATAAAACTGAAGTCAAAAGCAGACAGTTATCACAGGGAAAGTATGAGGATGGAATCAGAGTCAATGTCTGTACTGATTTCATTTCTTCAGCCTATGATCCAACTTGTTGTTTGATTGGTGAATGGTTATTTAAGTAGCTCTATGTGATTAAGAATCACAGCTGATCTGGAAGTCCTAAGAAGGTTTCTGCCAGTTCATTCATTAAGTAGCATATCTTCTGGTTCTACTGCAGAATCAGAGGTTCAGTGGTTTTTGTAAGTGAGGGTATTTTAAGGACTTGGGGTTAGATCTTTTTCTACATTATGTTGTTCATTTGCTTTTGATAGTTGCATTATTAATTAAGTTACTAGCTAAAACTCTATACCAGGTAATTTTCTGCAGGAAGGACCAGATCATTTCCTTGGACTTTCAGCCACTGTAAGTTAAGAAGATATTGCTAATGTGCACAGTCAGTGGTTTAGAGTCCATTTTCATGGAGCACTGCCTCGGAATTCTCCAGAGATCGCCAACTTGTTGTGGTGGAGATGCTTGTCATTCACTGTGAACTCAGGAGTGATGCTGTCTGGAGTTTAGCCATCTACACCGATCTCCTGGTAGGTCCAGAGGGAGGTTCTAGATAAAGAGCGATACAGCCAAGACCTCAATAGTGAACTGGGAGAAGATGATGATGCATCACAATGGCAGTGAAGGCTGAGGAAAGCTACAGTAGTGAAGAGTCCCTGGTCATCTTGCATTGCATGCCACTGGAACTTGACCCCGATTTATCAAGGATCATGTGTGGCAGTTGCCCGTACATCAGCCTCCCCACGTTAAACATAGTCACTCACAGGTGTCCTCCACTAAGGGAGTCCATCCAACATCCCAAATATGTGGATCCCAGATGGGCCTCTCCAGCCATCTGAGGACCCACTTAGGAGACACTGACAACCCCTTAGGAGAACATGAGACTTGATTTGAGAAAGCGCACTATACAACTAACACTGTTTCAGAATTCTGGGTTTTGGTCTGTGTAAGAATTCAGTGTAGTGAGGGGAAGAGGTAATATTCTGGTATTTTATTTCCTGTCTGGACCTGTGGAACAGACATCCTGTGCTACACAGGTGCTCATCAAATTTTGGACATCTTTGAATGCTGGTTACTATCACCCAAAGTGAAAATTATCATCACTTGAAGTAGTTTGAGCTTGAGCAGCAACTGATGTCCCAGCAGTCCATCTGCAAGGTTGACTCTTTTACTAATCACGATTCCCATTTTTCTTACAACTATGTGCCACCTTAGAATCTTTTAAATGCCCCTATTGTATTTAGACTCAACCACCACTCCATTCCAGGTACCCATCAATCCCTGTATGTAAAAAGCTTACCTCAGGCATCTCACCTAAACATTTCCCCAAATTACTATTTTTCTGAATTAACTCCATTCTGATATTTGTCAGCCTTGAAATCACCCAGTTGCTTTTCCACTGCATTTTCCTGGGCCATGGGGTGACCACGATTCCCAGGAATCGTGCATAGCACCAAAAAAAGCAGCATTACAGCTGAGAATTTCCAAATGGCATACAGGGAACTGGTCGTAGGGTATTTTTTAGCTTTCTCCTAATTGCACCAATGAAATGTTTTGTATAGATTAATGCTAATTATTTCAAAGAAACAGTTGAAATATTATTAGTCAGCAGTTACTATATACAGCATACACTGATATATCATACCTCTACCTACAGTAAGTTGAAAGCACAATTGAATAGCTTTCTGCACACGCACTAAAAAACATTCAAAGTGATCTAATAATGAATGTCACCTCAGAAACTGTCTAGCTGCTGTCATAGTTACTAGGGTATTTAATTTCAAGTAATTAACTGTTTTTTTTAAAGAAAGCTAATCTCATTGAGTATGAAACCACTAGATAGTCATAAAAAATACTTAGTTGAATCAGGTCTTTCAAAGGAGGATATGTGCTACCTTTACCTGGCGTTGCCTATATGTGAATATAGACCCACCAACGTAGTTACTTCTTTAAGTTCCCTCTCGGATCAAGAGGAATTGGACAATAAATACTGACAATGAAGCCCACATCTTGTGAACCAATACAGTTTTCAAATTTGACAGGAGTTGACAATCAAGGATTAGAAACTGATTCACAATGCTATAAATTCTGTGAGTGAAAGATAAGGCAGAAAGAAACAATCCTGGGATGCAGTGATGTGCAGATATCCTATTCAGCTGCCTATGTATTTAATTATTAAGATTATACTGCAGCATGTAATTATAATGTATTAAATGAATTATATTGTGTCAGCCCATCTTTTATTAAATGTATTTGCCAGCATCCATATCATTTAAAGATCAGAGGAGAATGGTTCAAGCTGACAAGAAGGCAACAGTACCTCAAGAAACCACATGTCACAACAGAGGTGTGAGAAGAGTATATCTGAATGCACAACATGTCGAACCCTGAAGTGGATGCGTACAGCAGCAGAAAACCATTAACATACTCTCAGTGGCAACTTTATTAGGTACAGGAGATACCTTAAAGTGTGGCTACTGAGCTTATAACTCCTCCTCCAAAGATCTCTGGGGTAGGGGTTTCAGGGATTCACCATCATCCAAGCAAACGAATTTTCACTGTCCTCAAATGGGTGACTCCTTATGCTGAATGTATTTTGTTGTTCTGGATTTCCCACAGGCATCCTGTTGAGACACTCAGAATCTTGTGTGTTTCCATTAGGTTGGCTAAAATCCATAGAATAAATGTATATACCAACCTCCTTAATCGTTCCTCACAATTTTTACCATACCTGAAACTATATCAGCAGGAATATATGTTTTTAGAAAGCTAAACATGCTTTGTGGACTTAATCTTATCTAAATTTATATAGTTGGAGTCTTTCAAAATGTGGATTTGTGGTTTGATTTTATTTGAGTGCTAAGTAGAAATTTTCAATCCAAAATTGAGCCTAGTGTGTGTGTATGGTGTGTGGTGGGGTGAATCACGTCGGAGATCATATTGGTGAATGTTTACAGGTGCACAGCGAATGCCCGCAGAAAGCTGCAGTATCGGCAGGCTTGTTGATTTCAGTATTTCTCTTCTGCAGTTCACAGCTCCAACTGGTAACCACTTCTCAAAAAGCAAACAGGCTTTCAAACACAGGAAGGAATTACTCTTGTTCTAACATAACCGATTATCAATGTTTCAGTTTGTTATTGATCATAAAGTCAAAACTACATTCCACAGAAAACAATTAGTCCATCCCCGAGTCTGCTGAATAATTCTCAGAAATATAATCTAATAACACTACCTGCTGTGCAGTCAAGGATTATTAATGTACCTTGTGCATTAACTTTACACAGGACCTACAAAAGTTCAAGTACTACACAGCGGCAATTATAGTGATTATTATTGAAGTGATAAAATATCCACAAAGGTATGCATCAATATGCAAAAAGCATCTTCTATTAAGAAGTCCAGTGCTAAAACTTCATAAAAAATATTATATTCTTACAGAAATTAATCAACATGAGCCAGAGGCATATAGCATAGAAACAGGCCCTTTAGCCTAACTCGTCTATGCGTTGCCCCATCTGCCTGCATTTGGCCCATAGCCCTCAAAACCTCTCCCGTCTATCAACTTACCTCGACAGCTTTTACAAATGTTACTGTGTCCACCTCAACCACTATTTCTGGCAATTTATTCCAAATATGCACTACCCTTTTTGTGAAGAATCTGTTACGTTTTAATCTCTTATCTTTGACCTTGTTTCGGTACCTCTTCTCTGAGGAGAAAGACTGTGTGCGTTCACCCTCTCTATACCCCTTACAACCTTGTATACCACTATTTGGTCACCCCTCTATCTTCTACAGCCCAGGGAATAAAGTTCCAGTCTATACAATCTCCCCTTATACCTCAGGCCCCCAAGTCGAGGCAACATACTGTTAAGTCTTTTATGTGCAAGACTCTTTCTAGTTTAATAACTTCTTTCCTATAACAGGGTGACCAAAACAATACACAATACAATTGCGCCTACAACACAACTTCTCAACTCTCATATTTAGTACTCTGGCTGATGAAAGCCAGCATGTTAAACACCTTCCTCACCATCCTGTCTACCTGTGAACTCTGTACTTACAATCTTAGACCCCTCTGTCCCATAGAACTCCGCAGGGCTCAGCCATTCACCATATGTCCTGCCCTGGTTTGACCTCCCAAAATGTGATATCTCACACTTAACCAGATTGAAAACCTTTTGCCAATCCTCAACCCATATTCTGTACTTAGCTGATTAAGATCCCCCTGTAACGTTTCATAGCCTTCTACATTATCTATAATGTCACCCATTTTAATATCATTCACATGACTGACTGTGGCTGTAAATGTACTCAATACTTGAGGTACTTGTACAATAATCGTAAGGTCCCACCTAAACGTGTTTTCATCAGCCAAAGGGCACTTTTTAAGGTGACAGCTGCAAGATTCATGTGAATTAGCATGGCATTTAGTATTACCTGAAACAACTGTGGATTAATAATAAGTGTTCTAAAATCTGAGCTCCTTATTTACATTCCCATTTGTAACCATATTGTATGTTGCCAGATGTAATGACATAAATGTCCGACATATTTCAAGTTTCTATGAATCAAGCAATCCTTGCCCGAACGCTCCGTGGAAGCCTGTCCCGTGACTGGATGGCTTGCGGATAACAAGAAGCAGCCAAACAGATGACCCTTTTAAAAGCTGCAAGAGTAGCAGGGGAGCAATGCTGGAGTGAGCACACGTCCACACCAGAGTGGTAACTGAGAGGATGACTTGAAGAATATTGTTTGTTGCTGTGATAGATCGGGGGTAATCAGTGAGGAGGCAGATCAGGTATTCTGTGTTTATTATGGTAAGTGTAATTTTGCTATCCAAGAAGATCTGGATTGTGTAAGATATCTTTACATGAAGCATGCTATTCCCAATTCAACTGTGTGTGTTTATATTGTGTGTGGCGGCCATCTGAAACAAACCAAAACTGCTCAGAGACTAAGCACGCTGTATGACGTGCTGTCCACAATAACCAAGTTCTTAGTCGAAAAAAGTATGTTCGATCCTTTATTAAGAAACCAGCAAAGACGAACATTCTTGTAATGACCAAAAAAATCAATGAAACTAAAACTAGCGATATAATGGAATAACAGTTTAAGCTAGTGGTCACTAACCTTTTGAAGCCCAAGATCCCCTACCTCGGCCTTAGTGAAAGGTAAGGTCGACCCCAGATCGATTAGTTACACGCATGCGCACCGGGGCAGAAAAGACCAAAGATAAAACCCCGCAACCCGGAATTAGAAATAATGTATGAACACCAGGGGTCACCACCCTTTTTTCTGCACCACGGACCGGTTTAAGATTGACAATGTTCTTGCGGACCAACTGATGGGGGGAGTTGGTTGTTAAACACGACTGGAATACAGCGATACTTGAAGCAGGTTCCTTATGTCCAGTCTATTCCTCAATTTAGTTTTCGTAGCTCTCAGCACTTAGCTGCTGTCCTGCTTGCTCACATTTTTTCTGCTGGGAAAAAACTCAGTGGGTTTGTCGTTAAGTACGGGGTGCTTGGATTCAAGGTGCTGAGGCAGTTTTGAGGGCTATATTGCCTCATTAGACAGCCTCCCACCCGCCCGCCACCAGGCACCTTGGCCAGATGCAGCTGTTCCTGTGCCGGGGTCGCGGCGGTTGCAGTCCGGAGAGAGCGAGTGAGCGAGGAGTGCATTAGGATGCACGCCCGCCCCTCTTGTAGGATCTATCGGCCGACAAAAGTTTGTCTCGAGGGATGACTTTCATTAGATCGCAGCAAGGTAGCTGCTCCGATACTAACGAATTAAATCGTCTGCGAATATTTTAGCACCGGGTTCCCCACGAACATTCGGTGTGGTAAATAGGTTTAGAGGCGGTGCCCATCTGTCCACGCTCCAGGCCAGTAGCAACGGCACTTCCCACCAGCCATGAGAGGCGGCTGATTACCCGAGGCCAACCAGCGATCTCTGGCATGAGGGTGTCACTGTATTTAGGCGACTGATGACCTCGCGTGCGTTCAAGTTCAACAGTGGGCGTGACAGGGAATGAGGAAAGGTGCAGCTGACTCATATTGTTTCCTCACGGCCCAGTGGTTGGGGACCAGCGCGTGGCGGGGGAGCTGCACCCATACGCACTGGGCAGAAAGAACAGAACTAAAACCCCGCAACCCAGAAACATTCTCTCAACAGTAATTATGTATTTATTTTTCTTTTTTTTCGGGATCTATTGGGTAAGTCTCAAAGATCGGCCAGTCGATCGCGATCAACGGGTTGGCGACCATTAGTCTGAGCGGAGGTGTTAGTGATCTTAGCTTATTTAAGCAGTCTTAACCAGTCAACAAAAAAATCACCCCAGACTACTCCCTGGCTCTAACCAGACCAAACAGACTTGAAGCGTGAATATGTAACTATACTCATTTGCTTCCTCCACACCCAACCCATGTGACAAATTACCCATATAAACACGCAACACAAGATACAATACAGACAGAAACTAGATACATGGCTCCCACATTGTCAACCTGCCAGAAAGCAGAGTCATCTGTGAAACAGTTTCAAAGACAGTCTGAAATATTCAGATTTGCAGGAACAATTTATAGGCTCAAAATGTCCACGTGCTGTCTTGTAATAAATTTTTGGATATACATTTGTATAAATGTATAAGTAATATCATCATAGGGAATGACGTTACTGTTGGGAACTGCTAAATTTAACAGTGTGATAATATCTAATTAAACTAATTGGCATTCCTACTAACCAGCATTGTGTAACTTCATTAATGTTAATGAACTTTTAGAACTGAGTAACTCCTGCAAGCAATGCTCCGATGATGTCATCGACACTTGCAGTTTCAACAAAAATAAATCAAATAAAACATGTACTGACACACGCAAAAGATAGCCAAAAAAAGGATGTCAAAGTTGATGTTAATTCTTTTAATTGGTTGGTTCTTAAAAAGCTCTGAAGGTGAGCTACCCTGATGAAGAGAGCTGTTTAAATGAGACAGCCATTTCACTGTTTTGATGGCATTTCACTACTTTGTTTTAAACTCTGATTTTATTTAGCCTGAGGGTCGATCACACTGGTCTGAATCAGTTTGGTAGACTTCTGTAATTATTTCACCCTCCTTCAGCAACAAACCACCACCCACTCCTTCACCTAAGAGAAGATTTTATTTTAATTTTCTGCAACGATCATTTCAAATATTCCTTCAATAGATTCTCAGAAGTATGAGAAGCAAGAATTAGTCCCCCTTCTTCTTTAAGCTCTGTTTCCCAACTTTGCCTGACATCGTTCCTTAACAAAAGTCTGCCATCCTCAGTTATGAAAGCTCAAATTGTCTGAGCATCTCTAGACAGTGGGGGAAGCATTCACGATTTCTATAGCAGTCTGTGTAGAAAAATTGAATATCCTAATTCTACCTTTAACAATTTTGATTTTTGATCTTTATTTCCCAACTAGAATAAGTAATTTTATTTTGGTAGTATATAGCTGCATCTTGTCAAGACTGATGTACTGGCAAATCAAACAGAATTCAGTTCAAATCTTATGCTCACCTTACCCAGATGTGAGGACTCAACATCTTACCCCAGGGACATTTAGAAACTACTAAGAATCCAGTAGATAATTCAGAGGTAAAATTTATTTAAAATGTTTAAAATAAGTGAATTAAAGCCACAATAAAATATTAAGAAATAATTTAAAACATTAAAATAAAAGCAGTACGTTTACCTTTTTCCTACTAACCTGCTGGCTGGAAATCCCCATGCAAATCACCGGGGACTGTAATCCCACATCATGTCTCTCTTGCTGCAGTAGGTTGTCCATTTTAATGCTGGAAAATCCCAATGTGACCAAGCTCTGCTTTTGGTCTCCATGTGGGATTCTGAGCCCAGCACGTCAGCATATGTCTAGGGGTTACTTCCCTGGGAGAAGCTGTGTGGCAGCTATTTTGATACAGTTCATCAACTCTGAGAAGCAGAGCCTAAAGCTAAACATGGATTCCAAATGGGATCTCATCAAGATTTTACATAATTAAAACATAACATCCTCTCCTTTGTATTCAAATCTTTTGAGATATAAACACAATTCCTCTAGCCCTCTTTTTCTTTTATGTCTGTCTACTAACTTCCATTTCCATTTAATATTCTTGATTTGTCTTTCTTGCATTGGAAGTGGATGCCTTCACAAGTTTACGCTAAATAATCTGAAACAGTGTTGATAATTCACTTAATGTCATTCCATTTTTTAACTTCCTGATCTCATACACACGTTTTATTAACATCCTACGTGAATGCCATTCTGCAATGTTAGAAAAATAATTCTTGATTACTTCATCCAAATCATTAAAAATACTGGGAAATGTTCAATCTTAGAATAGACGCTGCAGAACCATAATCACATCCTGCTAGTTAGAAAGTCTCTTCCTTTCCTTTTCATTCTATCCTACCTCCTAGCCTATTTCCAATCCAAATCAAAAGGCTACTTCCAATTTCAAGCACTCTTATTTTTGCAAATAATCTTTTGGATGGAATTTTACAAGAATTCTTTCTGGAACTCATATAGATAATATCCACAGGACTTTCCTTTTCCAGCTTAATTTGACCACTCCAAAACCTTTCAGCTAGCTTTGTGAAAATTGGCTCAAAAACAAGCTGAGTGAATTGGTTATTATTGTCACATATACCAAGGTACAATAAAAAACTTTGCTTTCCACACCATCCATACAGATCATTTCATCGCAGCAGTACGTTGAGATAGCACAAGGGCAAAGCAACAACAAAATGAGGAATAAAAGTGCAGTGCAGGCAGATAATATGACACGAAGCCATAATGAGGAAAATGGTGAGATCAAGAATCTATCTTATTTTATAAGGAATCATCTAAACAGTTACTACTACTTCTATTTATAAACTAATCCTGGATTTTTACCTCAATATCAATAGTACAATAAGAGGAATAATCCCCCCCAAAATGTCAATACTCTATTAAAGCTCTCTCATGTTTGCTTCCAAAGTTCAATCTGTTATTGTTGAAATACTTAGCTATCAGCTACTGGACTGTATGAGTTTTTTTCTCCTCCAGTTGTTCTTCTTTTAAAAGTCTTTATTAAATGTATAGAAGAGTATTATTGATTACTTAGTTTGCTCTTACAGTGAACAAGAGTCCAGGTCAAAAAAGATAACATGTTTAATATGTTTTTCATTTGGTTCTAAGCAAATCCTGACATATGAAAACTTCTATCATTTTAATTCAAATAGAATATTCAATGAAGAATTAAATATTAAAATAGATTTCAGTTGTACTTAAGATTTTCATTCTGCTTTGTTAATAAGCGTTACAGATTAGTTTGTTTTATGTTATCACCGATTTTATATCTTCTCTGTTTTCCCTGCAGTTGATATTGTGAAGTCAGAGTAATTCCAGACAGATGGTTAATGTTCACCAAACACTTTACTGCACCAAAAGACAATCTGGAAAATTCGTTCCTACCTATTCAATTTATACAATTTTGACAAAATACAGCTTGTGTAGAAGTCATTCAGCACTTAAATTATCCTGTTAATTTAGTGCCAGTTCTCTTTAATTATTGAAGCAAATTGAATGAGTGTGTAGATAACCTCCAACCCACTTCTTTTAACTTTACATGAATAATTAACACTACAATACAAAAAGACAGTGGAAATGACAGAATTATTGTACACATTGGGCAGGCACTGCTTGACAGAGACCATTTTCTGTGCTGCTATAGAAGCTGTTGTTTCCTTGCCTGGATGTTGTCATATTCAATCCTTTGAAAACTTTTGTAACTTGCTCGCTCAGTCCCATTCAGTGTACTGCTTTGCACTTGGTACCTCCCTTTTAGGAATCCTTCAACTCTTCAGTTCTGAAAAGGAAGCTGATGTACGTTACAATGGCTTATACATAAAACTAGATTACACACATTTATAGTCCCTATACACTCAATGGCCTCTTTTTTTAGGTACCTCTTGTACCTAATAAAGAGGGCACTGAGTGCCTGCTCATGGTCTTCTGCTGCTTTAGCCCGTTCACTTCAATGTTTAACATCGTGTGCATTCAGAGATATCTTCTGGACACCATTGTTGTAACACATGGTTATCTGAGTTACTGTCACCTTCCTGTCAGCTTGAACCAGTCTGGCCATTCTCCTCTGACCTCTCTCATTAACCAGACATTTTTGGCACTCAAAACTGCCACTCACTAGATGTTTTGTTTTTCGTACCGTCGTCTCTAAACTCTAGAGACCATTGTGCTTGAAAATCACAGGAGATCAGCAGTTTCTGAGATACTTAAACCACCCCGTCCAACACCAGCAATCATTCTCTGGTCAGTCACTTAAATCATATTTCTTCCCCATTCTGATATTTGCTCTGAGCAACAACTTAATTTCTTGACCGTGCCGCATGCTATTATACATTGAGTTGCTGCTACACGAATGGCTGATTTGAGGTACCTAATAAAATGGCCACTAAGTGTCTTTTCCTCCAGCAGTGAATTAGAATACTCGTTTATTTATTGGCTTATTATTGTCACATGGACCAGGATACATTGAAAAATATTGTTTGCATGCCTGCAGGCAAATCATACAGCAAGGTAGCAAAAAAGAAAACAGAATAGAGATTAGCCACTAAGGAGAAAGTGTAGTGCAGGAAAGTAAATAATGTGCAGGGGCCATGATGAGATAGACTGGGTGACAAATATTTTTTCTTTAGCGGATGTGAGATCCATTCAAGAGTCTGATAACAGTGAGATAGAAGCTGTTCTTGAGTCTGGCAGTGTGTCCTTTAAAATCTTTTCTAGCTTCTGATCAATGGAAGGGGGAGAGGAGAGAATGAGTGGGGTAGGAGATGTTCTTGTTGATGTTGGCTGCTTTCCTGAGTGAGCAGGAAGTGTAGCAGGAGCATTGGGAAGGGAGGCTGTTTTGTGTAGCAGACCAGACAATTACTTGCAGTCTTAGGCAGAAGAGCTGCCAATCCAGTTGCTGATAGGATGCTTTCAATGGCACAATTGTAAAATTTGGTAAGACTCATCAGAATTATGCTGAACTTATTTAGCTTTCTAAGGAAGTAGAGGCATTGGGGTGCTTTGTTGGCCATAGTGTCAACTTCGCTGATCAGGAAAAATTGTTGGTGACATATTCACCCAGGAATTGAATCTCTCAACCATTTCCATCTCAGTGCCTTTGATAGAAATACAGGAGGGAGATTGAGAATTTGGCTGAGTGGTGTAATAAAATTAACCTCTCACTCAATGTCTATAAGACCAAGGAACAGATAGTAGAGTTCAGGAGAGGGAAACCAGAGGTCCATGAACCAGTAATCATTGCAGGATCGGAGGTTGAGAGGGTCAGTAACTTAAAATTCCTGGGCGTCACTATCTCAGGGGACCTGTCCTGAACCCATCATATACAACGGCTATAAATAGTATTCACTGCCCTTGGAAGTTTTCATGTTTTATTGTTTTACAACATTGAATCATTGTGGATTTAGTTTGGCTGCTTTTTGACAGAAAAAGATTCTTTTGTGTCAAAGTGAAAACAGATCTCTACAAAGTGATCAAAATTAATTACAAATACAAAACACAATAATTGATTGCATAAGTATTCACCCCCTTTAATGTGACACACCAAATCATCACTGGTGCAGCCAATTGGTTTTAGAAGTCACATAATTTGTTAAATAGAAATCTATTTTTGAAGACCTGTGTGTAGTCAAGGTGTTTCAATTGATTGTAGTGAAAATACACCTGGATCTGGAAGGTCCAACTGCTGGTGAGTCAGTATCCTGGCAAAAACTACACCATGAAGACAAAAAAGCACTCCAAGCAACTCTGCAAAAAGGTTATTGAAAAGCACAAGTCAGGAGGTGGATACAAGAAAATTTCAAGTCACTGAATATCCCTTGGTGTACAATAAAGTCAATCTCAAGAAATGGAAAGAATATGGCACAGCTGTAAACCTGTCTAGAGCAGGCCGTCCTCAAAAACTGAGTGACTTGTAATTTGTAATTAATTTAGACCACTTTGTAGAGATCTGCTTTCACATTGACACAAAAGAGTTTTTTCTGTTGATCAGTGTCAAAAAAAAAGCCAAATTAAGTCCTCTGTGATTTAACGTTGTAAAATAATAAAATAGGAAATCTTCCAAGGGGGGAAGGGTGAATATTTTTTTATAGGCACTGTAAATAATTAAGAATGCATGACAGCGCTTCTACTTCCTCAAGAGTCTGGATATTTGGCATGTCATCAAAAACCTTGGCAAACTTCTATAGGTGTGTGGAAGAAAGTGTGCTGACTGGCTGCAATACGTCCTGGTATGGGAACACCAATGCCTTTATGTGGAAAATCCTACAAAAGGTAGTGGATTCGACCCAGTACATCACAGGCAGAACCCTCCCAACCATCGCATACATCTACCTGAGACATTGCCAAAGAAAAGCAGCGTCCATCATCAAGGATCCTCACCACCCAGGTCATGCACTTTTCTCACTGCTGCCATCAGATAGAAATTACAGGAGCCTCAGGACCCACGCCACCAGGTTCAAGAACAGTTACTACCCCTCAGCCCTCAGATTCCAAGAACATATATCTTGTTACTTCAAGCTTATTATTCATTTTATTTATTTATTATCTGCATTTGCACAGTTGCACAGAAATTTGGGGTGATTTTTGTTTACAGTTTACAGTTCCTGTTCTATAGATTTCCTAAATATGCCTGCAGAAAAAGAATCTCAGGGTTGTATGTGGTGACATGTATGCATAATAATTTTTTATTTGAATTTTAAACTTTGAAAACAATATCCTAGCTGAGATGCATAAAGCCTTACAGGCTTCAGTGTGAAGCCTTGTTGAACGATGACTTGTTAACAAAGACTGTTAATCACCCCAAATTTCTGTTATTATATAAATAATGCATATTGGTGACATCATCACATTCAAGAAATACAGTAGGGGAATGGCATCAGTATTAAGGTGAATAATGATGGAAAGTACTGTTGAATTTCCTACTCAATCGCACTTCAACCAGGAAATAAGCACAATGAAAATATGCCCAGTATGACATCTTATGCATAAATCATGCGCATAAAAACATCCAGAATTAGATTTTGTCTAATCCAGTTTTTAGGATTAAGTTTGTATGCTACATGCTCTCCCCTCGTGAATGGTACCCACTGCCGGCTAAAGATCACAGCTAGTGTACTTCCATCCACAGAACAGCATTGTTTAATCCACTTGCTGTTTCTATTGACTTGTACTTCTTTGCATCTGGATCCCTCCAGGCTGCAGTAGGTGACCTTTGCCACATCAGTCAAGCAGCTGCTCACCACTCATTATAAAGGTCTCTGATGCTCAAATCAGGATGACTACAAATTCATATATTTCCTAATGGAAACAAGCAAGCAAGAGAATGATAGTTATTCTGTTCTACAGATTGTAAACATTTCCCTCATGTGCAGAAAGCTATTCATGGATGGTATGAGATACTCAAAGCCCCAAATAAGGCTTAGGTTATTTTAATTTTGAAATTGACAAGAAGACACACTGGACTGGACACAGAAGAAATCCCAGACCTTATTAACTTCCATAACATTCAGAGTCATGTACTGAATACACATAGCGCTATCAGGAGTGGCTGGTTGAAAATTCCCTTTGCTTCGTTTGTGATCTGGACAGCATCTTGATGTAAAAAGTGACTCCATGAGCTGTATGAAACTGAATAAGCACCATTTTGTTGTGAAGTACCATATGAACAAGGACTAAGGCTCAGCCTAAGGTTGTATGGGTGGAACAAAGCCTCGTCACTGTTCCCCCTGACAAATTTCTGACCACAGCTACCCTCCATCT
The DNA here is from genome assembly GCF_048418815.1 of Hemitrygon akajei. Classification (NCBI taxonomy): domain Eukaryota; kingdom Metazoa; phylum Chordata; class Chondrichthyes; order Myliobatiformes; family Dasyatidae; genus Hemitrygon; species Hemitrygon akajei. Next base: position 80,275,969 of record NC_133127.1, on the reverse strand, counting down.
GTCTATTATAACATCCCCAGAAAGCAGAGCCAATAATTTAATACCTTTAGTAAAGTGATGTGAGAGGGTGGGGAATGGGATCAGAGAAACTTTGCCTGTTCCACTGGTCTGGTTGGTTCACTCAGGTGATGAGTTGAAACCACAATGAGGAGATGCAGTTGCTAGACTGAGAAGCAGGGAAGCCACTAAATTGTAGTGTATGTACAATTTATGTACCACATATCGTAGTATGGCATGTATGTAACACCCTGGTTAAGATTTTTACTGCTATGCTTAGGAATTTCATTTTAGCAGTTCTGTAAGAGTAGTCTGTGCTGCTTTCATCCTGTTTGGGTTTGAGCTGAGATAAGCGACTTTGTTGTTCACCTGAGGAATGTGGTGTCAGCCAATCAGGACGGTGGGACTGGTGGAAGGTTCTGGAGGATACTGGTGGGGTTTATGGTCTTTTTGGCAGGAGCTGGGAGAAGACAGGAGGGAAGATAGCTCAGGATGCCTTCCCTGTTGCACAAGGTGTTTGGCTGATGAATGGCTTCAAGGAGGAAGGGGCAATTCTCCCCTGGGAGAGCCCTTTGTTTGAGACGGATTACGAGTGACATTCTCAAGGTGGTGTGTGCTTTCACGCAGACTGAGGGTCCAGCACGTGACTGACAGACAACTCAAGATGAGCTCCAACTTCAGTGCACATTTGACCGTTTAAGAATAATGGGCCTTTTTGCTTTTTTTTTCTTTCCTTTAATAACTGTTTGCTTAAGTTAACGTTCTTAAATTTACTTCTTTATAATTGTATGCAGTGTACGATCTGTTATTTCTTACTGACGGGCGATTGCCAAGGACAGTAAATCACACTGCCTTCACATAATCCAGGTTTTGGATGTCCCAACCTCAGAGACTTGGCAGGACCAAAGTCGTAAACACCCTAGACGGATGAAGGCTGAGAAAAGGGGGTTTCTCACTGCGGAGCCCAGCAGCTGTTAGTGACGGGCTAACAAGCTGCTTTCCAGAGTTGCCCAATAAAAAGGGGTTTCATGTAAGTGTTGCTTTAAGAAAGGTGGAGGTGCTATTACCTTAAGGCACTGCATTAAATAGTTAACAACTGCAGCACTGTATGTTAACTTCTCTTTCTCTAAATTTTGAATTTTTGTATTTTTCCACAATAGAAGTGGAAGAATAATTGAATGCATGACAATACTAGTCCTCAGAGTCACGTGACAAGATGACTGATTGGTGGCCAGGCATGTGACCTGCAGTGCTAGCAGAGGCTGTGTGAATATTTGGGTTTGTGGGGTGGAGACGAGGGGTGTGTTAATAGATGGAATGAAGTAACAAAGCCAAGATCCTGAAATGTTAGAAGCCACTCTCCTTTGGACTATAGTACACAGCCCTCAGTATCTGTTGAACTTGAGCCCAGAATTTTAAAACTTTATACCATTCTACAGCTTTTGGAGCAAAGTTTCTCTAACCTGCACCCGGATTTGAAATAAATAAAAGGTGAAGCACAGACTTTATACATGTAGGTTGTACGTTTTGGTGTGCTTCAATTGAAATGCTTTATATATTACTGAAACTTAAATTGATGTGATTGGGGATCTTTTCGGTTTATTTTAATTTTTACGGTTAATATATGTGTACGCTTAGGATGCCTATGCTTTGCCTCCAGTACACTACTTCCTAATTCATCAGTGTGAAATTGACAGTAGAGCTGGACACACAAGAAAGAAAATAAGGAAATAAGTGGAAGAATGTGACTGTTGGGATTGCTCTGAGGGCTGGAAGATACAAATGGGCTGAATGAGCTCCTTTTCAGTCATAAGGAAATTTGAAAATTATGAGCATTGGATGAAAATTATGAGCATTGAGCAGTGAAATCTTCCACTCAATGGGGTCAAATCATCAGTAAACACACACTGGAGTCTATATACCAGAGCATAAAGAAACAGAGAAATTCATGTGGTCACGTCTCCAAAGACTTCTGCCTTTCATCCACAATGGAAGCCCATGCTGAGTTATATGAATAATGTGCCACCCACCTCTCTTCATATTCACTTAGTTTATTTACCATTGGATAATTACACGCTTCCTCTGATGTCAGTAATATGCATGCTTACAGTAACTAGTTGTGAATGCAGTATGTGCAAGCAGTTAATTTTAGTAATGTTCTCAGGGCTACCTGCCGTAGCATCATAATGGCCTCTCGTTATGTGACCCTTATGTGGTAAGATTTCCTGAGGTAAAAAAAACTAAGCTTTGCACCAGTTTGAGCATAAAAGCTTCTCTGAATGACAGGACCATCTACATCAACAGAATACAGTCTCCCATTGTTCATCTTGTACAATGAGAACATCAGGCTTGGAGTCCTAGTAACAAATCAGTTTGAAGATCTTGTGATTTGGTAAGCTCCTCACATTGTTGGGAGGTTTAAGGTAAATATATATCTAGAGAGTATGGAAGTAATAAAGCATTAAGAAGAGAATAGAAACCATATCTAAAACAAAGAATCAGCTGGAAGACATTGAAAGGATGATACATTTTGAGGAGGGAAGTAATGGTAGTCCTAGAACGATCTAAAGAAGAGATCTGGTGCAAACAAGGGAAAATCTGCCGATGCTGGCAACGCACACAAAATGCTGGAGGAACTCAGCGGCCCAGGCAGCATCTAGGAAAAGAGTACAGTTGACGTTTTGGGCCGAAACCCATGGTAAGACTTCAGTCCGAAACATCAACTGCACTCTTTTCCTAGATGCTGCCTGGCCTGCTAAGTTCCTCCAGCACTTTGTGTGTGTTGCTAAGAGATCTGGTGCACTGAGAGACACTAACAACGGCAGATACTGGAATCTGTAGCAAAAAAGAACAACCAGCTTGAGGAACTCAGTGGATCAGATGGCATCTGCAGAGGGAAATGGGCTAAGACCCTTGCTCTGAACTCTTATGAGATATTGTCTACATGGACTTTATATCTTTATATGGCCTGTCAGTTTGACATCAGTGGTGGGTAAATTAATGTAAAGTATTCTTAGAGATGGTATATATAATTATCTGGATAGACAGGGTCTGATTAGGAATAGTCAGCATGGATTTGTGCGTGGAAGGTCATGTTTGACAAATCTTATTGAATTTTTTGAAGAGGTTACGAGGAAAGTTGACGAGGGTAAGGCAGTGGATGTTGTCTATATGGACTTCAGTAAAGCCTTTGACAAGGTTCCGCACGGAAGGTTATTTAGGAAGGTTCAATCGTTAGGTATTAATATTGAAGTAGTAAAATTGATTCAACAATCGCTGGATGGGAGATGCCAGAGAGTAATGGTGGATAACTGTTTGTCAGGTTGGAGGCCGGTGACTAGTGGTGTGCCTCAGGGATCTGTATTGGATCCAATGTTGTTTGTCATATACATTAATGATCTGGATGATGGGGTGGTAAATTGGATTAGTAAGTATGCAGATGATACTAAGGTAGGTGGCATTGTGGATAATGAAGTAGGTTTTCAAAGCTTGCAGAGAGATTTAGGCCAGTTAGAAAAGTGGGCTGAACGATGGCAGATGGAGTTTAATGCTGATAAATGTGAGGTGCTACATTTTCGTAGGAATAATCCAAATAGGACATACATGGTAAATGGTAGGGCATTGAAGAATGCAGTAGAACAGAGTGATCTAGGAATAATGGTGCATAGTTCCCTGAAGGTGGAATCTCATGTGGATAGGGTGGTGAAGAAAGCTTTTGATATGCTGGTCTTTATAAATCAGAGCATTGAGTATAGGAGTTGGGATGTAATGTTAACATTGTACAAGGCATTGGTAAGGTCGAATTTGGAGTATTGTGTACAGTTCTGGTCACCAAATTATAGGAAAGATATCAACAAAATAGAGAGAGTACAGAGAAGATTTACCAAAATGTTACATGGGTTTCAGCCCCTAAGTTACAGGGAAAGGCTTGAACAAGTTAGGTCTTTATTCTTTGGAGTATAGAAAGTTGAGGGGGGACTTGTTAGAGGTATTTAAAATAATGAGGGGGATAGATCGAGTTGACGTGGATAGGCTTTTTCCATTGAGAGTAGGGGAGATTCAAATTTGAGAGTTAAGGGGCAAAAGTTTAAGGGTAGCACGAGGGGGAATTTCTTTACTCAGAGAGTGGCAGCTGTGTGGAACGAGCTTCCAGTAGAAGTGGTAGAGGCAAGTTCGATATTGTCATTTAAAGTAAAATTGGATGGGTATATGGACAGGAAAGGAATGGAGTGTTATGGGCTGAGTGCGGGCCACTGGGACTAGGTGAGTGTAAGCGTCGACATGGACTAGAAGGGCCGAGATGGCCTGTTTCCGTGCTGTAATTGTTAGATGGTTATATATCCAAGCCTTTGACAATGTCCCACATGGTAGATTGGTTAGAAAGATCACATCATATGGGGTCCAAGGAGAGTTAGCCTATAGGATAGAAAATTGGCATGGAGTCTGTTGTTATGTGAATGAAGTCAGTGGGCATCACATAGAGATGCTTTCTGTCGAAAGGCCCAGCTGACCCAACATGGGGCTCGATATTTTAAGTGCCAAACATCAAAAGATAGATAACTCTGTATTTACATTGTATGGACAATGCTTTCTTTGAAACAACATACAACCTTCACACCTCCTGATTCGTATCCACACCACAGACATTCAAACGAATTTTAATCAGCATTGTCTGGTCTGGGATTCATGGCTCTTAGGAACCCATTATTCAGAGTTGCACTCCAAATTAAATCCACAATTCATTTTCAGATGTGAAGACTGGTAGCCAAAGTCAATTGCTAAATGTATACTGTATGTCCTAAACCCAAAGATCACCCTAACAGAGTCAGGCAGTGTTAATGGAGGGTTATCTTTCAGATTGGAGGCCTGTGATCATTGGTATGCCACAGTGATCGGTGCTGCACCCACTATTGTTTGTCATAAATGTTAATGACTTGGATGAGAATGTACTTGGCATGGTTTGTAAGTTTGTGAATGCACGAAAATTGGTGGGTAGTGAACATCAGAAAAGGTTAGATAAAATTCCAACTGGATCTAGATCTATTGGGAAAGTGTGCCAAAAAATGACAGATGGAATTTAACTTAGACAAGTGCCGAGTGTTGTTCTTTAGGAAAGTAAAAAAGGGTAGGATTTGTACAATAAATGGCACTGCTCTGGGGACTGTTGTAGAACAGTGAGACCTAGGGTTACAAATACTTAGTTTCCTGAAAAGGGCAATGTATGCAGATAGGGTGGTGGTCAGGAAGCGTTTGGACATCACTTTACAGTTGTAGAAGACATTGTTGAAACGGCAGGCAGAGCATTCTTTGCATTTTTGGTTGCCTAACCATAGGAAGGATGTCATTACAATGGATTAGCTGAGTTTGAAGAAGAAAATAGAGAGACTGGAACTTTTTTCCTCTGGAGTGTAGGAGGCTGAGGAGTGACCGTAGAGGGATATAAAATCATGAGGGGGATAGATAAAGTGACTAATGCCTTTCCCTTGGACAACATTGGTGGTGTGGAGAGGGGGTGACTTGCAGCTTGGGCAACAGCCGGTCTTCCATAAAAAAATAAACCTTGCCCAGGCTTGCGCCCTGGAAACTTTCCAAGGTGCAAATCCATGGTCTATCGAGACTAACGGAGGCCTACTAAAGATAAAATGAATGTTCATAGTCTTTTCCACAGCAAAGAGGCAGTTTAAAAAAAGAGGAAATAGAATGAAGTTGAGAGTGGTGACAGTTAAAGACAATGCTGAGGGTGGTGGAACAAGTTGCCAGCGGTGGTAGAGTTGGTTACAATTAAAAGTCATTTGTGACTGGTACATGGAGAGGAAATGTTTGGAGTGATATGTAGTAGGTAAAACTATTGTGCTGTGCCAAATAATTTCTAGTACCTTTTTAACTATCCAATGTTATTGGGTTGGTGCAAACAATCTAATCAATTGTCTCATTGACAGCTTCAAGTGTCTATAAGACATAAAGTATTAGAACATCAGTAATAGGAATATATGTCAATATCCCACTGGAACTTGTTCTATCACTGAATAACATCATGGCTGATCTGATTATAGGATTTGACTCCACTTAGCTACATAGCCCTTGATCCCCTGTAGTCCAACAATCTATCCACCTATCTCCATCTCAAATAGACTTGATTGATCGACTTCCACAATCCTGTGGGGTAAAGAATTCCAAGGACTCAAAACCTCATGAGAGGAAAATTTCTTCCTTGCCTCATTCTTAAATAGATACCCCTTTATCTGGAAATTTATGTACCCCTGTTTTCAATTCTCCCACCAGGAAGTATCATCTGTCTTGCAAACTGCTTCCAAATCCTTTTATGTTTTAATGAGATCATTTTGTTTGTCTTTAAAACCCAGATCCCATAGACCCAATTTACTCATCCTCATAATGCAAAATCTTCATCTGAAGAACCAATGCAGTGAGCCTTCTTTATCCTGCTTCCGAGGCTAGTTTACCCCTCCTTACGGAGGACACAGTGGCCCAGGTGTGGTCTCGTGAAATCCCAGTAGAGTATAAGCAAGTCTTTTGTGCTCTAATTTCTCTTGCTGAAAAGACCAACGAGCCATTTGCTTTTCGCATTACACAGTCATTTTTCTCACACAATTTAAATAATATTTGTTTGACTCTAGTGGATAATCTCACAATGCCCTTACATAAAACATTCTATTCAGTTTTTTTCAAGTTTCCTCCCAGCAGTAACTATCATGCCCATTTCTATATAGCTCTCTGCCTCCCTACCCACTCTCTCAAGAGTAGCTGTGTTACGTTTGTGGTTTTCCAGTCAGCTAGGACCTTTCAAAAACCCAGAGAGTTTTGAAGAATCATAATCAACACATCTAATACCTCTGAAGCCACTTTGTAAGAGGCAGCTTAAACAGTGAAATGCCTTGAATACAGTATTACCTTCAACACACTAGATATGTGTCGATGTACAGTATTTTGGTGGTATAAACATTCCTGTCTTAGAGTTATGTTGCAACTGACTGTTAACACTGTATATCTACCCAGTCCATTAACTCAGTATGCAACTAAAATATGTATTCTATGTTATGATGACTAGATGTTTTTACTCATTATTAACATGTCATAAGGTAAAAAAGCAGAGGGCAAGCCAGTCAAATTGATGCTAACTGCATGATGAGGGAGAACTCAAGTTGGAGGAGCAGCACCTCGTATTCCAACTGGGTAGCCTCCAACCTGATGATATGAATACAAATTCCTCCAACTTCCAGTAAATAACTCTCCCTCCTTCCTTTCCTAATTCACCATTCTGTTTATCCTGCCACCCCTTCTCCTCCTTTCATCTGTCCATCACCTCCCTCTGATTTCCCTCCTCTTTCCCTTTCTTCCATCGGGCACTGTCTTCTCCTATTAAATTCCTTCTTCTTCAGCCCTTTACTTCTTCCATCTTTCACCTCCCAGCTTCCTACTTCTTCCGCACTCCCCCACCCATCCACCCATCCCTGCCAGCTCGGACTCCTGCTCCCTCACCCCCCCCCCCCCCACCTTCTTATTCAGACTCTGCCCTCTTTCTTCTCAGTCCTGAAGGGTCTTGGCCTGAAACATCGACCGTTTATTCCCCTGTTTAGATGGTGCCTGACTTGCTGAATTCCTCCAGCATTTTGTGCATGTTGCTCAAGATCTGCAGAATCTCTTGATGTCACGAAGCAGGGCTCTGGTTACAGTCCACAAGCCGAGATTCAGGATAAGGATTAACTGAGTGATAATTGTGAAATACACAGATTACCGAGATAAAATTATTGTTACACTCGCAAGAATTACATAACGAGGCATGGCCCAAATATCAAAGCTAACAAATAAGTCTGCAAGAAATGCATTAATGAGGTTTAGTTTGCCAAATGGGACATTAATCAGTTACGTACTAATGATCAATGGTTGTCAAACAAGGAGTATTTGGTGGCTGCATATTGATTAAGTCACGGAAAGCATTAGCACTTGAACAGGAGCCCGATTGACAGGGTACAGGTTTAATGATAGGGAAAAATAAGATAAGAAGATATCTCTACATTTTAGAGAAGGTATTATTGCTGATTTTTTTTTTGAGGATGAGGAGTGATAAGAAGTGAGATAATTTAGGAGCTTGTCAGTTAAAATGTAAGGTCGAAGGGAAAAAGACCATGAATATTTGGGGGTCCAAGAGAGAAACCAGGAATGACCAGTTGCAGGAGAGTCATCGGGAAGGAAAGAAATAGTAGCACAGTTAGTCAGATAGCCAGTCTTTAGGGCTTCGAGGTACAGACTCCGACTATCATCTTTGTCAAGTAGTACTGCTTCTCACCACTGGATGCAACCTAGTTAGTGAATCTGTTCTGCTTATAACCAATATACTCGTACCCATATTAGTTCTTGCAGTCATAAAAAAAGTCTCTTCCATTAAATTAAATTGAATCTCAAAAGCAAACCAAAAAATTGCAAGATTTCACATAACACCATGTTATTTTTAACCCCGTAGACCCAAGAGTTTTGCAGTCCTTGACGCTAATTGTTTATTTGATCCAAGCAGTTATTCTCCAATGATAATGATCATTTTAAATTGTTCCTTTTCCTATGCCCCCTTATTTCCTATTATCTTTGGTATGGCTTCAATGTCCATTATTGACAACATGAGTAAAATAGTTAGCATCTTAGACAATTCTTTATGCCATTAATAATTCACTCCTCCCTGCTTCTAACACTTACTTTTGTTATTCTGTTCTTTTGTAGATGCTTATAGAAATTCTTCCAACTTATTTATATATTTCTTGCTAATTTACGATCAATTTTCTGCTTTTTTTCACTGTTTTAGTATCTGTTATAAAAGCAAAGTTGTAAGCAATCTGCAGATCAGGCAGCATCTGTGGAATGAGAAACTTAATGGATGCTTCATGGTTATATTCGTTAACGTCTTCAGTTAAACATGGACAGATCCTCTTTTTTCACCTGGTCTGTCAGGGACTGGAATAGTGTAGAAAATAATTAAGTATTTAATTAAGTATCTACTTATGGTCATGTTTTCACAGATGGCTTGAGATACAATGTTAGCAGCACAACAAAACTATAAGCTGTATCTTAAAACAGCGCAGACAGACTTTTGATGGCGATGAAGCTAGTGTATCATAGGGCTCTCATCAAGTCAAAGAACACTACATCACAGAAACAGGCCCCTCAGCCCATCTCGTCCATGTGAAACCATTAATCTGCCTAGTTCCACAGACCTGCACACAGACTATAGCCCTCCATGTACCTATCCAAACTTCCCTTAAATGTTGAAATCGACCCTGTATCCACCATTTGTACTGGTAGCTTGATCCACAAACTCACCACCCTCTGAGTGAAGAAATACCTCTCATGTTCCTCTTAAACATTTCATCTTTCACCATTAACCCATGACCTTTAGTTCTTGCCCCACCCAATCTCAGTGGAAAATGCCTGCTTGCATTTATCCTATTTATACCTCTCATACACCTCTATCAAATCTCCCCTCAATCTTCTGCATTCTAGGCAATAACGCCCAAACCTATTCAATCTTTTCCTTTAAGTCAGATCCTCAAGTCCCAGCAATATCCTTGTAAATTTTCTCTGCACCCTTTCAACCATATTTACATCTTCCCTGTAGGTAAGTGGCCAAAACTGAACACAGTGCTCCATGTTAGGCCTCACCAATATCAACATACAATTTCAACATAACGTCCCAACCCCTATACACAATGCACTGATTTATGAAGGCCAATTGTGACTGAGCAGGTGTGCCACAAGTACTTCCTTCCACCCCACAATATCCCTGAAATTCTCATTATCCTTGCCTGCTAGCGCTGACATTACGTTAATCAAGTGCACACGCTTGGCTAACGTATAACATGGACACTTGTGTTTGTACTTGCACACTCCAGGACAGTGGCATTCTTTGACACGTCCCGTTAGTTGTTACTTCCAGGTTCAGGGAGAGGACCTGACTCACAGGCGGGGTGTCTTAAGAAGGTGCCTGTTTGTGGCGGCCCATGGTCAGTGAAGAGTACACTTGGGGGAGGGGGTTGAGTGCTGGCTCCTGGAAAATGGTTAGCTGTTGACTGATTTTGTTGCACAATGTAATTGTGATCTTATTGTGCTGAGTGTACTTGTGGACATTTGTGATTGTGAAGAAGGATGTGAATTCCTGTGTTTTGGTTTTTGTGTAATTTTTCAGGCTCTTGGTAACAGCTCCCCCCACATTGCAAAGAATGGTCTATCCCTTTTCTCCTCAAGTAAGGAGGTCCTTGCTTTAAGGCTGATTTTTAAAGTCCACATCTTCATAAGGGCAATTGACCCTCACCAAAACTCATGGCGTGGCACCAATGTACCAAAAGCTTTCTTTACAACCCTGTCTAACTGTGGTACCACTTTCAAGGAATTATGGATCTGTATTCCCATATCCCTCTGTCCCACTGCATTCTTCAGTGCCCTACCACTCACCGTGCAAGATCTACCCTGGTTGGCCTTCCCAAAGTGCAACAGCTCACATTTGTCTGCAAGACAACAGGATAACTCTCCTATTCAATTGGATCAAAACATAAATATATACATGAATACAAAAAAAAACAAAAGTTCATGCTCAAAAAAGCACCATATTTCATTTTGTGAAGGATGGATATTTCCCGCAAAACCTTTCATAATGGTTATAATTCTTGCTACTTTTGCAAAACAAGACTATCTTGAACACAGCTGAGAAATTGTCTACCTTTCTGTCAAGAGGTATTCTGCTTATTTCAATCAATATGGAAGTTAAAATCCCCTATTAAAACCGCTCTCCCTTTGATACTGTATATTGAAGAACGATGGAACTGGAATGGGAGAGTGAATAGAGAAAGTAGAGTGGTGTCAAGCAAAATTTTTAAGCTTTTGATTTTTATTTCAAGTTTTCTGAAGTGTATTTTATTAGTGTAACATTAATAATTCAGTAACAAAGCAATTGGCAGCTCAGCAGCCTTATTAATGTAATATTAGGGGATTTTTCAGAATTATGAAGCATGTGTTGAAATCTTTTTGAAAGAAAGGCTTAAGGAATGCAGAGTACCCTAGAGCTGCAGCAGCCTAAGCATTAGTAGGTAGGTGATAATTATAACTGTTCAAAGGCATATGGGATTGCTTACATTACCCTCATGAGTATAGAACTTCCGTAACTGCATATATACCATTGAAATTTATTATCTTCCAAATCATGCTTTCCAAATTACGCATATCACAAGGAATAAGAACATAAATTTAATATGCACTGAATAAACTGAAATTTTAATTCTATTGATCGTGATCATGGAGTATAAACACAATTTTATAGGAAGATTGTAGTAGTTTCTCATTGTCTTCTTTTTCATTTTGTCCTTGGACGAGAATGATCCAGTATGTCAGGGCATGTTTTCCACTAAGAAGACGGCAGATGTCACAAATTTGAAATGATATCAGAAAGTGCTGGGAAGTGCAGATCAGGCAGCAGTTGTGGAGGGAGAAGTAGAGCTAATATCTCATGTTGACCTCTCTTTGGAACTGAGAGATTAGAAAACAAGTGCATTTAATTAACAGAAAAGGGAGATGTCGAGAGGTAAGTTGGAGACCAAAAGAGATGTTGATACAAATGGTAGTGATGCCATCTGAAAGATTTCAAATCCTTGCTGAAGGAGATTCCCAGCTATCAAATTCCATTAGGAATGTTTTCTTCTGGTACCTTTCCTGGTCCCCACACCCATGCCATCATGCTACAGTAGTTAAAAAGGTTAATTGGTTTCTAATGGACAGGAGGAGGAGTATAGGAAACTGATACAGGACTTTGTGATATGGTGCAACTCAAACTACCTGCGTCTCAATATCACCAAGACCAAGGAGATGGTGGTGGACTTTAGAAGATCTAGGCCTCATATGGAGCCAGTGATCATTAATGGAGAATGTGTGGAGCAGGTTAAGACCTACAAATATCTGGGAGTACACTTAGACGAGAAGCTAGACTGGACTGCCAACACAGATGCCTTGTGCAGGAAGGCACAGAGTCGACTGTACTTCCTTAGAAGGTTGGCGTCATTCAATGTCTGTAGTGAGATGCTGAAGATGTTCTATAGGTCAGTTGTGGAGAGTGCCCTCTTCTTTGTGGTGGCGTGTTGGGGAGGAAGCATTAAGAAGAGGGACGCCTCACGTTTTAATAAGCTGGTAAGGAAGGCGGGCTCTGTCGTGGGCAAAGTACTGGAGAGTTTAACATCGGTAGCTGAGTGAAGGGCGCTGAGTAGGCTACGGTCAATTATGGAAAACTCTGAACATCCTCTACATAGCACCATCCAGAGACAGAGAAGCAGTTTCAGCGACAAGTTACTATCAATGCAATGCTCCTCAGACAGGATGAAGAGGTCAATACTCCCCAATGCCATTAGGCTTTACAATTCAACCGCCAGGACTTAAGAACTTTTTAAAAGCTATTATTAATGCTTTTTGAGATAGTGATTTAGATGCATATCATATTTTTTACTGAGTTAAGTATTGTATGTAATTAGTTTTGCTACAACAAGTGTATGGGACATTGGAAAAAAAGTTGAATTTCCCCATGGGGATGAATAAAGTATCTATCTATCTATCTATCTATCTATCTATCTATCTATCTATCTATCTATCTATCTATCTAATTACTCACAAGAACATCTACCCAGGACATTCTCCTCACAGCCTGATTATATCTAGCCCCACACTCAACTTTGTGGTGTCTGATTTAGTGAACTATCAGATTGTTAACGTAACTCCTTACTTACTAGTTGAAATAATGGGTGCTGGTGACACCAGGGTAATGATGAGGAGATCTTTTTGGTGGTAATGCAATTGAACATCAAAGGTTAGATGTTTGCATTTTCCCTTCTTGGGATTTGTCTTACTTGAACGCTGCCTGCCTCTAAAGAACAAAGTCTGGTGACCTCAGAACTTTATTGATCTCAGTAGGTAGTGCATAATCTTTTGTCATTTCTGTGTTTTTAAAATTTATTTATTTCTTGCATTGTGGTTTCCTTGGTAGTAGTAATAAATATATAAACTTTGGATTGAGGTCATTCTAGCTTTTGACTAAGTCAAAGCACTATTCTTTTAAAAGTGGTGCTATCACATTATACTCAAGTGTATACATGATTTTGGATATAATCAGAACAGCCAATGGACATCTCCAGTCATTATCTTCTAGCCTAGCGTTGACCACCAACTTAACTATCTAGTTTAACATGAAACTTTTGAAGTAGATAATTTACTTTCATGAGGCCTCGAGTCATCAAGGATGTTAATATACCATTGTGTGAATAGTCAGTTATCATATCACATTTAGATTCCATGAAGAATCTTCCATTTCTTCCACTATGAGTCATTTTTTTCCCCTTTGACAGTGGTTTTTTGCATTGCATGATCATGTCTCACAAGGGCTGGGCACATGTCTGAAAAAAATGTACTTGTATGTGACAACAAACCATGAACCCAGTAAGAACAACAGAGTCCTTCTTTAGATCATGCTATGAACACAGTTATTTCCCTTCTCACAATGCATTGCCCTTTCACTGTCTTCTAGTTATTTCTCCACTTCATCTACAGTATTTCCTTCCAAATGTTTTGTTGCTTGCCAAACCCTTTAGGCACATTTTTGCCTTAAATCTCCCAACAATGTGCATGGCTTATAACCGCATAGTTTTTAAAAATCTGTTTTATACTAATGCAGGTTCCACTCGCTGCCAGCGTACTGCGGCAGATGTTTTTGCAATCACACAAGCTATACCCCGAGAGAGCCATATTCTTTTTTGTTAATGTCACTGGTCCCATCATTTTAAGAAGCTTGTATGCACATACTGGTACAAAACCTTGGGTTTTTACCTCCAGATATCTTATCACACCACAAACTGCATTAACCACTAGTTCCTATAATCAGGCAAAGCTTATCATCTAACATTATTGACATCATTAGTGAAAGTATGTAATTAATTAACCCACAGTTATGAAATTGAATATTGGTGGTAATACACAGCGTGGCCTTTCTTTGTTGAAATAATGCCACTTGTCCTTGGAGCAATGACTGTATGAATTTGTCTATATTTTTGTTTTGCTCAAGTATACAGACTTCCGTATGTATCAGCAGATAATCTGACCCTGTAGAATGCAATATCTCATCTTGTGCACCATTTCTCATGTTTTACATATTCCCTTATAACATAGAATGAGATCATTTGATTCATTAACCCATTGTTAGCCTCACAGCAATCCCATCAGTTCCATGACACCGCTTATTTTCCTGTTACTTCTTCTGCCTTACACACCTAACAACTCCCCCTTATTTTCTTGCGTCCCTCCCACACTTGGGACAATCGACAGCAGCCGATTAATTTAATTGCACATCTTTAGGGTGTCAAAGAAAACCAGAGCACCAGAAGGAAACTCACACAGCTACAGGGAGAACATGCGAACTCCACATAATTATGACACTCCATAGATGAATGAGGAGAGAGATTAAAATACACAGAGCTGAGACCGTGCAGTGCAAAACACTGCAATTATTGTAAATATGAAATGAATGGGAATACTGGGAATATAGTGAACAAATCAGGCAAAATCTGTAAAGAGTGAAAAATGAGTTAATGTTTCTAGTTATTAAACATTTATCATAGCAGGATAATTTTGATACCATTGTTGATGTCTTTTTCTTTGAAATTGGTGAATTCATTGTTGAGACCCGAGGACCAAGTCAGAAAACAGAACTCTGTTCCTTGAGCTCTCATTGGGCTTTGTTGGAAGAGTGTATAAGACTAAAAGGAGAAAGGTTGGAGTGGGTTGGAGAGTTAAACTGACAAACATCCAGAAATTCAGGATCACCCTTACAGACTGTAGGTTCAGCAAACCTGTCACCCAAACTGCATTTGGGCTTTCCAGCACAGAAAGGACCACATCATTACTTCAAATACTGTACACTGAATAGTGAGGAATTCTAATGCAACTTCCAAGCACCACTCTATCCGCCAAAAGTGAAACTTCCCGGTGGCCAAACATTTTAATTCCCATTCCCATTCCTGGTCCAATACGTCAGTCCATGGATTCCTCTTGTACCAAGATGAGGCCACTCTCTGGGTAGAAGAAAAGTAAAAGTTAAAGCCTTATAGGCCGGTGCTTATGCTGGTTTCCGTGGCGTGAAGCGACTGAGAGTGCGAGACATCCCTCGCCCCCCACCCCCGGATAGGACGCCAGTCTATCACAAGGTTAACCCCTAGCATTTTGCCAGTACCCATTTTCAGCTGGGTGGACTGGAGCAGTGTGTGGTTAAGTGCCTTGCTCAAGGATGCAACACATGTCCTCGGCTGGGGCTCGAACTCACAATCTTCAGATCGCTAGTCCAATGCCTTAACCTCTTGGCCATGCGCCACACTCTGGGTAGAAGAGCCACACCTTATATTCCGTCTGGGTAGCCTCTAACCTGATGGCATGACTTTTGATTTCTCCTTCCAGCAAAATAAATGTTCCCTCCCCTCCCCTCTTCTCTGTTCCCCACTCTGACCTTTTACCTCTTCTCAACTGCCTATCACTTTCCCTTTGGGTCGCCTCCTCCTTCTCTTTCTCCTATGGTCCACTGTCCTCTCCTATCAGATTCCTCTTTCCCACCCACCTGGCTTCACCTATCACCTTCCAGCTAGTCTCCTTCCCCTTCCCCAACATTTTTATTCTGGCATCTTCCCCCTCCTTCTCAGTCTTGAACAAGGGTCCCGGACTGAAATGTCATCTGTTATTTCTTTTCCAGAGACGCTGCCTGACCTGCTGAGTTCCTCCAGCATTTTGTGTGTGTTGCTTTGGATTCCTAGCATCTGCAGACTTTTTCATGTTTATACTAGTGAACAGCTGCTTCACCTGAAGGAGTGTTTGTGTCCCTAACGGGAGCAGTGGAAGAAATAACAGCACAGAGGTTGCATCTCCTGAGAAGTTTGCACCACTATCGTCATTCATTTCTGCCTTTTTATACCTTCTTCAAGCAGGGCACTAGTTGACACCATTTGCATCGCATCCTTTTTTGACCTCCACACTATCATAGATGCTCCCTTTTCTCTTTTCATCCATCCTCTTCACTGCAAATGTACTTTTCCAACTTTAACCTGTTTTGATGAAGGGTTTTTCATTTCTCTGTTCACAGATGCTGCTTGACCTGCTGAACATTGACGAGCACGTTCCATTTTTATCCACAATAAATCTTAGCGTGTCACTCACAGAAGCCTGAGCATTCTCGATGTTGATGGGGAACTGCGGGATCACATTTTCTCAAAATGTGAGAGTGATGGACAACGCTTTCAGAAGCCTTCACCTGGGAACTGCCAAGCACTTCGCATCACTGAACACAAACAAGGGGCAAGTGCACATATTTTGTTGGCATCTTTTGTTATTCTTTAGGGCAGTACCATCGTGTAGTAGGCAGCACAGTGTCACAGCTCTAGTGACCAGGGTTCAGTATTGACCTCTGGTGCTGTGTAACTGGGTTTTGCACATTCTCCCCAAGGGACCCAAGGTTTTCCCTTTGTGCATTGGCTTCTGTTCACCTCTGAAACCTCTGGTGGCGCTGGGTCTGAAACTGGTGGGTATATGGATGAAAACATTTATTTATCTATTTATTGACACACAGCGTGAAATAGGCTCTTGAACTACACTGCTGTAATCCTAACCTAAACACAAGACAATTTACAATGATGAATTAACCAACCAATCAATATGTCTTTGGACTGTGGGAGGAAACCAAGAAGAACATACAGGCAGCGGCAGGAATTGATCTCCGGACACTGGTACTGTAGAACATTGTGTTAACCACTACACTACCATGCCTACAACTGGCATATTCGTGGTGGAGTAGAAATAGTGGTATTGCTTTAAGAGCCAGGAAAGATTATAGATGGACTGAATTACCTTTTCTCTATGTTGTCTAAAAAATGTAAACCAAACTAAAAGTAGGTATATGAAATATTTCATAAAACTATGATTTTAACGTCACTGCTGAAAGAACTCCCTCCAAAAGAAAATCTTGAATAAAGGCACCAGATGGTAGTTGAAATGATGCCCGGGCACAGGACCCAGAGGGAACTGTTACAACTTCTTAGAGACTGCAGCTTAATTATTTTATTTCTATGTTAACAAGTCACAATAGTCAGTGAACATGATGTACAGTACAGTAGGCAGCTGTCGATCCCAGGGGAATATGGGTTTTTGCCTCTGGATATGTCCTCTCCAGGGCACAAGCCTGGTTGGGAAGATTTGAAGAACCAACTGTTGCCCACGCTGTGGGCTCCCCCCCACCCACGTCCCTGATGTAGTCCAAGCGAAGGGCAAGCGCTGATAGAGCTCAGCAGCAGTGTCGTTGCAGAGGCTGCCAGAGCAAACTTGTAAACAAGATCAAACTGCCTTAGGGAGCCCGGCTCCGGATTCCTTCCTCGGGGTTTACTCCCGAAGCCTTTCCCATGGGTGGGTATGGCCGCAAGGTACGGAGGTGAACATGGTGACATCAGCATTATATGCTGATAGGATTTAAGCTCCACTTGTAAGGCGTTCCTTGCTGTTAAGGCATTGTTTAAAGCTCCTATGTTCTGTAACTAGGTAAAATTCATCAAAACGCCAGAAGTCTCAGAGTCGATTACGTGGAAACAAGCAGCAAAAAAGTGAAAGAAAATTTGCAATTTAAAAAGACTATGGAAAAAAAAGCTAATGCATTCCTCTTGGTCATTTTGGAAACTGCAATGAAAAATGGAAAAATAGACGTCAAGCTGAACCTCATGCTTATAGGCTCAGCAAGTCTGTTCAGTCTGCATCCTATTGAGATGCGGGCAGCTCCATGTCTTTTTCTGCAGGGTGACAGCACTTGGCTGTAATGGAACAATTGATAAATTAAGGTAAAGAACAAATGTTTAGTTTGCTGTTGGTGGAATCACCTAAGATTATAATTACAAGCATACACGAGGAGGCTTGAGTACTGTAAGAGTGCTTTGGTGTGAGAGGATGAAAGAAGAGGCTTCATAGCCGAGGCGTGCGAATCGTTCGTATCCTACATGGCCACAAATATTCCAAGCTGGGAAATGGTATTCAAACTGTACAGGCATTGAATGCTACTGAAAGGGAAAGAAAGACAGCGACATTGCTAACTAAAATTGGTTCTGAAGTGTATTACACGCAAACCAAGCCTCAGCTATTTTGTTTGACAAGGTAGGTTAGAAAATGAATGAGTACTTCAATCCATGAGATAGTGGATACGCATAATCCTGTATCACTGCATCATTTCAGTCAAAGATCTGTCAAAGTATTATAACTTTCCATTATTTACTCATAGACAAGTTGCTGTACAGTCTAAGACATAACGTGTTCTCATTTAAGCAGTTCAAGACAAAAAGCTTTACATTTTGTTGTGATACGCCAGACTGCAACTTCCACAGAGACGGCAGTGAAGAACTCCATGAAATCCTATTGCATGTCATGCACAAATACAGCTGTAGTCCACAGGAAAAGCTTTGGTCCAAAAACATCACGCAACAGCATCATGTAACCATGAATGATATCAGCTGCAAGAAATTCACTTTGCAATGATCCTATGAAGAGTTCAAATGCTACTCCTGTCAGAAGAAATGGGAGAGAGTGAGTTTCTATAAGTCACAGAGGATCTGCACACCATTGCAGCCACTACAGATGGCAAAGAATTTACTTTAAATCTCTTCTATTTTGCAATCAAATGTTGCATGAGAGAAACATAACTTGTAATTTGCAGTTTTGATTGACAGCAAGTCTCAGTGATACAGAAGATCACATTTACTCTTCACTAGAGGGGAAGCAGTTTAGTTGCCCGCCCTTCATAAAGAAGAACTCTTGAAGTAGATGCAATGTAAGATATGCTCCATTGTCTGGTGTCTTGAATTACCCCTAATTACAACAGGCTACTCTGAATAAGCAGCAGTAATAGGCAAAGATTGCTGAACAAGACCATAAATCAATTGAATAACAGTGTTATGTAACAAAGGTTCAACTTTTGTAAACACATTCCAGTAACGATCACTGAGGCTACTCAATCATCTCAGCAAGATGTAATGCTAAAACAACTCTACAAACACTGAGAGTGTGCTCTAGCATGAACAAATGTTCAAGTAAAACTTCACAGCTGATCTTTAATCACCAGTCGGAATTATCAACTAATAATGGTGGATGTTTTAAATGCAGTTCCACTACTCATTCCAGAGAAGTGGAACTGTAATTAACTTACAAGTTGAACACAGTGGAGCCACTAATATGTGATTGCCAGGAACTTTGTGAACCAGTGATCTATTTCCATGCGCATTGCTAGTCAACAATCTAGAGTAATATTATTGACTTGAAATGACTGACTGAACTGTTCCAAAGGATCCATAACTGTCTTTGTCCTGAAGCAAACAATCACTTCCTTGGACATACCTACTCGCATTACAAATGGATCGAAGTCAGACATGTAGTGACACTGAAGTGTGAACAGACATGAAGTGTGACAACTGAAGGTAGCATTAATAATACGAGTTGGTTCTTTTGCTATGTGTAAGATATCAGCTGAATTAGTGTCTGACTAAGGCAGGTAGTACATACACGTCACATTTAATTGAGAATTTTATGTGATGAAATGGAATCAAAAGTCTACCAATTTCTCTATGTGACCCTGCTTCCAATGGGGCAAGAGAAAGATCCATATCAAAAATTAAATGAAGCCTTGAAGAAGTGAGTTTCCCATGGTTACTCTAGTTTCACAGTGAACCATTGATTAGCTGATTTCCTTTTTAAACTCGGCAGCTTCGGAGTCTAGGCTTTATTCTGCCCCTGTTAACTCATCACCATCCTCCCACATGATTGAACTTGATACATTTCAACTCAGATGGGAAGGAAGAGAAGCAACTGGAAAAAAGGTTGATTTTGAGGGAAAGGAAATAAATCTCAGTTAAGTGAATTAATGTTTTTAAATAGTATTTATCATTGCTGAAAGTATGATTAAGTATGAGACTCAGCAATAGGAACTTGGTAAAGTTGACCAGATCTGTAGCTCTAAAGACAAGGAAGCATTATGTGATATGGGATCTATTGCTGACAGTGATGCAGAATCAGCCTCTGTGCAAGATTGATGCAACATTGCTGGGTCAAGTTAAGAGCCTCCAAGAAAGATTACAATGTCAGAGAAGGTCAAACCAACTAAGGAACTAACTAAGATGGTGGCGCATTTGGACACAGCAGCCTCTCAGGGGCCAACCAAAGGTGCTTTTTTAAAATTTGTTAAATATCTTTTTTACAATGCTGGACGCCAAGAACTTCAGGTTCTGCAGATCTACCCCATCAGTGAATTGCTCGTTGGTGGTGGAGGTGCTGGACTGGGTTCAGACCACTTGCTGCCTGCTACAGGAAGGCATCGAAGGCGATGAAGTTGGTGTGTGAAGGCGGGATGCAGTGTAACCATGGTTGATTGTCTTGGACATTTCTTTTGCAATTGCAAGAGCCTATTGGACATTGATAATGTAAGATGCCGCAGACCTGTTTCCCTTGTTTGGTAGCGCGAGAGACGGCGGGGGAGATGCAAGGCCTCTGTTGTAGTGAGGATTAGGCCTCAAGCTGCAGTCTTGCCTGCTACTGCAGTCCTGGAGAGGACACACCTGAAGCCGTGTAGTGCGGCGTCCGTGCTCGGTTGGGGGGCTGGTCTCGCCTGTCAGTGCTGCCCTCCAGTGTTCAATCAGTGGATTGCGTGTACCTGTGCACTGCCGGGAACAGCACCATCAATTTGTGGGACGTGTCGCTCAGGGACTTAGGCTATATATATGTTTTTATTTTCATGACAATTATTTTATTTTGCTTGCTATTTTGAAAGTGTTGAGTGAGTTTTGCACTTGGCCCCAGAGGAACACTATTTCATTCAGCTGTATTCATGTATGGCTGAATAATAATTAAACTTGAATTTGAATTTGAATTTTGAATTTGAAACTCATCAACAGACTGAATCTGCAGTAACTACAAATTAATTGAAAATTGTTCACACATGCTTTCTTCAAAAGCGAAAACAATATCGTGTATTGAGATATAGTAATGTAAATAAGTACTGTGTTTAGAGGATACTATTACTTCAGCATGTATATATAAGCACACATGCAAGGAGTTCATGCCATTATAAACATCCTTGATGGAAGATTCTGCATCCTGAAGCTATTACAAGTAGAGCTACCAGGACATCAGCTCAGTTCAAGGTTCACTTACAATTCATTTCAGAGACTAACAGAGTTGGGTTGTAATATTTATAAATTGATACAGTAAGAAACCTTACAGATAATATGGGGGCCTATAGCAGGGAGAGATACCAACACTCAATGCATCTAGTAGCCTAAGAGCGTTCAGCTTTCACTTGAGGTATTATTTGGCTGCTGGATAAGGCCTTTCCTGTTGGCTGTGAGTGAGTTAGAGGAACATCTGACCTCCTCCTGACTTCGACTTCTTGTACTCTTGTTTACTCCAGTATGACATAATAAGATTGATGTTATTATGGAATTTTGCCAATATTTTAACTACTTCAGAAATAGACATGTGGATAAGTATTTCTAATTGAATATTTGATGGGCTGAGATCAGGAAGGAGACCTTGACAATGAGCCTGTTTGCTTAGAACAGTTGCCTCTCGCAGTCCATATCTGCATTTGCTTAGAATAAGTCAGCTTTAGTGCAAATACTTTAAGATTTTTATGTAAGGAAAGTAATTCAATCAAATGGCTGTTAGTCTTGAACTCATGGTAGAGAGCTTATTGGTATATGCTGTTGATTGAATGACAATATCAACAAGCAATATTAATACCAAATGGAACACCAGTTTATTGCTCTTTGCCTTCACTGAGTAAAGTTGTTGAATTCACCTGATCAGTCCTGTGTTCTGCAATGAGTATGAGGAATGGTGGTGTGAAATCCTAGACTTCTAACATTTTGTTTTGTGATATCATAACCTTATAATTTTGAGTTCTACAAACAAGATTAGTAGGGCAGAAAAGGCAGGGAACCATGGTAGTATCATGTTCAAAAAGAATCAGGATCACTGTTTGGTTAAATTATTTAATAGCCATGTTCAATGGGCTACCAGTGAGTGCCTGCAGCAGGCGGGACTCCTGCTGCCTTGTGCTCAGAATGCATCTGCTTGCTCTAAGCTTCCCCAGAGCTTACTGTAGTCATTTGTTCAATTTAAAACAGACACTGTCATTGCTTCAAGTTCACAGAAATAGTTCCTATTAAGAGCCCAAATCATCTGAGCGGGAACAGGCAGGCCGCAGGCTTCATTAATAATGCATTGAGGTTTATCGATAGATTTAGACAACTTGTATTTAGAAGTGTTTTCACAAGTGTTTTTACACTGGTTAACTCTATTCTGTCTATCTCTTGATGTAGACATTATATCCAGCAGAGCTGTTTCAGCCAGAGGTGGTCTAAAACCGGCCTAAGCTTTTCCTGTACATTCAGGGCCCAGTTTGACTGACATAAATATCAATATTTGGCATCATATGATCTGTGTTAAGGGAAAAAAAAAGCTGTTTAATTTTAGCTTCACTTTGACATGGAATCTAGTTGGTTAGATTTTGCCAAACTCTGATTGATAAAGTATAATTCAATGTACAGAATATTGTTCTATTTTTGGTGCAGCTGAATAGCAGGTAAGTATGGTGTCACAGTCTGATGCTGTGCAATGAAGTGGCCCTGGAAGTGAATGATAGTGATTTCCTTTGGAACAACATGGATTAATGACGGGTCTCGGCCCTAAACAGCGACTGTTTATTCCTTTCTATAGATGCTGCCTAACCTGCTGAGTTCCTCCACCATTTTGTGTGTGTTAACATGAGCTAATTGTTGTGCGTTGGATACATCAGCATGACCCATGCTAGGAAGTGCCTTGTCCTGCATCTTGAGTGATGCGAAGTGGCTAATATCATGCCTCACTTACTGATTCTGATCCAGATGGGTTCTTAGTCCATGGTATGGTCCGGAGAGTGGGTGCGGTTCAGTGCAAGGGTGAATCACAACCGATGTGATGGTTTGGGGAGAGTTAATGATTGGGGGCTGTGATTGGACAGGTAAAGCTGTCAACCAGATGGGGAGATGCAGAAAAGGCCTATCAAGTGGTGGAGGTTGATAGGGTAACTGTTTTCCAATGCGAAGCATGGTCAGAAGTACGAGGAGCTGGAAGGAGAGTGTAAAACGTAAGAAATAAAAGAGCTGCCCTGCCTCTGCCTGTGTTGCTTGCACTGTCTGAGGATCACACGTGTATAAAACCACAAGCTGGATTCGGGGAAGTGTTGTGCAGTCATGTAATGATATGATTGCCATTGTGTACATGTAGAGCATTAGGAACAAGCAGGACTCTAAAGGCAAATCACAAACCTTGTGGAAATCACTTTACATTCCCACTTTATTTCTGAATTTGTATTTAGCAGCAGACATGCAGTAAATATTTCACTGCATAATAAAATATCTATCAAAAGGTTTTCTCCGAAACATTCACGACGAGGTTCAGTAATCAGTTTGAAAGCCATTCTTTATGACACATCTGCTTGGCTATACCCCTAAGGTATTACTGACATCGTAAGTGTTGGTGGACCCCAGCAACTCAAACTGACCTGCCTTCGTGCTCTAGATCTGAGTCAGATCACCTATCAAAGAATATACCTCTCCAGGCTCAGGCTGACTTCAGGCCAGGTTTTAATTTTAAATCTGACCGAATCTCTACGGGCAGGGGAGCGGGTGATAGTAGAATTCGTGGTGAAGTTTTGATACATATTGGATCTCATTTCAGTTTAAACTGAATGAAGAGAGCTCATGGATGCAAGCTTAGGTTCTGAAAAAGAAAACTTTAAAGGCTTACACAAGAAGCTGGAACTCTTTTCTTGATGTAGGTGCCTATCATAGCCACTAGGCACAATTGTACAGCACATGTAATCTGCAGTAATACAAGCTGCAATGATGAGAAAGATTACTCTATGAGAGCTGCAGAACATCTTACCTTCATCCACTATGCCGCGAGGGTTAAGCAAGCAGATATAACTTTTAATGGATGCCTTTTATCACCAATACTCAGCAATTAAATAATATTCAAAATGATACATGACATGGAGCAGTTTTCTGACAAATACTATTGTAGTTTTTAACCATATTTGTAATTCTCTTGTATATTTAGATTGAACTTTAGAGATACAATGGACCAATTAATCCATGAGATAAGGAAGCACAGAGTTGGGGGTGATGTATTAGCATGGATAGAGGATTGATTAACTAATAGAAAGCATTGAGTTGGGATACATGGGTGTTACTCTGGTTGGCAATC
The DNA here is from genome assembly GCF_048418815.1 of Hemitrygon akajei. Lineage (NCBI taxonomy): Eukaryota > Metazoa > Chordata > Chondrichthyes > Myliobatiformes > Dasyatidae > Hemitrygon > Hemitrygon akajei. The sequence goes on along the minus strand of NC_133127.1, from coordinate 80,251,630 downwards.
AGTGATGAATGGTGTGCTGCAGGAGTCGGTGCTGGACCCGCAACTATTTATGATATATATTAATGATGGGGAAGACGGGACTAATTGTAATGCATCTAAGTTTGCTGATGATACTAAATTGAGTGGAAAAGCAAATTGTACAGAAGATACGGAGAGTCTGCAGAGAGATATAGATAGGTTAAGTGAGTGGGCAAGGGTCTGGCAGATGGCGCACAATCTTGGTAAATGTGAGGTCATCCACTTTGGAAGGAAAAATGGATGATCAGATTATTATTTAAATGGGAAAAAATGCAGCATGCTGCTGTGCAGAGGGATTTGGGAGTGCTGGTGCATGAATCACAGAAGATTGCTTTGCAGGTGCAGCAGGCTATCAGGAAGGTAAATGGACTGTTGACAATGACAGGCTGCAGGAAGTGACCCGGGATCTTGAGCTGAGCACATTGCAAGGAGCATCTCCTCCAGGAGAATAGATGGTTGTAAAGGCACAGGTCTTAGGTCATCACACTCACAGTAATTCATCACATCACCAGTGCCAAGCCCAGTGGTTGCAGCCATTACACGAAGTCAAGAGAGGTGCCTTGGCAAAGTGAAGGAATTTAATTCTCACCTTTTTTCCATCCATTTTCTCTCTCATGTGGTTCAATAGCAATCTGGTAGAGTCTTTTGTAGCATTACTTAATATCATAGCTATTATATTTATAATATTAATACTGGATAATTGTTACCTTCTCTCATTCATGTGCATTTCCCTAAAGTTGTATTTTATACACTTAAGAATTTTGCACTTGTACATTTTGAAAAATGGTTTCATCTTTGCAATTTCTTGTTATTGAATAATGTTGAACATTTTGTACTTCACCATGTGTACATTGTTGAATATAATCTCACTGATTAAAATGTTACAGGCTTTAGTATATTATTGTAAAAAAAAAGTATATTAACATTTGGTTTAAAAAATGAGAAAAGGAAACATATTTAACTGTACTTTGAAATCACAAAATGTTATTAATTTAGCATCAGTGGTTAGCTATTAGAGATTGTAATAAATCTTGTTTGGTTTTTAAATTAACTTTGGGCAAATCTTGTTTGCTGTCAGTATGGGGGAGGGAAATGGAGTGAGCTTCCATATGTGAGACTGTGTTCTCAAGTCAAGATCTAACAAATAGCACTGTTAAGCCTCTGTGTTTTGTATCGCTTGGATCTGATTCCCAGGGCATGAACTCCTCCCCAGCAGCTCCTCTCCAGCTGTTCAGAATATGGCATCCCATGGTAAACCCACCCTACTCTAGGAAATGGTAAATCATCACCTACATCCCAATGCCACCATCCCACCTGATTTTACTGCCACCCAGTCTGTTTTGTCCTTCCAAACGGTTCTGAGGAACACAAAAACAATAATAGCGCTCCAACTAATTTGATGGTGAGGTGTTTATAAACACTTGCTATGTGCAAATTGAGTGCACAGTGCAATGCTGTAGCAACGCCAGCATTCACTGCATTGGCTGTAAAGCACATTGAGACGTGCCTAGTTCGGAAAAGGAACTATGCTAATGAAACTCTATTTTTTCTAGTTCTGTTTGACTTCCTGAGTGCCCTTCAATTGCTCCAAGTACCTTTGGGAAGCCAGTCATATGTCAAAATTGAAGTGACCTCTGTCGATGATCCACCAGTGACAAGTCAAATTTAATGAAGTCGTTTCCCCTGCAGAACAAAACATCATTCACCTGCCAGATTCTGGTCTTCTCTGCCTTTTGACTAGTGCACCACATCTCCCCTGTACATGACTGTATCAGGCTGCCCTCATGAAAATTTAAGACCATAGGTGACCAGGTTCATTATTGATCAAGGCCTTAGGGCCGGGCTCAGTAAATTGTAGATTTGGTGAAATTGAGACAATAAACACCAGCCTCTCCTGATGTTGTTGTAGAGACTATGTGCTCAGATGGATACATCTGGAGTTGCAGAGCCATGCAGCTGTGAAATAGACCAGTCGTGGTTGGTGAATCGCCCTCCTTGGTAATCTCACCCATTATGCCTAGAGCTTATAGACTCCAGTTCCCTCTCCCCACCCTCTCTCCCCCCATTCTCTCTCTCCCCCATCTTTCCCTCTCTCCTTCTCTCCGACTCCCTCTCCCTCTCCCTCTCTCTATCTCCCCATCCCCCTCTCCACTCCCTCTCCCTTTCTTACTCTGCCCATACTCCTCTCCTCGCTCCCTCTCCCCCTCCCTCTCTCTCCCTCCCTCTTTCTCCCTCCCTCTCTCCCCCTTCTCTCCCCCTTCTCTCCCTCTCCCTCCATCTCTTTTCCACCTCCTCTTCCTCTTTCTCTTCTTTTCATGCTAGAATTAGAGTGAGTGAAATGGTGAATGTTTAACATTTTGTCCACTTTTGGTTTGAATTAATATTCAATTTTCACACAAAAAGAATGATCAGTTAAAAACTGCTGGCCTTTTTTAAGATTACAATGGAAATAATTTAGTTATTTGACATGACGAACAGTGGGGAAATCAGTTCTAAAGAGGACGTTAGGGGGCTACAAATGAGACAGAAATAGAACAAATGAGGGTGTATAATGTGCAAAAATAATTAATGATCCACTTTGACAGGTAAAATAAGAAAACATTATCGAAATAGTGAGAAATTACGGAGTTCTGAGATGCAGAGAGATTGGAATTTTAGAGGGTCTCTGTAGGTCACGGTCAACCAAGTTGTCTCTGTGCACACAAGCCAGGACGGTATGGTATGGAGAGCAGGCTGTTGCCCTGCAGCGGGCTCCCCCTCTCCACATAGCTGATGGAAGCAAGGGGAGAGACCAATACAGTTTGAAACCAGCAGTGTCACAAGAGTTACCAGTCAGTATTGAGCGATGTAGGATTGCCTTAGGGACCCTAGATCCGGATTTTTCCGTGGGGTTTAGACCTGAAGCCCTCCCCATGAGTGGGTATAGCTGCAAGACAGCAGAGGATTGAGGTCAGAATTTTCATTCTCCTAGACCAACTGCCACCAATGGCTGGTGAGCCCCATCTGCCCGGAGCAGCTGCTTTTATGCTGCCAGTAACTCACCTTTGTACCTTCTCCTGATAGTCAAAACAATTCCGCCAGGTACAGTTTAGGAAAGGAATTTTGGGAAAGTAGCTAAGTCACGCGTGAAGGCCAGGAACTGGACCTGGTTGTAAGAGGCTAACTGAGATGAGGGCCATTGGGAGCATTTAATGGGTAGTGAGAGCTCATTGATAGCTATTGGATTTATTTATTATTGTCACATGTATCCAGAGATGATGAAAAACTTCTCTTGCATTACTGTTCATACAGATCAAATCATTACACATTGGTTTCAGGTAGAACAAGGTGAAATAATAACAGAAGGCAGAATAAAGTTTAAAAAAACTACAGAGAAACTACAGTGCAGGAAGAGAATAATGTGCAAGATGTTAATGAGGTAGATTGTGAGGTTATGAGTCCATTTGTCGTACTAGGAAGCCAGTCAATAGTCTTACAATATCAAGGTAGAAGCTGTCCATGAGCCTGGTGGCACACTGCTTCAAGTTTTGATATCTTCTGCCTGATGGGAAAGGTGACAAGTGCAAAGGTCAGAGGTGAGTGCAGTATTTGATTGTGCTAGCTGCTTTAGTGGTAGGTGAGCTGGTATTGGGTTAAGTTAAATTGTATCACTAGCATGGAAATCAGTGGGCACTGCGATGGAGTGAAGATGCATTACCAAAAACAGTGGAGCTAATGGACATGGTGTGGAGTATATTGTAACGAAAACAGAAGATTACAAAAATTTAAGAGATTAAGACAGATGTTTAAAGAGGTAGAATGCTGAGAATTTGGGGGGGTGGGGTAGGTCATAATACTTCAGACTCCTGCTTATAAATTGGAATGCCATGAATGCAAAAGGAAGGCCTGTTACAAAGCTATCAGCCACTACAAAGCTGTGCTCTTGCTTATAAGCAACACACACACCATGCTAAAGGAACTCAGCAAATCAGGCAGCATCTATGAAGGGAAATAAACAGTTAATGTTTCCTTCATCAATTTCAGTAGAATCAGCCAATAAACCGAAGTCACAAAAATTGCTGACCTTTCAACCTGGATCTTTAGCTTACATTTTGGTCCTTTAGGATTTTGTACAAGAAAACGTTAACAGGACTAATTAAGCCAAACTGTAAACAGTGATGGGATCTTTTTACCATACGGACATTAAACTAAGGTAGACCAGTCTTGTGTAATGTTTCTTTAAACCCAATCAGGAACAAAATCAGAGCTGACAAGTACAATAATTTCATGCCTCAACCTCCTCTCAACCACACGACAAATTGTTCAGCTGGTCCGTCACATCAAATCATCGCTTGCCGATAGAAACGGATCCCCAGTGCATCAGGACTGATTTAATGCAGTGTTCGTAAAGACCACTGCCACTCATTTGGGTCACAGCAGATACCGTGATGAGCATTCCACAAGAACAAAAGAAGCCAGCAAGCTCAAGAGAAGGATATCTAGCTCATTTAGGACAACGTTCCAGGAACATTCTGGATGTAGGATTCAGTCTCCCAAACTTTTCAGTCTGTGATGAAAATATGCCTCTCCCATCAATATATGGGTTTTGGGAAGTGGCAGAGTGGATGAAGAGCCACTGTTTCCACCCCCAGCCTCACCAAAACTAACGTTAACCACTTGCTTGTGGTTTCTCAGGTACGGGAACTAGTCAGTCAAAAACAACCCTTCAAATTCAGGTGACGGATGAATATTTATATACCTGTTGTATAAATCTGTAAAAATTGTCTTAAAATTAACGCAGATGGATCATTGCACCATGGCAGAAGTGAAGGTATGCCAGAAAGGTGTAAACAATGGCTGACATTAACATATAAATGTGTTAAATTGGCATGGTAGCAATCCAACCTGTGAAGAATGTATTCTCTGTAAAGATATTGTTTGATAAAGAAGTCTCTGTTGTTTAAATAATTCATTTTGGGTTATATGTAAAAGTACGTGAATGCTGTACATCATTACGCCACCACGTAACACGGGTACGTCTCACTAAAAGTAAAACAAAACTAAGCACACGCACCTCCCGGATCCATGTTTTTCTTTCGACTCGTTTTATGTTTTGGGGCTACAGAAGATAAGTGTGGCAGTGAGGAAGTTTTAAACAAACCCGAGACAACTACTTACCTGTTGAAGTGCAATGAGATGTTTTGAGTTAAAAAAAAAGAAGAAAATGGACAAATTCATAGGTTAACAAACAGTGAGTACCAGGTGATAATAATCATAAATGAATAAAAAAGAGCAGAAATGGCAGGCTACTTCAGAAAGATAGATGTGCTTCATTGTGCGACGGATAACTGCTGATGTACACTGAGTGAATTGAGCAGTATTTTAAAGCAAATGGAATATCCAGTGAGAATCGAGTGCCAGTTTTACTGAGTGCTATTGGTAGAAGAGTACACAGTTTGCTTAGAAGTTTAACTACTCCAACCAAGCCAGTCGAAATGAGTTTTGCTGGTATCATGAAAGTAATGCAGGAACATTTAGAACCAAAACCATTGTTGATTGCAGAATATTTTATGTTTCATAAGTGGTATCAAAAGGTGGGATCCATTTCAGCTTACATGGCTGAATTGAAGAGATTGTCTGAGTATTGTCAGTTCAGTGATGGGCTTAATGATACATAACTCATAGCCTTTGTATCATGTTTCCCCTTCACTGCTGCACAGTTTGACAGAGAGGCCTTGAGTCTGGTTTGGGGTGCAAAACATTTCATGGGGAGACTTGACCCCCACACTGACCATCAACCACTAGTGCCCAGTTTCAATCCACAGAAGGGTGTTCCACTGACAGAAGCAGCACAAATGCAGAGATAGGCTCTGGTTCTTGGAGGACACAATTACCAGATCAAATTCATGAGGATGCTGGAAAACGAAATACCTGAAAAGTTTACAAAAGTGGACAATGCTCTTCACATGTTCTCTGTAATGCATATTGAATGTATCCCTATTATAGCAGAGATGATCCAAAGGGAAATCAGAAAAGATCCCACAATATCTCAGGTCTATATGGCTGGAATGTGCAGCAGAAATTCCAATTCTCCCATTGACAAGATGAACTTGCCCTTGATGGAGGTACCTTATGTGGGGATTGAGAGTTGTTATACCATCCAAGCTAAGAGCTGAAGTGTTAGAGGAGCTACATACCAGTCATCTAGGCATGGTCAACATGGAAGTGTTGGCCAAAGCTTTATCTGGTGGCCTGGGATAGATCAGTAGATCAAGCAGCTTTTCATAAACTGTTCAGGGTGCCAACACGTCCAGAAGATGTCAAGACAAGCACATCTCAATCCCTGGGAATGGCCTGCATTGCTCTGGCAGAGGATTCATGTAGATTTTGCCAGACCTTTCATGGGCACAAATTTCTTAGTAGTAGTGGATGTAGCTACAGAGTGGACAGAAGAGTTCCAAATAGCCTCCACTACAACCTCACACACTATTCATGTGTTGAGAAGCCTCTTCTCAAGGACTGGTGTTCCAGAACACGTAGTCAGTGACAATGGACCGTTGTTTGTTGCAGAACAGTTTCAGTTATTCCTGAAAATGAATGGAATGAGACGTATTGCATCTGCACTGTACCACTCAGCTATAAATGGCTTGGTGGAAAGGTTTGTCCAGAGACTAAAGAACTCACTGTGACCAGGACACACGGTACTGACTCTGAATCAGAAGCCCACCAATTTCCATATGGCAATGCAGCAGATTCCACAACTAACAATTCAGCAGCTATGCTGTTCCTGGACCATCCCTCGAGTTCACACTTGGATCTTCTCAAACCCAATCCGAGAAGAAGTATGTAGGACAAACAACTAAGACAGTTTGAGGGCTCCTCAAACCGGAAGTTTGACGTTTCACTCGAGGAGAAGCAGCTCTAGCAAGTGACAACAGAAGTGATCAAAAGTGATTTTCTTCTAAAATTGCACAACAATGTACCTAAGAGAATTGATGCAGTTTTAAAGGCAAATTGTAGTCACACCAAATGTTGATTTAATGTTATTTTTACCATTTACTATACTTTATAATGAGTTTTTGTGATATTAAGAAACTTCTCATTTAATTATTTTTGAAAGCATCTTCACTTTATAGAATTTTTATATGTGCCTAAGACTTTTGCACAGTACCGTATATATATATATATAAGTTAAGATGCATTCTATATTGAGGTGGAGTTTATAGCTAAGCAGGGAGGCGTGCTGCATATTTAGTATTTTGGTAATATTGTATATCGTTTGATTAAGCATTCTTTGTTGTTTAAATAATTCATTATGGATTATATGTAGAAGTACACAAATGGCATACGTCATCACGCTAACACGTCATATGTGAGCACCCAACTAAAATTAAAATGCAACCAAACACCTGCATCTCTCGGTTCTGTATTTTTCTTTTGATTATTTTTATGTATTGGAGTTACAAAACATAACCATTACTTTCACCCTGCACCAAGTGTGTAAGAATTCATTGATTACCATGTTGGCCTCATGTAGAAAGACCTGAGGTGTTTTGAATAAGGGGGAAAAGTTCAGCACTTAGTGGTGTTCAATGTACATTATAAGTCCATAGTTGCTGCTCCACAACATGGCAATGATTCTCCAACAATTCTATACTCAGGGTGCAGGTATCGAACAGATATTTCTTCCAAGATAAAGGATACAAAAAATCTGCTTCTAATACACAATGCCAGGAAGATAGGCATCTTTGCAATATATGATCAGATAGACTTATTTAGGGGATAGGAATGAAAGTAGCCAGAGATTAGTGTGCAGGATGCAGGGTGGGTTAAGGGGCTTTAAGATAAATGACCTGAGGCCTGACCTTCTCACAGTGACACGTCCGAGCAATTGCCCGATTCTCTCATGGTCGAAGCTCCTCTGATGGGATTCAGCTTAACATCAGATGTTCTTGAAATCCAGGTAAATGTCACTTCTGCTTTACATTCGTGTGTCAGCGATGTTATTTTTTAACTTCCATGTTTTGGCTCATACTGTTACATTTGTTTTTTCTGTACTAGTTGCGATTAAACACTATATCAGATCATCGGATCTCTCATATCTTGGATGTAATTACCAGTATGGTCACGAGCAGGAAGTGGTAGTGAATACACTGAAATGGTTAAAGGAATCCACAGCCATCAAACCCATCCTCCCCCCCCCCCCCCCCATTCTGCCATACTGTACATAGACACGTACAAGATGGATATGAACCCTATGGAATAATTCACATTCACATACAGTTTAAAAGGAGAACAAGCTAGTGAAAGTCTGAATCAAGATCTGATCTGAGAAGCAGACATGCCCTCTTCTCATTATTACCATCAGGGAGGAGATTCAGGAGCCTGAAGACCAGCACTCAACGTTTTAGAAACAGCTTCTTCCCCTCTGCCATCAGATTTTTGGATGCTCCATGAAACTAAGAACACTATCTCACTATTATTTCTTTGCACTATTTATTTATTGAAGCTTATAGTAAGTATTTTATGTATTGTGTTGTACTACTGCCACAGAACAACAATTTACTGATGTGTCAGTGTTAATCATTCTGATTCTGAATATTCCTACCAAAGCCGTTTCACGTCCCCAAGGTTAAGTGACTTGAACCGGCCATGTTGTTGTGATTGGGCTCACAGTTCTGCCCACTGCCCAGGTCTGATCAATGTTTGGAATTAAATATTTACCACGTTCAAGGAATTATTCTGTTTGACTGCTGCCAGAGCAGCTGTTATTAAGCAGAAAGATCAAACGTCATATGTACCCTGCTGCTGAACAGACAACATCTTGTTGTGTGAAAAACAAATCATCTCTGCAGTCAAAAGTTGTGAGTTCTTTGGGTGGTCAGAATGCTCTGAAGATTGGATAAATGCTTCTGTTGCAGCTTTCCCCAGCATTCCTGTCTTAAGCAATTGGTGGAGAGCTGTTAACAGGCTTCCCACTTCAGAAGGTTAACTGTTGGCAACAAAAGCAGCGGGGTAGGTTTTCCCTTCGTGGGGCTTGTAGAGGAATGTAGACACTGGGTACATGATGTCTTGAGCTATTTGAGGCCTTAGTTTAGCCGGTGGGATGAGGTGAGAATTCCATCTGTTGCAGAGACAAGCTTGCAGTTCTTCCTGAGGGGAGGGGATTGCAGTTGGGTATGCATGGAAGAGCACTTTTGTCTGATTTTGAACCCCTGCAACTTCTCTGCAAAGGTGTTGCTGTGGAAAGAATTGCAGGAATTAAACCAGAGATTGTGAAGGAGCTGATATTTTCAAGTTAGGCTGGTGCTAGCAGGTGCCTCATGTACCTAAAGCCCTTATTCCTCTTGAGGATAGATGTCATGGAACTGGAATGGACAATTGGAGCAACCACAATGTTTTTTTTTCCAGATAGACCATATGACATGGGAGCAGAATTAGGCCATTCAGCCCATTGAGTCTGTTTTACCTTAAGATCATGGCTAATTTATTTTCCCTCTCAATGCCATTCTCCTGCCTTCTCCCCATAACCTTTGAAGCTGTTACTAATCAAGAACCTATCAACCTTCACTTTAAATATAGCCAGTCACTTGGTCACCATAGCCATCTGTAGCAATGAATTCCACAGATTCATCACCATCTGCCTAAAGAAATGCTGACTAAAGTGAGCCTAAAATAAACATAGAATCATGTATACATGCACGTACACATGTGTGTGATGCCCTAAATAAGCACTTTGAGTTAGTATTCTCCAAGGAGAATGAAAGTGAGAGCAGAGGGGGCAGACTAGAATGTTGAGGTATTTTGAGATAAAGAGAGAGGTGGCATTGGGTTTCTTGAATATTATTAAAGAGGATAAACCAAAGACTTGATGGATATACCTCAGGCTATTGAGGCAAACAAGAGGTAAGATTACAGGGGTCTTAAACAAGATTAAACCTTTTTAACCTCTCTAGCTACAGGTGAGGCCCAGAGGACTAGCAAGTTGCTAATGTTGTTGCTTTGCTCAAAATGGAATTAGGGATAATCCTGAAAATTACAGACCAGTTAGTCTTTCATTAGTGGTAGTGAAGCTGTTGAAGAGGATTCCTAAAGAAAGATTCATGAGCCTTTGGAAGAGTATGGTCTAAATAGAGACAGTCAGCATGTCTTTGTGTGGGGCAAGTCATGCCTTACCAACATGACTTAATTTTCTTTAAGGAGATGGTGAAAATGATCGATGAAGGTAGAGCTGTGGATGTTGTCCACATGGATTTTAGTAAAGTATTCAACCAGATTTCTTGTGGTAGCTTCATCCACAAGAATTGGCCGCTTGGATTCAGAATTGGATAGCCTAGAGAGGACAGAGGGTAATGGTTGATGGCTCTTTCAATGGCTGGAATCCCATGACCAGTGCCATTCTGCAGAGTTCTGTGCTGTTGGTGTTTTATATATAGATATATACAAATGGTTTGGATGAAGATGTAGGTGGGCGGGTTAATAAGTTTGCAGATGACACAAAGGCTGATGGTGCTGTAGATTGTGTAGAATATTGCTATAGGATACAATGGAATATAGATCAACTGCAGATATGGGCAGTGAAATGGTAGATCAAATTTAATCCAGGCAAGCGTGAAGGGTTGCACTTTGGAAGATCAAATGTAAATGTTCATCTTTAATGGAAAGATACATTAGTATTGCTGTACAGTGGAAACTTGGGGTGCAAGTCCATAGCTCCCTGAAAATGGCAGCATAAGTTGACAGAGCAATAAAGGAGGCAAGTTACATGCTTGTATATATATTAGTTGAAGCACTGAGTTCAAGAGTCAGGAAGTTATGTTGCAGCTTTGTAAAACTCTGGTTAGGCCACATCTAGAGCATAATGTTCAATTCTGGCTGCTCCATTATTGAGAACTGTGACAGGTATACCACTTTGGTTACTGTTGTGGAGTATGACCTCACAGAGGAAAACCACAGCAGTCAGGTCTCTGGCGTTGAGTCTGACTATGGGTCAGAAAGGGAAAGGGGGAGAAGAAGCAAGCTTCAGTGTTCGGGGATTTGTTGGTTAGGGGAAGAGAAAGGAGGTTCTGTGGATGAAAATAAGATTCCCAGATGGTATGTTACCTCCTGGGTGCCAGGTTCAGGGATATCTCAGATCGAGTCTTAAGTGGGAGAGTGAGCAGCCAAAAATCATGGTCCATGTCGGTACCAAGGACACGGATAGAAGGGGTGACAAGATCCTGCAAAGTGAGTTCAGGGAGTTAAGTGCTAAGATATAGGACTGGACCTCCAGGGTTGTGATCTCAGGATTGCTACCTAAGTCATGTGTTAGTGAGGCCAGAAATAGGAAGATCATATAGTTTAACATGTGGTTAAGGAAATGGTACAGAAGGGAGGACTTCAGACTTTTGGATCATTAGGCTCTCTTCCAGGAAAAGTGGGACCTGTACAAAAGGGATGGTTTGCACCTGAACTGGAGGGGGACTAATATCCTAGCAGGAAGGTTTGTTAATGCTGCATGGGGGTGTGGTGGTGGTGGTCTAAACTAGAGTTGTAGACGGATGGAAACCAGAGCACCAGAAAAATTAGTGGAGTGATTATGGAGAAAGATGTTGTTAAGCCTACATACAAAGTCACAAATCAAAAGGTTGAGCGTACATTTCAATGGAAGGAGTATTGCAGGAAAGGCGGAAGAGCTTCAGGCATGGTTCAATACATGGAATTATGGCATTGTTGCCATTAGTGAGATTTGGTTGCAGGAGGGGTAGGAATATAAGAAATAAGAAAGGTATGATCACATTAATAGGATTTAATCTCAACCACCCAACAGTCCACGGGATTTAGAGGAGCAAATTTGTAGAGAGATCTCAGACTGTTACAAGAAATATAAGGTTGTGATAGTAGGTGATTTTTACTTTTGACGCATTGACTTAGACTTCTATACTCTAAAAGGATTGGATGAAAAGAGTTTGTCAAGTGCGTTCAGGAAAGTTTCCTTAATCAGTACGTAAGAAATCCCAACTAGGGAATGTGCAATACTAGATCTCTTATTAGGAAATGAGACAGGGTAGGTGATAGAAGTTTTTATAGAGGAACACTTAGCATCTAATGATCATAATGCCATTAGTTTCAAGATAATTATGGAAAGGGATGGGCCTGGTACTCGGGTTGAGATTCTAAATTGGAGAAAAGCCAATTCTGATGGTATTAGAAAGGATCTGGCAAGTGTTGTTTGGAACAGGTTGCTTTCTGGCAAAGGTGTATTTGGTAAGTGGGAGGCCATCAAAAGTGAAACTTTGAGAGTACAGAGTACAAAGCAAGAGTAATGGATTTAGGGAACCTTGGTTTTCAAGAGATATTGAGGTCCTGGTTAAGTACAAGAAGGAGGTGCATAGCAAAAATAGACAGGTAGGAAGAAATGAGGTTTTCGAGGAATATAAGAAATGCAAAGGAATATTTAAGGAGAAAATCAGGAGGGCTAAATGAAGGGCTGTGGTTGATCCAGCAGAAAAAGTGAAGGAAGATCCTTAGGGCTTCTACATATATATTAAGAGCATAAGGGTAGCAAGGGACAAAATTGCTCCTCTGAAAGTTCAGAGAGGTAATCAAAGCAAAAGAGATGGGGGAGATCTTAAGATGATTTTTTGTATCTCTTTTTAATGGAAAGATGGACACGGAGTCTATAGAAGTAAGGCAAAGCGGCAGCGAGGTCACAGACTCGATACAGACTACAGAGGCGGAAGTGTTTGCTGTCTTGAGGCAAATCAGGGTGGATAAATCCCCAGGGTCTGACAAGGTGTTCCCGCAGACCCTTTGGGAGGATAGTACAAACACTTTAGGGGCCCTAGCTGAGATATTTTAAACATCCCTAGCCATGGTGAGGTGCTGTGGGACTGGATGTTGTTACATTGTTTAAGAAAGAATCTTAAAATAAGTCTGGAAATTTAGGCTGGTGAGCCGGACATCGGAAGTAGGAAAGTTATTGGAAGGTATTCTAAGGGACCAGATATATAATTATTTGTATAGACAGTGACTGATTAGCAAGAGTCAGCATTGCTTTGTGTGTGGTAGGTCATGTCTTAACAATCTTATAGAGTTTTTTAAGGAAGTTAACAGGAAACTGATGAAGGCAATGCAGTGGATGTTGTCTACGTGGACTCCAGCAAGGCTTCTGACAAGGTCCCAGTCAGGAACGGGGCCGGATGGACCCAAACGCAGGACGCAGACACTGAAGTACTAGGGGGAGGACAGGATGGGGATGCCATGGAATTTAAGGGTAGAGCTGGGGTTCAGGTAGATAGAGTGTCAGGCAGGCAGAGCGGAGCGGGCTCCCGGAGTTCCGGCAGGCAGAGCGGAGCGGGCTCCCAAAGTTCAGGCAGGCGGAGCGGAGCGGGCTCCCGAAGGTCAGGCAGGCGGAGCGGAGCAGGCTTCCGGAGTTCGAGTTCAGGTAGACAGGCTCCTGGGGTTCAGGTAGACAGACAGGTCCCCAGGGTTCAGGCAGGCAGGCAGACAGACCGACAGACAGGTCCCCGGGGTTCAGGCAGGCAGGCAGGTCCCTGGGGTTCAGGCAGACAGACAGACAGGACCCCGGGGTTCAGGCAGGCAGACAGGCAGACAGACAGGTCCCCAGGGTTCAGGCAGACAGACAGACAGGACCCCGGGGTTCAGGCAGACAGGTCCCCGGGGTTCAGGCAGGCAGGTAGACAGGCTCCCGGGGTTCAGGCAGGCAGACAGACAGGTCCCCGGGGTTCAGGCAGGCAGACAGACAGGTCCCTGGGGTTCAGGCAGGCAGACAGGTCCCCGGGGTTCAGGCAGACAGACAGGTCCCTGGGGTTCAGGCAGGCAGACAGGTCTAGGTGGCTAGATAAGCTGGCGGAAAGCCCTCCCTGGGCGGGCCACATATATCCCGGGTAGGGCTGCCTCCAAGGCGGAAACACAGGAGGCCTGGGCACAACGCGGACCTCTAGGTGGGTGCAGGGCACAATCCCAGGGTTCGGGCGGAAGAGGAGGACAGAACCACCGCCGGGCAGCAGCAGACCGGCCGGATCTGCCCGACGGAGGCAAGGGGTAGGAACAGACATAGGTCCAGGGTGACCAACACAACAGTCATGATAACAGGAAAATTGGGAAAGGCCGGCAGACAGCGCGACCGCGCGAACAACACAAACTAGCGGAGAAGCGGGACCAGCGCATGGGAAGAAAGGTGGGGGAGTGGACCAACCTGGCAGTACTGGTACGGGGCAGAGAAGCATGATGAGGAGTAGATCTGAGCCCAGGCGGGATCACAGAATGCAGAGACGAGTTCAGAGCCGGCGGAGAAACAGGAAACAGAACAAAACGACCACCCGCCTGGTCCCAGTCCCTTATAAACACCTGCAGCTCAATGAGTCACAGGTGCGCCTCCTTGAGCCAGGAGGGTCCTAACTAGATCACGGGTGATGGGAGGGGCAACTGCAGGACCTGGAGTCTGGAGCCCTCGGACCGGATCGAGACCCAGAACGCGGTTCCGGACCGGACCGGACCCTGACAGTCCCGCATGGGAGGTAGGTCAAGAAGGTTCAGTCATTTGGCACTCAAGATGAAGTAATAAATTGGCTTCATGGGAGAAGCCAGAGTAGTAGTAGATGGTAGCCTCTTTAACTGAAGGCCTGTGACTAGTAATGTGCAACAGAGATTGGAGTTGGGTCCTTTGTCGTTTGTCATCTGTATCAATGATCTGGATGATAATGTGGTATACTGGATCAGCAAATTTGCAGATGACACCAAGATTGGGTTGCAGTAGATAGTGAGGAAGAACCAGAATCTGAATCAGAATCAGGTTTATTATCACCAGCACGTGACGTGAAATTTGGTAACTTAGCAGCAGCAGTTCAATGCAATACATATCTAGCAGAGAGAAAAAAAAGTTAAATAAAAAATAATAATAAATAAACAAGTAAATCAATTACATATATTGAATAGATTTTTTAAAAACGTGCAAAAACAGAAATATTGTATATTTTTTAAAAAGTGAGGAGGTGTCCAAAGCTTCAATGTCCATTCAGGAACTGGATGGCAGAGGGGAAGAAGCTGTTCCTGAATCACTGAGTGTGTGCCTTCAGGCTTCTGTACCTCCTACCTGATAGTAACAGTGAGAAAAGGGCATGCCCTGGGTGCTGGGGGTCCTTAATAATGGACGCTGCCTTTCTGAGACACCACTCCCTAAAGATGTCCTGCGTACTTTATAGGCTAGTGCCCAAGATGGAGCTGACTAGATTTACAAACGTCTGCAGCTTCTTTCAGTCCTGCGCAGTAGCCCCTCCATACCAGACAGTGATGCAGCCTGTCAGAATGCTCTCCACGATACAACTATAGAAGTTTTTGAGTGTATTTTGCTGATGTGCCAAATCCCTTCAAACTCCTAATAAAGTATAGCCACTATCTTGCTTTCTTTCTGACTACATCAATGTGTTGGGACCAGGTTAGATCCTCAGAGATCTTGACACCCAGGAACTTGAATCTGCTCACTCTCACCGTTTCTGATCTTTCCATGAGAATTGGTATGTGTTCCTTCATCTTACCCTTCCTGAAGTCCACAATCAGCTCTTTTGTCTTACTGACATTGAGTGCCAGGTTGTTGCTGCAACACCACTCCACTAGTTGGCATATCTCTCTCCTGTACGCCCCCTCATCTCCATCTGAGATTCTACCTACAAAGGTTGTATTATCAGCAAATTTGTAGATGGTATTTGAGCTATGCCTAGCCACACAGTCATGGGTATAGAGAGAGTAGAGCAGTATGCTAAGCACACACCCCTGAGGTGCACCAGTGTTGATCATCAGCAAGGAGGATATGTTATCACCAATCCGCACAGATTGTGGTCTTCCAGTTAGGAAGTCAGGAATCCAATTGCAGAGGGAGGTACAGAGGCCCAGGTTCTGCAACTTCTCAATCAAGATTGTGGAAATTATGGTATTAAATGCTGAGCTATAGTTGATGTACAGCATCCTGACATAGGTGTTTGTGCTGTCCAGGTGGTCTAAGGCTGTGTGGAGAGCCATTGAGATTGCATCTGCTGTTGACCTATTGTGGTGATAGGCAAATTGCAATGGGTCCAGGTCCTTGCTGAGGCAAGAGTTCAGTCTAGTCATAACCAACCTCTCAAAAGCATTTCATCACTGTAGATGTGAGTGCTACCAGGTGATAGTCATTAAGGCAGCTCATGTTATTCTTCTTATGCACTGGTATAATTGTTGCCTTTTTGAAGCAAGTGGGAACTTCCACCCGTAGCAGTGAGAGGTTGAAGATGTCCTTGAATTCTCCTGCCAGTTGGTTGGCACAGGTTTTCAGAGCCTTACTAGATACTCCATCAGGACCTTCCACCTTGCAAGGGTTCATCCTCTTTAAAGACGGTCTAACATTAACCTCTGAGACAGAGATCACAGGGTCAATGGGTGCAGCAGGGATCTTCACAGCTGTAGTTATATTCTCCCTTTCAAAGCTGGCATAGAAGGCTTTGAGTTGATCTGGTAGTGAAGCATCACTGCCATTTATGCTATTGGGTTTCGCTTTGTACAAAGTAATGTCTTGCAAACCTTGTTGTCGTACATCCCATGTCCCCTCCAACCTCGTACAAAATTGTCTCTTCACCCTTGAAATAGCCCTCTGCAAATCATACCTGGTTTTCTGGTATAGACCTGGGTTACCAGACTTGAATGCCACAGATCTAGCCTTCAGCAGATGACATACCTCCTGGTTCATCCACGGCTTTTGGCTTGAGAATGTACAGCAAGTCTTTGTAGGCACACCCATCCTCACAGGTTTTAATGAAGTCGGTAACAACTGCAGCATACTCATCCAGGTTCGAAGATGAATCCCTGAATACAGTCCAGTCCACCCATTCAAAGCAGTCCTGTAGGCGCTCCTGTGCTTCCCTTGTCCATACCTTCTTAATCCTTACTACTGGTGCTGCAGTCCTCAGTCTCTGGCTATACTCAGGGAGTAGAAGTACAGCTGGGTGATCAGACACCCCGAAGTGAGGACATGGAGTAGCACGGTAGGCATTCGTGATGGTGGTGTAGCAATGGTCTAGTGTGTTGTTTCCTCTGGTATTGCAAGTGATCCGTTGATGGTAATTGCTTAGGGATATTTTTCCAGACTGGCCTGGTTAAAATACCCCAAAATGATGGTGAAGGTGTTAGGGTGCGCTGTTTCGTGCACGTTGATCCCGTTGCTCAGATCATCTAAAGCCTGATTGACATTGGCCTGAGGTGGAATGTAAACTGCTACCAGAATGATCCCAGAAATCTCCCTTGGCACTTTACTGCTACATATTCCAGGTCTGGTGAGCAGAATTGGGACAGCATTGATATTTGTGCACCAAGAAGAGTTGATTATAAGGCATACTCCTCCAACTCTGCTTTTGAGAGACTCTATAGATCTATCCTGATGGTGTATAGTAAACCCGTCAATCTGGATCGCTGCATCCAGTATGGAAAGGGTTAACCAGGAATCCATGAAACAAAGGACACACGCAGTCCTAATGTCCCTCTGATTCAGCACCCTGGCTCTGAGATCATCGATTTTATTCACCAGAGACTGCGCGTTCGCCAGAAAGATCGTCGGCATTTCCTTAAACGCACTTGTAATCCTGATCTACACCCCCACTTCCTCCGAGGTGTCCTCCGTGGGCACTTCCAACCACAATTGGCATTGTTTTCATCGATTTTAAGCAGAGATAGTTTGTTTAAACACACTAAGACATCTTTGTTGACTGTACTGACCTTGGAAGCAGTCGTGCTTTTTTAGCTGTATCAGGCTGGAACGGGAATACTTAATCATATCCATTGAGAGTACTGCTGCTACTTGAGTCACGCCTAGGCATCCTGGAAGACTATCAAAGCTTGCAGCAGGATTTGGACCAGCTGGAAAATGGGCTGAAAAATGGCAGATGGAATTTAATGCAGACAAGTGTGAAGTGTTGCACTTTGGGAGGACCAACCCGGGTACTGTAGCTCTTACACAGCGACAGGTGGGGCACTGAGAAGTTTGGCAGGACAAAGGGTTGTCGGAATACAGATCAATAATTCCTTGAAAATGTTGTCACAGGTAGACTGGGTCATAAAGAAAGCTTTTGGCACATTGTCCTTCATAAAGCAATGTATTGAGTACAGCAGTTGCAATGTTCTGTTAAGTTCTATAAGACGTTGATGAGGCCTAATTTGAGGTACTGTGTGCAGTTTTAGTCAACTACCTACTGAACATGAATAAGATTGAAAGACTGCAGAGAAAAGATACAAGGACGCTGCTGGTACTTAAGGACCTGAGTTACAGGGAAAGTTTGAATAGGTTAGAACTTTATTCCCTAGAAAGTAGAAGATTCAAAAGAAATTTGATAGAGGTTCACAAAATTATGAGTGATACAGATAGTGTATATGTAAGCAGACTTTTTCCACTGAGGTTGTGTGAGACTTCAGCTAGAGGTCATGGATTAAAGGTGAAAGCTAGAATGTTTAAGGGGAACATGAAGGAGGACTTCTTCATTCAGAGGGTGGCGAGCGCAAGTGGCGCAATTTTAGAGAAGTTTTTTTAGGTACAAGGAAGGGAAGGGTACGGAGAGCTACAGTCCAGGTGCAGGTCGATAGGACTGGGCAGATTAATGGCTTGGCACTGTTTAGATGGGCCGCAGGACCAGTTTCTGGGCTGTAATGTTTTCAAGTCAAGTCAGCTTTTATTGTCATTTCGACCATAACTGCTGGTACAGTACATAGTAAAAATGAGACGTTTTTCAGGACCATGGTGTTATATGACACAGTACAAAAAACTGGACTGAACTACGTAATAAAAAAAAACAACACAGAGAAAGCTACACCAGACTACAGACCTACACTGGACTGCATAAAGTGCACAAAAACAGTGCGGGCATTACAATAAATAATAAACAGGACAGTAGGGCAAGGTGTCAGTCCAGGCCGGGTATTGAGGAGTCTGATAGCTTGGGGGAAGAAACTGTTTCATAGAGACTCTATGTGCAGACAGAGACTGTTGGATGCCTGGAATGAGTTGCCAGGTGTAGTGATAGAGGCAGATATGGCAGGTAAGTTCTAGAGTATCTTAGATGAGCAGATGAATTTGCAGAGAATGGAGGAATATGGCACGTGCAGGCAAACGGGAAGCGATTGGCACAACATTATGGCTCAAAGGCTATGTTCTGTCTTCTGTGTCCTTTGTTCTATATAAATCTAAAAATTCCCATCCCATGCATCACTTGCAAACGGTCGGCTTGGTCACATCCTGGTAACTTGCTCTTCTCAAGCAAATGATAGGCAAAGCAATCAACCCAGATGGTACTTGCAGAAATGTACTTGTCAGCCTTCTCACAGGAATTTTGCTCAAAATCTGATGTACATTTGTGATGAAGCTAAATCTTAAATTATATTGTGTGGCCATTACTAGTAATTGCATGAATGTTTGGGGATAACATCAATTTTACAGAACACATGAAAAGAACGATTTGTTAGGGCCTGAGGCACTTTAATATTATTAACCTGCTTGCTAAATTTATTAGGAATGAGCAAATAGTTCAGAACTGAAAGGTCCCTAGTAAGGGAATGTATTATCTATGATCTTTGTCAGTGAATATACTGTATACCAGGTGGTTATTGTCATTTCACTCAGATTTGGTTTGGATTTTAACAGCTGATTTATGCAATACCAAGTTCTGGCAAAGCCAAAATTGCTTTTCACCAAGATAAAATTTGCAGTATTAATGCTTCAATAGTTTTGTTTGTTATCCAATGCCAATCTTGATTCAGCCAGAAGTACAGTCCAATGCTTATTTGCGTTACTATTATGGTTCTCAGATTGTCTGATTTTAAATAGCTTAGGAACATTGTCATCCCACTTCTAACTAAACATGGTTCACGTGCCAAGTGTAGAACGAGCACTACTCAACAGCACGCGTTTTATTCCTTGCTGTATGCATAACCTCTTTTCTACTCATTCAAGAAAGACAAGCTTCACAAGCAAGGATGAAATTGGATGGGAAGAAGAACCTAACAGTCGGGTCACAAAGATGGTGCAAAAGTGATAAAATAGTGCGATATTGTCAGAAATGAAAAACATGATTCCTTTCCTACTGACAATTCTCCGTTGAATACTTCTGTGTGTTCCTTCAATGCCTCTTGTAGACAAGTGCTCCCGCCAATCAAATGCACTTCATGCCAGCTGAGTTTAAGCTGCTCCACAAGTGGCCCAGAAGTTCTGGTTTACTGCCTTTAACAATATACAGTGGAAATTTCTTTCTGTTTGTTAATGTGTTCTCTCTAACACGTACCACTCCCCTCACTGGAACAACCTCAGCAATGTAAGTCTTTAAAATCAACCTTGCCCCTTCTGGGGTGAGATGCTGGAATTTCTCCTTGTAAGCTGTCTCTGACACCAGTGATTCTGCAGCACCCGTGTCCACCTGCATCCTCAATGTGGCCCCATCCAGCTGTAATTCACCCAGTCTTTGTGTCCTGAAACAGATAAAGCACGCAAAGCTTCTTCAACCACAGAGTGAGAGTCACTCAGTCCATCCTCAGTATGCTCCATCTTGTTTATATTTATTTTTAATTTTCCAAAAGTCGTTTTGTTTTATTACAGTGTTTTTAGTTGAGTATGTCCTTTTACTTTTACAGGCTTGTTCAATGTTTCCCTTTTTGCCACAGGTTCAGCAATCTAAATCCTTATACCAGCATTCTTTTGCAGACTGATTAGTTTTTCCACAGCAATAACATTGATTTTAAATAGGAATCTTATTCTTAAAGTCAGTAAAAACTTTATAAACTTGGGAATGTTAATCGCTATGCCACTTTAGCTGCCATCTCCATAGATGCACTAATCTCAAATGCTTCTGTAATGTTAGTCTGTCTTCTGTAAACAAACATTTCTGAATTGCCTCGCTACGTAGACCATATACGAGTCTATCGTGTAACATGTCATTCAGCGACTGCCCTAAATCACTCTGGTCCATTAGTTGCTTCAGCACTGCCACAAACTGTGAAATAGACTCACCTTCCTCTTGATTCCTTGTATGAAATCTAAACCTCTCAGAAATAGTCAAAGTAGGTGAAAAGTGGCCCTTTAAAATGTTAACTATCGCCAGGCTTAGTAGGTTGCTCTAGTCTGCGTAATAAATTAAATGTTTTTGCACCCGTCACAACCAGAAAAGTTGGAACACATCTGAAATTTGATTTGACAGTGCAAAATATTCAAATCTTTCAGTATATGAACTCCATTGCTCTGTCACAAGGCCCCATACTTCCAAACATTATCACTATTTTCAAAAACAATCATGTTCCAGAAAAGTTGACTCATCTTATCCATCTCTCTCTGCCTCTCTTATTTGTTTTATTTACCCATCTCATTTGCATTCTCTCCCCTCGAATTCTTCACTCACCGTGTTTCCTGCAGCCATTTTCTTTTCGCTCACCCACATTACACAACAGTACACCGCCAGGGTTACACATGGACTTTATCATCAAAGGAAACTAGACAATAAATATCACGTGAGGACTTGTCACCTCGGTTGTTATGCTTGCTTTTTTACAGGGAAGCTGAGTGGCTGTGAAACACACGAGAGATGGAGAGATGGGGACAATCGTGCAGCTGTTTATTTTTCTTATAAGTCATCTACCCAGAATGCCCTCTCACATTACGTTCAGTACATAACACACAGGGAAGCTCAACAGCAACCCATAAGGTCAAAATATACATGGATACATACCACCAGCGAACTGCAGAGTGAAGTGGATTGAAATGCTTCTCCAGTGAGCCTTACTCTCACTTTAAACTCTGCTTCTGATTTTGGATTCAGGCTGCATTTACAGCAGAATACAACACTGGTGCATAGTAAAAATGCTTTGTATCAACACACCACTTGAGGTGTAAGTGTGTTATAACCGTTCATGTTGGGCTATTTCAATTAGAGGCAATTAAATACAGCCTATAGTTGCCGTATCTAAAGGGATCAGTTAGAGTGGATAACAAAGTCCATGAGCTACAATAGCCCCATTTTCTTTCTCAGTGGGGCTACTGCCACTTTCTACACATCTGCAGCAGAGTTTCCCACCTATTTGAATAAAGACATTAAAACTGGGCCCATGGGGCAAGGGTGAGTGGTTTTGCCACTTGTAGAACCATAGTCCAATCTTAAAATACTAATATGCATTGTGCAAAACAAAGGCTTCATTTATTGGTGCCCGAGGTTGAGGAAGTTAACCTGTCCGCCACTGTCCATGTTACAAAGAAACACTATCGTAGGTCTAGGAAGGTCATTCCTTCTCCTTTGGGCCAATGCTCCACCACCTTCTCAAAGGCTATCAAGGATGCTTGGCAAATCCTGGCCCACTGGTGTCTCCTGCATACTGAAAAATGATTAAATAAATTAATAATGGATACTTCAAAACTGGTATTGCTAGATTTTTGATAGGGAACAGCCTTAAAAATAATGAAATCAAGAGAGAGAACTTGAGTTAATATTAGGCTAGCTCCAAACCCCTCGGGTGAACTGAGCGTGATGTGGATGGAGCAATAAGGGGTGAGTGGGGTCTACATTCTTTCCGTTTCTGTGCAGATAGTGGGAGGTGTTCCAGCTGTTTGTCTAGTATTTGTTGGAAGGTGGAAAGGCTTCATAAGCAACTGCAATGTGGCAGACTAATGACACAGAGAGAATTTCAGGCAAGTACGGGCCAGGATGGGCCCTAGTATGAACCTGGTTGGAGTGGTGAGGAGAGAGCCCTTAAGGTGTGATTGGGATAGCTGAGCAACAGGAGAAAACTTCAGTTGCTGGGGATTGCTGGTAGGAAGAGAATTGATGGAGGTCTCTGATTAGCACCAGAGGTTATCATTAATAGATGAGATTAGGGTTTGTGGCCAGTGGGTGCGGACCTGAGCAAGAAATTGCTGGTACGATTTTCCAGCAAGTGTTCAAAACAATTCTGCACTTATAAACTGTGACAGGGATCTGTCACTCCAAAACTAATGAAGACCCCAAATGGCTGCAACTGTGTATGTCCAACACACTGCATCGGCTTGTGTAAAGCACGCACAATTCTCACTTGCATTTTATTTTTCAGAAATCCTGGATCTTAGAAATCTGCCATTGCATCATCCAACTTGTAGCCAGTGGTACTTCTCCCGTCTGCTGTACTTCTCAAGATCCACAGCCAGGATGGGAGGCATTGTGAAACTAAAGTGTCCAAGGGTTGAGCCTCAAGTAAAATTGAGGCAGCACCCCGGATATATAGATCAGGCATTACATACAATTTTCACAATTCATAGGCTCCATCTTTTGCCTTAAGGTTTAATCCTTAAGTCCAGTTATTGCATTGAAATGAATAAAAAAGGTGTCATTGTGACACGAATCATCAGGATTCAGATATTTTAAAGGAATCGAATATGAAAAGAGGAGCCGCAGAAACCTTTATACATAAAGCAGCTCAGTAACCTTACAGATTTTTTGAAACTATTGTTTCCAGTGTTGCAAAGACTTTACAATACTGTGAATATTAGAAAGTGCAACACAGACACCTAGTGATAAAAAAGGAGCATTGAACCTGTAACATTGCGTGCCGTCCTGCCTTTGCCTCTCATCTCATGTGAGTGGGAACCTGTCACATTCAAACTCTGCTTTTACCCTGCTGCATGTTTCAACAACAAAATAGAAATGATATCACTGTATTAAAATACCATTTTTAAACCTTTGAAGCATGAGAATAGATCATCAATATTATGCATGATAATGATAATTTAAGATACAACATACTTTATACAAGTCATCAGACTAATAAAAATTCTTCTGTCCTTTGAGCTTTCTGAAGGGACCATTTACTCTTCCATCTATTCATTCTTAGCATTTTAACAAGGTAACCATACAAGATGCAATACCTGCTGTTTTGCCGCCTTTCCTGACATCAGGACCCTTAAAAGTCTTTCCAGGTGAACAACAATTTACTGAAACTTCTTTCACTTGTGTGTACTGGATTCAATACTTCTATACTGAAAAAAAACAAATATACAGTGGGTAACCTCTTCACAGAACACCCCAGTAGTGATAAAAATTGATCCAAAATAAAAGCATAACAATTGCTGCCCGCCTGTGACCCCCAAAAGGAGTGTGTTACATGCTCATGGCTCCAATGATTGCTCCAAAGAGCCAAATTCCTTATTTTGACCCTTTATCAGCAATTAGAAAACATACAACTAAGCATTTTTGAGCGTTATCTCAGCGGTTAGCAAAGATATAATCTCCACTGGCCCAAGCTGTAAAACTGCCACAAAATAAACAAGAATACATAACTTGTCCTCTTCCTTTTACTACGATTCCACTAATGTGACTAGTTACCGTAATAAACATAATCAACACACATGCATTGAGTATATGCCTCCTATAGCCTGCAATAGTGATCTTGAAGTTACAGTTACCTCATTCCTATTTACATTCTGACCTCAGTCCTTGTCCTCCTATCCTGCTCAAATGAAGCATAACATAAGCTTGAAACACAGTACCTCATCTACCAATTGGACCTGTTACAGCCTTCCAGACTCAATGCCAAATTCAACAGTTTTGGCTGATGAGCCAAGCCAGCCTTCAGGGTTTCTTTTTCTCCCTCTTCTAACAAATTCCAGTTTCATTAGTTGATAAAAACAACACACACAAAATGCTGGTGGAACACAGCAGGCCAGCCACTGGGAGATCCTGCTTTTTCTGGTGGCGTAGGTGTTCAGTGAAACAGTCTCCCAGTCTGGTCTCATCGATATATAAAAGGCCACACCTCACACGGGTGAGACCCGACGCAGACTGGGAGACCGTTTCGTGGAACACCTACGCTCGGTCTGCCAGAAAAAGCAGGATCTCCCAGTGGCCACACATTTTAATTCCACGTCCCATTCCCATTCTGATATGTCTATCCATGGCCTCCTCTATTGTCAAAATGAATCCAAACTCAGGTTGGAGGAACAACACCTTATATACCGGCTGCGTAGCCACCAACCTGATGGCATGAACATTGACTTCTCTAACTTCCGTTAATGCCCCTCCTCCCCTTCTTACCCCATCCCTGACATATTTAGTTGTTTGCCTGTTCTCCATCTCCCTCTGGTGCTCCCCCCCCCTCCTTTCTTTCTCCTGAGGCCTCCCGTCCCATGATCCTTTCCCTTCTCCAGCTCTGTATCACTTTCGCCAATCACCTTTCCAGCTCTTAGCTTCATCCCACCCCCTCCGGTCTTCTCCTATCATTTCACATTTCCCCCTCCCCCCACTACTTTCAAATCTCTTACTATCTTTCCTTTCAGTTAGTCCTGACGAAGAGTCTCGGCCCGAAACGTCGACAGTGTTTCTCCCTATAGATGCTGCCTGGCCTGCTGTGTTCCACCAGCATTTTGTGTGTGTTGTTGTTTGAATTTCCAGCATCTGCAGATTTCCTCGTGTTTGTTCATTAGTTGATCTTGCTTTTACCTCCCCCAGATATTCTTCCTGTTGCTTTTCAGTCTTTGCCACCTCATTCACCTGGCACTTCCACCTTATGCGTCGTTTTTTTCAGCAGGCTGCAATCATCACAATAAGTCAGTCGGTGGTGAGGCAGAGTGGGGTTTAAATAAGCTCAGTGTCCTTTGGAATGATTTGGTAGGCTGCAATCATAACGATCTCTTAGGCACTCAGCAGGGACCAATAAAAAGAAACGAGGTGTAAGCAGAGCGGTCATTGTTGGAGTGGATAGTGTTAGAGTGGTCAGGCTTTGGCTCCACAGGCTGGAACTTAAGCTTGAGAAGTTAGAAGTGTAGGCAGGATGGTATTAAGGCAATGGAATGTTCCTTCTGTGAGGCATGGGATTTCAAGTACCTAAGAGTCAGAGCATTATTCCCCTGTGGCCATTTCTCTCAGCAACAAGTGTACCCCTTTGGATACTGCTTGGGGGATGGTCTATCAGAGCACAGCAGCAGCTGCCAGGCAGTAGTGCTATGGCCAGCTCTGAGGCTCAGCAGGGAAGGGTAAAGTCAGGCAGTGTGATAGTCAGAGGAGATTCAATAGTTAGTCAGACAGGAGATTCCATGGCCGTGAACAAGACACCGGGATGGTGTGTTGCCTCTCAGATGTTGAGGTCTAGGATGTGTCACAGCAGCTGCAGAAGATCCTCAAAAGGCCAGAAGTCATGGTGCACATAGGTAGACAGGGAGAAGAGGTCTTGCTCGGTGAGTACAGGGAGTTAAGGAAGAGGCTAAAGAGCAGGGCCTCCAAGGTAGTCATCTCTGGATAGTTCCCAGTACCACATGCTAGTTAGGACAGGAATAGGATGATAGTATAGATGAATGAGTGGTTGAGGAAGTAGTGCAATGAGCAGGGGTTCAGATTTCTGGATCATTGGGATCTCTTCTGGGGATGGCATAACCCATACAAAAATGATGGGTTACACCTGAACCAAGGGAGACCAATATCCTTGCGGGCTGGTTTGCGAGAGCTGTTGGGTAGGGTTGAAACTAATCTAGCAGGGGAGTGGGAACTGGAGTGATAGGGCTGAGGATGGGGCAGTTGGTATAAAAGTCAGTGCATTATGTAGTTATACTGTGAGGGAGGACAAACAGTGGAAAGCAGCCAGTGAAGGAGTGGAGAGTTGAGGCTTCGACGAGAAGAGGCGGAGGACGAGCTTGTTCCCAGTTAGTCTTTGCAATGCCTCCTGAGATGGTGATGTGCCTCTCCTGTGAGATGTGGTAGTCTTGGGGGATCTCCCCTCTCCCGCAGAGTCACATCTGCCAGAAGTGCTTGCAGCTGGGTGATCTGGAAGACCGTGTGAGGAATCTGGAGCAGCAGCTGGATGACCTTCGACTCATAAGGGAGAATGAGGTAATCATAGATTAGAGCTACGGGAAGGTAGTCACACCTAGGCTGCCGAAAGCAGGTCGTTGGGTGACAGTCCGAGGGGGGAAAGCGAAGGTGAGTAGACAGGTAGTGCAGAGCACCCCTGTAGCCATTCCCCTGAATAATAAGTTTACCGTCCTGGATGCTGTTGGTGAGGACGACCGACCAGGTGTGAGCCACGGTGGCAGGGCGTCTGGCACTGAGTCTGACCCTGTGGTGCAGAAGGGTGGGACGGAGAAGAGGAGAGCTGTTGTCATTGGGGATGCCATAGTCAGGAGAGCAGACAGGAGATTTTGTGGACATTCAATGTCTGTAGTGAGATGCTGAAGATGTTCTATAGGTCAGTTGTGGAGAGCGCCCTCTTCTTTGTGGTGGCGTGTTGGGGAGGAAGCATTAAGAAGAGGGACGCCTCACGTCTTAATAAGCTGGTAAGGAAGGCGGGCTCTGTCGTGGGCAAAGTACTGGAGAGTTTAACATCGGTAGCTGAGCGAAGGGCGCTGAGTAGGCTACGGTCAATTATGGATAACTCTGAACATCCTCTACATAGCACCATCCAGGGACAGAGAAGCAGTTTCAGCGACAGGTTACTATCGATGCAATGCTCCTTAGACAGGATGAAGAGGTCAATACTCCCCAATGCCATTAGGCTTTACAATTCTACCGCCAGGACTTAAAAACTTTTTAAAAGCTATTATTAATGCTTTTTGAGATGGTGATTTAGATGAATATCATATTTTTTTACTGAGTTAAGTATTGTATGTAATTAGTTTTGCTACAACAAGTGTATGGGACATTGGAAAAAAAGTTGAATTTCCCCATGGGGATGAATAAAGTATCTATCTATCTATCTATCTATCTATCTATGAGAAGGAAACCCGCATGGTTTGTTGCCTCCCGGGTGCCAGGGTCTGGGATGTCTCTGACCGGGTGCGTGACATCCTGGTACGAGAGGGAAAGCAACCAGAAGTCATGATACATGTTGGGACCAACGACATAGGCATGAAGAGGGATGAGGTCCTGAAGTGTGAGTTTCGGGAACTAGGCAGAAGGCTGAAGAACAGGACCTCAAGGGTGGCGTTCTCAGGATTGCTGCCAGTACTACATGATAGTGATGGTAAGAATTGGAGGAGATGGCAGTTGAATGTGTAGCTGAGGAGTTGGTGCAGGGGGCAGGGTTTTAGATTTTTGGACCATTGGGATCTCTTCTGGGGAAGGTGGGACCTGTACAGATTGGACGGGTTGCACCTGAACTCGAGGGGGAGCAATATCATTGCAGGTAGGTTTGCTAGCATGGTTCGGGAGGGTTTAAACTAATTTGCAAGGGGGATGGGACCCGGAGCGATAGAGCAGTAAAAGAAGTGCATGGAGTAAAGCCAGATCTAACATATAGAGAGGCTTTGAGGAAAGAGAAACAGAATAAAGGGTGTAAAGGTAATAAGGTAGAAGGGCTAAAGTGTGTGTACTTCAATGCAAGAAGCATCAGGAACAAAGGTGATGAACTGAGAGCTTGGATACATACATGGAATTATGATGTAGTGGCCATTACGGAGACTTGGCTGGCACCAGGGCAGGAATGGATTCTCAATATTCCTGGAGTTCAGTGCTTTAAAAAGGATAGAGAGGGGGGCAAAGGGGGATGAGGGGTGGCATTACTGTTCAGGGATACTATTACAGCTGCAGAAAGGGTGGGTAATGTAGCAGGATCCTCTTTTGAGTCAGTATGGGTGGAAGTCAGGAGCAGGAAGGGAGCAGTTACTCTACTGGGGGTATTCTATAGGCCCCCTGGTAGCAGCAGAGATACCGAGGAGCAGATTGGGAGGCAGATTTTGGAAAGGTGCAAAAATAACAGGGTTGTTATCATGGGTGACTTTAACTTCCCTAATATAGATTTGCACTTGATTAGTTCCAAGGGTTTAGATGGGGCAGAGTTTGTTAAGTGTGTCCAGGATGGATTCCTGTCACAGTATGTTGACAGGCCGACTAGGGGGAATGCCATACTAGATCCAGTATTAGGTAATGAACCAGGTCAGGTCACAGACTTGCCAGTGGGTGAGCATCTGGGGGACAGTGATCACCGCTCCCTGACCTTTAGCATTGTCATAGAAAAGGATAGAATCAGAGAGGACAGGAAAAATTTTAATTGGGGAAGGGCAAATTATGAGGCTATAAGGCTAGAACTTGCGGGTGTGAATTTGGGTGATGTTTTTGCAGAGAAATGTACTATGGACATGTGGTTGATGTTTAAAGATCACTTGCAGGATGTTAGGGATAAATTTGTCCCGGTGAGGAAGATAAAGAATGGTAGGGTGAAGGAACCATGGGTGACAAGTGAAGTGGAAAATCTAGTCAGGTGGAAGAAGGCAGCATACATGAGGTTTAGGAAGCAAGGATCAGATGGGTCTGTTGAGGAATATAGGGTAGCAAGAAAGGAGCTTAAGAAGGGGCTGAGAAGGCCTTGGCGAGTAGGGTAAGGGAAAACCCCAAGGCATTCTTCAATTATGTGAAGAACAAAAGGATGACAGGACTGAAGATAGGACCGATTAGAGATAAAAGTGGGAAGATGTGCCTGGAGGCTGTGGAAGTGAGCGAGGTCCTCAACGAATACTTCTCTTCAGTATTCACCAATGAGAGGGAACTTGATGACAGTGAGGACAACATGCGTGAGGTTGATGTTCTGGAGCATGTTGATATTAAGGGAGAGAAGGTGTTGGAGTTTTTAAAATACATTAGGACAGCTAAGTCCCGGGGCCTGACGGAATATTTCCCAGGCTGCTCCACGAGGCGAGGGAAGAGATTGCTGAACCTCTGGCTAGGATCTTTATGTCCTCGTTGTCCATGGGAATGGTACTGGAGGATTAGAGGGAGGCGAATGTTGTCCCCTTGTTCAAAAAAGGTAGTAGGGATAGTCCAGGTAATTATAGACCAGTAAGCCTTACGTCTGTGGTGGGAAAGCTGTTGGAAAAGATTCTTAGAGATAGGATCTATGGGCATTTAGAGAATCATGGTCTGATCAGGGACAGTCAGCATGGCTTTGTGAAGGGCAGATCATGCCTAACAAGCCTGATAGAGTTCTTTGAGGAGGTGACCAGGCATATAGATGAGGGTAGTGCAGTGGATGTGATCTACATGGATTTTAGTAAGGCATCTGACAAGGTTCCACACGGTAGGCTTATTCAGAAAGTCAGAAGGCATGGGATCCAGGGAAGTTTGGCCAGGTGGATTCAGAATTGGCTTGCCTGCAGAAGGCAGAGGGTTGGGGTGGAGGGAGTACATTCAGATTGGAGGGTTGTGACTAGTGGTGTCTCACAAGGATCTGTTCTGGGACCTTTTTGTGATTTTTATTAACAACCTGGATGTGGGGGTAGAATGGTGGGTTGGCAAGTTTTCAGACAGCACAAAGGTTGGTGGTGTTGTAGATAGTGTAGAGGATTGTCAAAGATTGCAGAGAGACATTGATAGGATGCAGAAGTGGGCTGAGAAGTGGCAGATGGAGTTCAACCCAGAGAAGTGTGAGGTGGTATACTTTGGAAGGACAAACTCCAAGCAGAGTACAAAGTAAATGGCAGGATACTTGGTAGTGTGGAAGAGCAGAGGGATTTGGGGATACATGTCTACAGATCCCTGAAAGTTGCCTCACAGGTAGATAGGGTAGTTAAGAAAGCTTATGTGTTGTTAGCTTTCCTAAGTCGAGGGATAGAGTTTAAGAGATGCGATGTAATGATGCAGCTCTATAAAACTCTAGTTAGGCCACACTTGGAGTACCTTGTCCATTTCTGGTCGCCTCACTATAGGAAGGATGTGGAAGCATTGGAAAGGGTACAGAGGAGATTTACCAGGATGCTGCCTGGTTTAGAGAGTATGGATTATGATCAGAGATTAAGGAAGCTAAGGCTTTACTCTTTGGAGAGAAGGAGGATGAGAAGAAACATGATAGAGGTGTACAAGATATTAAGAGGAATAGACAGAGTGGACAGCCATCGCCTCTTCCCCAGGACACCACTGCTCAGTACAAGAGGACATGGCTTTAAGGTGAGGGGAGGGAAGTTCAAGGGGGATATTAGAGGAAGGTTTTTCACTCAGAGAGTGGTTGGTGCGTGGAATGCACTGCCTGAGTTAGTGGTGGAGGCAGATAAACTAGTGAAGTTTAAGAGACTACTAGACAGGTATATGGAGGAATTTAAGGTGGGGGGTTATATGGGAGGCAGGGTTTGAGGGTCGGCACAACATTGTGGACCAAAGGGCCTGTAATGTTCTGTACTATTCTATGTTCTATGTAAACAGATGATAGGGCAAAATTGCAGTCAGTGGGATGAGATGAAGTGTAACAAGGGGGAAAATCAAAATGGTGATGAATGCAAGACTGAAGGTGTTATATTTAAGTGCACACAGTATACAGAATCAGGTAGACAATCTTGCAGCACAGTTAGAGTTTGGCAGGTATGACGTTGTGGGCATCACTGAGTTGTGGCTGAAAGAAGATCATAGTTGGTAGCATTATATGAAAAGGACAGGCAGGTAGGCAGAGGGAGTGGGGTGGTTCTGTTGGTTAAAAACTGAAATCAAATCCTTAGAAAGAGGTGCTGTATGATCAAAAGATGTAGAACTGTTGAGGGTAGAGTGAAGAAACTGCAGAGGTAAAAGACCCTGATGGGAATTATATACAGGCCTCCAAGCGGTATCCAGGATTATTGCTTATAAGTTACAACAGAAGATAGAAGAGGCCTGTAATAAGGGCACTGTTACAATAGTCATGGAGAATTTGGGGTGCCACAGTAGTGTAAGGGTTAACACAACGCTATTATGGCTCGGGGCATTCTGAAGTTCGGAGTTCAATACTGGCACCATTCTGTATGGAGTTTCTGTATGCCCCCCCCCCCCCCCCCGTGAAATGCGTGGGTCCAAATTCCTCCCACAGTCGGAGGACTTACAGGGTAGGTTAACTGACCATTGCTAAATTGTCTCTTGCTTAGGTTAGGGTTAATCAGGTTGGCTGGCCGTTGCTGGAGTGGTGTGGCTCAAAGGGACAGAGGGCCTATACTGTGCTGTATCACTAAAATAACAATAAAAAATAAAAATGTGCAAGTAGATTGGGAAAACTGGGTTGGTGCTGGATTCCATGAGAGGGAATTTGTAAAATGCCTACGAATGGCTTTTTAGAGCAACTGTTGGTGAGCCCACTAGGGGAAAGGCAATTCTGGATTGGGTGTTGTATAATGAACCAGATTAGACTAGGGAGCTTAAGGTATAGAATTCATCCTCCAGTTTGAAAAAGAGAAGAAAAAGTATCAGTATTATAGTGGAGTAAAGGAAATTTTATTTAATTTTATTTATTTATTTAGCAATACAGTGTGAAGTTGGCCCTTTGAACCATGCCTCCCTAGCACCCCACAACCCCGATTAATAACACAAAGTACACTGCAGATGCTGGGGTCAAAGCAACATGCACAACACCCTGGAGGAACTCAGCAGGTCGGGCAGCATCCATGGAAATGAGCAGTCAACGTTTTGGGCCGAGATCCCCCCAAAATCCTAGCCTAATTGCGAGATAATTTTACAATGACCGGTTAACCTGCCCTTTATGTCTTTGGACTGTGGGAGGAAACCAGAGCACCTGAGGAAAAGCCACACATTCCACAGATTGGCATTGGAATTGAACTCTGAACTCCAGAGCGCTCCAAGCTATAATAGCATCATGCTAACCACTACACTACCATGACACCCAGAGGCACGAGTGAGGAGCTAGCCAATGTTGATTGGAAGGGGTCACTGGTAGATCAGCAATGGCTGGGGTTTCTGGGTATAATTTGAAGGTGCAGGATAGATACACCCAAAAGATGACAAAGTATTCTAAATGGAGGATGACAGAGAAGTCAAAGACAGCATAAAAGGAAAATGAGGGCATGTGGTGACCCACTTCCCAGGGCACTCGAACCGGCTCACAAAGTGGCACGCGCCGGCATTGAGGCCAGTCCCAAAGAGGGCGCCAAGCCTGCTTCACCAGCAAGGGGGAAAGCCCGCACGCAGGACAGGACTGTGAATACACGCCCCCTACAGCACTCCCGCCCGGGGAGCGCGGGATCAGGAAGGCTTTAAAGCGAGGCCACAAAGTTTGAATAAACCTCTTTTGTAACTGCAGCTCACCGACTCCATGTCGTTATTGCAGCGCTGCGTGTAGCAAACCGCTACAATTGGTGACCCTGACGGCCCAAACGATATTTGGACCGGAGATGAACGTTGCCACATCTGTTTCATGCAGTTTCGTCAAAACTGCCAAGCTTCTGGACGCTGCGACCTCACCTATGGTTCCAGCAAGCAGAAGCCCAATTCCACATTCGGCAGATAACCTCGGATGCCACACATTACTACTACGTGGTGAGCTCCCTCGACCAGGAGACAGCCGCCCAGGTTGAGGAGTTCATACAATTGCCCCCAGCGGACGGCAAATACACAGAATTCAAAGCCTTGCTCATAAGGACTTTCGGACTCTCACGGCGCGAGCGAGCTGCCCGCTTACTGCACCTGGATGGTTTCGGGGACAGGCCACCATCGGCTTTAATGAATGAGATGCTGTCCCTGGCCAGAGGTCACAAGCCCTGCCTCATGTTTGAGCAGGCATTCCTGGAGCAGATGCCCGAGGACATACGCCTGCTGCTGTCCGACGCGGATTTCAGCGACCCCCGGAAGGTGGCGGTCCGGGTGATGCACCATCAATAACGCTTGGAGACGTGAGGCGAGATATAGGCTTTTATTGGCTGGAAGAAAGAACAAGCAGCAATTGACCACCACACTACATCCTGGAGACTGAGGCTGGGGCGGAGTCCCCAATCGCCTTTATACCGGGGTCTGTGGGAGGAGCCACGGTCAGTGGGAGGAGCCACAGGAGCAGTCAGCGGGGGGGGCGTGTCCAGACAGGTATATGTAGTTCACCACACCGGGCGGATGTGCTGTGAAAAGCCAAGAACGGGAGTGGGGCGTCCATCGCACAGATCACCAGGCCACGCTCCCAGCAGCAAACCAGACCAGGCCCGGCCGCAGAGCCCGCTAACCCCAGAGGCAGGGGTGAGGTGACCAACGAACAATGGTGCTTCTACCACCAGCGGTGGGGCGCAGAAGCCCGCCGCTGTCGCCCACCCTGCAAGTTCCCGGGAAATGCCAGGGCCAGCCGCCGCTGATGGCTACGGCGGCTGGCCATCGGGATAGCCTCCTGTATGTCTGGGACAAGCAGTCGGGATGCCACTTTTTGGTCGACACCGGAGTTACGACACCCGCAACAGAGAACCGGGTCCCACCCTGAAGGCCACGAATGGCAGCACAGTAAGGACCTACGGCACCTGTATGGTGCGGCTACAGTTCAGCTCCAGCCGGTTCATGTGGGACTTCACACTGGCCGCTGTAGCCCAACCCCTCCTGGGAGCGGATTTTTTGCGAGCTCACAGCCTGCTGGTCAACCTGCAAGGGAAGAGACTGGTCCACGCCGAGACCTTTCAAACGTTCTCCCTGGGTGAAGCCCAGTTGCCGGCCCCACACCTAGACTCCATCACACTGTCCGACAACTACTACACCAGAGTCCTGGCGGATTTCCCATCGGTTCTGGCACCGCAGTTCACGGTAGCCATGCCCAGACACGGCGTACAGCACCACATCCCGACACAAGGACCACCCCTCCACGCCCGTGCTCGAAGGCTTCCACCGGACAAGCTCCAGCTGGTGAAGGAGGAGTTCAAGAGGATGGAGGAATTGGGGATCATACGGAGGTCCGACAGCCCATGGGCCTCCCCCCTGCACATGGTGCCCAAAGCAACAGGGGGCTGGAGACCATGCGGCGATTACCGCAGGCTGAATGAGGCTACAACACTGGACCGCTACCCTGTGCCGCACATTCAGGACTTTGCAGCAAACCTGCAAATCCTCGTCTGGGAATACCATCAAATCCCGATGCATCCGGACGACGTCCCCAAAACGGCACTCATCACCCTGTTCGGCCTTTTCGAGTTCCTCTGCATGCCATTCGGCCTAAAGAATGCCGCACAGATGTTTCAGCAGTTAATGGACGCGGTGGGACACAACCTGGACTTCACTTTCATCTATTTGGATGACATCCTCATAGCCAGCAGCAGTCGTCAGGAGCATCTGTCCCACCTCCGTCAACTCTACGCCCGACTGAGTGAATACGGCCTGACAATCAACCCGGCCAAATGCCAGTTCGGGCTCGACACCATCGACTTCCTGGGCCACAGGATTACTAAAGATGGGGCAACCCCTCTGCCCGCCAAGGTAGACGTGGTCCGCCATTTCCCCCGACCCAACACAATCAAAGGCCTTCAGGAATTCGTGGGTATGGTGAATTTCTACCACCGCTTCCTCCCTTCAGCTGCTCGAATCATGCAGCCCATGATGTCGCCCTGATGTCGGGTAAGGGCAAGGACATTACCTGGGACGAGGAGTCCACCGCCGCTTTCATTAAAACCAAAGAAGCCTTGGCAAATGCCGCGATGCTAGTGCACCCCAGAACGGATGTCCCTACCGCCCTCACGGTGGACGCATCCGACATGGCAGTCGGTGGAGTGCTGGAACAACTCATCGAGGGTCGCTGGCAACCCCTGGCGTTTTTCAGCAAACACCTACGACCACCCGAGCTCAAATACAATGCTTTCGACTGGGAACTGTTGGCGCTATACCTGGCAATCCAGCATTTCAGGTACTTCTTAGAAGGTAGGCCCTTCACCGCGTTCACGGACCACAAACCACTTACCTTTGCGTTCACGAAAGCATCCGACCCCTGGTCGTTCCGCCAGCAGCGACATCTGTCCTACATCTCCGAATACACAACGGATGTCCGGCATGTCTCGGGAAAGGACAATGTCGTGGTGGACACCCTCTCCCGCCCTAACATCCAAGCCCTGTCCCAGGGGGTAGACTATGAAGCGCTGGTGGAGGCGCAGCAGGCAGACGAAGAGATCCCTAGTTACAGGACTGCAGTCTCTGGTTTGCAGCTCCAGGACCTCCCCGTAGGCCCAGGTGAGAGGACCCTACTCTGTGACGTCACCACTGGCCAACCCCGCCCCGTTGTCCCGGCAGCCTGGCGGCGGCGCGTTTTCAACTCCATTCACAACTTAGCGCACCCCTCCATCAGGACAACCGTCCGGATGGTAGCCAACAGGTTCATTTGGCACGGACTCCGCAAGCAGGTCAGTGAATGGGCCAGAACGTGCATGCACTGCCAAACAGCCAAGGTGCAGCGGCACACTGAAGCCCCGCCGCAGCAGTTCCACCCCACCCGCCGGCGTTTCGACCACATTCATGTGGATATCGTGGGCCCCCTGCCAGTGTCGCGAGGAGCGCGGCACCTCCTGACTATTGTGGACCGGTTCACAAGATGGCCAGAGGCAGTCCCGCTCACTGACACCACCTCCGAATCTTGCGCCCGGGCACTGATCACCATCTGGGTGTCCCGCTTTGGTGTACCGGCCCACATTACCTCCGACAGAGGCGCCCAGTTCACCTCCAGCCTGTGGTCAGCTATGACCAGCCTTTTGGGGACACAGCTGCACCACACAACTGCCTACCACCCACAGTCGAATGGACTAGTGGAGCGTTTCCACCGTCACCTGAAGTCGGCTCTCATGGCCCGCCTCACAGGGCCTAACTGAGTGGACGAGCTTCCCTGGGTCCTGCTCGGAATCCGCACGGCGCCCAAAGAGGATCTACACACCTCGTCAGCCGAGTTGGTGTACAGCGCACCCCCGGTCGTCCCAGGAGAGTTTATACCAGCCCCAAGGGGGCAAGAGGAAGAACCCGCAGCAGTCCTGGACAGACTACGTAAGAGGCTCAGTAACCTGGCCCCCATACCCACTTCGCAGCATGGGCAGAACCCGACCTGCGTACCCAAAGACCTACAAAACTGTAAGTTCGTTTTTGTATGACGGGGCGGACATCAGGCACCGCTACAGCGGCCCTACGAAGGGCCGTTTACGGTGATCAGAAACAACAGGTCCACATTCATGCTGGACATTGGGGGGAGAGAGGAGGTTTTCACGGTGGACCGACTCAAACCGGCCCATGTGGACTTGGCGCAGCCGGTTGAGATTCAGGCACCACGGCGCAGAGGCCGACCTCCCAAACAGAGTCCGACCCAGACTGTGGACATTGGGGGGTGTATCGCCGGTTCTGGTGGGGGGGGGGGGGTTATGTGGCGACCCACTTCCCAGCGCACTCGAACCGGCTCACAAATCGGCCCGCGCCGGCATTGAGGCCGGTCCTAAAGAGGGCGCCAAGCCTGCTTCACCAGCAAGGGGACTGTGAATACGCGCCCCCTACAGCATTCCCGCCCGAGGAGGGTGGGATCAGGACGGCTTTAAAGTGAGGCCGCGAAGTTTGAATAAACCTCTTTTGCAACTGCAGCTCACCGACTCCGTGTCGTTATTTCAGCGCTGCGTGTAGCATACCGCTACAGGCATATAATATTGCAAAATTAAGGGGAAGTTAGAGGATTGGGAAGCTTTTAAAAACCAACAGAAGGCAACTAGAAAAGCCATAAGGGGAGGAAAGATGAAATATGAAGGTAAGCTAGCCAATAATATGAAAGAGAATGCCAAAAGTTTTTTCTGGTATATAAAGCATAAAAGAGAGGCAAGAATGGATACTTGAGCACTGGAAAATTATGCTGGATAAGTACAAATGGGGATGAAAAAAAGGGTAAACAAACTTAATAAGTAATTTGTGTCAGTATTCATTGTGGAATACACTAGTAGTATACCAGGCATTTGAGAGTGTCAGGGGGCAGGAATGTAGTTGTTATTACTAAGGAGAAGGTGTTTGGGAAGCTGAAAGGTCTGAAGGTAGATAAAGCACAAACAAAGTAAACAGTAAAATTTATTATCAGTGTACATAAATGTCACTACATACAACCCCGAGATTCTTTTTCTGTGGGCATACTTAGCAATTCTATAGACCAGTAATTGTAAGCAGGATCAATGCACAAACTGTGCAAACGCAGATATAAATAAATAGCAATAAGTAACGAGCATGAAATAACAAGGTAAAGGAGTCCTTAAACTGAGACCATCAGTTGTGAGACCACCAGAGGTAGAATGAGTGTACTGTACGTATCCCATTTTGCTCAAAAGTTGAGGGATAGTAACTGTTCTTGAATCTGGTGATGTGAGTCCTGAGGCTCTTGTACCTTCTGCCTGATGGCAGCAGCAAGAAAAGAGCATGGCCTGGATGGTGAGGATCTTTGATGACGGATGCTGCTTTTCATGGACCAGATTGACTACTCCACAGAGTTCTGAAAAAAGTAGCAGAAGAGATTGTGGAGGTATTAGTAATCACTAGATTCTGGAATGATTCCAGAGTACTGGAAAATTGCAAATGCCACATCACTTTTTTCAGAAGGGAGAGAGGCAGAAGAAAGGAAATTATGGGCCATTTAGAATAGAGAATAGAATAGAGCAGGGGTTCCCAAGGTGGGGTGCATGGACCACTCAGCTAATGATGGGGTCCATGGCATAAAAAGGTTGGGAACCGCTGGAATAGAGGGACATCCATTTAGACCAAAGATAAGAAAGAGTTTCTTTAGCCAGAGGGTGATGAATATGTGGAGTTCATGCCATAGATAGCTGTGGAGGCTAGGCCATTGGGTATATTCAAAATGAAGGCTGATGGGTTCTTGATTAGTCAGGATGTGAAATATCATGGGGAGAAGGCAGGAGAATGGGATTGAGGGGGTTAATATACCAGCCACAATGGAAAGACAGTGCAGGCTCGATGCGCTGAATTGCCTAATTCTGCTCCAATGTCTTATACTCTTATGGTCTTGTTCAGGCTCTCTGAATCTCCACTTGTCACATACGTTCCACTTAGTTCTCTAAAGTCATTACTTCACTCCCTTCACCCTAATAACTGGCTGATTTCTAGAATTCTCCACTTCAGATGAAGATAATCAACTCTTTTTCTCTGTCCGTGGATGTTACCTGACTTGCTGAATACTCTCAGCAATTCCTGTTTTATTTATAACCTGCTTCAAAAGTTAGTAAGGCATATCACAAAGATGATGTCACCCTTCTTAATGGTGCTTTGGTCTCATAATGATTTTTACAAAAAAAGTGCAAACAATATTTATTTTGTAATCTTCTGTCAACAATTCTGTTTTACTATTTTGAGGGAAACATTTGACTGGAAGTATTGATGTGACTTGACACCCAGCTGGCATTGTGACTGCAACAGAAATCTACAAGTTTCGGTCATCCATCCAAGTGGAGATTCCAGTCTATACTAAAATAGCACCTCATTTCTGAGATACATTTTAATAAAATGGCTATTTATCCGTTCATTGGAAATGTTGGACATTAATTGCACATTCCAAGTTAAGCCTAAACTCAGAAGACAGCAGAGTCAATCACATTGGAGGGAGGAGAGCCATGGCCAGCATTTTTAATGCTTGATGTTAAATTACTCAGCTGCCAGTGACCTCCCACCCTTGATTCTAGACACTGATGAAGAAATTTAACCACTGGGCAGCCATTCCCTTATTAAGTATTTGTTCCTCCTTTAGGCTTGTGCTTAGTTTATTTTAAATTATTTCAAGGACTCCCATGCTTGCTGTGGCCTAGTGTGAGTTCTTGAGTAAAGCTTGTTTCAGAATTCCGGTGCCGAATTCCATAAGCACTGGGCTGCACTGTGTGCCACATCTGCTTCTTCTGGTTTCTCTGTGACTAAAAAGCCTAAGCTCCAGCCCTGTGCTCCGCGGAGAAGCTGAAAAAAAGCAGGTAAGGCTTTGCTTTTTACATACCTTAACTTCGAGCTCCTGTTAATTTGACGGCAACAGAATATGCCATGCTCACACTCACCTGCCTTAAGTGTCAATCTGGTCTAAGGAGCAGAGAGAGACACCAGAAAGGAAATGGAATGATGAAAGGAAACTGTAGGACAGATGACTGGAGAGACAGCAGAGGTATGGTTCAGTTGAGGAAAGGGAAGAAACAAGATCATTAAAAATAGGAGCATGAGCAGGCTATTCAGCCCTTCGTTCTTGCACTGTCATTCCATAGATAATTACTGATCCTTCACCTCATTACTTCTGTCCTGCACTGATCCCATTCTTTGATTCCCTTAATAACCGAGGAGAAAATCCAGAAGATATTACTAAACTATAGGAAGGGTCAGTAATTGACAGATGAAGGAAGGGGCAGAGATCTGGAATCCAATAGCTACTGCAAAGAAATACCAGAGGCTGCATGTGGAACTGCCAGCACTTCTCTCGCAAATTAGTGAAAGGTGTCAATCCACATTAAAAAAAAACGGCAGGTGCTGGAAGCCTGAAGTAAAACAAAAATGCTGGCAACTCTTAGCAGGTCAGGCAGAAGAAGGAGAAACAGTTAATTTTTTGGTTCTGGGGCCCATTATCAGAACTGGAAACATGGAAACAGTGCAGGTTAGTTTTCGACAGACAAGCTAGTGGTATAAGGGATAGATGGAGAAGTGGGAGTACATCTGATAAGGTGAAGCCCTAGAAATCAGTCATCAGATTAATCTTCTTTGAACAATATGTTATTAATATTATGGCTGTGCAACAAGTCTATCAGTCCAGACCATACAAAAAGAAAGAGATAAAAAGAAATATTGAATCAAAATGATGGCAGAACTGATTGGTTCTTGTTACAGATTTGAAATGTTAACTGTTCCTCATTCCGCAGGAACTCCCTGATCTGCTGAGTCTTCCTACGACTTTCTGTTTGTAATGAAAGATGTAAGATGGAAAATTAGGGAAGCCACACCTGTTACTGGAAATGTGCAAGAGTTCATCATCCATCACCTTATCCAGGTTTCACAGGGTCCTACACCCTTATTTATAGTTCTGGGAAAATAAATTTCAACCTCTACACCTCCACAAAGAAGTCTTCTCTCACATCAGTAGTTTCATAAAA
Organism: Hemitrygon akajei; assembly: GCF_048418815.1. Lineage (NCBI taxonomy): Eukaryota > Metazoa > Chordata > Chondrichthyes > Myliobatiformes > Dasyatidae > Hemitrygon > Hemitrygon akajei. The sequence continues at coordinate 80,210,850 of NC_133127.1, read as the reverse complement.
TCTCAGTTACAAGCTTGCATTGGGTCCCTGGGCTGTTCTCACTAGTGCAGTTGGATTACTATCAACTTCGTAATCTCAGGGCCATTCCAACTGGCATCGGCTGACAAAGTTTGTTGACCATTGCTGAATTAAGAAGGTCTCCAGAAGATCAGACTTCATTCACCTTTCATCAGCCCACAGAAGCACGGAGATTAAGTTCTTCCTTAAGATACAAATGTCTATAGGCTGCACATGGCCTCACAGTAACCTCCTTGGCAATTTCCTGCTGAAAGCAACTCACCTTTTCTCCAGAGATTCATGACCCCCCTAAAGAGGGAACATTTTTCCTCTGGGTGACATGATCTTGAGGCCCCTTTCAGTAAGCCTATGAGCATAGTTCCTGCCCTCAGAAATCATCGGTACTGCCATCTGTAAATTGAAAGCAACCTCACGTGGTTGGCAGAATGCTGCTGATATATTAAGATGTGTTTTCGTGGCTGTCTGATGAATTGCAGCTATGTGGCTTAGTAATAATGCATGAGAAAAATTCGAAGCTCTTTTCAGTACTGCCAGTTGTTTGTGAAGCAGTGTGGTATTAGAAATAGGAGCCTGTCAGTGTTGTTTTTGAATGGTGCTATTGAAATATTTCAGTAATAGACAACAGACAGTAGGTGCAGGAGTAGGCCATTCGTCCCTTCTGGCCAGCACCACCATTCACTGTGATCATGGCTGATCATACACAATCAGTACCCCGTTCCTGCCCTCTCCCCATATCCCTTGACCCCGCTATCTATAAGAGCTCTATCTAACTCTGTCTTGAATGCATCCAGAGACTTGGCCTCCACTGCCTTCTGGGGCAGAGCATTCCACATATCCACCACTCTCTGGGTGAAGAAGTTTTTCCGCATCTCTGTTCCAAATGGCCTACCCCTTATTCTTAAACTGTGGCCTCTAGTTCTGGACTCACCCATCAGCGGGAACATGCTTCCTGCCTCCAGCGTGTCCAATCCCTTAATAATCTTATATGTTTCAATCAGATCCCCTCTCATCCTTCTAAATTCCAGTGTATACAAGCCCAGTCGCTCCAATCTTTCAACATATGACAGTCCCACCATTCGGGGAATTAACCTTGTGAACCTACACTGCACTCCCTCAATAGCAAGAATGTCCTTCCTCAAATTTGGAGACCAAAACTGCACACAATACTCCAGGTGTGGTCTCACCAGGGCCCTGTACAGCTGCAGAAGGACCTCTTTACTCCTATACTCAATTCCTCTTGTTACAAAAGCCAGCATGCCATTAGCTTTCTTCACTGCCTGCTGTACCTGCATGCTTGCTTTCATTGACTGATGTACAAGAACACCTAGATCTCATTGTACTTCCCCTTTTCCTAACTTGACTCCATTTAGATAGTAATCTGCCTTCCTGTTCTTGCCACCAAATTGGATAACTTCACATTTATCTGCATTAAACTGCATCTGCCATACATTTGCCCACTCACCCAACCTGTCCAAGTCACCCTGCATTCTCATAACATCCTCCTGACATTTCACACTGCCACCCAGCTTTGTGTCATCAGCAAATTTGCTAATGTTACTTTTAATCCCTTCATCTAAATCATTAATGTATATTGTAAACAGCTGCGGTCCCAGCACTGAACCTTGCAGTACCCCACTGGTCACAGCCTGCCATTCCGAAAGGGACACGTTAATCACTACTCTTTGTTTCCTGTCAGCCAGCCAATTTTCAATCCATGTCAGTACTCTGCCCCCAATACCATATGCCCTAATTTTGCCCACTAATCTCCTATGTGGGACTTTATCAAAAGCTTTCTGGAAGTCCAGGTACACTACATCCACTGGCTCTCCCTTGTCCATTTTATATTATGTAATATTATATATTATATTATCTTTTTGGGACCTTTTGCAACAAGGTTGGGACAACATGCAATATTTGAACAGGAAAATGTTTGACCTACCCATTGTGCAATTCATTTGTGACCAACAGCACATCATCGTACTGGTCAAATCTTCACCACCCCAATTCACAATGCCTTTACCTTCAGAGTGCCATCATCTCAGAAATCTTTAACTGAGGAATGGAAATATCTGAGTGGTTCTAAGCTACCCTCTAGAGCATGGCTAACACTTGTTCATCCGCAGCATGCTAACTCAACAGTTATTGACACAGTGCTACTTGGTCTTCCAGTGGCCTCATTCACAATAGACTAGGTATCTTTAAATCATCAGAGAAGTAAGAGAACCAGCAGCCTGAAGAAAGGGAAAAGTTATTTTTGCAAGCTACAAGGAGCATATAACAAACTAATATTCCATAACCTAAGCTACTTTGCATGGCTGTAGTGTCATCAAGCTATCTTACATCCAATAATGGTTTACTCTACTTAATCTGCAACCAGCAGCCTTCCATTCATACGAGTTACCAGATTGGTTAGATGTCTGGAGAATTATTTTGTTGCATAACTTCTATAATCATTTTATTACACACATTTCTCTGAATAAGTCTAAAGAATATGTAAGACTGCAAAAATTCTTTTAAATCAAATTGACAGCCATCACAAATCCAAAACATATACTGTCTCTCTTTCCACACATGCTGACTGACCTGCTGAGTTTTTTTCAGCATTTTCTGATTTTGTTTCAGGTTTCCAGCATCTGCATTCTTTTTGATGTTCTTGTTCCCCAAGATGATATTGCATATAGTTAATGAAATAGCTTGTATTTGTTTTCATTTTTTAATGATGCTATGTATTCAGAAATCCGGTCTCATACAAGTGAATTCAATTTATACTCCTCTTTTAAAGGAAGCAAACATTTCTAGATAAAGTAAACTACAGTATAAACTACATTATAAATTTCATATTTTAAGCACAAATATATAAAATCTTTAATATAGTCAGAATGTAGTTATTAATTATTTTGTGATATGAATTCAGATCATGACAACTCATGAAATAAAGATCAGAATTGATTGCAAAATCATTCTCAGAACATATTATAAAAATAATTCAATTGTATACAATTGTATGATGTAAGTGGACCAGAGCTATTCTAAGATGTAATTCACAATATCCCCCAATAATGTGGGAAAGCGTTGATAGTATGGAAAATTAAAATGTGGAGAGTTTTCGGCAGCTAATGCATTATTGTCTACTTTACACCATCTTCCAAAATCAAAGTTATCTGCAGATTCTGAAGAGTTTTCTCCCGTAAATAAGCTTTCATAAGAGATAATCAGCTGAGTTGCAGATTAGTTTTTCAGCTTTGCATGTACAATATGCTGTAGTTCATAAAACTGTGAACAGCAAGCATCCAAATTTTTCAGTGGACAAGATACCACGCTGGAAAAGTATCCCTGATGTCTGGAGGTCCAACATTTGTGGCAAAATTACCCTTGGCCTTCTTATGCATTCACCAGCACTCAGCAACTAGCCAGCTTCTCCTAAATCCAAGAGATACTGCGATGCTGGAAGTCTGGAGCAACAGACATAAAGCGCTGAAGGAATTCTGCAGGGCAAGCATCATCTCTGGAGGGGAATAAAGATTTAACTCTTGGGGTTGAGGTCCTTCATCAGGACTGGAAAGGAAGGGGGAAGAAAAAGAAAAAGGAGGTGGGGGAAGGAGAAGGAGGACAAGCTGGCAGGTGATAGGTGAAACCATGAGAGGGGGAAGGTGGTTGGCTGGGCAAGTGGAGATCAACTAAGAAGCAATGAAGTGATAGGTGGAAGGGGTAAAGGACTGAGGTAGAAGAAATCTAATAGGACAAAACAATGTACTATGGAATAAAGGGAAGGAGGAGCATAACCAAAGGGAGGCGATGGGCAGGTGAGGTGGAGAGAAGGGCTGAGAGAATCAGAATGGAAAAAGAAGTGGGGAAATAATTATCAGAAAAAATAGAGAAATCAATCTTCATGCCAACCAGTTGGAGGCAATGTTCCCTCTAGTTTGTAATGACCAGTGTATGCAAAACTCTTGTGTTGTGCAATTTTTTGCCCACTGACAACATGTGTGCACTGAATTTATAAGTGGAAGCTATTCTAAGGATAATCTACCGAGTCCTGTTTGTTCATTGTCTAAAATAAATAAAATAACTGTCAATAGGAACATTTATCTCCTCTGGATTGAATCATTTTCATTTTCATTCATCTGCACTCTCACAAAAGATATGTAGTAGGCCTATAGCGGGTAATGAAGAATTTTCTCGCTGGAGCTTTTGCACACTGTCCATATGTGACTTGCTTGCTAAATGATGCTTTAAAAAGTCAAGTTCCCAAAGATCACTCCACTTCTTCCTGTTTTCAAATTCTCCAGCTACTTTTGCATCATGACACATCACGCAAATAACACCAGTTTCTGTATTGTATGTAAATATTTCGCATAGCTGCACATTCCTGACCTCGTGAGCTATCAGTGTAGCAGTTTCTACTGTTTCATTAAGCATTCTGCTTTACATCATTGCAGACTCCACGTTATCAACACTGCCCGTATCTGAAACCGGAAAAGGAAATGTAATTGTGTACAGTCATGAAATATACTTAAAATGCCAACAGGGTAGAGTTTAAATTTCTTTGTGCACTGGTAGCGAAAGATACGTGCATACACACATCTTAGGGAACTTTGGTTGGGGGCTACACTGACGGAATATAAGGTGTTGCTAGATTTTCAGCAGGAAACTGCACAGGATGGGAAATTAATGTCGCTGTGTGTTTATAATACATATCTGTTTGACGTGTCACTCCAAAAGCAGTCAAACAATCATGTTATTTCAGCTCCTGTGCACAAACGGAAGAGATTCTGCAGATGTTAGAAATCCAGACCATCACACACAAAATTTTGGAGGAACTCAGCAGGTCAGGCAGCATCTAAGGAGAGGTATAAACAGTTGACATTTTGGGCCAAATCAGGTCCCATTGATGCTGCCTGACCTGCTGTGCTCCTTCAGCATTTTGTGTGTGCAAACTCTTGCGTGCTATCTTCCTTCTCAGTAAGAGAATAATGTTTGTCTTGGTAGTGGAACCTAATGAATGGAATTGAAGGGAGAATATTAGCACATTAAGACAGCAGTACTGACATCACATTATTACCATATCTAAACTCACAAAGGACGAAGACAGCAGGTATGAGTTTTCAAAGCTGCTATGAATCATGTATATAGTTTTCTTCAGTCATTTATTATGACATGTCCAAATTTTGGAATTTTTCCTAACAGCAGTGTGGGAATGCCTTCAGCATGTGGCCTGTAATCAGCTAGGTAGATCTTACCCCTACCTTTCAGACGCTGGCCTGCCATATTGTTGCAGTTACAAAAAAGGCACGACAGTGGCTATGTTTCACTAGGAATTTGAGGAGACCAAAGACACTCGCAAATTTCAACAGATGTACCGTGGAGAGCATTCTAACTGGCTGCACCACTGTCTGGTATTGGTGGGACGGGGTAGGGGGGGGGGGGGGGAGGATACTGCACAGGATCAAAATAAGTGGCAGGGAGTTGTAAACTAAGTCAGCTCCATCATGGGCATTAACCTCCATAGTATCTAGGACATCTTCAAGGAGCAATGCCTCAAAAAGGTGGCATCCATCATTAAGGACTCCCATCACCCAGGACTTGCCTTGTTCTCGTTGCTACTATCAGGAAGGAGCTACAGAAACTTGAAGGCACACACTCAGTGATTCAGGAACAGCATCTTCCCTTTGATATCAGATTTCTTAATGGACATTAAACCCATGAACACTACTTCACAATTTTTTTCTTTTTATTTTTGACTATTTAGTATATATAATTTCACAACATATGCCAGTGGTATTACACCTGATTCTGATTCTGACTTACTGAGAATAACTTTAAAATGAGAAAGACACAAAGTCTCCTCCTACAGCCTGTCATGTTGGCTCCTCACGTGCAAAGAGAGCAAAGTGAGAACTGGTACGTTATGGGAAGAAAACCGTTCCTCTTACTTTGGTTGGAGTAAAGTCCTGAAGTCTTGGCTTTGAAGCAACAGAATTATGCAGTTTTGCATTACAGTAAAAGTCATTTCTTCACATCAATAGGTTTAATTTTTTTCCCTTTTCGATATGAAATTAGCTTTATATCGATTTGCTGGGTGAGAGGCTGGTGTCTTCAGTAAACTGTGTCAAAATCCATGTGCGTAACTTGTTTGTGGCAGAAGTACCTTGCAGTACATAATTTTAAAAACTATATTTTACAATAAGCAGTGCAAATAGAGAGCAAAAGAAGGAAAAAAAGTGAGGTAGTTTACATTGCCCATTCAGAAATCTGATGGCAGTGGGGAAGAAGCTAAAATGTTGAGTGTGTGTCTTCAGGCTCCTGTATCTCCTCTTTGGTAGCAATGAGAAGACATGTCCTGAGTGATGGGGGTCCTTAATGAAGGATGCAGCATTTCTGAGGCATTCCAATAATATGTTCATTTAATATACTCTTTCCTTCAAAATATTAAGTGAGGAAATATTTATAAAAAAGCTATTTGATGAAAATAGCATTGAAATGGATTGATAAGCACCATGTGACCAAATATTAAGTGTTAGCATACTTAACTCAAATCAAGAAGATCATTGGTTCAAATCCTACCAGAGGCACTTGATTTCAAAATCCATCCTTGCACTGAGATACCTGTGTCCATTTTAAGTGAATTATTAGGTCCTGTCTGTCATGGGATAGAGAAGAATGAAAATAGAGATTTTTAAAAATGGGTGATCCTGGCCCGTATGAATGAGCTCAGGACAAAAGTCTGTAGTGCTAACTTCAGCCTCTGGAATGGAATCTTCCTGAGGAATATTGTATTATATCGCCTTTTCCATTATTAGCATATAGTGACGTGGGTTTCCATCTTATTTTGGGATGTAAAGTAAATTGGCAGTGTGGATTGACTGGCCTTTACAATCTTCCTCATTTTCTTTTCATGGAAATAAAATTTGGGCCATTCCCTTGATGATGAGCAATACTGGTGTATATTATGCAAGCGACAAGAATATCTCCCCATCATGTTTTCAGTCATGTGGAAACAAATGTCAGGATTAGGACACCTGACACCATGGGAACAAGCAAATTCTATTGGGCCAAAAGTATGTCCCTTTTGGTGGAGGATTACCAGAGATGTATTCTTCAAAGGTTGTCACCACCAAGGTGTTCTTTGTCTCTGACTTCTGCATGTGGACATTGCTGTAGTGGTACTGGACATCAACAGGAGCTCAGCTACTGGTGAATCCAATCTCCATCCCCACCAGTAGGCTCAGCAGAGTCCCTGCCTCTCGACTTTGCTCCAAGTGGTCCCAGTTATTTGAGTGAATGCACCAGACCTTGAACTGAAGTTATACAGCGCAGAAACAAACCCTTAGCTGCTGACTCCAAGAGAACAAGCACCCATTTATATTAACCTGACCCGGGTCCCATTTACACTTCCCACACTATCCCAACACCATCCCACAGGTCCCACCAGTCAGCTACACAGCAGTGGCAATCTACAGTGCCCAACCAACTTTTATGGTGCAGATGGTCGAGCTATTGCCTCGTAGCTCCTCCTGTACTGAGCTTGAGTTTGCATATTCTTCCTTGGATTGCTTGGGTCTCCCTGGGAGCTCTTGTTTCCTTCCATGACACCAAAAGAGAGGGTTAGTAGGTAAATCAGCCACTATAAATTACTCCTAGTGTGTGGATGACTGGTAGGAGCTACGGGATGGGAGTTGATGGGAATATTGAGGAAAATAAAATAGATTAGGGTAGGAATAATGTAAAAATGGTTGACACAGGCTTAGTAGGCCAAAGAGCCTGTTCCAAGCTGCAACTCCTCATGACTCGAGGACTATTTAATTTGCCAATCTGCTCGTTCTTCAGGATGTGGGAAGAAATCGGAGCCCACAGAGGAAACCAACAGTGTGGCAGGGAAAACATGCGGATGCTCCGGAAGTCAGGATTGAACCCACGATTCTGGTGCTCTAGGGCAGCAGCTTGTAGCTAAAAATGGAAATGTTTTTTTTATTTTAGCTGGTCTTAATGTTTTAATTAATTTATATCACATAAATGCATTTGAAATTAGTTTGCTGTTTATTTAATTTTTTAAAATTATTTAATTCTCTTTGAAACGTCTTTAAATGTCCTTGATCCTCACAGACATTGAAAAACATTTCAAAGGTCCTTGACAGCAGTGATCTGTCAAAAGGCCAGGAGGCAGTCTGAGGTGGAGCTTTTGCATTCAATGCCCGAGGCCCCGTTGTCAATTATGGACTGCTCAGGCTAGCAAGGCAGCTGCAGCACTGGCTGCTTTTATTGTGTGATCTCCCTGAGCAGCAACTAAACACAGTTGTGGGATTAGAGTATAAAACTTGGATGCAAAACGGATCAAACACAATCTGGCCCAGTGAGTTTCTGTTTGCTTAAACACAATGAATGTATTGCTGTAGCTAACATGTGATTTAATTAGCAACATGGTTTGAAAGCATCACTGTCATTAATGTGAGGTTTTTGGATCTTCCAGCTTCTCTGATTTTGCCATTTCCAAGCGAAGCTTGCATGCATACATTCTTTGGGAAAACAGACGAAAACTAATTTCGCATAATCAAAAGAATACAACTTCTTGGAAGACTTTGTTAAGTAGAACTGACGCTTAGAGTTATAAATCTCATAATATTTATCATTTCATATATATTATAATTATTCCCTCCCATTTCAAAAATCCTGCCAAGTATTAAAGTTTGCAAGTGTAGTAAAACTGATCCATCAGTGATTTTGCCTGAACCCAGTATTTGCCTTCAGCAAAAGTTAGTTGAGTGATGTTTTAAGGTTAAGTAACTTAAACAGTTTATCAGTACCTATTTCATTGGTTTTTATATATGTAAGAAGAGATGAATCTAAGAATTGTGTATTTAATGACTAATTCTTTGCCTATTATTGGACAGTGATGGTCATTCCTGGTTTATCCTTATTTTCTTTTCCTTAATTACAAGTAAGAACCTCCTTAATATAGCAATCCGTTTGGATTTTTTATGAACTGGTGTGAAAATTCCCCCAAAAAACATGATTAATTGAAGTTAACATGCTCCTTTGAAGAGAATGTGCAGGGCAGAAAGTGAACATCAGCTTCTAATTGTAATACAGCCTCCATGCATTTGGGATTAGAAGAATGTTTTCATGTAAGCGGATGTAATGGAGATGTAGTCCACACCCTGAAAGTATCCAGAGTTAATATACACATGCAGAAATAGAACAGTATATGAATTTCCTTTATATGCCAGGAAAGATCTTGTCAAAAAATTGTAGTTAAGGACAAAATTCAATTATAAATAAACAAGATATTCACAGTGATAACAAAGTTATTTTGCAAGATAACATTTTGGGTGGAGGTAGGTGATCTTCCAACTCAACAAATATACAACTAAATCACAATTCTGAAGTTTAGATCCCTTTTCAGTCGAAGCCACTTGGCCTGGATTGTGATCATTATTGGTCTTAACTAACTGAGGATGCATTAAAAGGGGACACGGAAATAGCAACAGCAGGCAAAAGAAAACACCTTTATTGTGAAAGATGTTTGGCTCCCCACTAAAAGGACGTGCTTCAATTATCTTGCACCAGTGTAACCCAGTACATCCTGATTTTAAGTCATATCATTGCTTTATTGCAGTTAGTTATTTAAAAAAATCCTCTACTGTATTGTCATGTAATATGTATGAGTACTTAAATATTTCTGACAGAAGATATAGATAATGACTAACAGTGTGGATTGAATTGAGTACTTCTTCAGTCCCTTAATTAAATGAAAACCTCATTCTTTGTTGAGGTAATCCCTGCCTGTAAGTATTCCCAACCATGACAGCATATTGCTATACCAGACCAAAGGTCTAACCTTGCTTATGTGGGACGTCAGATTCTCTCAACAGCAATAATAAACAAATAATCCATAGAAATAAAAATTAGCATCTGGCAAAGTATTTCCAGGGCAAGAAGTCAAGAGAGCATGGGAAAATCTTCATGGACTTGAGAGTTTTGGACAAGATGCATGTTGATAATGTCAAATAGCCAATTCACTAATAACGAAAAGGTCAAACCTGCTGTGATAAAAGCAGTATTTTTGTTTTCTTGCTGTCTCTCGAAGGATGACAGTCCTTCAGTGAATATTTCTCATTATTTCAAAGCAAACGTCAAATCTTTTCTTCCCCTCTGACTTCCTCATGCAGCCATCTTGTTTGTCTATCCTACTGAGAAAAATTATAACTCTAATGTTTTGGGTGCTTATGTTTGCAATACATGAGGATAGAACTAACTCTCGTTGTTAAAGAATCCAATCCAAAGCTTGAATAGTCTGTGATCACCAACAGTACGTGGACTTGAAAAAAATTGCATTAACAGTGTAATGGCTGACACTTCAACCTCTGATACAGTGCCCTTCTGTGTTATGAGCTTGGCGTTGTGTCCCCATGCTCATCTCTGTGGTCAAGCCATTGCTAATTTGGTGATGTTGTTGACTCTAAGTGTACAGCAATTCAAGATATATTCTCACCGAAATCCCATATAACTACAGGAAGATTGCAAGTCCCATGCCATAAAAGCTAATGTGTTATTTGTCTTCCGGATTTCTCACGTATCCTGTTCTGTCTGTTTATATCAACCACACAATTCTTTTCCCTCCGTGTTTTGCATTGTAGGTAAACCTACACATATTAGGTTTGGGGTTTCATCTGCAGATAATGTGGGTTGGACAGTAAATAGTAGATCTTAACAGAAATGCATTAGCTATAGCTTGACGTTCCAGAATTTTCCTTTTTTCATACTTCCTTGCAAGTTTGTCTCATAAAATTTGGATCAGCAGACTTGTGGATACGTGATAGCATCTGCAGTCTTTCGCCATTTAAATATTTTGCCTTCCAAAGTAGATTTTGCATTTACCAGCGTTGTACTCCATCTGCCAGACCCTTGCCCACTCACTTATCCTGTCTACAGTTAGTCTCTCTGCAGCTTCTCCACATCTTCTGCACAATTTGCTTCATCACTTAATTTAGTATCATCGGCAAACTTAGTTGTGCTATATTCGGACCCCTCTTCTAAATTATTAATGTATATTGTGAATAGTTGTGAGCCGAGCACAGACCCCTGAGGCACTCTGTCCACCACTGACTGCCAACCACAGAGGCACAAACTCTCCACCTTCTATTAATTAACCAATCCTCTATCCATTCTAAAACATTACCCCCAACTCCATGCATCCTTGTAGATATATATTTCAAGTAGTACCTTATCAAATACTTTCTGGAAATTCAAGTATACAGCATCTGTTCCCCTCAATCCAATGTGCTCAAAGAACTCCAGTAAATTTGTTAAACGGGACCTGCCTTTTATGAATCCATGCAATGTCTTCCTGATAGAATCACTTCTGTTCAGACGTCTCACTATTTCATCCTTAATCATAGCTTCAAGCATGTTCCCAACTACAGACATTAAGCTAACTGGCCTATAGTTGCCCATCTTTTGGCTACATCCCTTTATAAACAGTAACATGGCATTTGCTATCTTCCAATCTGCCGGGACTTGCCCAAAGTCCAGAGAATTTTGGTAAATTATCACAAATGGAGCTTAGGAGGACGATGGCACCTAATGGCAACTCCTTTGCTTGCATCTTCGGAAACAGCTCTATTTCCATCTTTAATATCTCTATTTTCCCCTTTCAGGGTTCTTTTGAAGACCCTGAACTGGAGTTACACACTGACTTCGGTTCTTTGCAGGAAAGGGACTCGCTCTCGGGGTCTCATCACTGCCCGCTATTCGATATACCAGGGACGCGGCCTAGAAGACTAGTGCACCTTCAGGGTTCCGGGATTTCATGGATCTGGAGGTGGGCGGACTTGAGATCGGTGCCTCTGCAGGAAACTGATGTGTTGTGGGAGTCCATGGAAGATCAAAAGCAGCAACTGGCTGCTGGCTGTGTGCCCAGAGACCCGAGTTCTCAACGCAACAGACTTTTAACATTGTAAATCAATGAGTTGTTTATTAAATCTCCACTCTCGCTGTGAAACAGGGACACCTCTTTTTCCCCTATCAGGGAGAGAGGAAGCCTCTCTCGAATTATCGGGTGAACGAATAGTCTTTGGAGTACTGCAAGTCTGTGTCTTTATGATGCTTTGCTGCGTGATTGAGTGCTCAGTGGGGTGGGGCGATGCTTTTTTTTTGCTGGTATGGGGGGGTGATTGATGCCTTGCTGCTGCTTATGTGTGGGTAGGGGAAGCTGCGGGTGGGGGCTTTTGGGCTTCTACCATTTAAACGTCATTCATTCTCTGGGCCTCTCCTCTTTTTCATGGATGTTTATGAAGAAAAAGAATTTCAGGATGTATATTGTATACATTTCGCTGACATTAAATGTACATATTGGAACCTTTGAAACCTCTGCTATAACTTCTACCATTTCTTTCTTTACCCTTAGGATGCATCAAATGAATAACTTTCGGAGTGAATTCTGGAGGAACATTGTCTCATTTTTTAACTGCATTGCGTTTGTGGTTTCTAAATGACAATAAACTGAATCTGAATCTGAATCATAGCTACCTCATGAAGTAGACTATCCCACAAAGAGTATTAATGTACATATTCATCACATTATTTCAAGATGATGTTGTACTTATTTATCAAACTATTATATTTCTAGTAACGTCCTATTTTCAGAGGTAAATATCAACAGTTAAACTGATCCTTCTCATCCATTGTCCAAATACGAAATTAATCTGATATACATTCAAATTTTCACTCAGTTACTCAAGTTTGTTTAATTATTTTGTGTCATCCTAAAATAAGTTTTTAATACATATTTCTCTTTTTGCACTATTTTAATCTATTCAATATACATATACTGTAATTGATTTACTTATTTATTTAAAATTATTTTTTTCTTCTATATTATGTATTTCATTGAACTGTTTCTGCTAAGTTAACAAATTTCACGTCAGATAGCGGTGATAATAAATCTGATTCTGATATATAATAGAAAATATGATGTAAAAGTGAATGAAGTGCATAAGCAGAACAGTGTAAGTTGTCTAAAAAGTCATTTTGAATTTAGTTCTTCAACTTGAAGTTGGAACACAAAATACATTTTCATTAATCCACATTCATCAATATTTTGCCTCAAATGCTTCAGTTGTAACTCAAAAACTTTATCTTGATTACCCCACCTTGATTACTTTGGTAGCACCTCATGTATATGGAAGCTCTTAAGGCAGTTCAGCTGGTCAAAACTGTAAAATCATCTTAGTCCATGAGAGTAAGGGAAGGAAAATAAGCCTGAGCTTCACAGAGCCTTAATGGAGATTAGGGTATGAACTTCGACTTAGGGAATGGTAGAGTTTCGGCGTGGTCTTTGAGACGATTACTGTCCTACCACACTTTGGGTGAATTACATAAGGTTGATGGTTTTGGAACCATACACCAGAAAGGAACTAATTTCATTTGATAAGGAAAGAAATATATGAAATTTATTTTTCAAATTGAGTTTTCTCAATTTTGATTTTAATACAACCTAAAACAAACTTTTTGGCAAATAAATATTTCCAGTCAGCAAACAATGACTCTACCCTCTACTCTATCATAGTACTGCCTTCCGTATTTTAGCAATGTATAAATGCGATTTCAGACAACTTGGCAAAATAGTTGAAATGCACAAATGGTTGAGCAATGTAACCACAAGACAGACTGAGTGATTACTTTGGTCAAAACTAATGGAATCCTTCCAAAGTGCAATGTTTGTTAATTTCTATAAATTGCAAAGTTGTGGTGGAATTCGACCACTTGAAAAAAATGTATTTGGTCACATTTCTTGATCATTTCTGCTCCCAAACTTGAATGAAATGTTGAGAACATGTTGGATTTTAAAAAGTACCAGAATGATAGTTTGCTACTAACTGAAACCTAGGAAAAAATTAAGTTGGGCATGGGTTTTGTACATCACTATGAGTACATACCCACATCCTGATATGATTTCAGAGTTAATTAAAAACATTTCAGAGTTCATTAATATTAACTGGTGTAAGACACTTGCATCATTTCAGTTTTGTACTACAAACGCTTGTAGATAGAATACAAACTTACACAAAAAAATTTCTAATGATGATCCAAAGTAAAATCATAAAACGTCAGCAATGCTGAACCATTGTTTTTAAAAATAAAGGAACCAACAATTTGGATATAAATCTTTCCTCAGAGTTGGAAGATAAGCAAAATTCATTAGGGTGGTGAACAAACTAAAGGAGAGGCTTAGCAATGGTTAAAGTCTCAAAGCTCAAGTACACAAAATACAGCTACAAGCAGGAATTCAATGGGTCTAAGACTGCTACTTGGATACTGCAGAAGGTCAACTAATAGTTGAACAGTATAAAATGCTCCTTAGTAAGATATTGAAAGAGCATTAGTGACCTGGAAGAAACAGCTTACCATGTAAGAAAGGCACAATAGAGAAATGAATAGGAAAACAATTATAAAATGGATTGGGGAGGATCGAGAAGAAAGATGACAAGAAAAAAGATACTGAGTATAGTAGGCCCCAGTTTTGAGAGCAAACTCATTGAAAATCACTGCAATGATTCATTGATCTGGTGAAATTAAAATGTATGTTTATAAAATATTAATTGAACTCTAATTTCTGGAGACATTATGTCTAGAAGATTGCTACACAAAAGCGATACTAGAGTAAAATTAAAGAGCAAACACGAGGAAATCTGCAGATGCTGGAAATTCAAACAACACACACAAAATGCTGGTGGAACACAGCAGGCCAGGCAGCATCTATAAGGAGAAGCACTGTCGACGTTTCGGGCCGAGACCCTTCATCAGGACTAACGGGTCTCGGCCCGAAACGTCGACAGTGCTTCTCCTTATAGATGCTGCCTGGCCTGCTGTGTTCCACCAGCATTTTGTGTGTGTTGCTAGAGTAAAATTAGATATTTTTTGTCCTCTCCATGGTAACAGGAAATGCTCCCTGCACCTTTGTGAGATTTCCTTTAATATATTGTGAAATGAAGTGCCCACCAAATTCCTAAGGATGGGAGATTGATGTTGTTCAGATCATTCAACACATAATCCATAAGGGATTTGCTGAACCATTCCATAAGGGATTTGTATGTTACATCACAGCTTGCATTCTGGCCAAGGCAGATTCTTCTTGCAGCCTGAAGAAACTTGTCTCATCTTTCATTGAACTAAGTGGTCTTTGTTTCATTTGTGAAATGGGTATTTCCCTACATTCTCCTGACCTGAGCATCCGAACTGAACACTCATTGATTCCTGGGTCAAGAAAGAACCAAGATGTGGTATGAGAAATCAGGTGGGAAAAGAGTAAGGTTAGTAGGAATAGCCTTCATTAAATGGAAAATCGGCTACCGTGGATGTGTTTCCATCACATTTAATTTCCTTGACCTACACTCAGAGGCCATTTTGTTAGATGCATCTATACGCCAGCTTAATAATGTAAACATCTAGTCAGTCAATCATATCACAGCAACTCAGTGCATAACAGCATGCAGACAAGGTCAAGAGGTTCAGTTCTTGTTTAGACCAAACAGAAGAAATGTGATCTAAGTGACTTTGACTGTGGAATGATAGTTGGAGCGGACAGGGAGGTTTGAGTATCTCAGAAACTGCTGATTTCCTGGGATTTTATAGATAATGGTGCAAAAAAAAAACCCCAAAAAACATCTCCTGAGTGGCAGTTCTATGGGTAAAAATGCCTTGTTAATGAGAGAGGTCGGGGAGAACGGCCTGACAGGAAAGCAACAATAACTCAGATAACCAAATGTTACAACAGTAGTGTGCAGAAGAGCATCTCTGAATGCTGAACTGTTGAAACTTGAATGGAAGACCACAAATATGCACTCAATGGCCACTTTATTAAGTACAGGAGGTACCTAATAAAATGGCCACTCAGTGTAGTTAACTGATTTACTATATACAGATATAAACTGGACTTCTCATGAAACTATTGGACATCAGTGGTGTGGAATACTGCAAGTCCAATTCATTGATTTATAGTGAACAGCGGGGGCAGACGGTGGGGAGCTGTGTGGCCTCAGCCTTAGTGAGAACTAGGCCTCAAGCCGTGGTGTTACTTGTTTGCAGCTGCCCAGTGGGGTCAGGCACTCCACCGGACTGCTGGGGGTGGTGTCCATGCTGGAGTCAGTGCCACCCTCTCCAGTGTTTGCTGGGCAGAATACAAGCTGTATTGTGTTCGACTGCAGACTACTGCAGCATTCATGGACTCAGGGACTTGGACTACATTTTTTGTGTATTTCACTGCTATCTTACCTGTGCTTGCTATCTTCTATGTTCTATCATGCCTCGTGCTGTGTAGTACTGTGTTTTGAACCTTGGCACCCAGAGTAAGACTGTTTCATTTGACTGTATTCATGGGTAATCATGTATGATTGAACTTGAATGACATTGGAATGGCATTTTACGAGGAGTTGCTTGACAGATACATTGTCCCGGGAATACTTTGGAGGAATCGTGGCCTTTACATTGACCTTGGAATTAAGTAAAACTTACCTTGGGTTATACGTACAAATCATGGAGGAGATCAGCAAGTCAGGATGCTTCTATGGAAAGGAATAAAAAGTCAATGTTTCATGCCAAAACCCTCCATCAGGGCTGGAAAGGAAGGGGCAAAAAGCCAGAATAAGGAGGTGGGGAGGGGAAGGAGCACAGGCTGGAAGGTGATTGGTTAAACCACATGGGTGGGGGTGAAGGGACAGAGCGCAAAGCTGGGAGGTTATAGGTAGGAAAGGTAAAGGGCTGAAGAAGAAGGAACCTGATAGGATAGTGGACCAGGGGAGAAAAGGAAGGAGGAGGGGCACCAGGGGGAGATCATAGGCAGGTACAGGGAAGAGAAGAGGTAAGAGAGAGCCTGAGTGGGGACTGGAATAGGGAAGATGGAAAATTAATGGAGGTGGGAGAAATCAGTGTTCATTCCATTAGGTTGGAGGCTCTCCCAGAAGGAATATAAGCTGTTCCTCCTCCAACCTTATTGTGGCAGTAGAGGAGGCCACGGAGTGAGAGTCGGATTGGAATTAAAATGATTGGCCACTGGGCCATCCTGCTTGTTGTAGACAGAGTGAAGGTGACCAACAAAGCAGTCTCATATCTATATCAGGTCTCACCGATGAAGAGGAGGTCACATCGGGAGCACTAGATGCAGTAGACAACACCAATGGACTAGCAAGTGAAGAGTTGCCTCACCTGGAAGGACAGACCTTAAATGGTGTGAGGGAGAAGGTGAATGAGCAGGTGTAGGTCTTCTTTCACTTGCAGGGATGAGTGCTAGGAGGGAGAATAGTGGGGAGGGACAAATGGGCAAGGAAATCATGGAGAGAGTGATCCCTGTGGAAAGCAGAGAATGGAGTGGGGGGAGGTATAGATGTGCTTGGTGGTAAGATCCTGTTAAAGATGGTGGATGTTGCAGAGAATGATGTGCTGGATGACAAGGGTCATGAGTGGTAGGAAAGGACAAGAGCAACTCTATCTCTGTTAAGGCAGCAGGAAGATAGGGTGAGCCGGATGTCCAGCAAATGGAGGAGATGCAGCTGAGAGCAGCATCAATGGTGACAAAGAACTGAGAAATGGGAATGGCAATTTTCCAGGTGACAGAGTGGGACAAAGTACAGTCAAGTGAGTCAATAGGTTATGAAAGATATCGGTTTGTCCCCAGAGATGAAGACAGAGAGATTGAGAAATGGCAGAGAGGTGTCAGAAATGGATCAACTGAATTCAAGGGAAGGGTGGAAGTTGGGGTTTATGTTGATGATACAGATGAGCTCAGCATGAGTTAATGAAGCAGCACCATTACAGTTGTCAATATAGTACAGAGAAAGTAGGCCAGCATGAGCAGTTGTCTTGGAACATGGACTGTTCTATGTGGTCAAAGAGAAAGCAGTAATAGCTGGGGCGCGTAGTTACACCCATCCACTTGGCTTCACCAATCACCTGCTTGCATGTACTCCTTCCCATCCCCCCACCTTCTTATTCTGGCTTCTTTCTCCTTCCTTTCCAGTCCTGATGAGGGGTCTTGGCCTAAAACGTCAATGTTTATTCCTTTCCATAGATGCTGCCTGACCTGCTGAGTTCCTCCAGCATTTTGTGTGTGTTACTCTGGTTTTCCAGCATCTGCAGAATCTCTTGGGTTTAAAACTTACCTTGGAATACACAGGTGAAATATTTCCAGGTAAGGCAAAGCAGTCACCATCCACATCAACCCGAGCCCATCAATCTCTGTCTACATCAATCCCTGCCCACATCAAGCCCTTTGTTTTTGAAAAGTTTCCAAACTTGCTTGCTACTGTGTATTGTTGAGTGATTATCCTGTTCATTGCAAAAGTAAATAATTTTAACAAATGTTTAGTGTTACTAAAATGTAAGCTCTTCCAGCAAAGGTGCAAACCTCCCTCATACATGTCTATCTTTAATGAAGCAGTCTAACTGCTGCTCACCAAAGATATGTTCATCAGTGTTATATTTGGATTGATTGTGGACAACTGCTTTCATTGCTACTTTTGGGAATTCTTCAGTGAGTCATTGGATAAAGACTCATTAAAAAGTGGGCAAAATTAATGGGAAGTTAGAGGATAGAGAAGGTTTTAAAAACCAACATGAGGCAAAAAGTTTCTTCAGGTGCATAAAGTGTATAAGAGAGGTGAGAATGGATATCAGACTGCTGGAAAATATTGCTGAAGAGGTAGTAATGGGGGACAAGGAAAAGGTGGACCAACAAAATAAGTATTTTGTTTCAGTCTTCACTGTGGAAGATACTACCTATATGGTAGAAGTTTCAGGTGCTAGGGTTCATGAAGTGTATGAGGTTACCATAACTAGAGAGAAGATTCTTGGGAAACTGAAAGGTCTTAAGGTACATAAGTCACCGAAAGCAGATGGTATACACAACAGGTTCTGAAAGAGGTGGCTGAAGAGATTGCAGAGGTATTAGTAATGATTTTTCAAGAATCATTAAATTCTGGAATGGTTCCAGAAGGATGGAAAATTGCCAATGTCACTCTACTCTTAAAGAAAGGAGAGAGGCAGAAGAAGGGAAACTATAGGCCGGTTAGGCTGATCTCAGTGGTTGGGAAGATGTTAGAGTTGATTGTTAAGGATGAAATCTCAGGCATAGGATTCAAGGGAAAATCTTGCCTGACAAATTGGTTGGAATTCTTTGAAGAAATAACAAGCAGGATAGACAAAAGAAAACCAATTGATGTTGTGTACTGGATTTTCAGAAGGCTTTTAACAAGATTAACAAGCTATGAGCTCATGGTATTACAGGAAAAAATCTAACATGGATAAAGCAGTAGCTGATTGGCAGGAGGCAAAGAGTGTAAATAAACAGAGCCTTTTCTGGTTGTCTGCCAATGACTAGTGGTGTTCCACCAGAGTCTGTGTTGGGGCCTATTTTTTTATGTTATATGACAATGATTTGGTTAAACGAATTGATGGCTTTGTTGCAAAGTTCGCAGAAAATATTAAGATAGGTGGAAGGAAAGGTAGTTTTGAGGAAGTAGAGAAGCTACAGAAGGTTTTAAGACCACAGGATATAAGACCAGAATTAGGCCATTTGGCCCATTGAGTCATGCTTTGCCATTTCATCATGGCTGAACCAATTTTCCTCTCAGCCGCAATCTCCTGCCTTCCTCCCATATCTCTTCATGCCCTGATCAATCAAAAATCTATCAGCCTTTGCCTTAAATATACATAAAGATCTGGCCTCCACAGCTGCCTGTGGCAACAAATTCCACAGATTCATGACTCTCTAGCTAAAGAAATTCCTCCTCATTTCCATTCTATTGCCCCTCTAATTTGAGGCTGTGTCCTCTGGTCTTAGATACTCCCACCATAGGAAACATCCTTTCCAAATCTACTCTATTAAGGCCTTTCACCATTCAATGAGTTTCAATGAGGTCACCCCTCATTCTTCTGAATTCCAGTGAGTACAGGCCCAGAGCCATCAAACGCTCTTGAAGAATTCATCTCTTCCTTAATTCCTTAACAGTTTCTCAACTTTTTCTCTGTCCTTGACATGAGTGCCCATAACTCCATCTCACATCTGGTCCAGCCTTAACACTAACCCTAACCACTTGCCAACTTGTGGAAGAAAATTTTGAATATAGGGTTAAAAGAGCTGGATGTTGCTAAAGCTTTGTGACCTTGTGGACATCCTGTGTTTTTCCAATTAAGTTGCAAGTCTGAATAACTAAGATTATTGTACTGGCCACAACTACTCCTTAGAGTGATAACACATCTACACAAACAAGTTAAGTATAGATGTATGTACCACAAGTTGGGAGGAAGAGCATTATGAAATATCAACTCTTTGTCTTGCTAATGGGGGGCTGATTTTGCTCACTTGTCCGCTACTAGATATAATTACAAGCTAGTTTCCCTGTAGCTCAGAGTTCCACACATTTGAACTCGGCATGATATCATGCTAAAATAAAAGATTCACCACTTAAAATCTGGTATCAAGTTTGATTTTAAAAATTATCTGACACAACTACTAAAAAAATTGCAAAACCTTGGGAGTAGATGGCATCCCTGCTGTAGCTCTAAACTTCGACCCAGGTCAATGGTAGTCATAAATTCATTACATTATAAGCAACAACTGGGAAGAGGAAGATGAGTCGGGGTAACTCAGTGACACTGTAAGTGTCATCATCTTCTAGAAAGGAGATAAAAGTGACTGCACTAACTACAGCTTCCCTGCTCTCTGCAACATAGAGAATCTTTGCTAGGATTCTCCCCATCTACCTCCTAATCCAGACCGAAGTGCTGCTCTCTGAACTGCCTCTGGAATCTGTCCTTCAAGATGTGCTTGATCTTCACTATATAACTCCAAGAGAAATTCAGTGAGCAGTACCGACCATTATTTTGCATCGCCCCCTCAATCTCTCTAAAGCCTTTGACTGAATCAGTTGTGATGGATTGTGGAGCACACTGCTGGAATTTGGCTGCTCATGGAAATTTGTTTCCATAGCATGCAAACTGCAGTCCTAACCAATGAGTCTATAGCAGTCTCAGTAAACTCAGGTTAGGTTATTGCCCAAATAGTTCTTTGCATCTTTCACACCACATCACTGTACTTCACTTCCAAATGCTTCCCACTGGTCTTGGGCTTATTGACCAGGCAAGTGGGAAATTTATTTAACCAATGCGTGTCACTTTGACTTTGGATGGTAGCATAAGATAATTCAGTTGCTTATTCTTTTGACTTATAGAAATCATTTCCTTTGATTTATAGAGTGGGCAGTTGAACCATTATCATCTAGTTACACTATCAACCAAAACCCAAATTATACACTATCTACTTTCACAAACTCTCCATCTGGTGAGAGAAATACATTTTTCACTACGACCTGGTTCTTGAAGGGCAATTGTCAATGGGCCAGGCCATGTAAAGGGCTTTTAGACTACTGACTATAATGAATCCATGGTTCTCCTAAGAAAGCCCACCAGATTTTCTGTTATGCGTGTGGTTCTGGGAGGCCAGGTGGACATGAATAACACACACAAGAGGCAGAGAAGGTGACGAACAAATGTACTTGTAAGCCATCTACCCAGAATGCCCTCTCACATTACGTTCAGTACATAACACACAGGGAAGCTCGACAGCAAACTGTAAGGGTCAGAATATAAATGAATACGTAACATTATTTTATAGGTTATTATCCCCCTTATTTTATAGGTTTCTGTCTCTTCCCATACACAGAGAGGCTGCTGAACAATTAACATCAATGGCAATCAGCAAATTCAATTAACATTCAATGAATTAACAATCATCAAATTCATCCAACAACAAAAAACTTCCTTTTTTCTAAGCTATGCAAGGAGAGTAGACTGCCTCTATTTCCAAACATAGACCTAGGGATTCCTCTGCCCCATATGCTGAGGGTTAGTTGCTAAACTCGAGATTCAATCTGTCTGGAGGCTGTCTGTTTCTGTGAGGGTAACCCTGACCTGGGGATGATGCCAAAGTCATTTTACCTGTTGATGGTGTATGTATAGATCTTGGCTTGGGTAATGCATTGTCAGTAGGGGGCACCTCAGAAAGCACAGGTGATGATTGGCCTTGCTGATTAAAGACTGACATGTGATGATTCTGACTGCCAAGCAGGTCACTGAGGACGGAGGCCACATTACAGGAAGCAGTAAAATTTCAGAGGGTTTTAATTGCAAAGGCAAGGTTCCACTTGCCTTTCTCCTGTTAACTAGCTTATTAAAAACAGTCATTTCTGTGTCTTTGTTTTTGTATTTGTTTAGGACCAGATGATGTTCCAGGTATTCCACCATGAGTAGGGTGTCAAGCTTCCTCTCACGTTCCATCTTCAGACCTTCTAGTTCTGCTTCCACAAACAAAACCACCATAAGACCATAGGATATAGGAGCAGAATTAGGCCATTTGGTCCATCGAGTTTGTTCCACCATTTCATCCATTACTCCTCTCAGCCCCAATCTCTTGCCTTCTCCCTATTTCCCCTCATGCCTTGATCAATCAACCTCTGCCTCAAATATTTGTAAAGACTTTGCCTCCACAGCTGCCTGTGGCAAAGAATTCCACAGATCCACCACTCTCTGGCTATAGAAATTCCTCTTCATCTCCATTCTAAAAGGATGCCCCTCTATTCTCAGACTGTGTCCTCTGCTCCTAGACTCTCCCATTATGGGAAACATCCTCCCTATATCCACTCTATCAAGGCCTTTCACCATTTGATAGGTTTCAATTAGGTCACCTCTCATTCTTCTGACCAGAATACAGGACCAGAGCTATCAAACATTCTTCATATGACAAGCCATTTAATCCTGGAATCATTTTTGTGAACTTTCTTTGAACCCTTTCCAGTTTCAGCACATCCTTTCTAAGATAAGAGTTCCATAATTGCTCACAATACTTCAAGTGAGGCCTCACCAGTGCTTTATAAAGTCTCAGCATTACATTCTTGCTTTTATAATCTAGTCCTCTTGAAATTAATGCTACCATCGCATTTTCCTTTCTCACCAGAGATGAACTTTTAGGGAATCCTGCACAAGGACTCCGAAGTCCTTTCATCTGCCACTTCTTTGCCTGTTCTCCTAATCTGTACAAGCCCTCTGTAGCCTCTCTTCTTCCTCAAGGCTACTCGTCCCACCACCTATCTTCATATTGTCCACAAAGATTGCAACAATTCCATCATTCAAGTCATTGACATATAACGTAAAGAGAAACAGTCTTACACAGACCCCTGTGGAACACCACTAGTCACCGGCAGCCAACCAGAAAAGGTTCTCTTTATTCCCATTCTCTGCCTCATGTCAATCAGCCATTGCTTTATTCATGCTAGAAACTTTCCTGTCATGTCATGGACTCTAACTTATTATACAGCCTTATGTGTAGCACCTTGTCAAAAACCTTCTGAAAATCCAAACACAACATCAACCAATTTTCCCTTGTCTAACCCAGTTGTTATTTCTACAAAGAATTCCAACAGATTTGTTAGGCAACATTTTCCCTTGATGAAACCATGCTGACTCTAGCTTATTTTATCATGAGCCTCCAAGAACCCCGAAACCACATCCTTAACAATCAATTCCAATATCTTTCAGTTTCCCAAGAACTTTCTCCCTAGTAATGGCAACTTCACACACTTCTGACCCCTGACACTCTGGAATTTTCCCTATACTGCTAGTGCCTTCCACAATGAGGACTGAAGCAAAATACTTATTCAGTTTGACAGCTATTTTTTTTTGTCCCTCATTACTACCTCTCCAGCAACTTTTTCCTGCACTCTGATATCCACTCACACCTCTCTTTTACACTGCATGCCACTGAAGAAACTTTTGGTATCATCTTCAACATTACTTTTGTATTCCATCTTTTCCTTCTTAATGACTTTTTAGTTGCCTTCTGTTGGTTTTTAATAGCTTCCCAATCCTCTAGCTTCCCACTAATTTTTGCTCTATTGCCCTCTCTTTGGGTTTGATTTCTCTTGTTAGCCAATTGTTGTGTCACCTTGCCTTTAGAATATTTCCTCCTCTTTGGGGTGTATATACCCTGTGCCTTCCAAATTGATCCAGAAATTTCAACCATTGCTGCTCTGCCATCATCCCTGCCAGTGTTCTTTTCCTACCAGTTTTGGCCAGTTCCTCTGTCATGCCTCTGTAATTCCCTTTACTCCACTGTAATACTGATACATCTGACTTTAGCTTCTTCTTCTCAAATTTCAGGGTAAATTTGATATATTACCATTACTCTCCTAAAGGTTCTTAAGCTCTATTCCAATTCATTGCACAACACTAAACCAAGAATAGCTGATCCCCTAGTGGGATTAACCATGAATTGCTCAGAAAAGCCACCTTATAGGTATTCTAAAAACTCCCCCTCTTGGGATCCAATACCAACCTGATTTTCCCAATGTACCTGCACATTGAAAACTCCCATAACTATTGTAACATTGCCTTTTGATATGCATTTTCCATCTCCCGTTGTATTTTGAGACCACATTCTTACTACTGCTTGCTGGTCTGTATGTAACTCCAGTCAGGGTCTTTAAACTGTTATGTACCCCTAGGGTTCATATTTTCTGTGGACTGTCACTTTAAAATGCTGGGAGAATGAGACTGACTTTTGGACACTTGGATTTCTGCTGACTGCAGAGTTGCTTGGTTACCATGGTGGAGAAAGATGGAGTTATTTGATGGACAATCGATGTTATGGTTTCTCTGCAGCTTGATTACTTCTTACAAGGACAGTCACAGACTCGCAGACACTCACATGTTTAGAGTCAAGATGGATTCAGTCAATGAAAGACACCAGTGAATTGGTCGCTGGTTCAGTAGCCCAAAAGGGGTGAGTTTAGATTGATCCTGAGTATTGATAAATGACTCTCTCTAAGTAGCCCATGAGGGTGAGTTTGTTTCCATTCAACTTCAAAGGTGTGATTGTCACTTAGTTAATCCACAGGAGTGGGTTCTCTGGTGAGGGGAAACCTTTGTGAATACCACGTGTGTGTTTACCCTTTGTCTGGGTGTGGTAGTTCACTGAAGAAAGACAAATCACTGTTGGAGTTATTTTGTATGTTGTGGAACAGGATAAGTGGCAATCACGTTGTGTGTGATTGGGGTAACATTGTGGAATCTACCGGTGTGTCGACCCTTGCCTGGGTGGTGGTTCCCTTGAAGATGGTCCCCTTTGTGATAAGCTGCTGTTGGTGATAATCCATAAGTGGATTCTGCTTGAGTATCCTGTGGCCACCACTTTGGGATGACCCGTAGCTGAATTCGGATGTGGTACCACTTGTGTTGAAAGGATATTCGTCAAAGATCACTGTCGGTGATACTTCGTGTGTGGAGTGGAACAACTTCGGAGATAAAACCTACTGCCTTTGTTATTTTGTATTACTGTCGTGGAATCTGTGGAATATCAACGTAATTGCCCTCTCACAACATTCACCTTTGGATTACAAACATCTCACATTAATTAACCTGTGCATCTGAACTGAACTTTTCTTACATGCCATCGTAAGACTGTATCACTTACCACCTAAACTTGAAGAAGTTTGGGGATCTATATATTTACACCTATATATGCATATCACTGTTAATTCTTGATTTACCTGGTTTAAGTTACTATATGACGTAGTTGCTAATAAAATAGTGTTTTGTTAACAGCAAAACCAGATTCCAGCTGCGTTGTATTGGTGCTGATACTTTTACAGGGTTGTGTGCGTGACAATACCCTTGCAGTTTCCTTAGTTCTATCTCAGCACCTTCCAGTGATTCAAAACCATTCCTGTCTGTGAACTCTCCTTTAGGTTCTTTTTGTTGATAGTGAAAATGGACAACAGTGGTTTAACATCTACATTTGCTTTTCACAGTATTTCCAAAATATCAAAAGATATGCTGGTCTCCAACTTGTATATGGGTACTCTTTGATTTCTAGCAGCTTTTCTTTGAAATTGCTATATGGTTTCTTTATGCCACACATTTTTATTGTATCATTTACGACCTTTTTCTTCAATCCATTCCTTTTTATCCATGCCACCACTGAGGCTCAGCAGCCACCCTGGCCACTCTGCTAAGAGCCCAGGCTTAAGAACCAGCTTAAATGTGATTACTTTCGTACTTCCCTGGCATCCGTTGAAAACTTCTGCGTGTTTCCTCAATACTTCCTGTAGGCCAGTACCCTCACCAATCAAGTGCATTTTGTGCCAGCTGCTCCAACCATGAGTGGCCCAGAAGTGCTGGATAATTAATTTTGGGAATGTACAGTGGACGTTTCGTTCTCTGTTCATTAATCTCTGCTGTAACATGTACCACTCCCCTCACTGGAACAACCTCACCAATGGAAGCCTTTAAAGTCAACCTTAGCCCTTCTGGGGTGAGATGCTGGAATTTTTCCTTGTAAACCATCTCTGATACCAGTGATACTGCAGCACCCATGTCCACCTGCATCCTCAATGTGGCCCCATCCAGCCCCAGAGTCACACAATAGCTGCCTTTATGTCCAGAAATAGATAAAACATGCAAACCTTCTTCAACCACAGAGTGAGAGTCACTCAATCCATCCTTAATATGCTCCATCTTGTTCGCATGTTCCTTTATGTTTTTCCAAAAGACATTTTCTTTATTACAGTGTTTTTGGTTGATAGAGTCTTTTTACTTTTACAGGCATCTTCAATATTTCCCTTTTTGTCACAGTTTTGGCAACCTAAATCCTTAATACCAGCATTCTTTTGCTGAATGCCCAGTTCTACCCAGTTTGCCACAGCAGTAACATTGATTGCCAGTAAGTGTTTTATTCTTAAAGTCAGTAGAAACTTTATAAACTTGGGAATGGTACTTAATTGATATGCTTCTTTAGCTGCTATCTCCATAGATGTACTAATCTCACATGCTTCTGTAATGTTAGTCTGGCTTCTGTAAGCAAACATTTCTGAATTCTCTCACTACGTAGACCATATACGAGTCTATCGTGTGATGTGTCATTCAGCGACTGCCCTAAATCACTCTGTTCCGTTAGTTGCTTCAGCACTGCCACAAACTGTGAAATAGACTCACCTTCCTCTTGATTCCTTGTATGAAATCTAAACCTCTCAGAAATAGTCAAAGGTTTAGGTGAATATTGGTTCTTTAAGACTATAACTATGTCCTCATAAGCGTATCGCCAGGCTCAGCTGGTTGCACTAGTCTGCATAATAAATTAAATGTTTTTGCACCATCATAGTCAGAAAAGTTGGAACATGTATATCACCTGAAGTTTGATTTGCTAGTGCAAAATATCCAAATCTTTCAGTATATGAATTCCATTGCTCTGTTGTTTTGTCAGAAGGCCCAGAACTTCCAAACATCTTCTTTATTTTCAAGCACAATCACATTCCAGAAAAGTTAACTCCTCACATTCTCTCCCCTCAGATTCTCCACACTTCCTGTGGCTGTTCTCTTTTCGATTACCCACAATACACTGTGGTACCCCGCCATTGTTACACATGGACTTTTATCGCCAAAGGGAACTGAACAATAAATATCACGTGAGGACTCGTCATCTCGTTGCCAGTTACATTTGTGGTACTGGGAAGCTGAGTAGATGTGAATAACACACACAAGAGACAGAGAGGAACAAATGTGCAGCTGTTCATTTTACTTATAAGTCATCTACCCAGAATGCCCTCTCACATTATATTCAGTACGTAACCCACAGCAACCAGTACGGATCGAACAATAACATTTTCCAATCCATAAATCTAAATGGACAGATATTTAGGATGGGTTCTTCACATGGGGATTCACTTCAATGAAAACAGAAAATCCTGGAAGCAACACGAGTGAATCTGCAGAAGCTGGAAATAAATAAAAAACACGAAATACTGGCAGAACTCAGCAGGCCAGACAGAAGCAGTTTACTGGTCAGGCAGTATCTGTGGAAAGCGAAACAAAGTCAGCTTTACAGGTCTGGGAATGCTTCTGGCACTTTTGGTTTTGAATTTGGATTTTCAGCATCTGTGTTTTTTTTTAGGTTTGTATCATTTATTTAATGTTCTGAGTTAATCGATCAACCAGGTGAGGCAGCAGTGGAAACTCGCAAAATGTCATCACAGCTACTGTTGTGAAAGAGTTGATCTCCTCTATTTTATTCCAGCTTACTGAAAGAAATGGAATAAGAAAAAAACCACAAATGGTTGTTGTGACGCGTCTAGTGTGGGAGTGTACTGGGTAGTGCGTGTCGCTCTCACTTTCAGCTTCCACCACTGGCTAGCAGTCTTACGAAAAGGAGAGCTGAATGTGTAAGTCTCTCCCTGCCAGTACACAGTCTCTCCACAGCAAGCCTCGTGCAGTGGCTCCTCGCTGGTGACACACAGAAATTGAACTCCTTTCAGGCTCAGGCTGAACTACAGAGAACAGGGAGGAGGTCTGGCCCCTGCACACGTAGTACGTTGGCCCACATGTGTGTGGACACGCCCTGGTGCTCGTGAACCAGATCCCCAGCTATGGGTAACTAGCCCCACTGCCTTGTGGGCAGCCTTTGGAGAGATGAAGGCTGTGGGAGTAAACACAGATATCAAATCCAGAATGGAGTTCCTAAGGCAGCTGGACATCATTGAACATCCTTCCGGCAGCTCCTGCAGCCAAGCTGGTGCCAAACGTATTGCTTCATAAACTTTCCTTTGGACTGCACTGGTGAGGCCGAGAGGGGGATCTTGATGACTGGGCATCTCAGGATCTCCATACCTTCCACCCAGGCTTGTGATGATGATGATCACCCGTTGTCCTTCGAGACAGACGGAATCCAACCAACCATTGAAGGAAATGGAAATAATATATGGCTTAAGACTTATTTAGAAGTTCAGAATTTATTTGTAATTATGGCCTGTGCTGCAAAATAAAAATATAGCCAAGATGTTCATGTACAAGCACAAATGACATTCATCTGTTCACTTTACTGATGGAGGTGCTTTTTTTAATAACCATTATGACTTACTGCTTCATTAAAATAGTGACTATTGGTATATAAGCCAACTGGAGATGTAATGGCATCAGCACCGGATTTTGAGGCAACTCAGACTCATAAAAAAACAGACAAAATGCTAAAGAAACAGCAAAGTTTGTGCCTGATGCACCATAAGGCACAGAGAGGAATAACAGCTTTAGTATATAAACCTACAAAGCCTTTGCCTTGTGTGCAAATCTTTGGCTTTGACTTCTGGTTAGCATAAACTATAACTTTATTAATTTTATTATTATTAGCAGTCATCCTGTTACCTCCCACATCAGCTGTCCCTGGGGTACTGCACTCCATCCCTACCCCAAGCTGCAATCTTGTTCAGACTCAGAGAACTGAACCCAGTCTGTCCTTCATGACGTAGGACAGTTTCCTGCTGCCGTCTCGTGGTTAGTTGCCTTAGTTTAATTTTTGATTTTATTTTCTCACAGTTTACTTCCAATTATTTTCATTTTACTTGTTGGATGTAATGTTTCTAATGTTGCTGTTTTTAAAAGGACCTCTTTTTCCATTGCAAAGGTGACTTTGATTTAATGTTAAACTTCATGTAAAATTTATAAAATGGATCTAAGCTTTGAAGCTCACAAGGACTGAGCATTATGAAACATAAGGTGCTCAAAGGTATTGTTTTATTTCATTTCTAGAAAGTTATTTCAATGCAAGGCCAGGCTCGGGGCTAATCAATGAGGAATCAAAACACTCCATAGTGCTAGAGGTCACGAGGGAAACATGTTTACTCTGCCTGTGGCAAAGCTTCAGTCAGTAGGAATTTGCAGAATGAAGTTAAATGAATTTCCCAGAAATGTAATTTGTGCTATTCTGTTATCACTGAAAGGTCAACAGAGGCAATTGTATGATGGATTCAACCACAAGAGGTCAGCTCTGCATCAGAAGGTTGTTGACTTTGTGAACCCTGAAATCTAGAGAGTGAGTACTGCACGTTTTGAATTGATAAGTTGAAGCTACGTCTGTTCTTACAGATAAAGCAAAAAGGTATTAGGGCACTGTTTTGAAAAGGAGTGAAATATTTTCCCTGGTATCCCGGACAATGCATATTACTAATTCAATGCCAATGTAAAAAGTTACGTACTAAATATATTATCTCATTATTAGTACATTGATGTTCATAGGAGCTTACTGAATTCAATGAGTTGTCTGGGTAATTGGTAATATGGGACAACACTGGATAAAATGAAGAAATCCACCATCTTGTTATCTGTTCTTTGTTGTCAAACCGTTTGTCTGCTTTACAGTTGTGTAAATATTTGGACTGACTGATGCTATTATCTTTAATTCATGTCACCAGTGTTTTTCACCATTTCCATTTCACCAACACCCTAGTTGTCCTTTAAAGTCATATTCTGCATGGCGGTTGGTCACTGGTGGATTGCCTCAGGGATCTGTTCTGGGACCCTTACTCTTGGTGATTTTTATAAATGACCTGGATGAGGAAGTGGAGGGATGGGTTAGTAAGTTTGCTGATGACACAAATGTTGGGGGTGTTGTGGATAGTGTGGAGGGCTGTCAGAGGTTACAGCAGGACATTGATAGGATGGAAAACTGGGCTGAGAAGTGGCAGATGGAGTTCAACCCAGGTAAGTGTGAAGTGGTTCACTTTGGTAGATCAAATATGATGGCAGAATATAGTATTAATGGTAAGACTCTTGGCAGTGTGGAGGATCAGAGGGATTTTGGGGTCCGAGTCCATAGGACACTCAAAGCAGCTGCGCAGGTTGACTCTGTGGTTAAGAAGGCATACAGTGTATTGGGCTTCATCAGTCGTGGAATTGAATTTAGGAGCCGAGAGGTAATGTTGCAGCTGTATAGGACCCTGGTCAGACCCCACTTGGAGTACTGTGCTCAGTTCTGGTCACCTCACTACAGGAAGGATGTGGAAGCCATAGAAAGGGTGCAGAGAAGATTTACAAGGATGTTACCTGGATTGGGGAGCACACCTTATGAGAATAGGTTGTGTGAACCTGGCCTTTTCTCCTTGGAGTGAAGGAGGATGAGAGATGACCTGATAGAGGTGTACAAGATGATGAGAGGCATTGATCCTGTGGATAGTCAGAGGCTTTTTCCCAGGGCTGAAATGGTTGCCACAAGAGGACACAGTTTTAAGGTGCTGGGAGTAGATACAGAGGAGATGTCAGGGGTAAGTTTTTTACTCAGAGAGTGGTAAGTGCGTGGAATGGGCTGCCAGCAACGGTGGTGGATGCGGATACGATAGGGTCTTTTAAGAAGCTTTTAGATAGGTACTTGTGTACAGTTCTGGTCACCGAATTATAGGAAAGATATCAACAAAACAGAGAGAGTACAGAGAAGATTTACTAGAATGTTACCTGGGTTTCAGCACCTAAGTTATTGGGAAAGGTTGAACAAGTTAGGTCTTTATTCTTTGGAGCATAGAAGGTTGAAGGGGGACTTGATAGAGATATTTAAAATTATAAGGAGGATAGATCGAGTTGACGTGGATAGGCTTTTTCCATTGAGAGTAGGGGAGATTCAAACAAGAGGCCATGATTTGAGAATTAGAGGGCAAAAGTTTAAGGGTAACACTAGGGGGGATTTCTTTACTCAGAAAGTGGTAGCTGTGTGGAATGAGCTTCCAGTAGAAGTGGTAGAGGCAGGTTCGGTATTGTCAGTTAAAGTAAAATTGGATAGGTATATGGACAGGAAAGGAATGGAGGGTTATGGGCTGAGTGCGGGCCAGTGGGACTAGGTGAGTGTAAGCATCGGCATGGACTAGAAGGGCTGAGATGGCCTGTTTCCGTGCTGTAATTGTTATATGGTTACATGTTACTTGGAACTTAGAAAAATAAAGGGCTATAGGTAAGCCTAGTACATGTTCGGCACAACTTTGTGGGCCAAAGGGCCTGTATTGTACTGTAGGTATTCTATGGTTCTATGTAAAGTCTTCAATGACCTCAGTAATATTGTCACTCTTACTTGAATCCATCTGTTAATGAAACCTTTATCCATGCCTTTAGTCAGATTCCAGTATTTGAATGCTGTGCTGTGTAGTTTTCAATCCAAAACTTTGCCGTTCATGCAGCATCCCTCTCCACTCTGAATTCAAAGTGTAAAAATTCAAGGTAAATTAAAGACAAATATGTCACCTTGAGATTTGTTTTCTTGCAAGCATTCACAGTAGGACAGAAAAATGTAATAGAATCAATGAAAAACTACATGCAACACAGTAGGTGCTGGAGGAACTCAACGGGTGGGGCAGTGTCTATGGAGGGAAGAGGGCAGTTGATCTGAAATATTGACTATCCTTTTTCAACAATAGGTTCTCCTTAATCTGCTGAGTTCCTCCAGCATCTTTTAGTGTTGCTGCAGATTCTGGCATCTGCAGTCTCTTGTGTCTCTTTTATGGCATCACTCTCCTGATCCCTCTAGTTCTATATGTACTGGCCCCATGATACTCTCCAATTCACTCATCTTTATTTTTGCTGCATTAACCACATCCATCCCCACATCATTGTTGGACATCCCACTCCGTCCGCCCCAACAGACAGGATCTCCCGGTTGCCATCCACTTCAGCTCTGCTTCACATTCCCATTCGGATATGTCCATACATGGCCTCTTCTACTGCCATGATGAGGCCAAACTCAGGTTGGAGGAGCAACACCTCATATATCGTCTGGGTAGTCTCCAGCCCCTTGGTATGAACATCGAATTCTCCAACTTCCGGTAATTCCCTCCCCATCCCTTTCCCCATCCCAGTTTCACTCTGCCTCCTCTTCCAGCTGCCTATCACTCTCATGATTCTGCCTTCTTCTACTACCCATAGAGCTTTCCCCTTACATTCCTTCTTCACCTCTCCTGCCTATCCCCTCCCTGCTTCCCCTCCCCCACCCCTTGATCTTTCCTCTGATTGGTTTTTCACCTGGCACCTTCCACCCTCCCCCCACCTTCTTTATAGGGCCCCTGCCCCCTCCTTCTTCAGTCCTGACAAAGGGTCTCGGCCCGAAACGTTGACTGCTCGTTTCCACGGACGCTGCCCGAGTTCCTCCAGCTTGTTTGTTCGTGTTGATTTGAACACAGCATCTGCAGTGTACTTTGTGTTTATTGTTGGACATCTATTGTCTGGGTCAAATTTGTGACTAAAATATTCTCTTTTTTATCCTCAATAAAATCTCTCATTGGCAAAGCTTTTTGGTCACTTTTCCTAGTATCTTTACTGGCTAATATCCACTTTTTTGTCAGAATATGCTCCAGTTACTATTTTGAATCATTATATTGTAACCAAAATTCTACGTGTGGGCCAAGCTAAACAAATGTTTATTTTCAGGAAAAACATGGATCTAGTGATTGGTCTTTATGATGGATTAGCTAGACCTGAAAAACATGTAATACATTTGAATGCGTTTGACCAACAATCATGAAGGAGGGACGCGTCTTCTTCTGATGTTTGTTTTGTTTCACTG
This sequence comes from Hemitrygon akajei, assembly GCF_048418815.1. Taxonomy (NCBI): domain Eukaryota; kingdom Metazoa; phylum Chordata; class Chondrichthyes; order Myliobatiformes; family Dasyatidae; genus Hemitrygon; species Hemitrygon akajei. The sequence continues at coordinate 80,177,423 of NC_133127.1, read as the reverse complement.
AGTGGTCTGTAGATGCTGGTGTTTTTGTTCAAGCTCTTGAATTCGGAATTTTTGAAGGCGAAGTAATTCCTGAGGAGGTAATGGTTAATAAATTTCAGTCTATTTGGTGGAGTTTTGCTTCAGTGCTGTTCCTGTGCATGTTAAACTCAGCTTGCCAACAAGATATTGCACATTATAAACCAAATGTCTGTTAAAATCAGGCTGAGGTAAAGCAGCACATTAACACTTCTGAGCAGGCTCGGATATTGATTCTGGTCTCGGACTGAAGCAACAAGGATCCTTCTCTGCTGACCAAAGAGTTTGGTGACTCAGAGTTAAATAAGAGGTGCAGAAAAGACCTCTGAAAATGAAAATGAAAATGCAAAGCAGTAACTTCGGACTAAACTGGAATCGCACTCAACAGCTGTGGCTGGGCTTGTGCAGTTTAACCATCTACAAAGTCAAATCAGCAAAAGTGTTAATGACCCAACACTCCTGAAAGAGCCCAATATCTTCAAGGCACACTTTGATAGACACCCTCATGAGCCCAACATGTCAGAATCAGAATCAGGTATAGAAGAAAATAATAAATAAACAAATTACAATTGAATAGATTAAAAATCATGCAAAAACAAAAATAATATATATTTTAAAAGTGAGGCCATGATCATGGGATCAATGTCTAATTAGGAATTGGATGGCAGAGGGGAAGAAACTGATCCTGAATTACTGAGTGTGTGTCTTCAGGCTTCTGTACCTCCTACCTGATGGTAACATTGACAAAAGGGTATGTCCTGTGTTCTGGGGGTTCTTAATAAAGGACGCTGCCTCTCTGAGACACCGATCCTTGAAGATGTCCTGGGTACTTTGTAGTCTAGTACCCAAGATGGAGCTGGCTAAATTAAGGACCCTCTGCAGCTTCTTTCTTTCCTGTGCATTAGCCAGCCCCCTTACCAAACAGTGATACAGCCTGTCAGAATGCTCTCCACAATACATCTATAGAAGTTTTTGTTGACATACAAAATCTCTTCAAACACCTTATGAAGTATAGTCGCTGTCTTGCCTTCTTCATAGCTGCATCAATATCATGAGACCAGGTTAGGTCCTCAGAGATTTTGCCACCCAAGAACTTGAAACTGCTCAGTCTCTCCACTTCTGATCCCCCTGTGAGGATTGGTATGTGTTCCTTCATCTTACCCCTCCTGAAGTCCACAATCAGCTCTTTCATCTTACTGGTTTTGAGTGTAAGGTTGTTGCTGTGACATCACTCCACTAGTTGACATATCTCGCTCGTGTACACCCTCTCATCTCCATCTGAGATTCTACCAACAATGGTTGTATCATCAGCAAATTTATAGATAATATTTGAGCTACGCCTAGCCACACAGAGTAGAGCAATGGGCTAAGCACACACCCCTGTGGTGCAACAGTGTTGATCATCAGCGAGGAGGAGATATTTTCACCAATCTGCACAGATTGTGGTCTTACAGTTAGGAAGTGAAGGATCCAGTTGTAGAGGCAGGTTCTGTAACTTCTCAGTCAGGATTGTGGGAGTGATGGTGTCAAATGCTGAGCTGTAGTTGATGAACAGCATCCTGACACAGGTGTTTGTATTGTCCAGGTGACCCTGTAGTCCCAGTTTTTGAGGCCATTTCAACAACACAGAGAGAGCTTTTCTATACCATGCTTCCAATCAGTGAATAGCTAATACTAACTAGGTATTAATAGTTTTTCATTTCTTAGCAATGGCTGTAAAGAGGCATTATAAACTTATTCTTGCTTTCTTAATTATCCAAAACTCAATGTGTAAAGGAATCAACTGTATTAAAGTTTAGTACACTGTTTCTGCTAGATAAACCCTAAACTCCCTGCCTGGATTATTTTGCCTAAGGCCAGTTTCCAAATTGTTTTATTAGGAGAATACTTCCAAACACTTTAAAACACTAATATTTTATTAATGATAGAATCAGTCTGTAATTTTCCCTCATAAAATCTGTCTGCATTGACTTTAATAAAACTGGTTTGTTGTCTCAGTTGAAAGAGATATTGCACAAAAGAGTATTAAGTATTCAAGATGCAGCTTTGCTAACAATAATTCTAAGCTATTAAAATTAAAAGCATATCTTTAAATGCTATTGCAATTCCTTCTTAAATATTATATGCCCGAAGCATATTAAATTATTTTTTCTTTCAGTCCTTGCAAAAGCAAAGTTACATGAGCTTCTGTCTGCACCAATATTTACACTTTAATAAAGCTAAATTGAGCTTATTCATGCCAAAATTATGTAATCCATTTTATAAACTTTAAAATAAATATATTTATTATCAAAGGATATTTATGTCGCCAAATACTACCGTGAGGCTTATTTTCTTACAGGAATTCATAGTAGAACAAAGAAATTCAAAGGAATTAATGAAAAACTACACACAAAGACTGGCAAGCAACCAACTAAAGACAAACAGTGCAAATACAACAAAAATCAAATAATAATAATCATAAATAAATAACACTGAGAACATGAGTTGTAGAGTCCATAGGTTTTGTTCATTCATCAGTTCGGTGTTGTGGTTAGTGAAGCTGGCATTCTGGTTCAGGAAGGTAATAATTGTTCCTGAACATGGTGGTGCGGGACCTAAGGTTTTTTGTACCTCCTTCCTGATGGTAACAAAGAGAAGAGAGCATAGAGGAACTCAGCAGGCCAGGCAGCATCTATGGAAAAGAGTAAGCAGTCGATGTTTTGGGCCAAGACCCTTCATCAGGACTCCAGATCCCGATGAGTCACGATGAAGGGTCTCGGCCCAAAACATCGACTGTTTACTCTGTTCCATAGATGTTGCCTGGCCCACTGAGTTCCTCCAGCACTTTGTGTGTGTGTTGCTTTGGATTTCCAACATCTGCAGATTTTCTCTTGCTTGAAAAGAGAACATGGTGTGGATGGTGGGGTCCTTGATGCCGGACGCTGCTTTCTTGTGGCAACGCTCTTTGTAGATGTGCTCAATGGCAGGGAGGGCTTTTTCTGCGATGAACTGGGCTGTGTCCATCACTTATTGTCAGCTTTTCCGTTCTTGGCAATTGGCATTTCCATATCCAGCTGTGATGCAATTAGTCAGAATACTCCCCACTGTGTATCCATAGAGGTTTGTCAAAGTTTTAGATAACATGTCAAATCTTTGAACACTTCTAAGTAGAGATGCTGCTGTGCCATCTTTGAAATGGCAATTACGTGCTTGTTCCAGGACAGAACCTCTGGTATGATAACACCCCGGAGTTTAAAGTTACTGACCCTCTCCACCTCCAGTGCCTTGATGAGCACTGGCTCATGGACACCCAATTTCTTCCCCCTGTGGTCAATAATCAACTCTTTGGTTTTGCTGACATTAACAAGAGGTTGTTGTTGCGGCACCACTCAAGCAGATTGTTAGTCTCCCTCTTCTATGACGATTGATCACAACCATTGATTTTGTCAGTGCAAAAGCAATCTGAGGGAAACAAGAAAGGGAAATTGTAATTTATTTCAGTTAACCATAAGCTTCATTATTTTTCTCAAATCTCTGAATTTTGTGTTTTACAATGCTACTAAAAGACAATGATAAACTATGAAGGTTTATGTGGAAGGGTCAGTGTGTTGTGCTATCACGTCCCTGGAAATTCATCCGGCTCACTGTGCTGTCAAAATGTATTGCTGTTAATGTCCAAATGCATGGTAAATCAGACAAGCTGTGAGGCCAGTAATTTAGTGTTAGTGTGGACAACTTAACTTAAAACTATAATTAATGACAGGTCAGGTTTGTAATGTCAGTTAACTAAGTTAGCCAAAATCATTTTTGATTTTAATTAAAAACAGATAATATCAAACCACACTTTCTTGTCAAAATTCAGACAATCTCCAGATGTTGTCTGCATTTTTGTGAAATATAAATCAAATGCGATTTTCATATCAAACAAGTAGAGTATGTGTAGCATTCTACACTCTTGGCAGTACAATACTGAACCCCAGCCAAACCCAACTGATATGCCATGTGGATTGATTTTGTCAGGAAATGTTCAGCAGGGTGATGTTTACTCTCTGTCTTGGTTAGAATCAAGATCAGGAGGGAAACTGACTCTAATGACCAGGGTACAATAGTGCCATGCCGTTAAAACTCGGAGAGCACTCCCTGTGCACCTAGCCATTCCATGAAGCAGGAGCAGACATTTTCTAAGGGCTGCAGAAGGAACATGTGTGTTATTTGATTATTTTAGCATGAATTGCAAAACCATGCGGTGCAAATCTATAAGTTAAAAACTGTTATCTGCCTGGTCTTCTCTTCACCCTCTCTTCCTCATGATGTTATTTATCTGCTTCCGTTATTGGTCTCTGTGTGGCTTCCTGCCCTTTCTGATTTAATCCTCTAACCAACAGGATGTTTCCAGGCTGGTAGCTTGTGGTTCTGGAGATGCTTTCTTCTGACCCCCACAACGGCAGATTCCACAGTTTTGAATGAATGGACAAGTGGCCAGTGGCTCTGCAAGAGCCCGGCCACTGCGGAAACGACTGGCTGCTTGATATTAGTGAGTTGTTCCACGTTCAGTCAAAAACAACCCCTCAGTAATTATTATCTTTATAGCTGACACAAAGCCACCGAGCTTTACCCTTTGGTGGGATCTGCCTGAATTCTCTGAAGGAATTACAGTCATACTGGGTGATGGATTTAATTGCTATAGGCCCTTTGCAGATGCCGACATTCAGCCTTCTCCTTTGAAAATCACATTAAGATAGTCTGCAAGGCTACTTCGATGTGGGCAGCATAGGGAAGAAGCATATTGATCACAGCTGCAGGGAATCCGACTCCATCCTGACCACCAGTGCACGCTGTGAGGAGTCTGCACACTCTCCTTGTGACTGCGCAGATTTTCTCAGGTACTCCGCTTTCCTCCCATATCCCAAAGGTGTGCCTGTTGCCAAGTAATTGTTTGTTGTAAACTACTGTCAGCTCTGGAAGGTGGCAGGAGAACTGGGGAGGGTTAATGGGCAGGTGAGAGTGAACAGGTTGAAGCGTAAAGTGATGGGAAGAGACTAATGGGATTACTCTGGAAACTGGTGGAGACTCATTGGGCAAAATGGCTTTCCTCTACGTTGTAAGAAAGAATGGAATACGAAATGACCAACCTACATTCTTCTGTGTTCGTAAGGTCGAGCAGACAGCGCATCCATAATCATCGGAGTCATGGTGAGTTTCGTAGGAAAATGTTAACAAATCAGAGGAGTATTCGGCAAAGTTTCGGGTCCAGCCTGCTGGTCTTACTGACTGAAATCCTTCTGTTGAAGAATGCAAATACTGACAACAACAAGAGCAGCCAGAGTAGAGATGATCAGATCATTCACCAATCAATTATGATAGGTAGACTACACTGCTGTGTGCGACTGAGATTAACTTTCTATCAGTAATTTAAATTTATTTAGTTATTTATTGAGATACATCCAGGGAAATGGCTCTTCCGGCCCTTTGAGCCATGCTGCCTAACAATCCCCCATCCCCCACCCCAGTTTAATCCCAGCCTAATCACGGGACAATTTACAATGACCAATTAACCTACTAACCAGTACATCTTTGAACTGTGGGAGGAAATCAGAGCACCAAGAAGAAACCCACGCAGTCACGGGAAGAATGTACAAACTCCTTACAGGCAGTGGCGGGAATTGAACCTGGGTCTCCTGTACTGAAAGTGTTGTGCTAACCACGACACTACGATCCTGCCCCAAATGCTTCATCCATCGAATGAAGCATTAGGTGGAGATATTCTTCTACTTTTACTGGGAGAAGCTGGGGTGGTCTGTTTCTTCTGGACTTCAAACAGACTTTACGGGATAAATTGCCTCTGTCTGCTGATCGGTATGCAGCTAGTTGTGAGGCATACCCTCCAGCCTGCCCCCAGTTCACTGGCTACTACAAGTATTGGCTATAAACTCTGTTTAAGGAATTAGTTATAACATGTTCCCAGTGCTATCAGCCAAAGGCTGGGAATGTGAACATAGGATGTCTAGAGCATGGCATGAAACAAATAGCATTAATGGCCGGCTTTTCATTGGTCATATTGAGCAGAGTAGTTTATCTGCAGTTATGTATTTTCATTAAAATAACTGGAATTTATCACTTGAACTTATTCACATTATTTGAATTTCAGATGTTCAAAACAATATTTCTTCTGAGGCAAAGCATTTTACATCCTAAAATTTGAAAGGAGAGCAAATTTATAGACTTAATCACATCTTCCAGAATTTAGTTCTGATAAAATATTTCTGATAAAGCACTTCAAAGGATTCATTATTCTGCTGGAGGCTGATTTCATTTAAGCAGATTTTAATGCTGCAGTCTAACACTTTAGAAAATCATTTCACCTATTACCTGTCTACAGTCTTCTTGATGTTTCAAATTATATTAAGTTAAATGAAGCTAACAAAATCCTGACCTGATCCTCCCATATCCACATAAAAATGGTTGTGAAATATAACTGTTGCTATATATTTTTAACAATTGTGTATTGTGACTAACTGATTTCTGGGCTACAGTAATGCTTCATAGTAAGTTCCAGAGGTACAGACTGAGAAGAACGAATGAATAAAGAAGAGGTCCTGCAGTCGTGGGCACCTTCTCCAATCTCCTTTGAATGTTCTGATCTGTACATGCACAACGTAATGGAGGTGAGGGGAAAATAATCATTATTATCAGAAGTCACCAAGTTCTTCTGGGTCGAGGTTGAGAGGGGAGTGCAGGAAATTTGCAATCAACCAGTGACACATTGTGATCTGGTGTTTTGAAATACACACACACACACACACACACACACACACACACACACACACACACACACACACACACACACACACACACACACACACACACACACACACACACACACACACACACACCATTACAATGGACTCTCATTTAATAAAATAATTATGAGGTCACAAAACCACTTCAGTACAACACTCTCAGAAATGTAGTAAAATTTCAGACCTGCAATCTGAGATTATAGGAGACAATAGATTTTGACAATCTGCACATATGGTAGCTAGTGTATTTTGGATTACATGCAGAGAAAAAATTGTGTGTGATTAGGGGTGACCATATCCACTCAAGTTTACGATGTATAAAGTATGCTACGCATTTCATAAATAAATTCCTGTAAGTGTAACTGCAGCATAATGTCTTCAGGAAAAATAGGGGAAATTCTATTGCCAAGACCAAGTCACGTGAGTACAAAAGGTGCAAAGAGGGACTCTGGAGTGAAACCCTGCATTATTGCTGGGGGAGCAACTCGGATCAAACCTATCGAGAACTGCAAATGCTTTAAGTATCATAAGAAGGGCATCTAAACGCAAGGGTAAATAGAACACTACAAGTCAAGAGAAGTCCTAATGGATGGGGAAGAAAACTACAGGAAGGAGATTCATACAACATTGAGATGAGTGAGTAATATGAGGAGCACAGCTGGAATATAGAAAATAATTGTGATTAGACAAACACAGTGATTTCAAAATTAAAGTATGAACCTATAATTTCTTCCTGAAGATAAATCCAAGGAAGGCGACAGACCCAGATGGCGTCCTGGGACGGGTTCTCCGGGCCTGTGCAAGTGAGCTAGCTGGAGTGTCTGCTGACATCTTCAACTGCTCCCTGCTTCAGTCTAAGATCCCCTCGTGTTTTAAGAAGGCAACGATAATCCCGGTGCCGAAGAAAAGCAAGATGGCATGCCTGAATGACTACCGACCTGTGACTCTAACATCAATTGCTATGGAATGCTTCGAGCGATTGGTTATGGCACACATCAACCATAACCTGCCGGTCAACCTCGACGCTTTGCAATTTGCCTACCGGAGGAACAGATCAACGGCAGATGCCATCTCTCTGGCACTACATTCCTCCTTAGAAAACCTGGAGAATAAAGACGCATATGTAAGGCTCCTTTTCATCAACTACAGCTCTGCCTTTAATACCATCATTCCAAATAAACTGATTTTTAAGCTCCAGAACCTGGGTCTTAGCATTCAGATCTGCAGCTGGATCTTCAACTTCCTCACAGACAGGACCCAGGCTGTAAAAATAGGGGACAAGCTCTCCTCTACAATCATTCTGAGCACCGGTGCCCCACAAGACTGTGTACTCAGTCCCCTGCTGTACTCATGTACACCCACGATTGTGTAGCCAAGTTTCTATCGAACTCAATATATAAGTTTGCTGATGACACCACAATTGTAGGCCGCATCTTGGGTAATGATGAGTCTGAGTACAGAGAGGAAATTAAGAACCTGGTGGCATAGAGCGAAGACAATAACATATCCCTCAACGTCAGCAAAACAAAGGAATTGGTTGTTGACTTCAGAAGGAGCAGCGGATCGCACGACCCCATCTACATCGGTGGTGCGCAGGTGGAACAGGTCAAAAGCTTTAAGTTCCTCAGGGCAAATATCACAAATGACCTGACTTGGTCTAACCAAGTAGAGTCCACTGCCAAGAAGGCCCACCAGCGCCTTTACTTCCTGAGAAAGTTGAAGAAATTTGGCCTGTCCCCTAAAACCCTCACTAATTTTTATAGGTTCACCGTAGAAAGCATTCTTCTAGGGTGCATCACAACCTGGTATGTAAGTTGTCCTGTCCAAGACCGGAAGAAGCTGCGGAAGAATGTGAACATAGCCCAGCACATCACACAAACCAATCTTCCATCCCTGGACTCACTTTACACCACACGCTGTCGGAGCAGTGCTGCCAAGATAATCAAGGACACGACCCACCCAGCCAACACAATTTTTGTTCCTCTTCCCTCCGGGAGAACGTTCAGGAGCTTGAAAATGTGTACGGCCAGATATGGGAACAGTTTCTTTCCAACTGTGATAAGACTGTTGAACAGATCCTGACCCAGATCTGGGCCGTACCTTCCAAATATCCGGACCTGACTTGCACTACCTTACTTTCTCTTTTCTATTTTCTAATTATGATTTATAATTTAAATTTTTATTATATTTAATTTGATTTGTACTTCAGGGAGCGCGAGGTGCAGAAACAAATATCGCTGTGATGATTGTACACTCTAGTATCAATTGTTTGGTGACAATAAAGTAAAGCAATTGCAATATTGATACAAATATCAAGACAACTGCAGAGTGCTCAATCATAGAAAGTGACATTTATAACTGAATGTTTAGACTGGCTCCATCAGTCAGAAACACTTTAAAATTAAAAACCTATTCTGGTGAGCCCTGAGCACATTTGGACAAATGGAATGGGTAGTTCGGCTTAATGTAGGTGGAAAGCAGGGCTATTGTTCGGTGACTAATTATGTTAAAAGCCCCACCATGATGAATCGGGTGAAAGAGAAGATGGATTGGAAAAACATAGTCAATCTAAATATGCCACAAACTAGCCTTAAGCAGGCTCCTGTAACAATATAATGACATAGTTAAGGAATCACCCATTCTGGTGGAATAAAGGGCTCATATGTATTTTGGAATGAATGCCAGGATGATTTATTGTGATCTCTGCATTAGTTAATACGAGATACCAAGAAGGACTGAACCTGAGAACATGGAACATCGAGCGTAGAGCAATCCTGCACAGGACTGGGCCCTATCGCTCCACAATGCTTTGCCAAACCAATTAAATTAGTAATCAAATAGCTAACTAATCTCATCTGCCTACACAATGCCCATACCCTTCCATTTCCTCACATCCATGTGCCTATCTAAACATCTCTTAAAAGTCTCTAATATTTCTCCCTCTACCACCATGCCAGGCAGCACCTTCTGAGCACCCACCATCCTTTGTGAAAACACACTTGCCCCTCACATCTCCCTCGAAATTATCCACTCTCATCTGAAATGCATGCCCTCTGATATTGGACATTTCAACCCTTGAAAGAAGATATTGCCTGTCTACTGCATCTGTGTCTCTCATAATCGTGCAAACCTCTATCAGATCTCTCCTTAGCCTCCGCCACTCCACAGAGAACAACCCAGGATTGTCCAGCCTCTCATTACAGCACAGGCCCTCTAATCCATGCAACATCCTGGTAAGCCTCTTCTGCACCCCCTTGAGGACCTCAATATCCTTCCTATAATGGCATGACCAGAACTATATGCAATACTCCAGATGCAGACTAACTAGACTTTTATAAAGCTGCAACCTATCTTCCTGACTTTTGAACTTAATGCCTTGACTAATAAAGACAAGCATGTCATATGCCTTTTAATCAGCCTATCAACCTGTGTAGACACTTTTAGGGAGCTATGAATTTGGATCCAAAAGTCCCTCTACTCATCAACACTTAAGAATCTTGCTTTTAACAGTGTGCTGTTTCTTTACATTTGACCTACCAAGATGCACCGGAGGCAGTATACCACACCAGCTGACTCACAGGTGAAGTTTCACCTCACCTGGAAGGACCGTCTGGGGCCCTGAATGGTGGTGAGGGAGGACCCCCTATGCGACTCCCTTGTCCATTCGTCCCCCCCATCCCTTCCCACCGATCTCCCTCCTGGCACTTATCCTTGTAAGCGGAACAAGTGCTACACCTGCCCTTACACTTCCTCCCTCACCACCATTCCGGGCCCCAGACAGTCCTTCCAGGTGAGGCAACACTTCACCTGTGAGTCGGTTGGTGTGGTATACTGGGTCCGGTGCTCCCGGTGTGGCTTTTGTATATTGGTGAGACCCGACGCAGACTGGGAGACCGTTTCGCTGAATACCTACACTCTGTCCACCAGAGAAAGCAGGATCTCCCAGTGGATTTTAATTCCACGTCCCATTCCCATTCTGATATGTCTATCCATGGCCTCCTCTACTGTCAAGATGAAGCCACACTCAGGTTGGAGGAACAGCACCTTATATACCGGCTGGGTAGCCTCCAACCTGATGGCATTAACATTGACTTCTGTAACTTCCAATTAATGCCCCTCCTCCCCTTCTTACCCCATCCCTGATATATTTAGTTTTTCTCCCTCTCTTTTTTTTCTCTCTCTCTTTCTGCCCATCACTCTGCTTGTTCTCCATCTCTCTGTGGTGCTCCCCTTCCCCCTTTCTTTCTCCCTAGGCCTCCCGTCCCATGATCCTTTCCCTTCTCCAGCTCTGTATCCCTTTTGCTAATCACCTTTCTGGCTCTCAGCTTCACCCCACCCCCTCCAGTCTTCTCCTATCATTTCACATTTTCCCCCTCCTCCTACTTTCAAATCTCTTACTATCTTTCCTTTCAGTTAGTCCTGATGAAGGGTCTCGGCCCGAAACGTCGACAGTGCTTCTCCTTATAGATGCTGCCTGGCCTGCTGTGTTCCACCAGCATTTTGTGTGTGCCCCTTTAACCATTACCCTTGTCTTCTATGGGCAAGCCAGTTCTGAATCCAAACAGCCAATTCACAATGGATCCCATGCATCTTAATCTTCTGGATGAGCCTCCTGGGGGGACCTTGTCAAATGCCTTACAAAAATCTATGTAGACAACATTCACAGCTCTACCTTCACCAATCACCCTCGCCACCTCGTCAAAAAACTCAATTAAGTCAGTAAGATACAACTTGCCCCACACAAACCTAAGCCGGCTCTCTCTAATCAGGCCATGGTTTTCCAAATGCTCATAAATATTATCCCTAAGAATTCTCGCCAGTAGCTTCCTTACCACTGCAAGACAGTGTACCTAAGAGAGTTGATGCAGTTTTAAAGGCAAAGGATGGTTACACTTAATATTGATTTGATTTAAATTTTTTACAGTTTACTGCTCTATATAGTAATTGTTTTGATATTTATAAACTTTTTACATTTCATTATTTTCAGAAGTGTCTTCGCTTAACAGATTATTCTTTTACATGTGTCTAAGGCTTTTGCACAGTACTGTAGATGCCAGGACCTTTATTTTGGCTTCTCACGGCATATTCTGAGCAACTTCTGCAGATGTAATGTACTGTTGAAAGGTATCCTGACTGGTTACATCATGGTCTGGTGTGGCATTTCAGACAGGCAGGAACATAAGAAGCACCAGAGAGCAGTGGACTCTGCCCAAAACATCAAGGGCACAGCCCTCCCATCATCATCAAAGATCCCCTCCTCTGGGCCATGCCATCTTTTCACAGCTACCATTGGGAAGGAAGTACAGAAGCCTGAATTCCCATACAACCAGGTTCAGGAACAACTACTTTCCTCCAACAATTCCGTTCTTGAACCAACCAGCAAAAACCTAATCACTACAGTTTAGCAAAACTATAAGCACTAAAACGGACCTTAACTTTTTATTCTGTTCATCTCTGTTCTTATAAAAATTGGGCATAATTTATGCTTAGTTTATGTTGAATACTGCTTATACAATGCTTTCTGTGTGTGATGCTGCGGCAAGTAACTTTTTCATTGTATCCCTTCATACGTGTACTTAACAATAAACTCAACTTTGACTTTGACCTAGGACAGGCAGCATCAGTAGAGAGTTATGGTTACCGGCCGATGGTCTTTCATTAAAATTGACCAGTTCTCATATATTTGAAAGGCTAGTTATTTGAAATCATTGCATTTGAATCCTGACAGCTATAATGAACTGAGAGAGAAGATGAATCACAGTTCCCTGAGTTAATGTTCAGCATTGTGGGAGCTGTGTGTAATGCTGTAGACCAAGAGGTCTGTATAAAAGTGGGATGCAGAATTAAAGAGAACTGAAAACTCAGGGCTGCATCCGCAGACTGAATGAAGGTGTTCTGTAAGGCAGTCACTCAATTGCACTCGTGCTCCACATTGTAGAGTCGCCCACATTGGGAGCACCAGCTGCGCAGTACTAAACTAGAAAAAGTAGAAAGTATCTAGTGAAAATTTAATTACTGCAGATTCTCAAAGTCTGAAAGAAAAATAGAAATTATTGTAAGTACAAGGCAGGTCAAGCAGCATCTGTGAAAAGGGAAACATTTAATGTTTCAGCTCCAAGACCCATTGTCAAAATCGGGAAAGAGAGTAAGGAAGTTTGCTTTAAGTTACAGAGAGAGTGATGGATTGGACAGAGGGAATATCACCGACAGAGGAGGCCAGGGATGACATGGTGATTGACCGTTGATGAAGTGATAAAGTGAGGGAGGTTAGGGAAAGACAGAAAGCAATCAAGGGGTATGTAAACACCATGTCATACAATTCAGAACTGTAGGAAATGACAAGTATTTTCAGGCAGTGTTACTGGAAAGTGAAAACTGCAGTTTACGTCACAGGAAGATAACCTACAGCTGAAGTAGCTCTAATATAAACAGAGTGAGTGAGTTACTTGAAATTGGAAAATTGATATTGAGTTCAAAAGGCTTCAACATGCCTTGGCGGAAGATGATGTTCCATTTCTCAGGCTGATGTTGGGCCTCTTTAGCATTGATAGCTTGGTTGGAGTGGGAATCAGATGTGAATTAAAGTGACAGGCAACAACAAACACGGGGTCGTTCGGTGAATGGAGCAGGTTCTCCATAAAGTGAATACCCATTTGCATTTGGCTTCCCCGATACAAAGAAGATCTCAGAATACAGGGCATTAGATGTGAGCAAGCATAAGAGAATACTGTTTCCGCTGAAAGGACTGTTTAGGTCCCTGGATGGTGAGAAAGGAAGATTACAGATACTGCATCTCCTGTGGTTGCATGGGGAAGTGCGGTGATTTTCCAGTACAGTACACTGTGTACTTCAAACAATATATATTACCCTCCTTAGAATTCACTAGGGTGGAAGAAAACTAAAAGTGGAGCAAGGGGAGTAAATCACAAACCAAATTCCAACAAAAAAAATACTGCTGCTTAGATGTACAGTACAATTTCTTCCAGGCATGTTTGAACTGGGCTGGGACAATGTGTGCTCGAATGCAATCTTGAAACATCTTAAAACACACTGGAAGTGTTGTCTTATTTAATAGACTTCCAATAAAATTCAATTCATAAATGCAGTATTTAAGCGCCTTTTAATTTTCTGATTATTGTGACCATTATAAAATATAAAACTCTAGAAGAACTTAATAACTAAATGGTGTATGCAACTTCTATATGTTTTGTTTCTGGGATTGTTTTTTGTGTGTCCCATCATAACTGAGCTAGAGCAAACTCTGCTAGTAAAGGATTGTAACCTGATGATTGAAGTCTGTCCGCATTATAGGCAGGGAAGTGTTAAGCGTTTGCCTATGCTTTTAAATGAAGAGATGGCAGGAGAGAGTGGCTCTATGTCGGGAACTGAGGGAATAAGCTCAGATCACGAAGACAGAATTGCTGACTTCAGTATGTTGGAATCAGCAGGTTCTTACAAAATGAAGATTACTTGACAAATTCTACTCCCGAGTGTACCTTTGCATTCTGCATAAAGTAGTAATATTTATTTGATTTTAATGTTACTATTATGAGAGGTGTAAATGATAGTGTTAAGAAAAATCCTAGTATACGTACACGAATGTGGTGAACTACCTATACCTGTCTGGACACCCCCCCCCCCCCCCCCCCCACTGACTGCTCCTGTGGCTCCTCCCACTGAACCCGGTATAAAGGCGATTGGAGGCACAGACCCTTCCTCAGTCTCCAGGATGTTGTGTGATGGTCACTTGCTGCTTGTGCTTTCTCCCAGCCAATAAAAGCCTACCTTAACCCACTTTTCAGAGTTATTGATGGTGCATCAACGACTAAGTTGTTCAACAGAAGCAGCTGTAATTAGAGTTGTGACATGAAAAACTTTGGCAGGGTCTATTCCTTAAATGGCTTAAGTTACATTACTATAATGTCACACAAAATCGTATGGATTCTGAACTAGACCAGGTTAAAATGTTTTCCACCTGGAATAAATGTAATACATTCAACACTCTTACTTTGACACAATCTGCACTGTTTAAGTTCCCTGTCAGGTTATCTCTAAACTTGTAAAATATTTTGATTAATTGAATCCTTTACCTCAGTTTCTGAACAAACATTACAAATGGTATACATGCTAAGCTGACAGACAGGAGAACTGAAAACTTACTGCAATAGCATCAGGCTTATCAGATTGGGTTTTTAGATGGAATTTGGAAAATTCAAATAGTGCTTACGTTACCTGCCAGATGACAAGAAGCTTGGCCTCGACTCTGTCGCAGACCAGCTCAGGAAAACTCTTATTAAATCCCTACAATATAACTTGTAGATTACAAAATATTCTTAGCAACAGAGGTCATCAAGGCAATTGAATCATTACTGACTGACTCAATAATAGCACAATTCCATAAAAATCGTGTGAACCACGTTTAACAATTTACAAATACATTGAAAGAAAGCAGTTCTCTGGGGAACATATTCTGCTTGAAAAACTACTTTTAAAAGGTCATTGCTGAAGGGTTTCGGCCCAAAACATCAATGGTACTTTTTTCCATAGATGCTGCCTGGCCTGCTGAGTTCCTTCAGCATTTCGTGTGTGTTTCTTTAAAAGGTCATTGGTGTTTCTTGCCAACATTGCTGTACCAGTCAATGTGGTTCACATTTTACTATTATGGTGATGATTCCTATCCAAATGGTCATAAAAGTAACAGCAGACCCATATAGCTCTTACCTGATAAATATACTGATCCTGCCTTGTGCAAAGAATATTGATGGCAACTCAAATTAGTCTGGCCTATGTACATTGCTGTGTGGCTTGTTGAAACTAGCTGTTATTTTGAGGATGGCAGGTCACATGGTTACCCCAGTAACACTGTGCATACTCTGCTTCTGCTTACAGAATGATGACTACAATAAAGATATTCTCCCTCAATCCCCCCCTCCAATCTAACTTAATTTATGTTAGTAGTAGGCATCACAACACACCTCCCTGCTTAGCTATAAACTCCAACTCAATGTAGACTGTTGCTCTCCCGTTATAATATATATATATATAGTGCTGTGCTAAATTCTTAAAGTCTTAGGCACATATATATAGCTAGGGTAACTAAGACATTTGCACAACACTGTATATTATGCCTTTACAAATAACATTTAATATTATTGAGTGAATACAAAGCTAAGCACTCTTATCTCTGTTTCCCAACTACCTTCCTATTTTAAACAATATACTGATTCAAGGCTTCTCTGTCAACCTGTGAATAATTTTACTCTGCAGGGGCAAGGGAACATGATGCAAAGGCTATGGGGCATTCACTTCCATCACTCATATCATTTGACTGCATCTGCATCTCCTGTCTGCCATAAGGTGAGATGTCACGGGCAAAGTTCACTGGACAATATGGATCATAATGTGTGAGTTCAGTGTCTGATGTCACTGTTTCCTCTACTTTTTGAAAAGCTACCTGTTTTACTAATTGACAAATCCTAAAAAGGATCAAAACTAGGACATGTCTTTTGTCCTTGGGGCATCCATTACTGCTTGAATTTATCTTAGCACACTTGTGTAATCCTTGTGGGTCAATGGTGTAACCACAATAAATGATACTTCATTTAATGAATTCACATTTGTTACATCATGCTCTGAGCCCATAATCTTCTAAAAATCTTTAATGCTATCCAATTGTTGATTGCTGTATTTCACTATTACAAATGTCTTCCCCACAGGAATTATCTTTTCTCCAGTATGAGTTCTGCAGATTTCTGTTAAGTACCTTTGAACTGCTGTTCAAACTCATTTGTGGAATGACTGAAACAGCCAAGCCAGTGTCCAATTCCTTTTTAATTAATTTGCTGTTCACTTCTGGTTTATGCCTTATTGGTTGTTTCCTATTAGCTTTCACATTGTAAATCTCAAGGCTACTCAGACCTGTGTCAGTCTCATCATTATCAGAGTTTTCATCAACAACAAAACGTAGGGTCTGGAATGTGAAAGAGTTTGGCCTACGTTCACTCATTAGTTAATCTGCACATTGAACTGTCCCTCAATGCTCAGTCTAAGAACATTCCAAAATTGCAATGTCTCATTGGGTTTCTTACATTCACAAGGAGTTCACTAAATATTTCCCCTAGTATCTAATTACTTGTACAGAATTTGCAGCTTTGATATGTTTCAGATCATGCTGGGTTGAAATGTGTCTTTAAATCAAGTCAAATCAAATTAAGTTAATTGTCATTCAAACCATACATAGACACAGCTGAATGAGATAGCTTTCCTCAGAGGCCAAGGTGCAAAACATTCAAAATAGCAAGCAAACGTTCAAAAATAGCGAGTAACATCATTCAAAATATCGAGCAAAGAAGCATATTCACTCAAAATAAAACATTCGCAGTCCAAGATCTTGAGCAACAATGTCCGGCAATTGATGGTACAGTCTCCTGTACAGGCGTACGCAGTCCAGCCTGTCATTCCACCACTCGAACACAGGAGGGCAGCACTGCCGAGCGAGGTCAGACCCCATCCAAGCTCAACCACACTATAGTGCTTCCACAACTCTCACCTGGTCTGCAGCAACAGGCAAGCCCAAGGCTTGAGGCCTAGACCTTGCCACAACTGAGGCTACACAGCTCCCATGTCATCTGTCCCTCCATCAGACAAGGGTAACAGGCCTGTGGCAACTTACATTATCACTGTCCAACAGATTCTTGCGATCGCAAGTGAAATGTCTGAAACAATCTACCACCACTGACAATGCTTCCAAGTGGCAGGTAGCAACGCGGTCTGCAGCCAGGTCAACTCCTCCAAACCCAAACCAGCTCCTCCGATATTCCGACTGGCTCCTCCAATATCCCAACCGGCTCCTCCAATATCTCAACCAGGTCCTTCAATATCCAGATGGGCTCCTCCGATATCCTGACTGGCTTCTCCGATAACCCGACTGGCTCCTTCGATATCCCGACTGGCTCCCCCGCTTTTCTGAGCTTAATTCTTCAACCGTGTTTACAGATGGGACACTAACTGCAGAGGTGGTGCCGAAAGATGGCTGCTGAGAGTCTGAGCTGGCTCCCGCTAATAGCATGGATTTGCTCTGGTCATGGAACACTTTGTAGTTTACCTGTTACTGGCTCTGAAGTATATCTGGTTGTTCATGTTAAGCCTGTCGTATATACAGAGTCTCCTGATGAACTTGACTTACACTGTGTCTGCCATTTCATCCTGAGACCCCTTTACACATGCTATATCTTATGTCTGATCTGAAGGCTTTGCTGCACGTTCTGTGATTCACAAACTCAATAGTCTTACTCTAGAAATACAAACTCTCAAAGTAGGTACCAGACTCACTGACAATGCACTGAATTGGGTTTTTAATGTGAAATACTGTACAGTATGAAAGGCTTTGGGAGTAAACCCCAAAGAAGAAATCGGAGCCGGGGTCCCTAAGGCAGTTTGATGTTGTTTACAACTTCACTCTGGCAGCCTCTGTGACGACACTTGTGCCAAGCTGTATCGACGCTTGCCCTTCCCTAGGACTACGTCAGTGATGTGGAGAGGGGGAACCCGCTGCGTGGGCAACAGCTGGTTCTTCAAACCTTTCCACCCAGGCTTCACGGCAAACTAGCATCTGAAAAGTTTCAACTCATCCTTCAGGAGATTTGACTGTTCAGTCTCTCATAGCAGAAACCTGTTATAACAGCTCACTGTCCCTCATAGCTTCTTTGTGTGAGAATGCCAGCATGAAAGGGTTAAAATGATGTCGTCAACTTCACAGATGGTTTGAGTTTGAACCCTGAGATTAGCATTTACTTATTTGATCAGACAAAAATATGTTTCATATGAATTTAGAACTTAAGTACTCTCAAAACAACATTATATTCATTTCCTGTATGCATGTCAAGGATCAGTCTTCAGTATCGTCTTACATAGTGTCAATTAGGCCTTTTCATGGGAATTGATGGTGAGGTGGGGAGAAGGCTGAACAAAGCACTGAGTGTACTTTGTCTGTAGTTTCAGTTGTCCTACACTGGTGAACTTCCCTTGCTCACGTTGCTGCAGTCCTAAAGATCAACAACTTCGTAATACACAACATATGTCTGGTTGATCTGAGATAAGTTACGATTTTATTTTACATCACTAAGCTCCGTTAATATTTGATCTCTCCACTCAGTAATTTTTTTAATCTCTGTTCTGCCCTGGCCAATAACAAGCATTTTAATTTTCTTGGAGTCTTCTCATCCATCAGATATCAACTAGAAATAAAGTAAGGTCTACTTTAATTCTAAGGAAATTTTAGATGGAACAATAAAATTGAAATAATCCAGTTGTGAAGGCAAGGTGTGTTTTTTCTTTCCCCTTTTCCTTTGTTTCCTCTTGTACTACCTCAATAACTTGTAATGATATGATCTGCAGTCTATGGACAGCAAGCAAAACAAGTCTTTCATTGTAGCTCGATACATGACAAAAATAAATCAATTTGACAATTTTCCAATTTTTTGACAGCACTTTGATATTAGGAACTATGAAGTAACTTGCTCAAAATCAAAAAAAGAATCAGGAAATCTAACTAAACAACAAAATTGCTGGGGACTAGTAGAAGTAGGTTCACCTAGTTGAAATGCTCTGGATAGAAATCTGAGTTGATGGAGAAATTGTCATCTTGAAATAGGAGGGTGGTCACACTTAATGTTTTAGTTGGTGAGATTGGTGATCTAGGAGAACTAGAAGAAGAGAATGTGCATAACTGATCAGACCCAGCACTATCAAAAGCTATGTCCAGTGGAAGAGGGCACTATTGTGGATGGGAGATGCCTGATTAAGTGCTACAATAACTTTTGGCTGAACGATTGTCTGGTCAGTTTGTTGGAAATACAGCAACCACCTCTATCTTCACTTACTTTTCAGATTTAAATAATGTCAGAAGTGAAGCATAGAAAGGATTTGAATTAACTTCAATAAAAAAGGTTTTGTCTGTGATACTGCTGCTGTATGTTATAGTTCTTGCCTTCAACCCTTGCAAGGAAGCTACAGTTAAATAAACAGACAATTAGTCAGGGCTGTTCCTGAACTGCCAGATTTCTGGGGTTGTGTCAGTTCTTTTCAAGATATTTATCAGCTTTAATTTGTTGTAGATGCAAGACATGAAGCCTTACATGCTTCTTTGAGAATCTAAATCAATAAATTTAATGTGTGAAGTTGCCCATGTACCGGGGTAGGAGCTTTGATTCAAAATTTATCCAACAGCAAACCAACAGAAGTAGCATTTGGAGAGTCTTTGATGTTCATTGCAACAATTCAGCACTGACATCAAAAATTAAAGCAATCACGACAATGAAGTTCATTTCTGCAGCAGCAGGACGTACTTTTATTCCTTGTGTGGTTCAGATCAGTTTTGCCTTGTGTCTCTGTTGGTTCTTTGTTGGTTGTTTAAATTTAAGTCCATTCTTTGAATTTTGACCCTTTCTCCAATAAGAACATAGAGGAATCAGAAGTGGAGAGAGTGAGCAATTTCAAGTTCTTGGGTGTCAATATCTCTGAGGACCTAACCTGCATGCAACATATTGATGCAGTTATCAACAAGGCAAGAGAGTGGCTAGAAATATACACACTGAAGCCATGAATCAAAAGTTGACTTACAGCTGAGAAAACATTTTTGAGTGAGAAGTCTGTAGATAAAAGTGACATTTTCTCTGATCTGGGAGGAAGAGCTCTCTTCCTGTTCTTACAATGCTCTTCATTCCATACAGGGACATGGTATCTTGATGGGAAGCCATTGGAATTATCATTTCATCAGATGGGGCTGTGAGGGATGGCAGATGCTTTGAACTCCTAACTAAAATGAAAATGCTGATGAACCTCTCCCATAAAGTTATCAACATGGTCCATCATTTTCGTCTGTCTTCCAGATTGGTGGATAGATTACTGGCACTGTAAATGTTGGAAGGTTCGAAATCTGAAGTGAAGATAGATCGTCTGATTTGGAGAGCAACGTCAAATACTTCCTAATTTTAAAGAAATATTTTAAAGTATTTTAGCTTCCACTTTATAAGCTTGAATTACGATTGGATACAGAGGCAATATTCTGTTCTATAAAAATTGTTCCTATTTGTGGATACAAGAGAGACAGTAGATCCTGGAAATTTGGAGCAGTGCACACGGAACATATGAAGAACTCAGCAGGTCAGGCAGCGTCTATGGTGGGAATGAACAGTTAATGTTTCAGGTCGAGACCCTTCAACTGTCCTGGAAACATCTGGGAAACAGGCCATTCAGCCTACCATTTCCAGTGATTACCCATCTGCATTAATCCCATCTTCCAGCCCTGAATGCCCAGGCAATCCCATTCCTCATCAAGACACCTTTTTTCATGCAAACACAGGAATTTGCAGATGCTGGAATCCGGAGCAAAAACAAACTGCTGGAGGAACTCTGAGGGTCAGGCAGCATCTGTGGAGGAAAATGTGCATTTGATGATTTGGGACAAGACCCTCCACCTTTAGCTACTCTGCTTCCACCACTCTCCCCAGCAGTGCATTCCCGGTACTCACCACTCTCTGGGTGAGAGATCCCCTCTAAAACTTAGCCTCAAACTATGTTTCAGTGTTGAAGTTTCAAGAACTGGTCTACTATGCAATGAGATCCACTGTAAGAAATGCTGCTTTGAACAACATACATTCTTTTATCAATAAAGTACATCAGTTTGTTAGTTAAACATGTCAACTACTCTCCACTACTTGGAGACTGAATGCGGGCAATAGTAACGAGGAATATAAGAATTAGCTGGATGTTCATGCCGTGCAGAAGATCAATTCTACCAAAGCTGTTCATCCCATATCATATTGCAGGTTCTACCAGAATAGATTGAGTGAGGTGGAGTCCTGGCAGACCCAACCTTTCGATATAGTACACCGCGATCCCCGATTTGCTCGCTCCTTCCTCACTATTGCATCGTTCTCATCGCTCACCCGTGGCTCCACGCTCTGACGGCCTCAGGAAGAACTGTGCAGAAAGTGAGGCATCAACAAACTACTGCAGGAAGTCAGCTGGTTCGGCTGCATCCGTGAACACAAATGGACAGTCGATGTTTTGGGTCAAGATCCTTAATCTGGGCTGGAAGGTAGAGGGGAGACAGCCGGTATAAAGAGAGAGAGGAAGGGGAAGGTGCATGAACTGGCACCACTGAGAGCTGGCAAGAGCTGATAGGTGGATCTAAGTGAGGAGGACTGATAAGCAGATTGGGAAGGGCAGAAATGGTGACAGACCCTGGGAGGTGATGGGTGGAGGGGGATAAAGGGCTGTAGATAACGGAATCTGGTAGGAAAGGAAATTGGAACACAGTCCGAAACAGCCCTGCCAGGTCTTCCAGATTCACATGCACCTCCTCCGACCCTGTTTATTGCACTCAGTGCTCTTGCTGCGAGCTCCTCTACATGAGTGAGACCAACCAAACACAGGCAAGGTGTCTGCTTTGCAGCAACCTGCATCGCATCCACCGGGGCAGTCTGGAGCTCACCGTTGCAACTATTTTAATTTTCTTTCCCACGACAACCTTTCTGTCCTTGGCCTCCCCCGCTGTCAGAGTGAGGCCAAACACAACCTCGAGGAGCAGCAGCTCACATTCTATCTAAGTCATCTACAACCCGACAACATGAACAATGGATTCTAATGTTTCGAATAAGCTGTTCCTCCTCTCTCCTCCAGATCTACCCAATTCCCCCAGTTCAACACCCAACCACACCACCCCAGCCCCTCCATCTGCCCATCACACACTCCTCCAACTGAGTCCTCTACCCCTACAGGTCTCTTCTGCACACCACACCATCCTTACTTCATTCCATGCTCCATCTTTCTCTACAATCAGATTCCAGCCCTTTTCTTCAACTCATCACCTCCTAGCTCATTGTTATTTTCACTCCTCCCTCCACCATCTGCAATTCACTTCCCCTCACCTCAATCCACCTATCACTTGTTAACTCTAGTCCTACCCCTTCCACTCACCTCTTTATACTGATCATCAGCCCTTGACTCTTTCGGTCCTGATGAGGAGTTCAATCCAAAATGTCGATTGTCTATTTTCCTCTATAGGTGCAGCCTAACAATGCCCCCAGCAGTTTGTTTTTTTTTACTCCAGATTTCAGCATTTATAGTCTCTGTAGGAAGTGATAGCGGTGAGCTCCCTACCTCCCCCCATTCTTTTCTCCATCTCACTCTCTCAATCCTTCTGTATTTCTCTCTATCTCTCTTCCTGCCTATGTGTCTGTTTCTTCCTGTCTTTTTCGCACTGTCTGTTACAGTCTGACTTCCTATCCACAACATTATTTCTCTATTTTCTCTGTCCTTCTCTTCCCATTTTTCCTGTCCGTCTCTCTCTCTGTCTAAGTCTATGAGTGTACATGTCTCTCTCAGTTTCTCTCTCTATCGCTGTACCTCTCGTGCTTTCCTTTCTCCTTCCTATCCACATCTTACTCTCTTTTTCTCTCTTTGTATTGCCCTCTGACTATCAGTGCCTCTCTCTACAGTTCACCCTTTCTATATACCCCTTTGGTCTCATCTCTCTCTATGGCCTTTGTAGTCTGTGTCACTCCGTTTGCCTGCCTGCAGTTTAGACCTCTCTCTCTCATCTTTATTCTTTTATTCGTCTATTCAAGGAACCCAAAACACTCGAAATATGTTACATGTACAATATCTCAATCCCCAGTTTAACCTTTGTGTTTGGAAATCCAACCTCTCTAGTGTTGGTACTTTACTTAAATGTTACACTTCATGTAATTTTGATTTTTCTCTTGTCCAGGGGAGTCAGCTTCATGCCGAAACCCCCCATTTCCCAGCCACCAGCTACCAGTCCAATGCTCACAAATGCCATACCCAGAACCATGTCCTATCTGAATTTGGGAGCTCTTGGTCCTTAGCACTGCACTCATTGTCCCAGCCTCAGCAGTGCTCAGAACCTCAATGAATACTCCAGCGCTGTGACTACAACTGCCCCACCCGACAAATCAGTGCCCGGAGCCCACAGCTCTCAGCCTGGGGAATCCAACCAAAGACCTGAAGACACCACTACTACTCCTGTCCACTTCCACTCCTCCTCCTGGCCTCAAGCGCTGAGATCCCAGACCAGAGACCACATCCTTCAATCCCTAACCCAAAGCCTCGAGCCCTGAGGTGACTGAGGTTTGAAATGAGTAGGCTTTCAAATACCAGGACACAAGTAGCACCAACTCTGTGCCAATACTAAGCAAAATCTTCATGATTAATCGACTGAATACATCATTTCATGGTAATTAAAGTAACTACAAGGGCATCAAGATTATTAAAATAAAGCAATCCCAGTAACTAGTAACTAGTAACTTCAGCTCTATTAGATAAAGATTTTGTATCAACTCAATGGTCTCATGCCCTAATTGCTTGTAATCCTTGCCCAGCACTGCTTATGTTACTAGTGGCAGACAATCCTAATCTGAACAAGTGGAGGGATGTGCGTGTACAGGGGTGATGCTGTTGTTTTTGCTGATTTATAGCGAAGTGGGCAATTGGCCTGACTGATAAATTTTTTAAAAACACAAATGCTGGAAACAGGAAGCAGTAGGGAACCACAGAATGTTGGGCACCATCTGTGGATGGAGAAATCAGATGAACAACTCTGAGAACCCTTCGTCAGAACTGGGAAAGATAATTTTATAAAAATGGTGGTTTTTAGCTACAGAAAAGGTGGTGCAAGAGATTAACAGAACAAGGGGAATGTATGTGATAGGGTAAGACAAGGGCAGATAGGTAATGGGCAGTTAGAGTGTTACTATGTCTCTTTGTGTTATATGTTTAAATAGCAGTACCGTAGGGTGTTCTCAGCAAGCTAGGCTGCACTAATTGAGAGAGGGAAAACCGGACAGATGACTTGCAGTGGAAATGGCCAGTTCTGAAGCAGGCAATGAAAGTGAGGGAGTTATCTGTAGCAGCAGAATTTAGTATTTAACCTGAAGGTCTACAAGGTGGAGGTGGAAAAAGAGGCACTCTTGAGTCTTGTTTATACAGCGCAGAGGGTACTGACAGATTGGTCAGCATGAGGCTGGGGAATTAACGTCACATGCTGACTACTGATTTGGGCACAAATTTTGATTAAAACTGTACTAGTTTTAAGGAATTAAATTAATCCCTCGATATCTTGCTTTAACTCAAAACCTAATACATTTCCTTTTAAAAATATATATACAAATTGATTAACAGCTGAAAATCGGTTTATCATAAGTTATTCAGTGTCATGAGTGAAGTAATAGCTTTTTGGCAATTATTAATATAGCACTAATAGCTTAATAGTAATAGACAGTGATTATTATGAGCTAAATTACCGGAAGAGAGTTTTAGAATAGATAGGGTCATTGGCAAATTATGTTTGAGCATGCCGCAATTAACTGCTAATTAAAATCTGTAAATATTCCTGTAACAGTTCTTGCACCTGCAAGGAAATTTTTTTCAGCATCTCCTTGCCAAAGTCAGAGAATGGTAATAAATTCAACCTGAAGGCCTGGCCCATTCCAGGACCCGACCCGACATTTTGTGTGATGCTTTAAGCTAAAGAGAAAAGCAAAATCAAGGAAAGATGTACGGTGCTAAAGTAAAATTTCACCACCCAATTTTGACAGAATTATGTCAAAAGCCAGGGCACCTAAGTCATCATGTTTATATATTTAATAGTGTAATGCATTTGATTAATAGAATCTGAAATTGTATGGTGATTGTACACAAAGGATTATTAAATCAGTAATCCTTGGCAAGCCAAGGAACACTCTGAGTTAAGAGCATGCTGTTGCAAAATTCTGAACCGCAAGAAGCACAAGGTATTCTGTATCTGAAACAGAACTACATGCCTTGCATGCTTGTCCTTCATTGACAGAGATTGTGAAGGAAAACAGAGAAATCATGGGTCGGGCCAGGTCCAGGGCATGGATAAAAGAGATCCAGCTGTGATACTTGGTATTCAGCATTAGTTAGTGGGAAGGATGTGGAGAAGTTGTTGGTTGTGAAAGCAAAGCCTGTAGACCTGGATCAGAAGAAGCATAATTGCCTCGGGAGGGAGAAGGAAATTGGTTTAATGATCAGAGCAAGTGGTTGGAGCAAATGAGCACAGCAATGGTGTTGGGTGAAGGGACTGACTCGTAATTAACTCAAGTTGGAAGCTATTCTTTATAAAACAATTAAGGCAGTTGGAGCTAATAATGAGGCAGTATTTGTGGGAATACGGGGTCAAATGGGAAGGAAAAATGTTAAGTTTTGGTTGGTGATGATTAGGATGGACAAGATTTGGATGATAGGTGAGAAGAATTGGACTGGAGGTCACAATGTAAATTGGTTTAGTACTGTCACATGCATCAAGGTACAGTGAAAAGCACATCTTGCATACTGTTCGTACAGATCAATTCATTACAATAGTTCATCGAGAAAGCAATAGGAGTGCAGAATAAAGTGTTACAGTTACAAAGCAAGTACATTACGGGCAGATAATCAGATGTAGGTCATAACAAGGTAGATTGTGAGTTCAAGAGTCCATCCTTATTGTACTAGGGAACTGCTCAATACTCTCATGAAGCCCTTGTACCTTCTGCCTAGTGGAAGAAGGGGGAAGAGAGAATGCCCAGAGTGGTGGGATCTTTGATTATGCTGGCTGCTTTACTAGGGTAGTGAGAAATACAGATAGAGTCCATGGAGGGTTTCTGTGATGTGGAAAGCTGTGTATATAAAATCTCTCCAGTTTCTCAAAGTTACGGGGAAAGCAGTTGAAATACCAAGCCCTGATGCATCTCCATAGGATATTTCTGTAGATAATTCCATAAGATACTCCATAGATACTCCATAGGATACTTCCATAGATACTCCATAGGATACTTCCATAGATACTCCATAGGATACTTCCTATGCTGTTTCAACAAAAATTGGGGAAGGTCAGAGGGAAAAGTAAGAATAAGCACAACTGTTCTCTTGGTGTCAGGAGATGTACTAGTATATAATCTGGTAGTCACTTGTTCAAAAGACAGAGAATGATTTGTTTACCAGTGGCTGTTTTATAAAAACAGCAAGTCTGTTTGTATCAGTTTAATGAACAGACTATTGTTTCAGAGGGGAAGTATGGTGGATTGGCATTCTTTTAATTAAAATGATAGTTGCTAATTGGATTTACCACAATACACTGCCATTTTGTCAATAATTTGATAGAACAATTACAGCTTACATTGTGCAAGTTTCAAAGGTACCTTGCTAACAAATTTGCCTTCTGAGACTTCTGGGCTTTTGGTACAAGCTTTGAACTATATTTCAAGCTGTGTATTCCAACTAGCTACAGCAATAATTTGCACGTACATATATTCAGTGGCTACTTTATTAAGTACACCTATACACCTGATTTTCATGCACAACAGTCTCTAGAGTTTACAGAGAGTGCATGAAAAAAAAACACACCCAGTGAGTGGCAGTTCTGTGAGTGAAAACGCCTTGTTAGTGAGAGAGGTGAAGGGAGAATGGCCAGACTGGTTCAAGCTGACAGGAAGGTGACAGAAACTCAAATATCCATGCATTACAACTCTGGTGTATAGAAGATCAACTATGAATGCACAGCACATCAAGCATTGAAGTAGATGGGCTCCAGCAGCAGAAGATACACTCAGTAGCCACTTTATTAGGTATAGGAGATACCTGATAAAATCAGGTGGGGAGAGAGAAACACGAGGTGATAGGTGAAACATGAAGGGGGAGGGATGAAGAAAAGAGCTGGGAACTTGATTGGTGAAAGAGACAGAAGGACATGGAAGAAAGAAAAGGGGCGGGGCACCAGAGGGACACAGTGGGTGGGTAGTGAGATAAGGCGAGAGAGGGAAAAGGGGATAGGAAATGGTAAAGGAGAGCGGGGGGTGGGGGGCATTACCAGAAGACTGGAGGTGTCACATATCTTTCACTGAAAGGTATTAAAGAATCAGCTGAAATTTAGTGAGAAATCAAAAGCTTTGGTGGGCTAATTATTTGCAGTTTATTGTGATGGAATTATGACTTGCAGTTTCTGTGTTGCTCAAAGCCAGACTTTGAATACATAGGGCTGATCCTAACCAAAAAGTAATAGATCTGTTAAGCTACAGCTAGTAGGTTTTGTGGTCTTTGTACACAATGGATCTAATATGAACAATTGAGAATGGGGCACCAGCAAGCAGGAGTGGTTGGGAGGGGAAATTATGGGAAGCTTGGGGGCATACGATTAGCTAACATTTTACTTCTCACTGAGGTCAAAGGTGAATGGGCTGGATGATCGAAGCACAGACCACCACCACCTACACAAAAGTTAAAATGTGCAGTCATAAGTGAATATGACTGAAATGTTACTGCATGGTTCTCTAACTTGAGAACTTGGTCAATGCGCTGCTCAGAGTATACTATTAAGACAAACGCTTTTCCATTTGATGAGAAAAGTTCTGCAGCTCTGTCTCTTCTGATATCACATTGTTAATGTGAGGTCCTTCTCTCCAGCTCAGTGAGTCTAGTAATTGCTCATAAACTTTGATATCCTGCCAAGTTCTTCTCTGGAAGAGACGATACTCAATCATTTAGCCATGGCTTCCCAGACTGAGGTTCAGGGATTTGTGGTGACTCAAAGATAGAGCCCCTGCTTGTCGGACTTCCACATTTTTGACCTCATGCCCTTCAGTTCCTTTATGCAATCATGCTTTTTTGCAAGATGTTGTAAGAGCAAACAAGCATAGCTTGCATTGGCAATGCACCATTAAATTGTTTAAAGAAAAATTCAGAGCCACTTTATGGTACAGTTAACAAATGAAAATACTCCCCCCCCCCCCCAACCCTTCCTCTATTCCGCACTCTAGCCTTTTACCTCTTCTCACCTACCAATCACTTCCTCCAGGTCCCCTTCTTCTGTCCTTTCTCCCATGTTCCCTCTCTAGGAGTCCCCTCTCCTATTAGATTTCTTCTTCTCCAGCCCTTGACCTTTCCAACACACCTGGCTTCACCTGTCATCTTCTAGCTAGCCTCCTTCCCCCCCCCCCCCCATCATCTTATTCTCATGTTTTCCCTCTTCTTCCTCAGTCCTGAAGAAGTGTCTTGGCCCGAAACGTGGACTGCCCATTCATTTCCATAGATGATACTAAGATAGGTGGCGTTGTGGATAATGAAGTAGGTTTTCAAAGCTTGCAGAGAGATTTAGGCCAGTTAGAAGAGTGGGCTGAAAGATGGCAGATGGAGTTTAATGCTGATAAGTGTGGGGTGCTACACTTTGGTAGGAATAATCAAAATAGGACATACATGGTAAATGGTAGGGCATTGAAGAATGCAGTAGAACAGAGTGATCTAGGAATAATGGTGCATAGTTCCCTGAAGGTGGAATCTCATGTGGATAGGGTGGTGAAGAAAGCTTTTGGTATGCTGGCCTTTATAAATCAGAGCATTGAGTATAGGAGTTGGGATGTAATGTTAAAATTGTACAAGGCATTGGTGAGGCCAAATTTGGAGTAATGTGTACAGTTCTGGTCACCAAATTAAGGAAAGATGTCAACAAATTAGAGAGAGTACAGAGGAGGTTTACTAGAATGTTACCTAGGTTTCAGTACCTAAGTTACAGAGAAAGGTTGAACAAGTTAGGTCTTTATTCTTTGGAGCATAGAAGGTTGAGGGGGGACTTGATAGAGGTAATTAATATTATGAGGGGGATAGATAGAGTTGACGTGGATAGGCTTTTTCCATTGAGAGTAGGGGAGATTCAAACAAGAGGACATGAGTTGAGAGTTAAGGGGCAAAGGTTTAGGGGTAACATGAGGGGGAACTTCTTTACTCAGAGAGTGGTAGCTGTGTGGAACGAGCTTCCAGTAGAAGTGGTAGAGGCAGGTTCAATTTTGTCATTTAAAAAAAAAATTGGATAGGTATATGGACAGGAAAGGAATGGAGGGTTATGGGCTGAGTGCAGGTAGGTGGGACTAGGTGAGAGTAAGCATTCAGCACAGACTAGAAGGGCCGAGATGGCCTGTTTCCATGCTGTAATTGTTATATGGTTATATGTTATATGGTTATATGCTGCTTGACTTACTGAGTTCCTCCAGCATTTTGTGTGTGCTGCTTTGGATTTCCAGTATCAGCAGACCTCCTTGTGTGAACAAAACAATATGCCTTATTATTAACTCCCTCGTGTGTTTTCCAAATCAGACCATAAGTGTTCTGTCATTGGTATTAACACTGACCATTTCAGGTAGATTTTCTGTCACTTGGGTAGATGACTGGCAATACAAATTGACAGTTCTTGATTGCCCATTTGCTCAGAGATCTGCACTCCAAATTATGGTGCCCTTCCATCTCACGGCAGGTGATGCCCATTCACTGTTCCACTGCTTCTGGAGGATACAGACAGACTCTGCCTTTGTAAAGAGGCAAAAATATATTCCTTACTGCCAGAAGTTAACAAGCAAGATACCCAGTAACTGAATTTGCAAGGCATGGAAACAATCTTGGACCTAAATGGCGAGCTGCTGAGAAAACTTGCTGGATTTGTGCAGGTGGAAGGAAATTTTGATAATGTTCAATATGGTGTTCTTTCTTCAAGTATATTGAAAGCTTGGAAAAATCGAAATGGACTGGAGATGTTGACACAGGAGATTCTGCAGATGCTGGAAGTCTTGATCAACACACAAAATACTGGAGGAACTCAGCAGGTCAATCAGGAGAGTTACAAAAGGTTTCAGCCTGAAATATCAACTGCTAAACTCCCTATATGGGTGCTACCTGACCTGTTAAATTCCTCCAGTATTTTGTGTGTTGGATTAGATATTTTGGCTGTTTTCCAAATATAACAGCATACTGTGATCCTAGTTTGCGTGCATGCATCTTCTAACTCTATTCCTGTTTTGAGTGCACATCCTATAGTATTTCCTATTTCAGCACTTGCTTGTTTCAGATAACCTATATAGAAGACTAATATATAGGAAGAAGTTTGAAAATCTAATTGAGTTGTGACACAACAATAACCTCTCACTCAACATCAACAAAACCAAAGAGTTGTTTATTGATTACAGGGGGAAGAAGTCCGTGAGCCAGTCCTCATTAAGGAAATGAAGGTGGAAAGAGTCAGTAGCTTTAAATTCCTTGGCTTTAGCATATCAGAGAATCTGAACTGGAGCCATCACAAAGAAGGCATGAGAGCACTACTTCCTTACAAGTCTGCATGTGTTCCGCACGTCACCAAAAACTTGGACAAACTTCTATAGATACACAGTGAAGAGTAGCCTAACTGGTTGCATCATTAGGAGAGTAGCCTAACTGGTATGGAAATACCAATTCCCAAGAATGGAAAAGGCTACAGAAGGTGATGGATACAGCCTAGTCCATCACAGGCAAATCCCTCCCCAACACTAAGTACATTTTCATGGAGTGCTGCCACAAGAAAGCAGCATTAATCATCAAAGATTCCTAATGTCCAGACCATGCCCTTTTCTCACTACAGTCAATGATCCCACACCACCAGGGTCCGGGAATAATTATTACCATACAATCATTTGGCTCTTGTACACAACTATTGCTGGCAAAGTTTCAGATGGTTATGAGTGAGATAGATCAGCTGGTTGAGCACTATTGCAACAAACAACCTTGCAGTCAACGTCAGTAAGACTCTAGGAAGCGGAAGTCGAGGGAACGTATACCAGTCCTCATTGAGGGATCAGCAGTGGAAAGAAAGGGTGAGCTGCTTCAAGTTTCTGGGTATCGACATGTCTGAAAAATATCCTGGGCCCAACATACTGATGCAATTACAAGTAAGGCATGACAGCGGCTATATTTCATTAGGAGTTTCAGGAGAGTTGGTATGTCAGAATCAGAATCAAATTTAATATCACAGGCCTATGTCGTGAAGTTTGTTAACTTTATCGCAGCAGTACAATGAAATAAATATAGAGAGAAAAAACTGGGTTACATTAAGTATATATTTGCCTATTAAATAGTTAAGTGGTGTAACTATAGTGTAAAGTAGTGTAAAAAAAAAAGTAGTCAGGAAGTGTTCATGGGTGCAATGTCCATTTAGAAGTTGGATGGCAGAGGGGAAGAAGCTGTTCCTGAACTGCTAAATGTGTGCCTTCAGGTTCCTATTCCTCCCTCCTGACAGCAACAATGTGAAGATGGCATGTCCTAGGTCGTAGGGGTCTTTAATGATGGACACCACCTTCCTAGGTCACCGCTCCTTGAAGATGTCTTGGATATTAGGGAGGCTAGCACCCATGATGGAGCTGACTACTTTTACAAGTTTCTGCAACTTCTTTTATTCTTGCACAGTAGCCAACACCCCACCCCCACCTCACCCATACCAGATGGTGATGCAGCCAATCAGAATGCTCTCCACAGTACATTTGTAGAAATTTTTGTATGTTTTAGTTGATAAACCAAATCTCTTCAAACTCCTAATGACATATAGCCCCTATCTTGGCATCTTTATAGCTGTATCAATATGTTGCATCCAGGTTGGGTCCTCAGAGATATCGACACCCTGCTCACTCTCTCCACTTCTGATCCCTCTATGAGGATTGGTTCGTGTTCCCTGGACTTGCCCTTTCTGAAGTCCATGGTTAGCTCTTTGGTCTTACTGACATTGAGTGCAAGGTTGTTTCTGCGACACCACTCAACTAGCTGGTATATCTCGCTCCTGTACACCCATTCGTTCCCATCTAAAATTCTACCTACAATGGTTGTATCATCAGCAAAATTATAGATGGCATTTGAGCTATGCCTAGCCACACAGACATGGGTGTAAAAGGAGTAGAGCAGTGGGCTAAGTGCACATCCCTGTGCAGTACCTTTGTTGATTGTCAGAGAGGTGATGTTATTTCCAGTCCATACGGATTGTGGTCTTCCTGTTAGGAAGTCGAGGATCCAATTGCAAAGGGAGGTACAGATGCCTAGGTTCTGAAGCTTTTGAATCAGGACTGTGGGAATGATGGTGTTAAATGCTGAGCTACAGTTAATGAACAGCATCCTGACACGGGTATTTGCATTGTCCAGGTGATCCAAGGCTGCGTGAAGAGCCATTGAGATTGTGTCTGCTGCTGACCTATTGTAGTGATTAGACAAACTGCAGTGGGTGCAGGTCCTTTCTGAGACGGGTGTTGATTCTACAGTCAATGCTCAACCAAAGAGTTGTTTATTGATTACAGGGGGAAGAAGTCCGTGAGCCAGTCCTCATTTTTTGATCTCTTTTTGCACTATTTATTTTGTATATATACAGAACCTATTAAAAGGAATTCATCCCTCTTTGAAAGTCTTCATGTTTTATTCTTTTACAATATTGAATCACAGTGGGCTTAATTTGGCTTTTTGACACAGATCAACAGATAAAGACTCTTTCATGTCAGAGTGAAAACAAATCTCTACAAGTAATCCAAATTAATTACAAATATAAATCACAAAATAATTGATTGCAGAAGTATTTGCCCCTTTTAACATGACACACCAAGACATCACTGGTGCAGCCAATTGGTTTTAGAAGTCATGTAATTAATTAAGTGGAGATCACCTGTGTGCAGTCAATTGATTGGTGTTTCAATTGATTGTAGTAAAAATACACCTGTATCTGGAAGGTCCAACTGCTGGTGAGTCAGTATCCTGGCAAAAACTACACCATGAAGATAAATGAACATTTCAAGCAACTCTTCAAAAAGGTTATTGAAAAGCACAAGTCAGGAGCTGGATACAAGAAAGTTTCCAAGTCGCTGAATATCCCATGGAGTACAGTTGAGTCGGTCATCAAAAAATAAAAAGAATATGGCACAGCTGTAAATCTGCCTAGAGTAGGCCATCCTCAAAAACTGAGTGACTGTGCAAGAAGGAGACTAGTGAGGGAGGCCACCAAGAGACCTATGACAACTCTGGAGGAGGTACAAGCTTCAGTGGCTGAGATGGGAGAGACTGCACATACAACAACTGTTGCCCGGGTGCTTCACCAGTCACAGCTTTATGGGAGAGTAGCAAAGAGAAAGTCAAGTTGGGGAAAAAGCTCACATGAAAACTCGGCTAGAGTTTGCCAGAAGGCATGTGGGAGAATTTGAAGTCAGCTGGAAGAAGGTTCTATGGTCTGATGAAACCAAAATTGAGCTTTTAGGCAATTGGACTAAATTCTATGTTTGGTTTATGCCAAACACTGCTAATAATCAAAAACATACCATCCCTATTGTGAAGTGTGGCATAGCTGTATCATGCTGTGGGAATGCTTCACTGCAGAAGATCTTGGAAGGCTTGTGAAGGTAAAAGGTTAACTGAATGCAGCAAAATGCAGGGAAATCCTGGAGGAAATCCTGATGCAGTCTGCAAGAGAACTGCGACTTGGGAGAAGATCTGTTTTCCAGCAAGACAATAGCCCCAAGCATAAAGCCAAAGCTACACAGGAATGGTTTAAAAACAACAAATTGAATGTTGTGGCCAAGTCAGAGCCCAGACCTCAATCCAATTAAGAATTTGTGGCTCAATGTTCAGTCACAATACCCAAGCAATCTGACAGAGCTTGAGCAGTTTTGTAATGAAGAATGGAGGAATATTGCAGCGTCCAGATATGCAAAGTCCTATCCACACAGACTCAAGGCTGTAATTACTGCCAAATGTTCATTTACTAAATACTGACTTGAAGGGGGTGAGTAATTATGCAATCAATCATTTTGTCTTTAATAATTGTAATAGATTTAGACCAATTAGTAACTTTTTTTCATTTTGACTTGAAAGAGTTTTTTCTGCTGATCGGTGTCAAAAAAGCCAAATTAAATTACTCTGATTGCTGTCGACATTTTGGGCTGAGACCCTTCATCAGGACTAACTGAAAGGAAAGATAGTAAGAGATTTGAAAGTAGAAGGGGGAGGGGAAAATGCAAAATGACAGGAGAAGACTGGGGGGGGGGGGGGTGAAGCTGAGAGCCAGAAAGGTGATTGGCAAAAGGGATACAGAGCTAGAGAAGGGAAAGGATCATGGGATGGGAGGCCTAGGGAGAAAGAAAGGGGGAGAGGAGCACCAGAGGGAGATGGAAAACAGGCAGAGTGATGGGCAGAAAGAGAGAACAAAAAGGAGAGGGGTAAAAGTAAATATATCAGGGATGGGGTAAGAAGGGGAGGAGGGGCATTAACAGAAGTTAGAGAAGTCAATGTTCATGCCATCAGGTTGGAGGCTACCCAGCCCGTATATAAGGTTTTGTTCCTCCAACCTGAGTGGGACTTCATCTTGACAGTAGTCCCCCTTGTCCTCACCTACCACCCCACCAGCCTCCAGATCCAACGTATAATTCTCCGTAACTTCTGCCACCTCCAACAGGATCCCACTACCAAGCACATCTTTCCCTCCCCCACTTCTTTCTGCTTTCCGCAGGGATCGCTCCCTAAGTGACTCCCTTGTCTATTCATCCCCCTCATCCCTTCCCACTGATCTCCCTCCTGGCCCTTATCCTTGTAAGCGGAGCAAGTGCTACACCTGCCCTTACACTTCCTCCCTCACCACCATTCCGGGCCCCAGACAGTCCTTCCAGGTGAGGCGACACTTCACCTGTGAGTCAGCTGGTATGGTATACTGTGTCCGGTGCTCCCGGTGTGGCCTTTCATATATTGGTGAGACCTGACACAGACTGGGAGACTGTTTCGCTGAACACCTATGCTCTGTCTGCCAGAGAAAGCAGGATCTCCCAGTGGCCACACATTTTAATTCCACATCCCATTCCCATTCTGATATGTCTATCCATGGCCTCCTCTACTGTCAAGATGAAGCCACACTCAGGTTGGAGGAACAACACCTCATATACCAGCTGGGTAGCCTCCAACCTGATGGCATGAACATTGACTTCTCTAACTTCTGTTAATGCCCCTCCTCCCCTTCTTACCCCATCCCTGATATATTTAGTTTTTTTTCTCTCCCTTTTTTTCTCTCTCTCTGCCCATCACTCTGCCTGTTCTCCATCTCCCTCTGGTGCTCCCCTCCCCCTTTCTTTCTCCCTAGGCCTCCCATTCCATGATCCTTTCCCTTCTCTAGCTCTGTATCCCTTTTGCTAATCATCTTTTTGGCTTGCAGCCTCACCCCACCCCTCCGGTCTTCTCCTATCATTTTGCATTTTTCCCTCCCCCTCCTACTTTCAAATCTCTCGCTATCTTTCCTTTCAGTTAGTCCTGACGAAGGGTCTCGGCCTGAAACGTCAACAGTGCTTCTTCCTATAGATGCTGCCTGGCCTGCTGTGTTCCACCAGCATTTTGTGTGTGTTACATGTTCTCAGTATTATTTTTATTTGATCAGCTTGTTTTCTTTTGCAATTTGATTGTTTGTCATTCTTTATGTATATTATTGTAAAATTCTATTTGTTTTCCTGATAATGCCTGCAACAAGATGAATCTTGAGGTGAATTATGATAATATATTTGCACTTAGAACTTTTAATTCGCAGGGTATTGTTGACTGAAGGCTGCATCTTGAAGTGCCAACTGTAAAATTCCTCTGGCAATCTCTTCCAATCAGATTTCCAGACGCTACAGCGCATCGATTCATTATTGCGACTAGCAAAATTTAAATGCAACCATACGCCCATATCTGAATCCTCTCAGAGATATTCCCCGAGAAAGCCATGTAAGATGTTTGAAATTGTGCAGATTAATACTATGGTACAAGAGCAGATTGAAAGCTGAGCATTTAGAAGGAACAAATCAGGAGAACAAAGGAAGTTCCTCAGTTTTGTTGGTGCGTCATCACAATACTCAAGGACCTCAGAATCAGCCAGGACAAAGGGTCCATTTGATTAGCATCCCATCTACCATCTTCACCACAAGAATACTGTGTCTGCAGTATGTACAACCTACAAAGTCTTCTACAGACGCTGCATTGTTATTCTTGTAGGAAGATTCTAAGATTTTCAACCTCTGCATTGCAAAAGGCCACAGGGCAACAGACATGGATACACCATGACTTGCAGGTTCAAGCAGCTTTCTGCTTTGAAAGTATATTGTCATTTCTGGGGCTAATTCCAGGAAGTCTCTAACTATCATACTGCAGCAATCCTATCTCTGGATGAATGCGGTTGTTCAGGAAGCAGCCTCCCACCACTTTCTCATTAAGAAATGCGAGTAAATATTGGCCTTGATACTGGCACCTACGCCCATAAACTGATGGGTTTTTTTTTTTAAAAACCTTCAAGATCGTCACGGTCAAGTTGACTCACTTGAAGCAAAGAGTAGGGAACATAAGATTTTTGCTTTCCTTCGACTAAAGCTCCATTAGGTAATTTCCTCAATTAGAAATGGACTACACCTTAAAACTTTGTCCCAAGCCTTTAGACAGGCGATCAACAGCAGGTTCGAGAATAACTACACAGCCTGGTCCATCAAACTTTCCGTCTGGTTTCCGATGCTTGCAGTCATAAAATTGAAGTGTTGTCCTTTTTATTTGAGATGTTGCAATATACCAAGGTGCTGCAGCCCAGAAGCAGACCCTCCCTCTCCCCCCTCCCCCCCCCCCCATTGCTTTCTACTTTCTGGCATCTCCTGTGATCTGGCCAGCAAGTCTCCAGTAAAAACACATTATAACACGAAAGTGAAGTCCATCAGCACAAGGCTATGTGCTTAGCCCGCTACTCTACTCACTTTATACTTCTCACTGTGAGACTAAGCACAGCTCTAATGCCATTATTAAATTTGCTAATGATACCTCTGTTGTGATCCAAATCGAAGATAGTAACAAATCTCCGTATAGGAGGGAATTTGAGAACCTGGCTGCATGGTGCCGTAACAGCACCTTTCTATTTACTATGAATGCCCACAAAAAATGAATCTCAGGGTAGTATATGGTGGCATATGTGTGTTTTGATAAATTCACTTTGAACTTTTGTAGCTGTGGCCTGTTCTCCCACTCTGCTGCTTCAGCAATCACCTGGGACGTGGTTCAGTTTCTTGGGCTCCAAGATGGAACAGGTCTGATGAATCACAATGCACAAGTCCCCGGAGACACTTTTCCCTTGGTCTAAGTGTACCCATGTTGTCCTCATCTCAGATTCCCCCCCCGCCCCCCAACTTCTCCAGCCTTTTATCTCTTTCACCAAGCAACCTCCCAACTCTTTACTCCACTTCCTTCCCCTCTTCCAGTTTCACCTATCACCTCTGCCACCTTGTACTTCTTCCTCTCCTCCCCTCATCTTCTTACTCTGACTTCTCCTCTCCCTTTCCAGTCCTGATGAAGGGTCTCAGCCTGAAATGTCAACTGGTTAATCTTTTCCATAGATGCTACCTGACCTGTTGAGTTCCTCCAGCAGTTTGGGTGTGTGTTGCTTTGGATTTCCAGCACCTGTAGATTTTCTCATGTTTGGGAACCTCACTTGATGTCAGCAAAACCAAAAAGCTGATTACTGACTATAAGAGGAGGAAACTGGAGGGTCCATGAGCCATTCCTCATTGGGGAGGGGGGGAATCAGAGGTGGAAAGGGTCAGCAATTTTAAATCCTTCAGTGTTATTTCAGAGAATCTATCCTGGGCCCAGCATGTAAGTGCCATTATAAAGAAGGCATAGCAGCACCTCTACTTTCTTAGAAGTTTGCACAGATTTGGTATGTCATCTATAGCTTTGACAAACTTCTATAGATATGTAGTTGAGTGGTTGGATCACAGCCTGGTATGGGAACACTAATGTCCTTGGACAGAAAAACCTACAAAAAGTAGTGGACACAGTGCACCCTTGAGCACACCTAAAGCTCTCTCCACCCTTGAGCACATTCACAAGGAGCACTCTCCCGGAAAAGCAGTGTCCTTTATCAAAGACCCCTACCATCCTGGCCATGCTCTCTTCTCACTGCTGCCATCAGGAGGGAGGTACAGGAGCCTCAAGTCCCACGCCTCTAGGTTTAGCAACAGTTATTACCCACTAACCAGAGGGGATAACTTCACTTGTTCCCAACACAGAACTGATTTCACAACTTACAAACTCACTTTTAAGGTCTCTACAAATTGTGTTCTCAATACTAATTGCTTGCATATCTGTCTATCTACCTTTATTTAATCGTTTTCTTTTTCTATTTGCACAACTTGTTGTCTTTTGCACTTTTATTGTTTGTCCATCTCTGTCGTGTGTGGTTTTTCATTGATTCTTTTGTGTTTCTTTCTATTTATTATGAATGCCCACAAGAAAATAAATCTTAGAGTAGGATACAGTGAGATATAAGTAATTTGATAATGAATTGACATTACTTGCTGAAGTTCTGCCTGGTATTGATGAGGATGGTTCTGGCCCTGATACCATGCATACCCCAGTCAGCTGGATGTGGAAGAGTTGTTCCAAGTAAATACTTTTGACCACAAGTCCACCAGGCAGTAGTCAATGTGGAACATGCTGCAGACATTGTGCACAGGGACCTTATGAATATGGTTGGGTGGATTAGAGTAGACTGTTCAAAGCATTTGGAAGAATGTCATCACCAGATCCCACTAACAAGTGCCAAGACCTTTCTTGGCTTGCCACCGAGAGGTGCCCTTGCAGCCAGATCATTCCTGCACTGACAGTATGGCATCACAATGTATATTTGCTCTGGGATGGCTGTGGTAGGAAAGAGATGGTCTCCCACCTCTTTGCAGACTGTAGATTTGCTAAGGGGGTGTGGAGAAGGATGCAAGGGTCCAGGTCTGTGTTCAGTCCAAGCAGCTGTGTAACAGAGGAGTTCATGATCTGTAGAAATCTTCCAGGGTCACACATGGAGACCGACATTAAGTATTGCTGGAGGGCGATCTACTCAGATTGCCCTTTGGTCTGCTCGAAGCTTGCTGTTCTGCCAACGCAGTGAGACATCTGTAACAGAATGCTGCAAAGCAAGGTGCAGGAGTACGCGCTGAAGAATGCAGTGAAGCTTGGTGCAGGAGTACGCGCTGAAGAATGCAGTGAAGCTTGGTGCAGGAGTACGCGCTGAAGAATGCAGTGAAGCTTGGTGCAGGAGTACGCGCTGAAGAATGCAGTGAAGCTTGGTGCAGGAGTACGCGCTGAAGAATGCAGTGAAGCTTGGTGCAGGAGTACGCGCTGAAGAATGCAGTGAAGCTTGGTGCAGGAGTACGCGCTGAAGAATGCAGTGAAGCTTGGTGCAGGAGTACGCGCTGAAGAATGCAGTGAAGCTTGGTGCAGGAGTACGCGCTGAAGAATGCAGTGAAGCTTGGTGCAGGAGTACGCGCTGAAGAATGCAGTGAAGCAAGGTGCAGGAGTACGCGCTGAAGAATGCAGTGAAGCTTGGTGCAGGAGTACGCGCTGAAGAATGCAGTGAAGCTTGGTGCAGGAGTACGCGCTGAAGAATGCAGTGAAGCTTGGTGCAGGAGTACGCGCTGAAGAATGCAGTGAAGCTTGGTGCAGCTAATGTCATGGTTCTGCAGGAATTACATTTAGGAGATCTGTGAAGTCATTATGAATTTCTAAATCACTTTGGACTTCCACGGCCTCAGTTTTTATTTCTGTTTGAATAACACTAGGACCCATTCTTCCAGCTGGGGAAAGACGAGAGATCCAACATTCTACTGTCCGAAAGTACCTGAGAAAGGTCAGCTCCAGTGAGTGCACAATGATTTCTGCAGTTAGCAGGCTGACCAGTCTTTTGGCAACTACCTAATCTGGAAAGCATTTTGCGTTAGCCAATTGCAACTCAGCTACCAAAATCAGATCATCAGTCTGTGCTTCTGGGAAGGCGGGAGCACTGGCAGTTTCTTAGCAAGAGGGGCTTAAGTGGTTAGCATAGAATGTATTGATAAATCAGGTATGCACTGAAGAGTACTTGTGTTCAGAAACCACACATTCTGAGAAGCCAACCTCAAAGTTCCTGCATGATGAAGAGCAGACATGAATTTTCAGCGAGTGCAACTGGCTTTACACCTGTGTAAAAGTAGGGCCGTTATTCCTAACTCACTGGGCAAATCTGGTTGCCTTCTATATGGGAGCCTGACAACAGGTGGCTGTCTGCTCTCTACAGAAGTGGCAAATATATGGGAGCACATCAGGGCTGGAGAAAATGTAGAAGCTATTTGCAAACCCCTCCTACATTGCTGGCTGAATTTTTTAACAATTTATCTATTAATATTTCAGTGTATATCTTAAACAAGGAATTAGTCCCTTTTTTTCTGAAAAAAAGTAAGCTATTAAGCTGTGTAACACGCTGTAAGGTTTCACTGCTAATGTAATGGCCTCTCTGTAATGTTCCACTGCTAAAGTAATGGTTTCTCTGTAGCAACAATGTTTGGGTTATGACTAGAGATAACAGGGCATGCTAGCCAATGGGTGGGATGTTGTTCTTTCTTGTGCGTCTGGCAGCCGGGAATTCATGGTCTTTTGCCAAGGAGAGATGAGGAGAGAGTTGGTAGATCACTGGATGGAGTGGAATTGGAGGGAGGGTCCAAAGGTCAGCGACAATCGGAGGTCGATGGTGAACAAATAGCCTTATCGGTGAGCTCCACTGTTGTGCATTAGACTGTTTCAAGAGAATGGGCCCTTTTTCTTTTTTTTTTGTTTTCTTTATTAACCATATAGTCAAATTAAGAAATATAAAGCTCAAACATTTAATCACATATTGAGTACTGTTTGTTATTTCATGGTACTGATTTGTAACAGGGGACACATTGCGCAGCAT
Source organism: Hemitrygon akajei (assembly GCF_048418815.1). Taxonomy (NCBI): domain Eukaryota; kingdom Metazoa; phylum Chordata; class Chondrichthyes; order Myliobatiformes; family Dasyatidae; genus Hemitrygon; species Hemitrygon akajei. The sequence continues at coordinate 80,136,029 of NC_133127.1, read as the reverse complement.
TCACCCAAACTAGATTTACGGTATTAAGTTTGGCCAGGCCGGCGGGGGGGCCATCATCCCCTATATTAAGCCGCTAGCCAAAGCAAGAGTTCCAGCTGGAACCATCAACATAGGGCATGTATTGGTATAACAGCCAGAATTTTGTTTTTGCAATGATTCTTAAAATAGCTTCTTATCTTGCAGGATAACAGTCTCAAATGACAAAGCTGTGATAAGAGTAGTAGAGCTTTGTACTGTTAAAGCATACAAAATACATTATTCTTGTTTTAAATTGCTTCATAAAGGATGCCTCGTTGTGCTAGTATGTTCAGTGAGCTTTCCCCTGTACAGATTTTAAAAGTGCTCGATCATCACATACAATTGGAAAAGGGGATTTGCATAACAGGAAGAAAATAATTGAAACTAATTTGAAAAGGATATAAGGTTCTGCCATTTGCAAGACATTTTGAACTGGTGTTCAATGAGGTTACTTATAATTGTTTCCTCCTGTTAAACTGCTATAAACTTACTAAAGTAACTGTGCTCCTTTGAAGTTGGCGTTTATATCTTTACCAATCCAGATTGCCTGGCAGTCATAACAAAATAAAGCTATTGTTGTTCCATAAAACTGACTGTGAAGTGTCTTTTTTTAATATAAGATTTGACCTGTGTAAACACAAGATCTATAACTTAATGGAATGCATCTTTTAATCTTGGGAACTGTATTTTTGAGCCTTTAACAAAAATCATTACAGTAATAAGGGTTGTGATATTTTTAATGCACTGAGCAGTAAGCCAAAATCAACAGAGCATTTTTCATTTACTGTATTTTGGCTTAGGAAAGGTAGATGCATGTAATCAAAGGTTTGTGCTTATCTAGATATATAGTTCCTAGTTTTAATAATGCCAAGATGGAGCTAGGCTTGATGAGCAGATAGGCATGCACTTCATTCTCCCTGAAGTAATCTGTTACCAATTGAAATGTCTGCCAAAATACACTCTGAAATGCTTTTTTTTTTTATAAATTATCTCATGGGATTAAGTGCTGAGATCTTATATATTTCAAAAGCAACTACCATTACAAAGAACTAAACAGCTTTAGAAATTGCGGCTTCACATGCAATGTTTTAATAATTTAAGTTTATGAAAGTTCTATAGAAAAATAAATTAAGTTGAGACTGGCAAAACCATCAGCAGCAGATAGTTAACTGATTAAACAAATGTTGTCAGAAACTTGCACCAGAAAGAGAGTTAGTATATGCAGGATAAGTACAGCTGTTTACACAAATTTCAAGGCTACAGATTGAGAGATTATACTTCCAGGGTCCATAGTGTTTTCTGTTTTCAAATACTGTAGGTTCTATTGAAAGTCATGTCTGTAACTATTTTACACAAGGCAAAGTAACTGTACACAGGTGACTAAATTACAGCCTCAAGGAATAAAACAGGAATATTTTTTGCTAGAATTTGTCACTTTTTGTAACTCCAAAAATTAATTAAAAGAAGAACACAGGAACCTGGTGTACTTGTGTATAATTAGTTACTCTTTAATGAGGCACTCAAATTTGATGTGGTGGTGTAATAATGTACGTCATTCACATACTTTTACATGTAACTTGCAATGAATTATATGTAAATAATAAAGAATGCTAAATCAAACAATATAATTACAATATTACTGAAATATTAAATACCAGTCCTCCCTGCTTAGCTATGAACTCCAACTCAATACAGACTGCATCTCAACATACATACAATATATTATATAATACAACTACCAAATATATAGATATCCACAGCAGAGTAGATTTTAAATTGTCCCATTCAAATCTGAAGATTAAATCATTGTGGAGGATTTCTTACTCTTGTGGGATAACATCTTTCCTGATAAGAAAGATCACTTTGTTTGGCAGGAGAGACCTGTGGCTATGAATAGATCTCAGGTTCTGGAGTCTCCTCTGTGGTGGTTTTAGAAGTTGACTGGAACTCCAGGAAGTGGTTCTGACAGTTCTGAACACCTTTCTTCTCTAACAAATGAATCTGCTGTCTTCAATTCCAGATGACATCAGACACAATCTCCACTGTCTTGGAGAATCATCCAGTTCTGTCCTTCATTTCTCCAATTATCCATTTTTGATCATCTCTGTGGTCCCTCACCAGCATTGCTTGTCCAGGAGTGAAACCTCCTTGTTTGAGGAGCCCTCGTCTCAGCTATTTGTCCTGCATACCCCTCTGAAATTGGGGGTTCCGGAGGTCCAAGCATGAGTGCAAGGAACGACCCAGAAACAGATTATATAATATGTCTTATTCCATTTATTTTTGAGAATGACTGCAATTTCCACATCAAACTGTGGTCCATTATCACTGACTAAATGTTCTGGAACACCGGTCCTTGGGGAAAAGGCTTCTCCACATATCAACAGTATACGAAGCTGCTGTGGACACTATTAGAAACATAGAAAACCTACAGCACAATACAGGCCCTTCGGCCTACAAAGTTGTGCCGAACATGTCCCTACCTTAGAACTACCTAGGCTTTACCCATAACCCTCTATTTTTCTAAGCTCCATGTATCCATCCAGGAGTCGCTTAAAAGACCCTATCGTTTCAGCCTCCACCGTTGCCAGCAACCCATTCCACGCACTCACCACTCTCTGCATAAAAAAACTTGCCCCTGACATCTCCTCTGTACCTACTTCCAAGCACCTTAAAACTATGCCCTCTCGTGTTAGCCATTTCAGCCCTGGGGAAAAGCCTCTGACTATCCACACGATCAATGCTTCTCATTATCTTATACACCTTTATCAGGTCACCTCTCATCCTCCTTCGCTCCAAGGAGAATAGGCCAAGTTCACTCAACCTATTCTCGTAAGACATGCTCTCCAATCCAGGCAACATCCTTGTAAATCTCCTCTGCACCCTTTCTATGGTTTCCAAATCCTTCCTGTAGTGAGGTGATCAGAACTGAGCACAGTACTCCAAGTGGGGTCTGACCAGGGTCCTGTATAGCTGTAACATTATCTCTCAGCTCTTGAATTCAATCCCATGGTTGATGAAGTCCAATGCACCATAAACCTTAACCACAGAGTCAACCTGATTAGCAGCTTTGAGAATCCTATGGACTTGGACCCCAAGATCCCTCTGATCCTCCACACTGCCAAGAGTCTTACCATTAATGCTATATTGGGAACACTTCTAGTCACTTTGGATCTGCATCCACTATCACCAAGAAATTTGTGTCCATGAATGGTCCGGTAAAATCCACATGAATCCTCTTCCATGGCAATGCAGCCTATTCTCAGGGATGGAGAAGTGCTGCTGTTGGCATCTTCTGGAAGTGTTGATATTCCAAAGAGTGCATGGCAAGCTGCTTGAACTGATGATCTATCTCAGGCCACTGGACAAAGCTTTGAGCCACACTTTCATTTTGACCATGCCTAGATGACCAACATGTCGCTCCTCCAAAACTTTAGCTCTTGGCTTGAATGGCAGAACATCTCTCAATTGCCACATAAGGCAAACCCTCAACATGGGAAATGAATTTCTGCTGCACATTTCACCTACTTTGGGTTGCAATGTAAACCTGAGACAGTATGGAATCTTTTCAGGATTACCTTTGCCATAATAGGGAGGCTTCCAATTTGCATGGGGGAGAATACATAGAGAGGAGTGTCCTCTTTTGTAAATTTTTCAGGTTTTTCCTTTTCCAAGGGTAAATAGGACAATCCACCAGCATTTCCATGATTAGATGTCCTCTTGAATTTGATCTTCTAATTGTGTCCTCCAAGAAACAGAGCCCATCTCTGCATTCATGCTGCTGCTGTTAGTGGAACACCCTTCTGTTGATTAAAAATGGGCACCAGTAGTTGATGATCGGTAATGAGCGTAAACTCTCTCCCATTCAAGTACTAGTTGAAATGCTTTATGCCCCAAATCAGTCTCAAGGCCGCTGTGTGCAGTTTTTCTTTGTATCTGTAAGGAAACTTAATGCAAAGGCTACAGGGCATTCACTTCCAACATTCATAACATGCAACGTGACAGCATCTATACTTTAAGGCGAAGCATCACAGGCAAGCTTCACTGGACAACGAGGATCATAATGTGTGAGGACAGTGTCTGTCATCACCATTTCCTTCACCTTTTGAAAAGCCACCTCACACTGCTTTGTCCATTGCCATTTCTTCCTGATCTGCTGGAATGAATTCAAAGGGTGAAGCACAGTAGGCAGGTTTGGCAGGAATCTATTATAGTAATTGACAAATCCTAAAAAGAACCACAAATGTGACACATCCACTGGCCTTGGGGCATCCACCACTGCTTGAATTTTCTCAGCACACTTGTGTAATCTTTGTGTGTCAATAGTATCATCACAATAAGTTATACTTGGTTTAAAGAATTCACAATTGTTGCTCTGAGCTCATAATCTTTGAATCTTTCTAAAACTGTCTTGAGATTTTGGAGGTGATCCTTGTCGTCCTCACTGATAACAATGATGTCATCTAGATTACACTGAGTGCCTGGGCAGTCTTGCAGCACCTGGTCCATAGCTTTCTGTCAGAGCACAGGTACAGATGCTTTGGACTCTGCTTCCATCTCCACCTGTAGGTATGCCTCAGCTGTCCACTTCTCTGAAGTGTTTCCCTTGAGAGAGCTTTGCACAGCTATCCTCTATCCTGGGCCGGGGGTATTGATCTACTTTTAGTACTGGGTTGATGGTTACCTTCAAAGGGGTAACAGTCCCATCTTAGGCCACTGTCTGCGTTACCGCGAATCATCCTTCTGATGATGGGTCCTTGGTGCTGTGCCTTCATGAAGACAGTATTTTGCAAAGGTAAGCAAATTTCACATAAGACACTATAATCAGGAGAAGGCCTTTCAACCCCCAAAATAATATCATCATACATTGTTAAATCTAATAGCTTTGTGTTTGTAAATAAATAATTATATTAACTGCACCACACAGTGTTATGATTGGTGTTCCAAAAGGATCAAACAATTTAGCATTTTTCAGCACATTCATGGCTTTATCCGTGACCTAGTGATTGTTCTTCAATCACTAGATCCTACATCATATTTGAAATTATCACCCTTATTGATCATCCCATTCACAAATAACCTTACAGCCTCCAATCTTTGCTTTTTCCAGTCCAACTATCCCTTCTCTCCCAGCCTCCAATCCCTATTCTTTCTCAGCTCCTAAGCTTCCTCCCTTAGCAATTTCCAGATCCTTGATAGCTCCCAGCCACTGATCTTCCACTTCACATCATGGTACAGATTTCGGGCAGTACTATACTTACAATCAGAACACGCATGACCCAAGCAGTGAGTTAAAATGCCCCTTCAGGTGCTGCTGAATATCATCTGCAAATATATTATCCAATGGAGAAAATGTCACTAAAGCAATGTAAATAAACATCCTTCGATTCAGTGTTAGCCCTCAGAAACTGCAATCTTGCAATCAGACATCTGTGCAAAAGACATAACCTAAAGACCATCTCAACCCACATTAAAGCAAGGCTGCCACATTTACTGTAACAGTGGAACCCCCCACATCTTAACATTCAGACACAAACGTTTCTCAGTGGAAATTCACAATCTGCTTCTCCTCACTGTGAACTTCTACCCCCAACAATTTTCTCGCTTGATTAAAGTGTGAAAATCTTAAGAAACTAGTAGTATAACAAAGTAATATATTAATCATTGTATTTATGTTCTCCCTGTAACCATTGCATTGAAATTGAAGTGTAGAGTTAGCTACTGTATATCCCTTGTGAAGTTGGTGCTTCAACCCCCAAAGCATTTGATGTTTGCTAGGGCATTTCTGAGGGAATCTGGTGAAAGTACTGGAGGCAATGACTGTGTACTCATATTTCTAATTCTGCCAATTGTCATAGTTAAACAGTGACACTGTGCCATTAAATTGTAAAATCTCTGCCCCCCAACACCTGAAATGCCAAGGGCGAAGCCATGATACTATTCACTTCTTCCTTTTCTTCAGGCTCTGTAATTAAGGAGGAAATAGCTCCTTTAAACAGCCTATAGCATGTGATTCATTTCTTTCTCACTACACAAACAGTACTATAGTTCAGCACAGCTAATCTATACCAGAAATCCATGTAGGTATTAAGAATGTATCAGAGTATACCACATTCTCAAGTGGAACACAGCACGGAGGCAGAAAAGCAGTTTTCTTTACAAAGTCATTCAAGGCACTATAAATACAGCAAGTTCCTCAGCATGTCTGAAATGTTTACTCAAAATCATCTGAAATTCCCATCTTTCCCTTCACCAAACAGCCTGTTTTCCAGCTTCTAACGTGTAGCAAACTAATATCGACAGAGAAACACTTGATTTTGGCAGGTTATTTATTTTTATTGCTGCTGCACTTTCTATTCTATTTCTATTCACTCTCTCTATCAATTTTCAACAGCATATTTTATATTTCTAGACCAAATAATGAACTTTCAGTTCTTATTACTTCCTCCGCAACTGAACCAGGACTCATCTCTTTTTCTTTTCATATTTTCCTTCTTTCATATTTACTAATGAGAGTGCCAGAATTAATTACCTTATTTAGATAACCATTTCTCGTGCAAATTAGAATTAGAATTTATTTTATTTCTTACATCCATCTCACAACGTGAGGGAGTAAAAATCTTTGCGTCTCCGCCGCAATGTACAAGCAATAAGAAAAGGAATTGTGGGAGGATGTTGACCAAACAGTAAGATTGTATATGTAATTGTTTTGCATCCATGTATATAGAGTCAGATATTCAATCAGATCAGCGTGTATTGATCAATCTGATGGCCTGGTGAAATAAGCTGTCCCGGAGTGAGCTTTCACTCACAAACAAGAGAAAACCTGCAGCTGCTAGAAATCCGAGCAACACACACAAAATGCTGGAGGAACTCAGCAGGCCAGGCAGCATCTATGGAAAGAAGTACAGTCGACGTTTCAGGCTGAAACCCTTCGGCAGGACTGGAGAAAAAAAGCTGAGGAGTAGATTCAAAAGGTGGGGGGGGGGGGGGGGGAGAGGAGAGAGAACCACCAGGTGAAAGGTGAAATCTGGAGGGGAAGGGATGAAGTATAGAGCTGGGAAGTTGCTTGGTGAAAGAGACAGAAGGCCATGGAAGAAAGAAAAAGGGGGAAGGAGCACCAGAGGGAGGCGATGAGTGGACAAGGAGATGAGGTGAGAGAGTGAAAGGGGATGGGAAATGGAGAAGGGGTGGGGGAGGGGGTTGGGAGGCATTACCGGAAGTTCCGAAACCGACGTAGATTGGGAGACCGCTTCACCGAGCATCTAAGCTCCGTCCGCCAGAACAAGCGGGGTCTCCCTGCGGCCATACATTTTAATTCCACTTCCCATTCCCATTCCGATATGTCCATTCACGGCCTCCTCCACTGTCATGAAGAGGCCACTCTTACGTTGGAGGAACAACACCTTATATTCTGTTTGGGTAGACTCTAACCTGATAGCATGAGGATTTCTCAAACATCCAGTAATGCCCCCCAAAACCCTCCTCTCCATTTCCCATCCCCTTTTCCCTCTCTCGCCTCATCTCCTTGCTCACCCATCGCATCCCTCGGGTGCTCTTCCCCCTTTTTCTTTCCTCCATGCCTTCTGTCTCTTTCACCAATCAACTTCCCAGCTCTTTGCTTCATCCATCCCCCTCCAGGTTTCACCTGTCACCTGATGGATCTCTCACCCCTCCCCTCACCTTTGGCATGTCACTCATGCTTTCTGTGTATGGAAAAGGAATTTCATCTGCTCCTCATCGAGTAGAGGCTCTCAGCCATCCTGAGCATGCAGACTCACAAGATGTGTTGCACCGAGCTTCCTATAGGAACCCAGATCTCTTCAAGAATCAAAATTGCTCTCATACCTGAATATTCAACAGCTGAGAGAAGTGTGCTTCACATGGCCAGTGCCATATTCCGTACAAGTTCAGCATAAATCCTGTATTTGCGTGTAGTCCATGACGCAAGCCATATTTCAGCTGCCATGCTACATGACGGATGCTTCTGTTAGTGAGAGCTATTTCTCCTTCCTTGGCTCATCAGCCTCTCTTTGGGCTCCTGGCAAAGCAGCAGAGCACAGTATAACTGGGACTTGGTACAACCAAGAGTCAGAGAGAGAATGCCACCCGGACAGAGGACATAGAACATTACAGCACAGTACAGGCCCTTTGGCCTATGATGTTGTGCTGATCTTTTAACCTATTTCAAGTGCAGCACAGTATAGGCCTTTCAGCCCACAATGTTGTGCTGGCCTTTTTAACCTACTCTACTAGGATCCTAAAGATGAGATTGTGAAGTCAGGCTTGTCCTGTAGCACTTGCCAGAGAGGATTTCACTCTTCGTGCTGTCCGGTGTGTTCCGTATAAAGCTGCACGACAAATGAACAGGAGAAGCAGGAGGAGGAAGAGGATGAGGAGGATATCAGCAGATGGCATTGAAGGATACCTCTCTCCGAATGGACTACCTTAAGTGCCTCATTGCCCAAACAATCACCTGATGACTCCATTACATTTTCTTCTCACACAGGCAAAAATGCACTAAGTCAAAAGTAATGACAACACACCTCGGGAAACGTGACCTGGGAATGACAGAATTCCCAGGAATTGTACCTAATGTTTACTCCCAGCACTCATAAGTTCATCAGGAAACATATCCATTCAGGGGCAACAGGTTTTACCTTCCATCATTGGATAAATAACATGGAACACACCTCAAACATTTTAGAGGAGCTTTACCAACAAGACATTTCCTTTATCAGGCACATAACATCTGGTTTCTCCAAAATCTGATGAGATGTTCTCAGTTGCTAATGGCGTTACTGTTCTCAAACAGCAATCTATCTTCCTAAGGAAGGATCTTCAATCTTCCAATAGCAGTGTGACATTAACCAAGCGCATGGAGTGAAGATCTACATGAATGTTGCATGTAGTTAGAAAAGAACACACCAGGCTCCTTGACCTTCCAGCTGTTCTATCAGGTGAAAAAGGTACTGAGCATATCTGTTTGCATCCACATCAGCATGCTCATGTAGACTGCCCCGTTGGATTGCTTTTCTGGATCTTCAGGAGCAGACTGATATGCAACCTTGCAATTCATTGGATTGTCACAGGCCCAGTCCGAAACATTGACTGCTTATCCCCCTCCATAGATGCCGCATGACCTGCTGAGTTCCTCCAGCATTGTGTGTGTTGCTCTGGATTTCCAGCGTCTGCAAGATCTCTTGTATTATTGGCTGCCCCAGTTGCTGGGCCTGCGCACCACCTGCTAATGTGAGGTGTCTCACCGAATGAATTTCACACCTCTACACTACCCTGTGCACTCCATAAGGATGTGACCAGCACTTGTATGGATCCTCCTCTTGTTTTTCATAGTATATTCTCCTCCTTCAGGGCTGAAGGCAGGAGTTCCTGAGATACTGTCATTTTAAAAACAAAGAATATGTAATTGGTTCAACGTGGGCACTGGTAAGATATATATGGAAAGAGACAGAATAATGAAGTGTAATGAATGGAGAAGCTACTTCACAGGCAAAGACAACCCACTCTGAACTGGTGCTCTGAGTGAGCTACTGAGTTCCACAGCAAATAAGCCCAAGCTACTGTATATTGCACTACATCCTCTAGCCTAATAAGATGTGAAGGCCTATCATACTTCTATATGGCACATTTCATTCCTATGTGCTGGAGCAGACTGAAGTATTTGCATCCCACATTTATTACTGTCCTTCGCTCATTGATTCTGCACCTAAATTGCCAGATTGAAGGCACCTGTACAAATCATAACGTGATAATGTGTCAACTGACATCAACTTTTAGGAGATTAAATAAAATCCAAAGAATCTGAAATAGTATTAAACCTAAAATTCTCAACATCATTTTCAAATCTCTCCACAGCTTTCCTATACCTCTATCCCCCTGACCTTGGCCTTCAACAAATTCCATTCTTCCCCTCCCTGACCAAAGTTCTCAGCCACATCAACTGCTGTGATCCATCTCCCCAACAATGCCTCTGACTCCTTTCCCTTCCCTCGCATTCTGAGTCACCATACCCTCCCTCCTCCAAGCACTTAAAACATTAATGCAGTAGTTCATGCAGCTGATTCTGTTACACCTTATCCTGAGAACACTGCAAATTCAATATGACCTAAAACATCAAAGTAATACTGAAGTAAAATTTCAAAGCTATGAGGAAGCTTTTGAAAGTATTGTGATTTTGCCGCTCCTCAAAGCTATGATTATTTTTGATATCTGTACCCATGGACAATAAATAATAAAATAAAAGTATCCCTCACCATCTTTTTTTTATCTTTTCCTTAGCAACAGTCATAAAATTGTCCTTTTCATTTTCCCTGCATTTTATTTCTCTCTCTCTCTCTCTCTCTCTCTCTCTCTCTCTCTCTCTCTCTCTCTCTCTCTCTCTCTCTCTCTCTCTCTCTCTCTCTCTCTCTCTCTCTCTCTCGCTCACTCACTCACTCTCGCTCACTCACTCTGTCTCTCTCTCTCTATCATTTTTTACATTTATTATTTTATTATAGGAAATCTCCTGTTGATGTGGACTACATGAACTTTCCCACAATAGTGAGCTGTGCATGCTATAGATAGCAGCAAGCAAATAATCCTGGTCTCCCAGGGCTGAAGCTGGGATACAGTTCTGACAGAGAGGTACAATTGGAACAGGACCAGGATATATTGGATTCATGCCTTGCTAATAACACAATGACAAATTGTGTTCAAGGGTGCTTGGTGTTTCTTGGACCTATCCCTAAATGTTATACAGGGCCTTAGGGGCTCATCGAAAGCACTTTAGACGAACTTAAATCCCACACAGCTTGTCTTCAATCTGTCCAGTAGTACCCACCAGAGAGCAGATGACAGGCACTTTGTGTGTTTATTGAGAGCCCAAGATAGAGAGGCCATTGTGAGTTTACCGAGAGATGAAGGTTGTTACTAAATAAAATGTCATTAAAACCAGGCAGATTGATATCTGCATCAGACCTGTTCCTCCTAAGGAATTGTTAAACATTTGTGGTTAGTTTTTTTGGCAATGCAAGAAACTTGAGGACAGATTAGGGAGATGATTTATATATTTGAGAAGTTTTAGTGATAGTTTGCAAGGACAGAGTTAATAAGCTTTTTCTGAAACAAAGAATTTATGGCTTATGGTAAAATAAATTGTATCTGGATTTGTATAGATATTGAAACCTAACCTAACCTTTATTGGAGAAAGCATTTGTATCATAGTAAAAGACTGGAATGTACAGACAATTTGACTTAGACCTTAGCAGAAGTAATGTCAGAGCAGAAACCAAAACAGAAAAGATGTCAAACCAGAAAAGGATTTGGCAGATAGTTCAGCTTAAGACTATGAGAAGACCAGTTAATTTGCTAGAGCAGCTAGAATGATTTTCCAGAGATTTCAGAATAGCTACTTCTCAGAGTTCCAATTGATCTAAATCCTGCTGTATTTTTTGACAGTCTTCCATACTCTCAAACTTGCTAATCAACCCATTTCATTCATATTATTTATTTTTATATCACAAACAACAGAGGTCCCACCACTGATCTTTGTGTGACACTACGGGACCCACACCTTCAATTAAAGTAACACTCTTCCAACATTACCTTCTGTCTTCTATGTCCTAACCATGTGCCTTGACCTTCTGGATCAGTAACCACGAGAAATCTTTACGAAACTCACAAATGCTCCAGCTCCATGTTGGTTGGTCATGGGCCAAGGTTTCCCACAGGTCAATAGGAACATTAGACTTCTTTGAAGAAATTCTGAAAACATTTTTAACATGGAATGTGGCTGGTTTGGAGAGACAAGAATGAGGACAATAGCCTGGATGGGATTTCGTTGGTTCACCCAGGATGAAAAGAACATAACGGAGTTCTGGTTGCCCTATGGCAGATGTTCTTAACTTTTTTATGCCATGGACCTCTTTGGCAGTCCAATGAAGCCTATGTAACCCTTCTCCAAATAATGTATTTAAATATATGAAATAAAATAGATAGGATTACAAAATAAACCAATTATATTGAAATACAGTTATCAAAATATTTTCAAAAATTGTGATATATTAATATATGTACTTCTTTAGTAATGCATTAAATAACAAAACTATACATTTAAAATATAAGCAAGTCAAAATTAAATTTTATCTTTAAAGACATATCCGGCTGTTGTTGCTTAGCTTGAATCAGAACATTAAACTGTGGGATGGTCTTTGACAAAGCAACACATATGTCATATTGGACACTCAATCGATTTTGATTTTTTTGTTTTAATGGTTGCAAGTGTTGAAAATCCTGATTCACAGTGATATGTTGTTACAAATCAAATTAAAGCTTCTGTAGCTTGCTTCACAAGGCCAGATAGGCTTCTCTCAAGGAACATCAGAATTCTCCAAGGTTTTGTGAGTTAAACTCCAATTGTAGTCAGTTTTTTGTCCCGAGATTAATGAGTTCATTTGTAGCCAGATCAACACCTTCAATACAGTTTATGTCAGAGAGAAAATGATTGTGGATCCATGGTTCAACTTTAATGCCATCAAGATGAAAATAACTTTTGAAAGTGTTTCCAGGTCTTCACAGATTTCACTCTTCAAAGAAATTGACAAAGAATTTTGTATCACAACTCCATCTTGGTGAAGCATTTCCTCCAGCATTTGAAAGTTGCAAAGATGTTGGCCTCTGCTCTCTTCATCCCTGTCGGCAGCTTAGCTTGTAATTTTTCAGTGTCATCCATAATAGGGAATTGAAAGATTTATTTCATTCGTATGGTTAAAAATATCTACCAGACAAGCCAACCCATGGATACAATGGATACCATGAGTCCTGACGAAGGGTCTCGGCCCGAAACGTCGACAGAGCTTCTCCTTATAGATGCTGCCTGGCCTGCTGTGTTCCACCAGCATTTTGTGTGTGTTGTTGTTTGAATTTCCAGCATCTGCAGATTTCCTCGTGTTAACTCATGGATACAATCCTTCTTTTCAAACTGTTCCAAGAGTGGGTTTTCTTTTTCTTTCAGAAGTGAAACTTCTGTCCTTAGTCTGAACAAGTGCTTCAAGACTTGTCCTCTTGAAAGGTAGAGAAGCACTTCATATTCTACAGCCATTTCTTGACAAAATCTTTTTAACATGTTAATTATTCAGAAACCAGCTTCTAATAAAGTTGATGACTTTTATGGCTGTTGACAAAGCTTCTGTCGGGTTGTTGGAAGAGTCTTTATTTCCAGTGCACATCTGTGTAAAGGACAATGAGTGTCAATGACGTGAGGAGCTTCCTTTTTCACTGAAGTAGCAAAACCTGATGTATTACCAAGCATCACAGGAGCTCCACCTGTGCAAGTCGTATGAAGTTTTTCTTTCCAATAAAAGTTTTGTTTGGCAAAAAAAAATTACCATTTCCAAAGTGTCGATGACTTTCATAGTTTCCAAAAGGGACTCACAAAATAAGAATTCTTCTCTAATGAAATCAGCATACACATAACCAACAAAAGCAAGAAGCTGACTACCTTGAGAGATGTCTGTAGTTTCATCCAGTTGCAAACTGAATGAGATTTGTGAGGCTGCCAATTCTTCAGTGTCCTGCTTCAAAATGTTAAAAGAATTATCAACTATTCTAGAATGTATCTCACATTACTGGATAAGAAAACTGCTTCCAGCTTTTTTTCTCTGTCACAGTCCACAGACCAGCTTGACCATTTCCAGTGCACATGGCTTTACCAAAGTCTCCAATAGTCTAATGCTTCTTTTGTTTCATAATCCAGTAAGCTTCAAGAATGCATATAGGATGCTTCAAGAAAAGGTTTTTGTGAAATGGAGAATCCAAGTTTTGGAAGACTCCCAACTTTTCATCATACTTTTTTCTGACATTTCACTTAAATTGGGTCTGCAAGGAAACACAAAATAAATAAGGCTAAAAATAAAATATTTGATTTAATTGACATTTTCTGAAACTCAATATTTTTGTATGTTTTTTAAGTAATCGGTGCGATAAATCTGCAAAGAAGTAAGTAATCTGTATGTTAATTTACTGAAGTATAAGTTATTCAAGAAATTTGTTTGCCAAGTAAGTAAAATAAGGCAGGTTTTACAATTTATCCAAAGTTTTAATACTTTTAATAGCTTTTAGATACCCGAATAGACGTAAGGATTACAGCAGCAGCTTAGCTGTCATGTCCTTCCTGGAATCCAACTATTGTTGCTCATGGAGGTGTCTGGCTTTCTGTGCCTCCATAGAAATAATGGTTCTCAGTTCTGATATTGTCTGCAGTAATCTCGTGAAGTTATTTTGAAAGTTTGCAGTATTTTCATGTAATGGTAATACACAAACACAACTTGTAAAACGTATTGCATGTGCAGACCTTTACTTCATAAAACAGAGTGTACAAAAAGAAAGTACAAAGAGAAAAGCAAATAAAGGAAAGAGCCTCTGCTGCTCACAGAACTTACAACACTGCTGAACCTGTATCACTTTGCAATGTGATAGCGATAAAAAGATGTTGCTTTAAATGGCACACTGCAACAGTTATCCCAACCATCAGAAATCTCTGCACTTACCTGGTCTATACCAGCAGCCCGCATGCCTACTCATATTACAAAAGGCCATGCGGCCCTGCGGAGAGTTAAGAATTCTCATTTGAACTGTCCAGTTTTGCGACATTTTAACAAACAATAAAAATGACTCATCTCCTCCAATCTGTTGGTCAACAAGCAATAGTAGACAGGGAATAATGAAGGGCAACATAGATATCTGGGTCACAAAGAGAGCACGGGACTTCACTGCTTGAAGGCTGAGCGACCTCTAGGTGCTGGGCTGCCTGACAGTCTTTTTTTATTAACAAAGTATACTTTATTCAAAAGTAAAACTATGTACAATAAACTATTCAATGACTCTCAAACCTTTATAGACGTTTCCACTATATTCCATACATTTCCACACATTTTGCCACTCACATGGCACTCTGTTAGTTCATCTTTACACACCATTGTTGAGGGGTATACTCCCCGCCACCCGACCCCTCCCACTCCCGCAGGAGAAGAACTCTGAACTGTGGTCCTTCGCCACCGGGCCCTTGCGGTGGCTGCACCGAGTTTGAGTGCATCCCTCAGCACGTACTCCTGCAGCCGAGAATGTGCCAGTTGGCAACATTCCCCCATGGACATCTCCTTGTGCTGGTAGACCATCACATTTCGGACCGACCAAAGAGCATCTTACACCGAGTTGATGATCTGCCAGCAGCACCGGATGTTGGTCTCCGTGTGTGTCCCCGGGAACAGCCCGTAGACCAGAGTCCTCTGTTACGCAGCTGCTGGAGATGAATCTCAACACTGTCCCTTCCAACCTCCTCCACACCTTCTCTGCGAACCCACAGTGTGCAAAGAGGTGGGTCACCGACACCGTCACAGACGTCCCGGGCATACAGGAGAGATCTGACTGGGAGGGCCCCTCTCACCACCAGCCAGGCAAGGTCTTGGTGCCTGTTGGTGAGGTCTGGCGATGAGGCATTTTGCCAGATGAACTGGACGGTCTGCTCAGGGAACCACCCCACTGTGTCCATCACGTCCTTCTCCTGCAGTGCCTGCAGGACCTTACGTGCTGACCACTGCCTGATGGCCCTGTGGTCAAAGGCGTTGACCTGAAAGAACTTCTCTACGAAGGACAGGTATGGCGGCAATGACCAGCTGACAGGGGTGTTGCGCGGGAAAGGGGCCAGACCCATCCTTCGTAGCCAGGGCAACAGGTAGAACCTGGGCACATAGTGGTACTTGGTGCCCACATACCTGGGATCCACACACAACCTGATGCAGCCACACACGAAGCTGGCCATCAGGGTGAGGGCGACATTGGGGACATTTTGCCCCCGTTGTCCAGGGACTTGTGCATGGTGGCCAGTCTGACCCCCTCCATCTTGGATCCCCAGACGAATCTGAAGACGGCTCGGGTGATTTCCGAGCTGCAGGAGCAGGGGGACGGGCCACACCTGCGCCAAGTACAGCAGCCCTGAGAGCACCTCACACCTGATGACCAGGTTCTTGCCCGCTATCGATAGGGAGCGCCCTCCCCACAGTCCCAGTTTCTGTTTCACCTTGGCAGTCTGCTCCTGCCAGTTCTTATTCCACGCCTCGGCCCCTCCGAACCAGACCCCCAACACCTTCAAGTAATCAGACCTGATGGTGAAGGGGACGCTGGATCGGTCGGGCCAGTTGCCAAAGAGCATGGCTTTGCTCTTCGTGCGGTTGACCCCGGCCCCCGATGCCTGCTCAAACTGTTCACAGATGCTGATCAGCCCGCGAGCTGACCTCAGATCAGAGCAGAAGACGGTGACGTCATCCACGTACAGGGAGGTTTTGACTTGGGTCCCTCCACTGCCTGGCAGTGTCACCCCTCTTATGCCCTCATCCCTCCTGATGGCTTCGGCAAAGGGTTCTATGCAGCACACAAATAAAACAGGGGAGAGAGGGCAGCCCTGCCTGACTCCAGACCTGATGGGAAAGCTGTCTGTTTCTCACCCATTGACCTGGACTGCACTACAGATGTCTGTGTAGAGCAGTTTGATCCAATTCCGGATTCCCTCCTCAAATCCCATTTTGGAGAGTACATCCGCCATGTACGTGTGCGATATCCTGTCGAAGGCTTTCTCCTGGTCCAAGCTGACCAGGCAGGCATCCACCCCCCTGTCCTGCACGTAGGTGATGGTGTCCCTCAGCAGTGCGAGGCTGTCCGAGATCTTCCTGCCCGGTACAGCATAGGTTTGGTCCGGGCGGATCACCTGCTCCAGTGCAGACTTAACCCTGTTGGCGATAGCCTTGGACAGGATCTTGTAGTCCACATTCAGGAGTGAGATGGGACTCCAATTTCTAATGTCTTCCCTCTCCCCCTTCTGCTTGTAGATGAGGGTGATGATGCCCTTCCTCATGGACTCTGACATGCTGCCTGCCAGGAACATGGCGTTGTACACTTCCAGCAGGTCGGGGCCCATCTGGTTCCACAGAGCTGAATACAACTCGACCGGTAAGCCGTCGCTTCCGGGAGTCTTACCCGACTCAAAGGAACGGACGGAGCCAGTCAGCTCATCCAGGGTCTGTGGCTAATCCAGACTCTCCCACTTGCCGTCATCTAAGACCTGCGTGATAGTTGGCCAGCTGCATCGCATGAGTGTCTGCAGACAGGTAGACTGTGATCACGTTCGATCTAGCTGCGGGTGTAATAGCCACTGTAATTTCAAAGCAGCAATGCCTGTGCCATAAATGATATTTTGAGATTTCTATTGGTGACAAAGTCATAGGTACTGCTAATACTGCGGTCTGAGTGGTGACAGATCCACTTCAAT
The DNA here is from genome assembly GCF_048418815.1 of Hemitrygon akajei. Taxonomy (NCBI): domain Eukaryota; kingdom Metazoa; phylum Chordata; class Chondrichthyes; order Myliobatiformes; family Dasyatidae; genus Hemitrygon; species Hemitrygon akajei. The sequence continues at coordinate 80,118,694 of NC_133127.1, read as the reverse complement.
TTGTGTTCCGAAACAACAGGTCCACAGCAAATGCCATCTCATTGGCTCTTCACACAACTCTGGAACATCTCGACAGCAAAGATGCATACATCCGGATGCTCTTTATCAATTACAGCTCAGCATTCAAAACCATCATCCCCACAAAACTAACCAGTTAACTTCAAGACCTGGGCCCCAATACTCCCTCGTGCAATTGGATCCTGGATTTCCTCACTTGCAGAGCCCATTAAGTTCAGATTGGTAAAATTGTCTCCTCCACAATCTCCATCAGCACAGGTGAACCACAGGGATGTGTGCTTAGCCCCCTGCTCTACTTGCTTTACACCTATGACTGTGTGGCTAAGTACAGCTCCAACAATATATTCAAGTTCACTGATGTGGGCCGTATCAATGGTAGTGATGAATCAGCATACAGGAGGGAGATTGAAAACTTGGCTGCATGGTGTCGCAACATCAACCTCTCTCTCAATGTCAGCAAGACCAAGAAACTGATCGTAGACTTCAGGAGAGGGAAATCAGAGGTCCATGAGCCAGTCTTCATTGGAGGGTCAGAGGTGGGAAGGGTCAGTAACTTTTTTTTTTACATTTTTTTATTAGTTTTTCAAAACATTTTACAAATTAAAAACCCCAAATCCCAATGAGGAGCATTAATACAGTGCAAAATTAAGCATACAATAACAATATGCTACAAAGGAAGAGAATTTAACAAAAAAGCACCTAAATTAAAGACAAGTAAGCTTAGTGTCCTCCCCAAGCCCCACAACACAAGAAAAAAACAACAACAACTCCAGACCAACCACCACACAGTATAAAGAGTATAGGTCAGGACAGTCAAACTCCCAGACTGTGAATACACTTAGCAAGAGGATAATAATGCCTACTACCAGAAAAAAAAAGGGAGCTGAAAGCAAGGGACCGAAAAGAAGAAAAAAAAAGAAAAAAAAACCCTAGTCAAGAGGAAGGTTATGAAAGTACTTGATAAAAGGTCCCCAGACCTTATGGAACTTTAGATCCGAATTAAGAACCGAATAATGAATTTTTTCGAGGTCCAAGCAGACCATAATGTCGTTAAGCCATTGCGCATGAGTGGGCGGGGCAACATCTCTCCATCTAAGGAGGATCAAGCGTCTAGCCAGGAGAGGTGCAAAGGATAGTATTCGGCATTTGGTCGGACCCAGACATAAATCTGTCTCGCCCCAAAAACCGAACAGAGCAATTAAGGGGTTTGGTTCTAGGTGCTGATTCAGAATACCCGATAATGTAGTGAAGACATCTTTCCAGAATTTCTCCAAGCTAGGACAGAGCCAGTACATATGGATGAGAGAGGCCACGCCCCTAAGGGTCAGTAACTTTAAATTCCTGGGCGTCACTATCTCAGGGTACCTATCTTGAACCCATCATATAAATACAATCGCAAATAAAGCACAACAATGCTCCACTTCCTTGGGAGTCTGTGGAGATTCGGCATGCTATCAGAAAGTGTGCTGATTGGCCGCATTATGGCTTGGTATGAGAACCTTTGAATGGAAAATCCTATAAAAGGTAGTGGATTTGGCCCAGTACAGCATGGGTAAAGCCCTCCCAACCATTGAGCACATCTACATGAGACGTTCTCGGAGAAAAGCAGCACCCATCATCAAAGGTCCTCACCATGCTCTTTTCTCACTGCTGCCATCAGGTAGGAGGTACAAGAGCCTCAGGTTCAAGAACAGTTACTACTCCTCAGCCATCAGGCTCTTGAACAAAAGAGGATAATACCCTCATTCTATTTCTGGTGTTCCCACAACCAATGATCCCACTTTAGGGACTCTTTATCTTGTTATTTCATGCTCTCATAATTTATCGCTATTTATTTATATTTGCATTTGCACAGCTACTGTTCTATAGGTTTGCTAAGTATGCCAGCAGGAAAAAGAATCTCAGGATTGTATGTGGTGATATGTATGTACTCTGATAATAAATGTTATTTTGTGCTTCACTTTGAAATTTGAACCTGGTTTGTTGCCTACATTCATAATTGAAGGCAATGCTAAATTTTAGTTAGAGGTTAATGAAAATAAAGATGTAAATGTTTTCTCTTCCAAGTTCACCAACCTCTGGAATCTATCCATGGACCCCTTGGGAAATAGGTCTTACTGTACAGATAGTTCTAGTTGAACAACAAGCCTTAAATAAGAGCATGTTAAATATCCAAGTTCAAATAGAGTATCCTTCTCTGACATATTGAGTGACTGACTAGATATCTGAAAGCTGCCAGGCCTTTAGTCATAGAATTCCTGGTGGGTGCCATCTAATTTCAAATCGAATTGGATGAGTTAAGGGAAGAATGCTCAATCTCGCAATCTACTCAACATGCAGTCACTCAAGCAAAACCGACTTTGGAGAGCACTGCTGAAGACAGAGGCCACAGGAAGGGTCCCTAATGGGAGAGAAGACAAAGCTTCAAAGGTGAATGATTGAAGAGGAGCCGTACATGAACAGCAGGATCCTGTATACACTGGAATACAGAGGTGAATTCCACTATCTTGAAAGGAGAAAAACATCATTAAGTGTGTAGGTTTCACCAAAGGTTCAAAAGGAATACATCTGTCTGGCAGTGTAAGTGAATAAAATGTAAGACGTACAAGTTAGAAGAAAGTTAGAAGAAAGTGTGGGAGGAAAGCATGAGACTGATCCAAGCAGATTAAAAGGTTGGCACAACATTGTGAGCCAAAGAGCCAGTACTGTGCTTCACTGCTCTATGTAGGTCCAGAGAGCAGGTGGTCTGACTCAAGCTAAGGCATAAATTCAAGAGATGTGGTGAGAGTTCGCAGAAGTTGACCATCAGTGTCACAAGCTTTCAGAGCAGATATGTGGGAGCTGTTCTGCACTGCTGAGGATTTAGAAATGCTGAGGCAAGTGTAACTGTAAAACTGATAGTACTGCACGGTGGAACTATGATAGGCCAGAATGGTAAATTTTCCAGAACACTGAAATCCCAACACAATTTCAATTCAGCCTTTTTAGATAATACTGAGTAGTATTGTGATGACAGCTCTTAACGAGAATGGCTTGGACCCAGATGCTGGAGTATCTGAGGCTAAGGTCGAGACACGGTTTCAAACTGGATCGAGAATATGAACACAAAACAAGCACTAGACAAACTCATAAGTAAGCTTACGATTGTGCACCAAACTCCGTTCAAGTGCTCCATAAATGCTCAATCCTTCACACCCAAAACACGATTACCAATTAGTAGGGCTGTCCTAAATCTTTAAAGGGGCTGCACCAGCCATCCGTACTCCAGGGAGTTAGAGCATCTAAACCTCAGCAGCTGGTGCGGGTGGGTGTGCGTCATTACAAGTATGATAAATAGTCAAGTGGATGCGGTAGGTTTAAAGAGAATTTGATTAGGCAGCGTAAGGTAAAGGAACCCTTAGGAGGGAGTAAGCATAATATAGTGGAATTCACCCTACGATTTGAGAGGGAGAAGCTAAAGTCAAATGTATCAGTATTAAAGTGGAGTAAAGGGAACTACAGCAGCATGAGAGAGGAGCTGGCCAAAGTTGATTGGAAGGGGACACAAGCAGGAATAACGGCAGAACAGCAATGGCTGGAATTACTGGGAGCAATTCAGAAGACACAGGATCGATTCATTCCAAAGAAGAAGGAGTATTCTAAATGCAGGATGACACAACCATGGCTGACAAGGGAAGTCAAAGCCAACATAAAAGCAAAAGGGCGGGCACATAATAGAGCAAAAATGAGTGGGAAGTGAGTGAATTGGGAAGCTTTTTAAAACCACAGAAGTCAACTAAGTAAGTCATAAGGAGCAAAAAGACGAAATATGAAGGCAAGTTAACAAATAATATCAAAGAGGATACCAAAAGTTTTTCAGATATATAAAGAGTAAAGAAGGGGCGGAGTAGATATAGGTCCAATGGAGGGGTAGTAATTGGCGGGCAAACTGAGTGAGCATTTAGCATCAGTCTTCACAGCAATATGCCAGAGGTTCAAGACTGTCAGGGGGTAGAAATGAGTGTAGTTGCTATTACTAGGGAGAAGGTGCTTGAGAAGCTGAAAGGTCTGTAGGTAGATAAATCATCTAGACCGGGTGGACTATATTCTAGGGTTCTGAAAGAGATAGCTGAAAAAATTGTGGAGGTATTAGTAATGAGTTTTCAAGAATCACTAGATTCTGGCATGGTTCCAGTTGACTTGTCCTCCACTCTTCTGGGAGGGAGAAGGAAGAAAGAAAATTATAGGCCAGTTAGCCTGATCTCAGTGGTTGGGAAGATGTTGGAGTCAATTGTTAAGTATGAGGTTACAGGGTACTTGGAAACACGTGGTAAAATAGACGAAAGTCAGCATGATTTTCTTAAGGGAAATGTCGCTTGACAAATCTCTTGGAATTCTTTGAGGAAATAACAAGCAAGATAGACAAAGGAAAGTCAGTGGACATGTACTTGGATTTTCAGAAGGCCCTCTACAAGGTGCCACACATGAGGTTGCTTAGCAAGATAAAAGCCCATGGTATTACAGGAAAGATACTAGCATGGATAGAGCATTGGCTGATTGGCAGGAGGCAAAGAGCGGGAATATAGGGAGCTATTTCTGGTTGGTCGCTAGTGACTAGTAGTGTTCCACAAGGGTCTGTGTTGGGTTGACTTCTTTTTGTGTTGTATGTCAATGATTTGGATGATGGGATTGATGGTTTTATGGCCAAGTTTGTGGATAATACAAAGATAGGTAAGGCCTCCGTCAGTCCGGGTTGACCACAGATATTGTGTCCATGCTCTCTAGATACACAAGCCTGGGCAGTACAGTATGGAGAGCAAGCTGTTGTCCAATTAGTAAACTCCCCCTCTCCACGCATCTGATGAACCCAGCTTAGTTTGGTTCCCACAGCATTGAAGGAGTTGCCAGTCAGCATTGCACTCAATGTAGGACTGCCTTGGGGATTCCAGCTCTGGATTTTTCCCATTCCTGAAGCCTTTCCCATGAGTGGGTATAGACGCAAAGCAGTGGAGGTTTGAGATCAAAGTTTTCCTTATCCAATGAGCTGTCAACCATGGCTGACGAGCCCCATCTGCCTGAACAAAGATAGGTGAAGGGCCAGGTAGTGTTGAGGAAGGTGGAAGGCTGCAGAAGGACTTAGACAAATTAGGAGAATGGGCAAAGAAGTGGTGGATGGAATATAGTGTTGGGAAGCGTATGATCATGCACTTTGGTAGGAGATTTAAAAGCATAGACTATTTTCTAAACAGGGAGGAAATTTAAAAATCAGAGCTGTAAAGAGACTTGCAGATTGAATCAGTGGTGAGGATGGCAAATGCAATGTTAGCATTCATTTCAAGAGGACTAGAACATAAAAACAAGGATGTAATGCTGAGGCTTTATAAGTTCCTGGTGAGGCCTCACTTGGAACATCATGAGCAGTTTTTGGCCTCTTATCAAAGAAGGGACGTGCTGGTACTTGAGAGGGACCAGAGGAGTTTTACGAGAATGATGCTGGGAATAAGGAAAATGTATGAAGAGTGTTTGATGGCTCTGGGCCTGTACTCACTGGAACTTAGAAGAATGAGGGGAGCGATCTCATTGAAATCTATCCATTGTTGAAAGGCCTAGAAAGAGTAGGTGTGAAGAGAATGTTTCCTGTCATGGAGGAGTCTAGGACCAGAGGGCACAGACTCAGAATAGAGGGACATCCCCTTAGAATGAAAATGAAGAGGAATGTCTTTGGCCAGGGGGTGCTGAATCTGTGGAATTCATTGCCACAGGTGGCTGTAAAGGCCAAGTCATTGGGTTTATTTAAGGTAGAGTTTGATAGATTCTTGATAAATCAGGGCATGAAAGGTTATGGGGAGAAGGCAGGAGAATGGGATTGCGAGGGAAATGGATTAGCCATGATCAAGTGGTAAAGCACACTCAAAGAGCCAAATGGAGTAATTATGCTCCTATGTCTTATGGCCTTATGATCTTATGGCATGCTGGAGATAGGTTCCCGGTGAATTTACAGGGAGGACCATGAATGGGATTCCAACCAGTTTAAACGAAATACGGGAACTGTCAATTGCTGACCCAGATGCTGAACCATCAGGATATCAAAATGATTAGATAGCAGATTATAAGGGTTTACTACAGTTAAAACTGGGGATGACACAAAACCTGATAGTTGTGAATTGTAAGGAAGGTTGTCAAGGTGTAGGGCAGCATATAGATGAGTTGGAAATATGGCTAGAGAAATAGCTGATAGAATTTAAGCCAGACAAATGTGAAGTGTTGCACTTTGTGAGGTAAGAGTAAAGCAAACAGCATCAATGTACAAAGCAATATTGCATGCAAGTCCATAGCTTCCTGGAAGGAGCAACGCAAGTAGATAAAGTGGTAAAGAAAGTGTACATTACACTTGCTTTTATTAGTCAAGGCGTAGAACAGAAGGAAGTCACGTTGTAGCTGTATACAGTTTTGGGTCGACCACGTTTAGAGTGCCACGTGCAGTTCTGGTTATCGCATTACAGGAAGGATATGGAAGCTTTGGAGGGGGTCCAAAAGAGGCTCAGCAAGAGATTGTCTCGATTACAGAGTATTATTTACAAAGAGAGATTGGACAAATTTGCATTGTTTTCCCTGAAACATCAGAGGCTGACGGGCAACCTGATTGAAGTATATGATAACATTAGAGACAGAGATAATGCAGTTACTCAGAGTGGAAATATCAAATACTAAAGAGCTTAGATTTAAGGAGAGTGAAGGAAAGCTCAAAGGGGATTTGAGAAGAAAGTTTTTTTACACTGAGAACGGGAGGTGCCTGGAATGGACAGTCAAGGGAGATGGTGGAAATAGATACAAATGTAACATTTTAGAGACCTTTACGCAGCCACGTGAACAGCCTGCGGACAGGAAGTATATTGGCCATGGATTAGTTCAAATTGGCATCATGGTCAGGACAAACATCGCTGACCAAGTTTCCTGTTCCCATGCTGTACTATTCTAAGTTCTCTGAGGCCACAGGCACAAGGATCTGAATAAAGTGAAAATAAAGAGGCAGACAACTGGAAGTTCAGCATCACTCTTGTGGATTGAACCTGAGTGCTCCACAAAGCCATCACCCAAACTGGGTTTGGTTTCTCCATTGTAATGATCAGTCGTGAACACTGACTGCAGTAGACTAGACTGGAAGAAGAGCAAGTGGATCACTGCTTCACCTGGAATGATTGTGTTCCTGCATGTAATGAAGGCAAGAAGTGATGTGAGAACAACCCAATACTGTAGACTACTCAAAACCTACCAAATAAAGTCGGCTTTAGCATTTATAATGGGTATGCTCTACATTGAGAAACCGTCCTCAGGCAATTGAATGTGAAAAAAGAGATGCAAACTTGAAACTGTTTTCCACTTCCTTCTAACATAAAGAAACATTACTGAGCAGAAATCATGGTGATGGAAACAATTTCTACAAAATGAGGCAATATATTAAATGAGACAGTAGTGTTAGACAGAAAATGTGATTTATGCTCCAATTGCTCTCCAAACGGAACCTTTTGGCATATCTTTCATCCAGCTGATTGAACTGCATGAATCACAATTACTCAAAGCACAAGTAAGCCATTTGGCACTGTGTTTGTGATTTTGTTCCATAATTCAATATTATCAAGGCTGATTACCTATTGATATATCAGATTTCTGCTTTTTCCCATGCTTCTTGAAATATTTTCCCTCTAGAGACCATCTTTTGTCTTTTTAAATGTATTCAGCAATCTAGTATTACAGCCCTCAGAAGTAGTGAATTCCAAAAGTTCAGTAAAGCCCCCCATTCTGAGACAAGCAGCACCTCGTTCTGAACACCTCCACCAGTGTAAACTGCTTCCTCTCATCCAGTCTGTCTAGCCCTGACAAAATTTTATATCTTGGTTCAGTCCTTTCTCACTTCTTCTAAACTCATGTGAATACAAAGCTAGTTGACTTGATCTCTCCTCATCAGTCCTGCCATCTCAGTCATGTAAATCTTCAGTGCACTCCCTCTCGTAGCAAGTGTATAATTCTCAGATTAGACCAGAACAGTTCTCCAGGCATGGGTTCATTAAGCCTCTTGTCACATTTAGAATCAGAATCAGGTTTCAAATCACCGGCATATGTCATGAAACTTGTTAACTTTGCGGCAGCAGTACATGATAAATAAATATAAAGAGAAAACTGAATTACAGGAAGTATATATATATATATGTATATGAAATAGTTCAATTAAAATAAGTAGTGCAAAAACAGATATTTAAAAAGTAATGAGGCCGTGTTCAATGTCCCTTTAGAAATCAGATGGCAGAGGGGAAGAAGCTGTTCCTGAATCGCTGGATGTGTACCTTTAGGCTCCTGTACCTCCTTCCTGATGGTAAAAATGAGAAGAGGGTATGTATGTCCTGGGTGGTGGAGGTCCTTAATGATGGACGCTATTTTTCTGAGGCTCCACTCCTTAGAGATGTCTCGGATACTACGGAAGCTAGTACCCATGATGGAGCTGACTAATTTTACAACTTTCTGTAGCTTGCTTCAACCCTGTGCAGCAGCCACCCTCCCCCCAGCCCATGCCAGATGGAGATGCCGCCAGTCAGGGTCCACAGTATCTCTGTAGAGGTTTCAAGTGTTCTGCTGTGTTTTTGCTCTTACTCCATGCAACTATGTAGCCTTGAAATCGTTTTGCATTCTCCTCATGATTTACAATCGCACCCAGCTTGGTGTCAACAAACATCAGAATAATACCCTTTGTTTGCATACGTACATACAGTATGTTACTGTGAGTCTCATCCCACACTTCCCAACCAGCACCACCTGCCACCGCACTAACAACCCATTTATTCCTACTTCGTTTCAAGTCTGTCAACCAATTTTGTCAACCATATGTTTAACACATTAAACTTTTATAAGTAACTTCCTGGAAATCCCAAATACACCCCGTGCACTCGTTTTCACTGATCAATTTTGACAGCTACATCCTCAAAAATGTCCAGTAGGTTTGTAAATCATATTTTTCTTTCAGAAAACATTGTCTAGTCCCATTAATATTTCATGTGTGTCCTGTTAAAGCATCCTTTAACCTTTACCTTTTCTCCACTCAGGCCAATTTGTTTTCTGCGTTCTCCCACTCTTTTTTTCAAAGTAGTCAATTATATTTGTCACACTCCAATCTGTGGAAAGTTCTGGAAAATAGAAACCAGTATAGCTTTTATTTCCACAGCTAACTCCTCCTGTACTCTAGGGTACAAAACATCAGACCATGGGGTTTGTTGATTTTCAGTGTCATTAATGTCACCAGCACTATATTGTCTTACTGACACAATTTCCTTAAGTTCATCACCTTCATTATCAGATGCTTACTCGTATCATCTTCTGTGGAACAGAATCGAAGTGTTTGTCTAATTGGTCTGCCATTTCCCCCTTCACAATATGAATTTTTCTTCTTCTTGACCTTGTGGAGTTGAATATGGGAAGAAAGATTCAAAGGTTCATTTCATTGTCAAATACAATACAACTCTGATATCTGTCTTCTCCAGACAGCCATGCAATACATAAAGACCATGGCCGTTGTTGAAAGCAAAAACATCAACTACCCCCAACCCCAGCATTCTCTGCCCCTCCCCCTCAGAGAAAAACACTGACAGTAGCATCAAATCCCTAACCCCCTCACTCACAGAGAAGATCAGTAACAATAACAATCTCCGACTCCTCAATAGCAGAAAAGAATAGCAACCATAGGATCAAAAGCCCCAACCCCTCACACAAAAAAAATTAAAAGATCACCCGCCCGCTGATTGGCCACATGGAAAAAAAACACCAAAAACTGAAGGAGACCAATATAAAGTACAGTCCAATCACATAAATCTCAGAATATTAAAAGCTCTTTCCATTAGCGTACGAGGGGAGTAACCACACAAAGTTGGTCCTTCCGTGAAGAGTGACCACCGAACTGGGTCTGAGGACTGCCGATCTGGCTGCTGACCCCCTCCGCATTCACCTCGATGCTTCAATCTTCGTCGCCACTTTGAGATGGAGTTGTTCATGACCCCACGCCCTGTCTCTGGTCTTTTCCACAGGTCAGCTCATGTTCTCAGTCCTTTTCGGGACTGTGTCTCTGACACTCTTCATGAGGCAATCCTCCGGGCTTGGCAGAGCTCTAGACCATTCCACCGAGTTCCAAACTGTACGGCACAGGCTCCAATAGTTTACGTAACACACACAGGATAAAAAGAACAAGCAGAAGACATAGAAAAAGTGAAATAATTTAACAAATTTGCTATCTGAAGGATGTCGCCTAAGGGACCGTAGTTTGCTGGCGCTACCTTGACCGGAAGAGGAAACAGATAAAGTAGAAACTAGTCTTGATAGAGGGAACTTGATAGAGGTATTTAAAATTATGAGGGGGATAGATAGAGTTGATGTTGATAGGCTTTTTCCATTGAGAGTGGGGGAGATTCAAACAAAAGGACATGAGTTGAGAGTTAAGGGGCAAAGTTTAGGGGTAACATGAGGGGGAACTTCTTTACTCAGAGAGTGGTAGCTGTGTGGAACGAGCTTCCAGTAGAAGTGGTAGAGGCAGGTTCGATATTGTCATTTAAAAAAAATTGGATAGGTATATGGACAGGAAATGAATGGAGGGTTATGGGCTGAGTGCAGGTCGGTGGGACTAGGTGAGAGTAAGCGTTCGGCACGGACTAGAATGGCCGAGATTGCCTGTTTCCGTGCTGTAATTGTTATATGGTTATATGTTATATGGCAGACAGACCTTCAGTTCACGCCTCCAGAAACTATGGCTTATCCCTGACCTCTGGTGAACCATAGAATCATACGGACAGAAATAGGTCTCACTCACATCTTCCATGCCCATATATGGTGATCACATTTGCCTTTTAGGCCAGTATCCCTCAAATCCTTTCCTATCGAGGCACCTGGACGAATGCATTTTAATTGTTCTAATTGTGCCTGCCTCTACCACCTCCCTGGTAGATCTTTCCAGAAAATCACCAGAATCTGAAAAGCATACCTTTCTGATCTTTCCTCTCACATTAAACCTGTGCCCTCTGGTCCTAGGCACCCTGCCCTGGGATAAAGACTGCTATTCCAAACTATGCCTCCCGCCCCACCCCACATAATTTTATAAACCGCTACAAGGTCATCCCTCAGCCTTCTATATTCCAGGGAGAAAAACAAACTTACCCTAGCCAATCATTCCTTGCAACTATAGCCTTGCATTCCAGACAGTATTCTGGTAAATGTCTTCTGCACTCCCCCTCCTCTCCTACCACATCTTGTAGTGTGACAACTAGAGCTGTACACAAGATGTTGCCAAATGCAGTTTAACTAATGTTTTGTACAGTTGCAACATAATATCCCAGCTCTTTTTCTCAATTAGAACTCTGGTTCTCTCTGCACATGATCCATATGTTTGCACATTCTTCCTGTTACTGTATGGCTTTCCGCTGAATGCCATGGTTTCCTACCACATCCCAAAGATTAATTGATCACCATAGGTTACTCCTTAGAGGAGGTAAATGGGAAGAAGAACCAAAGGGGAGTTGCTGGACGTGAGAGAAATATGTGTCACTGGTCCAAAGGGAAAATAAAGAGAGGGTATTAGAGCATAGAACTCCCCCATGGACACTCCTAGGCCATCGGTCTAGCAACCCCACCCCACAAAAGCCCACAGCTATAGAAACACCAGCAGCAGCTCCGAAGACCTCATCCCTGGGAGAGAAAGGATCTTCGAAGATGGGCTACACCCGGGAACAACTTGAAAGAGTGGCCTAGGGCAGAGGACTGGCAAGCTGCCCAGTAGGGGTGACGGGTTTTAACAGGAGTAGGTTAGACCATAAGACGATGGAGCAGAATTAGACCAGTCAGCCCAGTGAGTCTGCTTCATGACTGGTCGGATTGTTCTTGTGGAAGCAGGCAAAAGCCTGGATGGCTCAATGACAAATTTGTATGTCGTAATAAATAAGGATCTTGAAATATCTAATTGAAATTGTAATGAAAACATGGAAATTTCTTAGGAAACTTTAGGGACTATATCAGTAAACAAAATCAGCCTTCACGTGACAGGCTAAATTTCTGTTGTTCCACTTATACTAGTTTTCAGCTGTTTACAATATGACAATGTGGAAAGTATGACCTGTTTTCTCTTTGCATGCATCTAATGAAGAACAGATAACTGATATAAGAACATGTTATGGAACCTTTCTCTTTATATCTGGGACCCGAGGATCACTGACAGCCACATGAGAAAAAGACAAAAACAACAATTCCATAGTGTATCACATACTTTTCAAAATTTGCACCAAAATGTACACCACTTTAATTCCTGTTTTGTTTTCTTGAAACCAATTCACCCAAAACACTGCATGAGGCTTTGCCGGGAACAGAATAGCTTTTGAATGGGATGCAGCCAGTGCTCCAGTGATCCACAAGTACCTTGAGACAAGGTTAAAGCAATAAGATGTAAAATAGTAAATTATATCCTTTGCAAAATCTGACAGAATTATAATGTAAACAGTATTGATGTTTTTCCTGTGCCGTAGTTTCCATTTGGTGCAATCACGATAAGCTCAAACATTTATAACACACGCAATGCAGAAGAATATTCAGAAACGGCTACTTTGGGAGCCAATGAATCAATCTGTTGAAATGATTAACGTAAAAACAGAAAATGCTGGAAACACTCAGCAGTCAGACAGCATTTGCGAACTGAGGAACAGATTTAAAGTTTCGGGTCAGTGATTTTTCAGCAGAATAACATCAGTTCAGTCTGATGAAATATCAATCTGAAATATGAAATCTCTCTCTCTCTCTTTCTCTCTCGCTCTCTCCACAATTACTGCCTGAACTACTAAATATTTTCAACAGTTTATGTTTTCATTTATTATTATGTGCCCACTTTCTATTTTTATTGTTTGAGGAATATTGCACGAAAGATGTTGATAAGGATGAACTTACTAAAATAAGCCACAGGTTCCAGCCAAAGTCTCACACGCAGGAGAAAGACTGTGTTATGTGTAGCGGTAAAGGCTACTAAAGATTATTTCTAGAATACTTCTGCATTTGAGCTAGAGGTATTTGCGACAGCTTCTAACTTGCAACCCTCTGCTGTTCACTGAATGTCACCAACCCTCTCTAATTAGAGAGAACTGCCTACATTGGCAGAGAAGAGCAGACAAATCAAGGACCCAGCTTTGTGAAGCCTACAGGCATTACTAAGGGGAAGTGTTGTTGATAAAACACAGGCAGTTTGCAGGCAGTTAACCTCAGCTGGCAGGGGATCCTTTCTGTGAATGTCCAAAAACAAATGTCTGTACATCACAGAGATCATTGCCTGGTCTTATAGGGAGTCTGGGGAATTAAAAAAAGAGAATAATAAAATAGCAGAAGAGCTAAATCAATATTCTTGCCTTTGTTACAGCACTCAGAATTAACAATCTGGCAATAGTTGTAAATTGAGATTCGGAAGGGAGTGAGGAACTCAGGAAGATTACAGTCGGCGGGATGTGGTACACAGCCAATTATTAGTGTAGTGGACAGACAGTCCCAGGTTCTGATGAACTTCATTCAAGGATTTCAAAACAGTTTCCAGTGAGAAGGTCGATAAGTTGATTTAAATTAGGTGCGAAAACAGCAAACATAACTGGGGATACAAGGCACCTCGGATGTTGGATTCTGGAACAAATATAAAACAAACTGCTGGGAGAGCACAGTGGCTCAGTCGGCATGCAGGAAGGCAGGGGAGGAATGGTCGACATTCTGCCTTGAGGCCATATGCCAGCACTCCAGTCTCTTGCTCCAGAAAAAGCAATTCCTTCACTTGAAAAGGGAGGGAGACAGAGAGCAGCGAACTGTAGGCCAGTTAGTTTAATATCTGTCGCAGGGAAAATTTTAGAAATTAAAGATATTGTAGCAGGAAACTCAGAAAAAATTAAGGTAGCATAGTTTTGTGGAAGCAAAATCATGTTTGATCAATTTATTAAGGGAGAAATATATAAGTATAAATGTGGATAAAAATGAACCATATGGTACACAATACTTAGATTTACAGAAGACATTTGAAAAGATAACAAATTAAACTTTAATGTGAAAAATAGAGCCTGCCTTTTGGAAGGTATCATTTTGGCATGGATAGAAAACTGGGTGGCAAAGAATAAAAACCATGAAGCAAAAGTGGGTCTTTTTCTGGTTGTCAAGTTGTAAAGAATAACATTTTACTGGGATTAGTGGTGGGGCGTCAAATTATAATAATTTATATAAATTATTTGGATGAAGGTACCAAAGGTAGGGTTAATTTTCTGTACTTTGCTAATGATGCAAAAACCGGAGGGAAAGGAAATAGCAGTAGTAATATAAGCAGGGGTAAAAAGGGAAATAGATAGCTCAAATGAGTGAGTGAAGGTTGAGTAAAATATTAAAAAACACATTTACTCATTTTGTAAGGCAAAATAAAAACACAAGGCTATTATTTCAATAGAGAGGGACTGCAGACCCATATGATGCAGAGGGATCTTGGTGGCTATGTGTACAATAGGCCAGCATGGAGTTAGAGCAAGTAATTAGGAAAGCCAATAGAATGCTATTGTTTATTGAAAGGAAAAAAAGAGAATGTAATTTTGCAGCGATATAGGGCATTGGGGAAACTGCACCTGGAGAACTGTTGAAAGCATTGTTCTCCTTATTTAGAGAAGGATGTTATGCATTGGAAAGTTGATATAAACACCTGAAATGGTGGCTTGTCTTAGAAGCTGGTAAATTCATTTGTAATCGTCATATGTACCAAGATACAGTGAATAACTTGTTTTGCATATGGTGCAACTAGATCAATTCATTACAATGCTATCCTTGGGCCCGATGGTACGTGCTTTCAGACTTTCGCATCTTCTGCCTGATGGGAGGGGGGAAGAAAGAATAACCTGGGTGAGTGGGGTCATTGATCATGTTCTATTATTGACTGATGTTCACTCCTAGGAACTTGAAGCTCTTAACTCTCTCAACCTCAGCACCACTGATGTAGTATGTGCACCACCCCACTTCATGAAATCAATGACCAGTTCTTTCATTTTGATGACTTTAAGGGAATGGTGGTTGTCATGACACCATGTTACTAGACTCTCTATCTTCTTCCTGTACTTTACCTCATCACCATTTGAGATTGGGCCCACTGCAGTGGTACCACCTGCAAACTTGTAGGTGGCGTTAGAACAGAATCTGGCCAAGCAGTCATGAGTGTGCAGGTACTGAGTAGGGGGCTGAGTTTGCAACTTTATGTTGACGATGATTGTGGTGGAGGTGTTGCTGCCATTCCTGACTGATTGAGATCTGTTGGCAGCGTCCATTATTAAGGAGCTCCAGCACCCAGGGCATGTCCTTTTCTCACTGTAGGAGGCACACACTCAGTGATTCAGGAACAGCTTCTTTCCCTCTGCCATACGATTCCTAAATGGACATTGAACCCTTGAACACTACCTCATTTTTTAAATATATATTATTTCTGTTTTTTGCATGATTTTTAATCTATTCAATATATGTATACAGTAATTGATTTACTTATTTACTTAGTTTTTTTCTTCTTCTTCTTCTTCTTCTATATTCTGTATTGCATTGAACTGCTGCTGCTAAGTTAACAAATTTCACATCTCATGCCGGTGATAATAAACCTGATTCTGGTTCTGGTCAGGAAGCCAAAGATCCAATTGAAAAGTGAAGTGTTGGGCTCCAGGTTTGAGAGTTTGGAGACGAGTCTGAAATTGTTGTATTGAAGGCAGAATTGTAGTCCATAAAGAACAGTCTGGCATCGGTGTCTTTAGCGTTCAGATGTCCCAGAGATGAATGTAGGGCCAGGGAGACGATGTCCACCATAGACCTGTTTCAGCAGTAGAGTGATTTCAGTGGGTCGAGATTATCTGGGAGGCTGGAGTCAGTGAGTGCCATGACCAGCCTCTCAACGCACTTCATAATGATGGGCATCAGGGCCACTGGACAGTAGTCATTAAAAATCAGAATCAGGTTCAGGCTCAATATCATTTAAATATGTCATGAACAGTGCAATACCTAATAAAAAAAACTATAAATTACAATAAGAAATATATATATAAAGTTAATTAAGTAGTTCAAAATGAGGAGAGAAAAAAACAGTAGTGTACATGGGTTCATTGTCCATTCAGAAATCTGGTGGCAGAGGAGCAGAAGCTGTTCCTGAAATGTTGAGTGTGTGTCTTCAGACTCCTGTACTTGGTAGCAATGAGAAGAGGAGGTCCTTAATGATGGGTGTTGCCTTTTTGAGGCATCACCTTTTGAAGATGTCCTCAATGCTGGAGAGGCTAGTGCCCATGATGGAGCTGACAGAGTTTGCAATTTTCTACAGCTTTTTCCTATCCTGTGCAGTGGCCCCTCCACACTGGACAGTGATGCAACCAGTTAGAACGTTCTCCACTGTACATCTGAAGAAAATTACAAGGGTTTTTGGTGACATCTCCTCAAACTGCTAGTGAAATTTTAGCTTCTGACGTGCCTTCTCCGTAATTGCATCAACATGTTGCGCCCAGGATTCATCTTCAGAAATGTTGACACCCAAGATCTTCAAAACTGCTCACACTTTCCACTGTTGATCTGGACTGGTGAGTTTTCGCTCGACTTTCCCATCCTGAAGGCCACAATCAGTTTGTTGGCCTTACTGACACTGAGTGCCAGGTTATTGTTGCAATATCACTCAACCACTCAGTCTTACTCCTGTACACCTCCTCATCACCATCTGAAATTCTGCCAACAATAGCTGTGTCATTAGCAAATTTATGGATGGCATTTGAGCTGTGCCCAGTCACACAGTCATGAGTGTAGAGAGAACAAAACAGTGGGTTCAGCACGCATCTTGAGATGTACCAGTGTCCGACTCGCACTGACTGTGGTCTCCCAGTGAGGAGGTCAAGGATCCAGCTGCAGAGGAAGGTACAGAGGCCCAGGCTTTGAAGCTTGTGATCAATACTGGGTTATAATCGTGTTGAAAACTGAGCTGTAATCAATGAAAAGCAACCTGATGCTATTGTCAAGGTGATCTTAGGCCGAGTGGAGAGCCAGGACATTGCATCTGCTGTAGATCTATGGTGGCAATAGGCAAATTGCAGCAGGTCCAGGTCCTTGCTTTGGCATGAGTTCTTCCTGACTATAATCAACCTCTCAAAGCACTTCATCACAGCAGCTGTAAGTGCAACTGGGTAATAGTCACCGTCCTTTTGAAGCAGGTGAGGAACCTCCAACTGCAGCAGTGCGAGATTGAAGATGTCCTTGAACACTCCTGCCAATCGCTTTTCACTTGGCATGTTACCTTGCTTTTCTTAGATACTTTGATGATATAGGTCTTCTTAAGGAAGATGGGAACCTCATATTGAAGCAGGATGAACTTAAAAGTGTCTGAAAATACTCCCAACAACTGTGAAGAGTTTAAGGACACAGCCAGAGACTCCATCCAGGCCAGATGCTTTCCACGGCTTTCTCCAGAAGGTTGACTTCAAGTCCACAAAGCTGACTATGTGGACACAGGTGCACCGGAAGCCATTGAGGTGGGCAGTGACATTACAATTCCTTTTTTTTCAAAATGCATTAACCTCATTGGGAAGGGATGTGATATTGTTGGTGTTTCTGCCTAACTTCAACTCGTAGCTTGTTACAGCATGTAAGCCCTTCCACAACTGATGGCTGGTCCAGGACTCATTTTAGGTTGATTTGTCTCTTGGCATTCCTGATAGCTTTGCAGGTGACTTATTTAGATGTCCTGGTTTCAGCACAATGCCAAGACTTCTGTAACGAGTAGATTTCCTGGTTCATCATGGCTTCAGCTTGGGAACACCCAGGTTGTCCTCTTTGGTATACAGTCCTCAACACATTTGCTGAAAAAGTCCACGACAGTGGTGATGTACACACCTAGACTGGCTACTAAACCTTTGAATATATACCAGCCTACTGACTAAAAGCAGTCCCATAGAACTTTTATGTATTTCCTCATACCAGCACTGAATGGCGTTCTGTACTAGATCCTCATGTTTCAACTTCTGTTTGTACGTAAGGAGAATGAGAAGAGCTTGAAGGTCTGATTTGCCAAAGTGTGGGTGAGGAGCATAGGATGACTTTGTAGGTGGTTGTGTAGCAATTACCAGGAGAGTACAGGCCTCTGCTCAGCAGGAAATATGCTGGTAGGATTGTGGTAACACACAGGAAAAGTTGGATAGCCAAGACTTGAATTCATTGGAATTCAGAAGAGTGAGAAGGGACCTGAACAAAAAGGAATAATATTGTGAAAGGTATGAAGAGGATGATTCCATTTGTGGGTGATTCTACAACTAAGGACTAATGTTCAAAGGAAATTGTCTCCCATTTAAGGCACTGGTGAGGTAATTTCTTTCTCTTAGAAAGTCAGGAAACTTTAGGACACTTCTTCAAGGGACAGTGGAAGCAGAGTCTTTAAATAGTTTTAAGGGCAATGTGGGTAAAGATTGATTGCCACTGGAAGATGGAAACACCAAGCTGAGGTTATAGTCAGATAAGCCACAATCTTACTAAACGCAAACCAGGCATGAGAGGCTGAGTGACCTATTCTTGTTCCTGATTTGTATATTTGTATGCACCAGAACAATACGTGTGACTATCTGGACATTTTTTTCAGTGGAGGGAGAAAAAATAAAAAGAAAGAATAAATGTAGTTCTATATATGATTTTCATGCACATGGGCTGATCATCATGAAATGCAGAGAGGGATCTTTTAGCCAATTGGTGTGAAAAGTATCAAGGAAGTTGAGTAAAGAAGCCTTGGTGCTTTATGTTTGCCAAATACTGTATAAAATGTAAGACCCTTTAAACTTCAATATGAGTGCTTATCTTACAAAGAACCATGCAAAATACACCATGGAGCCAATCATCATTCACTAAATTTATTTAATAGCAGCAGTAAGTAAGAAGAGATTATATTTATATAGAGCTTTGTCAAAACTAATAAAAACTTACTCTAATTTGAGAATTCAATATTAAATCTGATGAAAGTCACTGTTCCAATCTCATAAGCATCTTGTTCACGGAAACCTAGACACCCCACACACTCCCATCCGTAACCCCAAAAAGCAATGCTCAGCCAATCTTGCAGAGTTACTACCTTCTCAGCAATGAGTTGAGCATGATAATTTCCAACTTGTTTAGGTATTTAATTGCTTTCCTTGTGCTTGGGTAGCATGCAAACATCGAGGCCGAATTTCCTGCAATAGCAGCCTGCAATGATCTGCAGCCCCCCCTCCCCCCCCCCCCCGGAATCCCACAAATCTGCGTACAAAAGCCATGCAGGGGAGGGCTTGATGAGGGAAAGTGGCCAGGAGATGTGCGGAAGTGATGACAGCAGGATGAGAAGCTGGGAGGCTGGACAATTCTCCCTTTCTCTGATTTCAAGTCTTCTTCACAACCTGACGCAACAATTCCTTGCCTTGAGACGGAGGTGGGGATACTCAGGAAATACCTTGAGCCAGAACCAAGTTGCTGGGTGTGATGTTCAGATGAGTAAAGACCAGCTGGGAAAATGGGCTAAATTGTGGTAGATTGAACTTAAAGCTGACAAGTGTGAGCTGTTGCACTTTGGGAGAACAAACCAGAGTAAGACTTATACAGGTAGTGGTGGAGCTCTGTTGTGTGTGGTAGAACAAAGGGATTGGGACTACAGGTCTATAATTCCTTGAAAGTAGTAACACAAGAAGGTAGACTGGAAACAGAGCTTTTGGCAGATTGGCATTCAGAATCAGGACGTTGAATACAGGAGTTAGAATGTAATGTTGAAATTACTCAAGACGTTTTGAGGCAAAATTTTGAGTATCGTGTGCAGTTCTGGTTCTCTACCTACAGGGGAAAAAAAATCAGTAAGATTGAAAGAGCACAGAGAAAATTTACAAGGATGTTGCCAGGATTTGGGGATGTGAGTTATAGGAAAAAGCTGCATAGATTATGACTTTATTCCCTGGAGCATAGGCGAATGAGGGGAGAATTGATAAAGGTATTCAGAATTATGAAGTGTATCGAAAGGGTGAATGCAGGTAGGCTTTTTCCCCTCAGGTTGGGTGAGAATACAACTAGAGTTCACAGATTTAAGGTGAAAGGTGAAATATTAAAGAGGAATCTGAGGGCAAACTGCTTCACTCGGAGCGTGGTGCTAGTGTCAATTGTAACATTTAAGAGAAGTCTGGATGGGTACATGGATGAGATTAGTATGGAGGGCTATAGTCTGGATACAGGTAGATAGGATTAGACAGAGAACTGGGCCAGCACAGATTAGATGGGCCAAAAGGCCTTTTTCTGTGCTATAGTGCTCTATGACTCTAATATTCCAAGAAGCAGAGATGACACCGGTCTCCCAGACAACCTCTGGAATTCCAACTTGATTCTTGGTATGCTACAGGTGATCAGTCAACACACACTCTGCCCGATTACACCAAGAACTGCACCATGCTGAAATGGGAACTGTACCCTCACACTCGGTGTGACCAGATAAAGGGCGAAAAAAATCAGGATGAAGAGCATATTGATTAGGAAAAGGGGCAAAGTCGCCAACATTTGGGTGATCCTGGCATTAGACAGGAAGCAATAGGATGAGATACAAGAGGAAGAGGATAAGGAGGATAGCTGACCTAGGCAAGATGACAATAAACAAAAGCCCAATTCTCCGTTCACAGCGCTCCCCAGTTTCCCTTCCCCTTTGTTGCTGACTATTGCAGCTTCAATTCACTCAGAACGGAAAAATGATCCTTCGCCAAAACAAACATTCCAAAGAAACAAAAATTGATCAGCCGCTTAATGTTGCTGTTCACATTACTTTGCCTGTTCCTTCTGATCCTTTGCAATGCGGCCCCAGCTACCAAATAGCTGCTGACAGACTACAAGCATTCAGAAAGAGTTCATCTTGAAGGAAAACACCGATCACCCCCGGTCCTATAAAAGCTGGCTTTGGACTGCACTCCCTCGCCATGAGTGGTGGCAGCCTAGCCTGACTGTGTGCAGACTAGGCCCTGGTAGTACAGCAGGAGAGTGCCGGCTGGGGTGGGTGGGGGGAATGACGTCTGAGGTAGAGTTTTTACGCAGAGAGTGTTAAGTATATGGAACACACGGCCAGGGGTGGTGGTAGGTGTAGACACATTAGGAACAGTTGAAAGACTCTCAGATAGGATGAAGGAAAATTGAGGGCTGTTGGGAGGGAATTTTTAGATTAATCATGGAATATGTTAAGGGGTCGGCACAACATCATGGGCCAAATAGGGTGCACTGTGCTCTACTGTTCTATGTTCTATGATCCCAGCACATTTGACCTGCATTGCAACAGTCACATGTTAGGTAGTTTCCATTCACATTGCACTGGACGCGAAGGCATCGGGTGTTGCTTTTAGTTAGGTTTATTCGTGAGGAACTGTAGATGGACTATCACTCGGGAAGGAATGGATTTCAGACACTACTTAAAGTCAGCTGCGAGTTTAGAACAGGACATTGATTGCTGATGATAACTTGACTGTCTGTGTGCTCTGAGATGGTTGGGATGAAGCCATGGAGGAAACCTCCTCCACTCCTCCCTCCCCAACCCCAGAATCTGACAGGGGCAGAGCAGGAGTGCCTGACAGAATGGATGAGTGTGTGGTTTGGGAAGTGGAGCACTCCTCCTGCTATTTATGCTGGGCTCCTGCCTACTTCTGATAAAATGACCAAACGCCTTCAGTCCCATCCTGAATTCTTTTTCTCCACTTGAAGAGATCAAAAAGATCATAGTCATGAGCTGGTCAGGATGTTTAACTTTCTCAAGAAAGCTTTGAGCACATCCTTAAATCATTTCCTCTGACTTTCCAGTAATCCCTTACAGTGATGTAGCTCTATTTTAGGATCTTGGTGTCTGGCATGTGAACAATGTCGCCTGCCTATCAGAGCTGACAGAATGTGATTAAGGCCTCTGTGCCATGAATTCTGGCCTAGGAGAGGATGTCGACAATGACCTGTTTATTTTGCCTGACAGGAGGAAGAGGATTGTGAAGGTGTAAGTGAGTATATTCAAGACAGATTGATAGGTTTTAAAGTAATCAAGGAATATGGGGCCAGTTTAGATAAACTATGCTGAGGTAAAAGATAAGCCACAATATTATTGAATGGCAAAGCACATGAATAATCTACTCCTACTTATACTTCTTGTGTTCTTATGTGAACCTTGGAGTAGAAGTAAGAATATAAGTAATGGGAAGACGACACAAATTTTAGGTAGGAGTACTGATTGATTATAGAGTCAGGTCAGTGAATATTAGGAATGTACAGCATAGGGCAATGTGTGCAACTGGAGACGGCATTTTGTGCCTTCACTGACCTTTGATCACATGAGATGTCATTACACACCCACCAGTGCTGCTCCCCAATCTTGCATGTCACTATCTTTATGGCGAAAGAAGCTCCTATCTCCCTGCAGAAAGGGGCCCTTTCTCCTCTTCATCCAGCAGCTTCCAAGAGAATAAAAAGAATGTCTTTTCTCACACATTTCATGCCAAAACTTGCAACAAGGCTGCTAAAGCATTTGGCGTAACTCCCACCACCCTTAAGGAAGTGTAAGTATGGCTTTCGTCAGCACTGACCACTTGAACAGGTGCCAGTGGTAAAGCACTGAACAGTAGAGTTAGCACTGACCAGCCAGTGATATCAAGTTGAGACATTGCACAGTGAAATATATCGTTTGCAATAACAAACAGCAAAACATAAGGATGTGCTGGGGGCAGTCCACAATTGTCCCCACACATTCCAGGGCCAATATAACATGCCCACAATGTTCAGAAGAACACACAACATAACAAGCAATAAAACGAATCCCTGTCCACCCTCCCAACTATTGTGTATTTAATATTTTGGTAATATTTGAATAATATCACAAATATATTGTTTGATTAAGCATTCTTTGCTTGCTTAAATAATTTGTTACGGGTTATATGTACTAGTACATGAATGGCATAGGTCATCGCACTGCTACATCACACCTTAATGCAAAAACAAAACAAAGACCTGTTCTCCTGCACTCCCGTCTCTTTCTTGCAATTAGCTTTTATCTATGGAGTTATAAAACATAACTGTGGTGATGAGTAACTTTTAAACAAACCTGAGACGACTACCAACCTGTGGAAGCGCAGCGACTCGTTTGAGCTAAAGAACATAGTGTGGCACATGCTTCTTTTGAAGGGACAGACACAAACGAGTTTTAAAAAGGGAGAAAGCAGACAAATTCACAGGTTCAGACACAGTGAAAATAATTATATTGTTCTTAAAAAACGGTAGAAATGGCTGACTGCAACAAAAAGATTGACTTGTTTCATCGCCCATCAGAAAACCAGATCATGTATACTATCCTCAAAGCAGCTGCGCAGGTTGACTCCATGGTTAAGAAGGCATACAGTGTATTGGCCTTCATCAATCATGGGACTGAGTTTAAGAGCCAAGAGGGAATGTTGCAGCTATATAGGACCCTGGTCAGACTCCACTTGGAGTACTGTGCTCAGTTCTGGTCGCCTCACTACGGGAAGGATGTGGAAACTATAGAAAGGGTGCAGAGGAGATTTACAAGGATGTTGCCTGGATTGGGGAGCATGCCTTATGAGAATAGGTTGAGTGAACTCGGCCTTTTCTCCTTGGAGCAACGGAGGATGAGAGGTGACCTGATAGAGGTGTACAAGGTAATGAGAGGCATTGATCGTGTGGATAGTCAGAGGCTTTTTCCCAGGGCTGAAATGGCTAGCACAAGAGGGCACAGTTTTAAGATGCTTGGAAGTAGGTACTGAGGAGATGTCAGAGTTATGTTTTTTTACGCAGAGAGTGGTGAGTGCGTGGAATGGGCTGCAGGCAACAGTGGTGGAGGCAGATACGATAGGGTCTTTTAAGAAACTCTTGGATAGGTACTTGGAGCTTAGAAAAATAGTGGGCTATGGGCAACCCTAGATACTTTCTAAGGTAAGGGCATGTTTGACACAGCTTTGTGGGCCAAAGGGCCTGTATTGTGCTGTAGTTTTTCTATGTTCTATGTTATATGAATGAATTGAACAGTATTTTAAAGTAAATGGAATAACTGATGAGAAACAAGTGCCAGTTTTGCTGAGTGCATTTGGTTTAAAGGTATACAATTTGCTTAGAAATTTGACAGCTCCAACCAAACTGCCAAACAGAGCTTTGCAGATATTGAGAAAGTAATGCAGGAACATTGAGACCAAAACCATTTTTGATTGCCAGACACTTTAGGCAGAATCAAAATGAAGGGGAATCCATTTCAGCACTTGTCACTGTATTGCAGAAGTTGTCTGAGCATTGTCAGCTATGATGCTCTGAGAGATCGTTTAGTTTGTGGAAACTTACAAGAAAGCATTCAAAAACGGCTCCTAATGAAGCACAACTTACATTTAAAAGAACAGTTTAAATCACTGCATCAATGCAAACAGCAGACAGAGACACTATTGAGTGGCTGTCAGAAATGAAAGTGAGGGTGAACAAAATTGTAACATCTAAACAGAAACCTACCTGATGGAACAATTGTGTTACCCTTGTGGCAGGGCTCACATACACCAGATCAATGCAGATTTAAAGGTCAAACTTGCGGAAAATGCAACAAAAGTAGGACAAAGAGCAGACAAAAAAAATGGACTGCACAGGAAGAGAAAAAGCTGAAAAGTCAAATTGCATTTTCAAATAAAGCACAAATCTTCATCCTGATGAAGAATCTTGGCCTGAAACGTCGACTGTTTACTCTTTTCCATAGATGTTGCCTGACCTGCTGAGTTCCTCCAGCTGTTTGTGTGTGCTGCAATAGATAAGCCATATGACTTACACCAGAATTAAATGGCAAATTAATTACAATGAAATTGGACTCTGCCTCAGCTGTTCAGTCATTCCACAAAATGAGTTTGAGTGGCATTTCAAAGATACTGTAGTAAAGATGTCCAACTGAGAACTTACACTGAAGAAAAGGTAACTCCTGTGGGAATGGCATTCATAATAGTGAACTACAACAACCAACAGGTCTCGTTGGGCTCGTGTGTGGTAAAAACAGAACAGTCAGCATTGTGGGGATGTAATTGGCTGAAACAACTACAACTTAATTGGAGATCTATCCACCATTTGCATGCCACAGCCCCTGTAATAGTGAACTGAAAACCAATTAAGAAAGTCGCTGGGTGATGCCACAGAAGTGCTCAGGAAAGACACTAGAAAACTCAAACATATCAAGGGTAAAATAGAGTTAAAATAAAATGCCACATCCAAGTTTTACAAAGCCCATCCGGTTCCTTATACCATCCGTGATAAAGTAGCCAGTGAGATAGATCACATGGAGGCTGAAGGACTTCTTTCCATGGTTGAGTGGAGCCCATGGGCAACATCAGAGGTCCTACTAGCCAAGAAGAATGTGTCTGTCAGGTTCTGTGATGATTTTAAGATCACCGTTACACAGTACTGAAAGTAGATCAATAGCCTCTGCCCATCTTTGCAAACCTTTCTGCGGGGAGAAGCACTTCAGCAAAGTGCACTTAGCTGAGGCCTAACTGCAGATGGAGATGGAAGATGAGTTCCACCATAAACACACAAAGGGCTTTATCGCTATAATAGATTTATTTTTGGGGTAGCATCTGTACTTGCACTCCGGCAGAAGCTATGGACTAGATGCTGCAAAGCTGCTCAGGCAATCAGTGTTACCGGGATGACATCACTGGAAAGGATGACAAGAAACATCTCCAAAATCTCAAGACAGTGTGAAAAAGATTATAAGATTACGGGCTTAGAAGATTCACAACAAATGTGATTTTTTAAAATTAAGCATCACTTACTGCAGTCACACCATTGATACACAAGAGTTAAAGAAGTGTGCTGAGAAATCTCAGGCAGTGGTGAATACCCCAAGGCTAAAGGACGTCATAGTTGCCTTCCTTTTTAGAATTTGTCATTTGCTATAGCAGCTTCTTCACACACCGTTGATGTGTTGAGAAGCCCCTTCTAAAGGACTGGTGTTCCAGAACACTTAGTCAGTGACAATGGATGCAGTTTGCCACAGAGCAGTATCAGTCATTCCTGAAGATGAATGGAATGACACATTACATCAGCACCGTAACACCCAGCTACAAATGGTTTGGCCAGAGTCTAAGAACACACCATGACATTGCCAACAGAACACGCTGCATTAACACTTAACCAGAAGCTCGCCAATTTCCTTCTTGCACTTCGCAATGTAGCAAACTCCACAACCAACAATTCACCAGCTCTTCTGTTTCTGGATTGTCCCTTATGTTCATGCTTGGTCCTCCTCAAACCCAATCTCAGAAGGAGAATGCAGGATGAATCACTGAGACAAATTGAACACTCCTCAGTCTAAGAGGTTTGATGTTTCACTCCTGGACAAGCAGTCCTGGCGAGAGAATTCAGAAGTGATCAAAACTGGGTACTCGAATTAAAGACAGAAGTGGACCGTTCTCCTACACTGTGGAGACTGCATCTGATATCATCTAGAGATGACACATCAATCAGTTGAGGAGAGCAGAGTCAGTTGTTAGAGAAGGAAGGTTGGCCAGAGCTGTCTGGACCAGCTCTGGAACTCTTTAGTCCCAGATTCAACTCCTACAACTACCACAGAGGAAGCGTCAGAACCTGAGATTGTTTCACAGCCACAAGTCTCACCTGCCAAACAGACTGACCTTCCTTGTCAGGAAGGATGTTATCCCACAAATGTAAGAAATCCTCCATAGCGATTAAAATGGGACAATTTCAAATTCACTATGCTGTATATCTCTACATAGTCGTTGTATTATATTGCATACTGTGTATGTAGTTGAGGTGCATTCTATATTGAATTAAAATTTATAACAGGGAGAAGTGTTGTGTATTTAATATTTCAGTAACAGTTGAGTAATACTATAAATATTTTGTCTAATTCAGCATTCTTTATTTGTTTAAATAATTAATTACCGGTTATATGTAATAGTACGTGAATGGCACATGTCATCACCCCACCATGTCATATGTGCAAGCCTCACTTAAAGTAAAAATGAAACTAAGACCCATTCTCCTGGGCTCCCAACTTTTTCTTGCAATTAGGTTTTACAAAATGGTGAGCCAACAACTCTATCTTGCTCAGACATTGTGATTAGCCAGTCCTAGGAAAATAAACTCATTAATACAGGCTGGGTGTTTAAAATGGGATCAGTACAGTGAGACATGTTACGAGAAGCACAGACACAATGGGTGTAGGGTCCTTTCCCCTTCTCTGTGACTCTCCTACCCCATGATACTATTCAATAATAGGAATTTTTTCCTTGTGTTTTTCTGAGTGAGATAATGTTTCAGATTGTGAATGCATATTCACGAGTTACTGGTTATTAAAGTAAAGTTGGCAAAATGAAATTTTAAACACTGTAAGTTCTGGATGATTACAAACACAATAATTCTCAGTGACTTTCTGCCTCTCAACAATAGAAAGATTTTGCATTGGAAGATATGGTGGCTGCATTTAGTGGGGTGGATCTGTCACCAACGGAGAGAAGTATTCACACTGCCCTGTTATGCCCCTCTAATGTGTCTCAAAATGCCAAGTTATCAGACTTAAAGATTCCTAGATTATAGCTGTGTGTTACTTATTATGCCTTATCCACAAATGATGCAAGTTATTTTGAGTCTGAAATGGTTACTATATTTTATACGCTATATTTTACCTGCAAATTCTTCACTTAGTTATGACAAGCATTGAGGGAGTTGTTACCTTACTCCAGAGGGCTTCACTTAAGTCTGGAATAAGAGTGACTGCTTTTTCAGACTTTGAAACTGCAAGATCTTACTGCTTACCCTTTTGCAGTTTGAACTTAAGAATTCAGAAAGTCAAAAGTACAAATATCTGAAATATAAAGAACAATTTTTCTTCAAATTAATTATATGCAATTAAAATTGTTGATTTTTGAGTATTTATTCAAAACTTTTATTCAAATGGATGATGTTTTGTGTGGCTCACATTAACCCTGCTTAAGAAAAAGCTAAATTGTCAGCTTTTGGAATAAAGACTAGTGAAATAATAAGACCTGGTGAAATTGGTATCACTTTTATGTTACCTGAAGTGAGGAAGAATAATTTTTTTACTCTAAAAGCAGACTCTCCCTTTTGATTAATTAATTTATCAATGCATGTTTTAAATATCTTAACACACTGCTGTGAATTTCCACAATTCTCCCATGCAGAGAGTTTTTTTCTGAGAATGACATGATTCTTTTAACTAAAACATGAAGATGAAAACACTTTGAAAATTTAAAGATTTTAAAACATTTAGCGAATTTTCTGTGACACATTGTATAGTAATGTAGATTGCACTGAAACACACTGATAAATCACATATGGTGTAACAAAAATGGCAGTGCTGAATCCCCTTCTGTAAAAATAAGAACAACATTGCTTCTTTATTATTGAAAAAAGTTAATCTTGATTGGAATCAATTGTAAGAAAATACACTGATTCTTCAACTTTATTTATTATTTATTTATTTAGTGATACATGGTGCAACTGTCTCTTCCAACTCTGAGAGCCTTGCTGCCCCAGCAACCCCCCAGTAATCCCGATTACCCCTGACCTAATCACAGGACAATTTACAATGACCAATTAACCTACCCGGTACATCCTTGGGCTGTGGGAGGGACCCAGTTCATCCGGGGAAAGGCCTCACATTCCACAGGGAGGACATACAGAGTCAGTGCCAGAATCAAACTCCAAATTTCAACACCCCCGAAGCTGTGATAGTGTCACGCTAACCACTGCACTAATGTGGCACCCACAAATTTGTAACAAATTTAACAATAAAATGTTGTTAACGAGTGCTTAATATTTCAGAGCATATGGATATTGTGATTTTTTTTGTTGGCTTAATTCAGTTATGGGTAGTAAGAGGGTCTGAAAGATTTACAAATCTTTGATAATGTTGGAACAGGCATATATTACTGGGAAACTCAAACCATTGATACTTAAAAGATTGATAGTTTTGAGAACTTCCGTCTCTCTGATACCCCCATTTGCACTCTGCCTGAGGTTAGTGACCTTTGCTTGCATACATAATTCAGAATTATCAGAAGGCATTTCTTGTCTACTTCTATAACCAATTGTTTTCAAAAATTGTATACGTTGTCCCACGCTCCAGTAAATAATTATAGGCAAGTGAAAATCTTAGCTTGGCTAGTTTCCATGCATGTTCCAGATGTTTGTTTGTTTTTCTTTTCTTTGAAATGACTGCTGCCTCGTATTTCTATGCCCATATGTGCAGAAGCCTGGAGCAGAAGCTCAAGGCGGGCTTGCTAACATTTATGAAGTCCAGACAGTCCTCAGGTCAGATTAGCTAAGTGCAATCTCATGGTCCAACAGGGGTCAATTTCAGAACCCATGCCTTGTGTATGTTCAGAAAAAAAAACACAATACCGGAACCATATTGGCTTAGTTAAAATTATTCACAATTCATGTGTGTTTCCAATTAAAAGAGGAATTACATCAAAATGTTTACTTTGCTAACCATTAATGTGGTACATCTTGCTAGTACTAATGTTGATGTGAAGAATGCATTTCTTGTGAGAATTAACAAACAGAACCAAAACAATTTAAATTTTTTGTCAATGTCTCTGTGGTCACTCTGATCTAGAGAAAAAATATAAATGTAAATACAGTGCACTGGAAGTGCAAGCGCTTGGTTATATATATTAAATCCTTACCTGTTGAATTTCAATAACAACTATGGCAACCTAAAGTGCTGCCACACTATTGAGGAACCAAGTTCTTCCCATTTTCCCCATTCAGTCCCTACATCCCTGCATGCTTATTTCCCTCAAGCTTATTTAATTTCCTCTTGAAATCCTTGATTGTGTCCAATTCCATCAATATTTTAGGCAGTGAGCACTATGTAGAAATGTGAATGCCCTTCTGTGTAACTTGTTCCAAACTTTAAATCTATGTCTCCTAATTTTTGTACCAGTAACTAATGGAACAGCTTTATTTAAATTTTTCTACCTTTTATAAACATACCAAATTCCTAACACCTCAATCAATTCTTCCTACCATTTTGCTCCCAGAAGGAAAATTCCAGATTTTCTTCCTGAACTTCTACCTAAAATCTCATATTGCATGAAGAATTTCATCTGTCTTTCACATCCTACCTAAGATGTGATGATCTGAATTGCAACCAGTTCACCACATGTGGTCTAAATAGATCTTTGTAGAGCTTCAACACAACTATTTGGCTTTGTGCTCAATACTTTTATTTATGAAATCCAAGCTCCCAAATGTCTTGCTAACTATTCTCCTAATAGATCTTCCCCTTCGGTTGAGAACATAAGAACATCAAAAAAAATAGAAAACTCTTTGAGTCTGCTTTACCACACATTACGATCATGGTTGATCTTCTATGTCAGTGTAATTTTCAGCACTGCTTCCATATCCCTTTAGCCCAGAAATCTGCTGATAACTACTTGGAATAAGTACCACAGCCCTCCAAGGTGGGGAAGCCAAAGGTTTCACCACCTTCACCTCAGTCTTAAATGGCCTGACTTTTATTCTCAAACTAGTTGATTGCTCAGCCAAGGGAAAGATTTTCCTGTCAAGCCCTTTAAGAAGGTCTATGCATACAAGCCCCAATCTCCCTCTATTCCTGCACACTGTACTATAAGGTTTATATTGCCTTTTCGCATACATTCCAGCAAAATTTATTATTGAATTCATAAGTCATTTAATTTACCGATGAATTAAATTTATTATCTGAATTAAGATTGATCTGGTCCTGTTCTGCCGATTCTATGGGTGTGTATATAACCTGTTGTATTTACTGTGCATTATCCTCAGTGTCTGACAAACCTCCAAGTTTGGAATCAGTGAATAATTCCTAAAATTTACTTTGCTGGACATTAATTAGCAATTATTTTCTGGTAATTGTCCAATTTTTTTTGTTTGGAGGTCGGAGGATCAGAACTGGAGTGCGGCGGGAGCCATCTTGAATTTTTCTTATTCTCATCGGAGTTAAGAGAGGCGGGACTGTGCAGGCATGTGACGGCGGGCAGTGAAGCGGGGGAGATTTAAAAGGACACAGCCTTATACAGCGGGCAGCATCATTTGCAGGCAGTGGAGTGAGCCGGGAGCAGAGTGAAGGCTTAAGGGCTTGGGCTCGGGCTCAATGGGCTTAAGCGGAAGCAGGCGAGGCAAGGTAGGTTGAGGTTTCAGTTTTTCCTGTTATTTGAGGAAAGGGGAAGTATGAGTGTGAGGGCAGCTTGTTGTTCTCGGTGTTGGATGTGAGAGGTCCTGGAGTCTCCTAGCCTCCCGGAAGTCCACATCTGCACCAGGTGCGACGAGCTGCAGCTCCTAAGGGACCGTGTTAGGGAACTGGAGCTGCAGCTCGATGACCTTCATCTGGTCAGGGAGAGTGAGGAGTTGATAGAGAGGAGTTACAGGCAGGTGGCCACACCGGGGCCACAGGAGGCAGACAGGTGGGTCACGGTTAGGAGGGTTAAGGGGAAGAGTCAGGTACTAGAGAGTACACCAGTGGTTGTACCGCTTGACAATAAGTACTCCTGTTTGAGTACTGTTGGGGGGGACAGCCTACCTGGGGGAAGCAACAGTGGCCGTGCCTCCGGCACAGAGTCCGGCCCTGTAGCTCAGAAGGGTAGGGAAAGGAAGAGGAAGGCAGTAGTAATAGGGGACTCAATAGTTAGGGGGTCAGATAGGCGATTCTGTGGACGCAGTCAGGAGACCTGGATGGTAGTTTACCTCCCTGGTGCCAGGGTCCGGGATGATTCCGATCGCGTCCAAGATATCCTGAAGTGGGAGGGTGAGGAGCCAGAGGTCGTGGTACATATAGGTACCAATGACATAGGTAGGAAAAGGGAAGAGGTCCTGAAAGGAGAATATAGGGAGTTAGGAAGGCAGTTGAGAAGAAGGACCACAAAGGTAGTAATCTCAGGATTACTGCCTGTGCCACACGACAGTGAGAGTATTAATGGAATGAGGTGGAAGATAAATGTGTGGCTGAGGGATTGGAGCAGGGGGCAGGGATTCAAGTTTCTGGATCATTGGAACCTCTTTTGGGGCAGGTGTGACCTGTACAAAAAGGACAGGTTACACATGAATCCTAGGGGGACCAATAACCTGGCGGGGAGATTTGCTAAGGCTACTGGGGAGACTTTAAACTAGAATGGTTGGGGGGGTGGGAATCAATTTGAAGAGATTAGGAGAGAGGAGGTTAGTTCACATATAGAGAAAGCTAGTAGACAGTGTGTGAGGGAGGATAAGCAGGTGATAGAGAAGGGGAGCGCTCAGACTGAAGATGTAGGGGAGAAAGAAGAAAAAGATAATAAAGTTGATCGCATCATTAGGGATAAACAGAGAGGAAGAGGTGGAGAGTTTCTTAAATGCATCTATTTTAATGCTAGGAGCATTGTAAGAAAGGTGGATGAGCTTAGAGCATGGATTGATACCTGGAAATATGATGTTGTAGCTATTAGTGAAACATGGTTGCAGAAGGGGTGTGATTGGCAGCTAAATATTCCTGGATTTCATTGCTTCAGGTGTGATAGAATCGGAGGGGCAAGAGGGGGAGGTGTTGCCTTGCTTGTCTGAGAAAATATTACAGCAGTGCTTTGGCAGAATAGATTAGAGGGCTCATCTAGGGAGACTATTTGGGTGGAATTGAGGAATGGGAAAGGTGTAGTAACACTGATAGGGGTGTATTATAGACCACCTCATGGGGAGCGAGAATTGGAGGAGCAAATTTGTAAGGAGATAGCAGATATTTATAGTAAGCACAAGGTTGTGATTGTGGGAGAATTTAATTTTCCACACATAGACTGGAAAGCCCATTCTGTAAAAGGGCTGGATGGTTTGGAGTTTGTAAAATGTGTGCAGAATAGTTTTTTGCAGCAATACATAGAGGTACCGACGAGAGAAGGGGCAGTGTTGGATCTCCTGTTAGGGAATAAGATAGGTCAGGTGACAGACGTATGTGTTGGGGAGCACTTTGGGTCCAGTGATCACAATACCATCAGTTTCAATATAATTATGAAGAAGGATAGGACTGGACCCAGGGTTGAGATTTTTGATTGGAGAAAGGCTAACTTTGAGGAGATGTGAAAGGATTTAGAAGGAGTGGATTGGGACAATTTGCTTTATGGGAAGGAAGTAATAGAGAAATGGAGGTCATTTAAAGGTGAAATTTTGAGGGTACAGAATCTTTATGTTCCTGTTAGGTTGAAAGGAAAGGTTAAAAGTTTGAGAGCGCCATGGTTTTCAAGGGATATTGGAAACTTGGTTCAGAAAAAAAGGGAGATCTATAATAAATATAGGCAGCATGAAGTAAATGAGGTGCTCGAGGAATATAAAGAATGTAAAAAGAATCTTAAGAAGGAAATTAGAAAAGCTAAAAGAAGATACGAGGTTGCTTTGGCAAGTAAGGTGAAAATAAATCTGAAGGGTTTCTACAGTTATATTAATAGCAAAAGGATAGTGAGGGATAAAATTAGTCCCTCAGAGAATCAGAGTGGACAGCTATGTGTGGAGCCGAAAGAGATGGGGGAGATTTTGAACAATTTCTTTTCTTCAGTATTCACTAAGGAGAAGGATATTGAATTGTGTAAGGTAAGGGAAACAAGTATGGAAGTTATGGAAACTATGACAATTAAAGAGGAGGAAGTACTGGCACTTTTAAGAAACATAAAAGTGGATAAATCTTCAGGTCCTGACAGGATATTCCCTAGGACCTTGAGAGAAGTTGGTGCAGAAATAGCAGGGGCTCTGACAGAAATATTTCAAATGTCATTAGAAATGGGGATGGTCCCAGATGATTGGCGTATTGCTCATGTGGTTCCATTGTTTAAAAAGGGTTCTAAGAGTGAACCTAGCAATTATAGGCCTGTCAGTTTGACGTCAGTGGTGGGTAAATTAATAGAAAGTATTCTTAGAGATGGTATATATAATTATCTGGATAGACAGGGTCTGATTAGGAATAGTCAATGTGGATTTGTTGCGTGGAAGGTCATGTTTGACAAATCTTATTGAATTTTTTGAAGAGGTTACGAGGAAAGTTGACGAGGGTAAAGCAGTGGATGTTGTCTATATGGACTTCAGTAAGGCCTTTGACAAGGTTCCACACGGAAGATTAGTTAGGAAGGTTCGATCGTTAGGTATTAATATTGAAGTAGTAAAATGGATTCAACAGTGGCTGGATGGGAGATGCCAGAGAGTAGTGGTGGATAACTGTTTGTCAGGTTGGAGGCCGGTGACTAGTGGTGTGCCTCAGGGATCTGTACTGGGTCCAATGTTGTTTGTCATATACATTAATGATCTGGATGATGGGGTGGTAAATTGGATTAGTAAGTATGCAGATGATACTAAGGTAGGTGGCGTTGTGGATAATGAAGTAGGTTTTCAAAGCTTGCAGAGAGATTTAGGCCAGTTAGAAGAGTGGGCTGAACGATGGCAGATGGAGTTTAATGCTGATAAGTGTGAGGTGCTACATTTTGGTAGGAATAATCCAAATAGGACATACATGGTAAATGGTAGGGCATTGAAGAATGCAGTGGGACAGAGTGATCTAGGAATAATGGTGCATAGTTCCCTGAAGGTGGAATCTCATGTGGATAGGGTGGTGAAGAAAGCTTTTGGTATGCTGGCCTTTATAAATCAGAGCATTGAGTATAAGAGTTGGGATGTAATGTTAAAATTGGACAAGGCATTGGGAAGGATGAATTTGGAGTATTGTGTACAGTTCTGGTCACTGAATTATAGGAAAGATATCAACAAAATAGAGAGAGTACAGAGTAGATTTACTAGAATGTTACCTAGGTTTCAGCACCTAAGTTACAGAGAAAGGCTGAACAAGTTAGGTCTTTATTCTTTGGAGCGTAGAAGGTTGAGGGGGGACTTGATAGAGGTATTTAAAATAATGAGGGGAATAGATCGAGTTGACGTGGATAGGCTTTTTCCATTGAGAGTAGGGGAGATTCAAACAAGAGGACATGAGTTAAGGGGCAAAAGTTTAGGGGTAACATAAGGGGGAACTTCTTTACTCAGAAAGTGGTAGCTGTGTGGAATGAGCTTCCAGTAGAAGTGGTAGAGGCAGGATCGATATTGTCATTTTAAAAAAAAATTGGATAGGTATATGAACAGGAAAGGAATGGAGGGTTGTGGGCTGAGTGCAGGTTGGTGGGCCTAGGTGAGGGTAAGCGTTCGGCACGGACTAGAAGGGCCAAGATGGCCTGTTTCCGTGCTGTAATTGTTATATGGTTATATGATAAACCTTCGCATCTTTCTGTAACATTGGTGGAAGATTAACGTGGTAAATTAATGGCCATTGCAAAAGTTAGAAAGCTTTTGGATTTTAAATTACTTATGTAATAGTGAGAATCTGAGTTAGATTCTAAATCAAACAATCTGGAGTTAATTTGAGTTAAAAAGTTCAGTTCAAACATTACGTTATATGATGCAATTACTGCACTGCCACTGTTCCCTGCGTTGCAGGCTTAACTTTCAAATATTGCTAATGCTGATGTCTCCCCATTAATATGATCACTGCATGCTGTTAGCATGATGTGCTGAGTACGATTGCCTGCATCAGTGAGCTCCAACATCATAAACTGGCAGCACTACGTAATGACAACTTGCATGTCTAAAAAGTAAAGATGCATTGTGAGTGCAAGTGGTGGTAGAATTAGCTTTACAAAATAAGCTTGTGCTGTTGAAGATTGTAGAATATGGAAGAGGTTGCACAAGTGTTTTTTGATAATGCACCAGAAGTTTCAGTTCAAAGCATAGGGAAGAGGAATGACACTGTGTATTCACAGGGGGTAGAAGGACATCATGTGGGAAGCAGTGATGAAGTGATATGAATAATGCATCCATTAGCTGCACTCATAGCCTCAGGCACTGCTGAATCCACTACAGCCCCATCACCCACCTACTAACAATCCTATCATTCACGCACTATGGCAAATAGGCAGCAATGAACCAAACCTAATATCTGACACTATCCCGAAGTGGGAAGGTTGTGCTTCCTTAGCAGCAGTTCACATTTCTCAGATTTCTGAATTTAAAAACATAACAGCTTGGTGAGATTAATTGTCTGCTTGACTGTAATTCAGCAAAAGTTCCATAACACAGACAGCCTTCTTTCCTCACTTATTCTATAATATTCGCACCCCCTTCATGTCAAATTTTTTTTTAGCTTCCTGAGGAAGTAAAAGCGTTAGTGTCTACATGGTTGGACCAGGACAGGCTGTTGGTGAGAAGCTCTGAACTCTCTTGCCTAGAGTGCCATTGATATGAACATGTGCACTGCCCTCTTCCCGAGGTCACTGACCAGATGTTTTGTTCTGGTGACATTGATGGAAAAGTTGTTGTCATGAAATCATGCCACTAGGTTCTCTGTATCTCCTTCTTATATTCCAACTTATTGTCATCTGAAATACAGGTTACTACAGTGCTATCGTCTATGACCGTAGATGGAATTGAAGCAGGATCTGGCCACAGTCAAGAGTGTACAGAGATGATGTGGTCTTTTTAAAACAGGTGATGATCTCAGAATGAAGTAAATAGAGATTAAAAAGACCTATAAACTACCCAGCCAGCTGATCTGTGCAGGAACTAAGGACGTAGCCATGGATTCTATTTGGGCGAAATGCTTTCTGAAGGTTCACGCTCTCCAGAATACTAATCTTGCATCTGCAACAGCTGGTGTATTGGGGGCTGTTGGGTTGGTGGTGACATACTAAGCCCACTTCCTTCCAAAGCATGCATAGAGTGCATTAGGCTGATCGGGAAGGGGTGCCCTGCTGTTGGAGATGCTGCCTGACCACGTTCTGTAGCCTGCTACAGCACGTAAGCCTTGCCATAATGATGGTTGGTCTGGGCTTGACTTTAAAGTAATATTGTCTCTTGGCATCTCTGATGGTTTTACAAAGGCCATAGCTCAATGTCAAGTATAGTTTAGGGTTGCCTGATCTGAATGCCACAGAACTGGACTTCACCAGAGAATGGATCTCCTGGTTCATCCATGGTTTCGTGTTTGGACACACCCAGATTAACTTCTTTGGTACACAGTCTTCTACACACTGCTGAGATAAGATCTGTGACGATGGTGACATATTCATCTAGGCTGGCTGCTAAGTCTTTGAATATGGACCAGTCTACTGATGCAAAGTAGAACCTTATCTATTTCCTCAGACCAGCGCTGTATCATACTGAATCATCAGGTTTTAGCTTCTGGTTGTTTTCAGGGAGATGGAGTACAGCCTGGTGGTCTGATTTACCAAAGTGTGGGTGGGATTGGTTCAGCAGGCATCATTGAAGGTTGATCAAGAGTGATTGGTCCCCTGGTGAGGCAGGAGATGTGCTGGTTGATATTCAACAGAATAATTATCTCCAAGCTTCCCATCACCAGAATCCCACTTAACTACCAAATAAACAATGTGGTTACAAGAGCAGATCAGATCTTTAACAAGTGACTCCTCAAA
Organism: Hemitrygon akajei; assembly: GCF_048418815.1. Lineage (NCBI taxonomy): Eukaryota > Metazoa > Chordata > Chondrichthyes > Myliobatiformes > Dasyatidae > Hemitrygon > Hemitrygon akajei. The sequence continues at coordinate 80,081,168 of NC_133127.1, read as the reverse complement.
GTCTTTGACAAGGCACATCAAAAGTACCCTCCTCTCCACTTACCTGGGCAAGTACTGTTCTATGTCATGGTGATGCAGCCAGCAGAGTCACTGTGTTCACTGCCAGAGACCCACGTTCAATCCTGGCCTGGCGTGCTGCCTCTATGGAGTTTGATGTGTATGGGATTCCTCCAACATCATAATTTGCCTCTGTAACTTGCTTCTTTGTGAAGGTGAAGTGATAGAATTTGGGAGCAGGTGTGGATGACATTGTGGGGAGAATAGGAAAATGGGATTACTGTAGTATTAGTGCTAAGGGATGGTTGTCTGCAGACTCATTGGGCTGATGGGTCTTTGCTGTGCTGTATCTCTGTGGCCAGCCAGGACAAAGCTGTTCACATGCATGGTACTTCTTAAATATCACTGAACAACAAATTTTTTCAGAAGTATTACTTCCTCACAATATTTTTAGCTTATGATAGACTGCCTGCATCTGAACACAATTATTAAATTCAAACTACTTGATTCACTTAGGAATTTGGAGAAACAAAAAACGTACTTTTATTGAATATGACGTGTTTAAGTGCATAACGGTGCTGACGCTTTGCAATAGTTCAACTAAGCTCAAATGTTTTGTTAATGGTTTTTGTTTGTACTCAGTGTCTGAGGCTTCTTGCTTAAGTATCCGACAATAATCAGCCAGCACTGATGGATTCCGGTTGCCCTGATACCATTGCTCCATGACCGTAATGTCCTGCTGAAACCTTTCACCACGCTCATCACTGACAGCGCCAAGGGAAGAAGTCTAAATAGGAATGCAAAAAATGAATCTACAGTGACATGTTGCACTTCATGATTTTGTATGCTTGAAGCCTGTTGTCAACCAGCTGCACATTATTTGGTAGCATCTATAAGGAGAAGCACTGTCGACGTTTCAGGCCGAGACCCTTCATCAGGAGACTTCTTCTCTTGGCATCAGTTATCTTGGCATCAGTTATTCTGGAAAACATCTGTCTTAAATATTGAAATCCTTCATGGAAATTTATGGCCTTTCTAAAACCTGTCCTTTCATGCAGCATCACCCTGCCTAAGCATGCCCAGGCATGCCTAGACAAGGTAGAGAACTTCTCAGCTTGCATTGTGGCCAGCATTGTAATTGACTTGAATTATGAATTGAAATAAGAAATTTAGGCAACTTCAAAGAGATGGTGCATGGTAGGGAAATCTTACAGTGAGTTTCATGATGAGCAAACCAAAATCCTTAGGGTTCACCCGATAGTATGCAGGAAGCAAAATCATTGTTGTGCAGTGTATTTTATCCCTTCACATTGGTGCATTCATTTCTGTGGTGAAAACCATCAAGATGCACAGTAAGAACTCTCAACAATATCTCCCAAATCCACTATCATGTGATCAGTAAGTTTTTGGAAAACACCAAAATGAATGGTGTGGTGGATAGCGGAAAAGATTGTCTAAGGTTACAACAGGATCTTGATCAACTGAAAAAGTGGGTTAAGGAATGGGAGATGGAATTTAGCTCGGAGAAATGTGACATGGGGCAATTTGGAATGTTAAACCAAGGTCGGTGGGGAGTGTTGTAGAACAGTCGGACCTAGGGCTACAATTATATAGTTCCCGAAAGCAGTGATACAGGAAGACAAGGTGGTGACGAAGGTGTTTAACGCAGTTGCCTCCACTGAGCAGTGTTCTGAGTACACATATTACAGCTGTAGAAGACATGAACGAGACCACACCTGAAATATCGTGTGCACTTCTGGTCACTATACTAGAGGAATGATATGATTAAGCGAGATATAGTGCAAGAAAGTTTCACAAAGATGTTAATAGGAAAACAGAAGGAGCTGAGAATGACCTTATAGAGGTTTATAAGATCATAAGGGGCATCGCTAACAGTCCTATTCATGCTAAGAAAAAAAATGACTTCAATATAAATCGGCTAAGCGCAGTTACTGGACACAGGATTGGATGGGGAGAGCATATAGGCTGATATAGGAGTCCAGTTATTGGGATACAACACAGAATAGGCCCGTCAAGCCACACTGCTCAGCAATCCCCAATTAACCCTAACTAATCAGGGGATAATTTACAATGACCAATTCACCTACTAACTGGTACGTCTTTGGACTATGGGGGGAAACTGGAGCACCCAGGGAAAACAACCACCTTCCAGGGGAGGACTTACAGACTCCTTACAGATGATGTCAGAATTGAAGTCTGAAATCCGAGCTGTAATCGCCTTGCGCTAACTGCTACACTACCATGGCACCCATTTGGACACTGTGCAGGACAGCTCATTTCCAGAAGAGGCAGTTCATTCACAAACTGATCAGAACACTATCTCATGCATTGTACATTAAAACAGAGAAATCAAATCACTGAAAGAGTGGAGAAAAATAATAAGGATCTGTTTCCAAATGTTTAGGCATTAACTTACCTGGCAATTCTGCCTATTTATGTTTGGTTTTAATTATCATAGATAAAACACATCTTTCTGATGTACCGCAACAAGAACTTAAATAATGAAATTAGTCAGTTGATTTAAAAAAATGCAGACTGTGGAAAAAATCTTGCAGTACAAAAGTTGCAAAGGTCAGTTAGTACCCAAAGGGTTATACAGAGTGCTTCTTTAAAACACAGGAAAACGCACAGGCTAAGCAGTAAACATCTGCTTCAGAAGTTAATTCAATTTAGAGAACTTATGTCCCAGTCTTAACCAAATATTTCAGTAACAAACATCTAAACAAATGCTTTCAAGTTTCTATCAGCCCATGGAGTCAGAGTGACTTAATCCTGAATAATAGTCTGGTTCTTCCTCATCGTAGTAATCATTCCCAGACATCATGATTCATTACCCTATGACCCCAGCACTGATCGCTCACCCAAAAGACCGGCAGGAATTGAGGATGAAGAGAAGAGAGGGAGCAGGCATTCCCTCACACTTGCTGACTTGTCAGGGAGCAACCTTTGGAGAAAGGTCATGTGACATTGCAGGAAAGTCACCCGTAGGACATTAATCAAAGGTGACAACTAAAAGAAGACTTAACAAATTATCACAGCAGTTGCAGCGCTTACATTAAAATTACTTCATATCCACAATGGCTGTCTGAAAATAACCACCTACGCAGTTCTTTGCAAAGTCAAACCTAGACAAACGAGAAGGAATTGTTTGCCCAAAGCTTATGATACAGTAGCTTTATGTTTGTCTTTGTTGAGACCAGTTAACTTCCAGCACATTGTTCTGTACAGTATGTCTCATATAAATTTTAAAATAACATTACTTTGGTAATTCGTTTATATATTCAGCATTTTATTGTGGTCATTTTTGCTGATCAGCGTCTTTTTTAAAGAAATAGTTACTTCTCACACTCCTAACGTGAACAGAAAAAGCCAACTTGCAGAAGAGGGTTCTTTATGTTAACAATTCAATACACACATGAATGCATAAGAAGCAGACCTGTGTCTACCTTGGCCCTTCAGCAAAGATTCAGTACGATGTTTAATATTTTAAAAAGGGACATTTGTCATTTTCATTGAACTTAAGCACAGATACTTTGGATATTTGTATATTTTAATAAAGAAAATATTACAGGAGAGAATAGGAGGATAAAGGCTTATTGCAGAGCACAGTATCCAAATGGACTTCCATACACCTCCTTATCCACTCTTCAAAGTTCAAAGTAAATTTATTATCAAGGTGCATATACTGTATGTCACCCTATACCACTCTGAGATTAATTTTCTTGCAAGCATTCACAGTAGAACAAGGAAGTACAATAGCCTCAATGCTAAAGTGCACAGAAACAAAGACTGACAAACTAAAAGAAGACAATCTGTGGATTATTCTGACACCAGGTCATCATCACCTGAAGGAGGGACTGACACCAAGATATCACGACCAGAGGTGTAGTAGCAGAGCAGTGGGTGGTGTTTGATGACAATAAGAAGGAGCTCTCAATCAGCCCCTGACCCTTGAGGAGCTGACTGGCTCCATCTATTCCCTTGGCATGAATAAAGCTCTCAGGGCTGACGGCTTACTGACAGAGTTGAGGGTCTACTCTAAGGGGATTGTTGAGTAGTGCCCTGAGCAAATTTTCCTAACCATCAGGCAGAACACCTCTTTACCAGAAGTCACCAACAAGGACCCAGGCCTCAAGTGGCAGGCAATCAGAGGGTCCTCACAGTCCAATCCTTCCTGCACATGAGTCATATCATCCTCAATGCATGCCACCCTCAGGACAGCTGTGGCAGGGAAGAGAGGGCCACTCAACTCTTTGCAGATTGTAGATTTACTACAAGGATGTGGAGATGGATGCAAGGGTCCATGTCTCAGTTCACCCCCAGCAGCTGCATAACAGAGGGCTTTCGAATCTATGGGCTGCTCCCAGAGGCACACATTGAGACAGACATCAAGTCCTGCAGGAAACTATTCCACTCGCTGAAGGATACCCATTGGTCTGTCTAAAACTTATTGGCCTTTAAGCACAGCAAAATGCTGTCCAGTGGCACAGTCCAGGCTGCAGGACTGTATGCAGAGGGATACACTGCAACCTGCTGCAGCTGATGCTTAATCTCTGTGGGGAGGGACCACAGTCTAGGCTCCTTCTGCTACCACACACAAAGGGGCTGAAAAGGGGAATCCCCTTTAAAACTGAAAGGGTGGACCCCAGAGGACCACACAGGTGGTAATGGTGCTACGTGTTTCTTAAGTCTTTTAAAACATTTACACTACTGAATGAAATGATCATGAATGTAAAAAAATTGCACCATTTCTTCTTTTCTGTATATATTCTATCACGTATAAAGTTTAGTTTTGAAATTAAGGGAAAGCGTCTTGGATGAGACATTAATAACAAGGCACAAGAGTCTGAAATATAACAAAACAGGAGCTTTGATTAGGTGCCTAAGAATGACGTTAGAGTTTCTGAGTCATTGAATCACAGCACGGAAACAGGCCATTCTGCCCAACTCATCCATGCTGACTAAATTGTCTCTGTCTGCGATTGGCCCATGTCCCTCTAAACCCTTCCTTATCCATGTACCTGCCCAAGTATTTGCTTTTCAATGTTGCAATAGTGCCGACCTCCAGTTTTCCTTCTGGCAGCTCACATCACACACCCACCACACTCTGTGTGAAGAGACTCCCTTCTAAATCTTTCCCTTCTCGCCTTAAACCCATGCTGTCTAGTTTTAGACTCCCCTACCCTGTGAAAAGGTCTGTTCCTATCCACCTTATCCATGCCTCTCCTGTTCTAGAAGGTTTGAATCTGCTGCACCAAACTGTTATATCATTGTGTTATTTGTTATCTGTTATTTTTCTCTCCACCCTGGTTTAATCACTCCTCCTTTGGGATCCATGTACATCCTCCACATCTGACTTGTTTTCGAGACCGCAAAGTACATTGTTTGACCTGCAAATCAAAACTGAAAAAAATATACCTTTAGAATCTACTGCCTGGAGATCTCTTACCCCAGAAGCATTAGGGCTACCTGAGTAACAAGAAGATGGGGTGGATCATAAAAATTTAAATGACCCGGTTTCATAAAATGCAGTGGAAGCATAGCTGGTGCAAGTGTTGAAGGAGCACTGGGACGATCAGTCACTTATAGGTCCATTTGTGGAATTGGACCTAAATATCAGGTCAATTGAAACCTCCCACAATACCCACTGGCCCTTACACAGCCCTTGTTCACTCCTTCCGGCCCAGGTTCATATCCCCCAGTTCACACTGTCCTATCAGCCAACCCACTTGTGTTCATCTTTCTTGTGGATATTGCTTCAATATTAACGGACTGGTACAAGAGGGCAAGGTAAGGGGGAAGGCTAAATTGACAGGTTCAGGTGTAGATCAAACCCACTAGACTGGCGCATGTTTTGGTTTTTACCATGGAGGTAACTGAGCAACATACTGTAGAGAAGCAGCCATTAAAACATTAGTTAAGGGCCCCCCATCACACATTTGGCAGGTTTATTTGTTGTACTTCACATTAAGTTATAATGGGAGTATTGCCAGTAAAATACTGAGCAGTATTCTATCAGGATAAATAAAAGTAAGGCCAAATCTGAATAAAAAGATTAGCACTAACAGCAGCGCTCCCAGCTCCCTCAGAAAAACAGCTCAGTAAGAATGGTTGTTTTGAAGTACTTGTTCTAACACATTTCAAGTCATAGTCAAGGACTTCAACCAAGCTTGTTTGAAGAAGACCCTGCCCCATTACCATCAGCATATAACCTGTAGCGTCAGAGGTCCCAACATATTAGACCACTGTTATATTAAGATAAGGAATGTCTACCATTCCATGCCCAGGCTGCAATTCAGTAGATCAGGTCACCTGTCTGTCCTCCTACCTACATACAGGCAGAAGTTAAAGAGCAAAGCTGCAGAGATTAGGACAACAAAGAGGTGGTCGTGGGAGACTGAAGGACAGCTCTGAAATTGCTTCGAGTCGATAGGGTGAGCTGTGTTCAAGGACTTATCTTTGGATCTGAATGAGTACACCATAGTTATTAAAACAGTTTTAGATGATTCTGTCTTCACAAAATCATTTAGAGTCCTCCTCGATCAGAAGCCCTGGAGGAACCATGAGATCTGAAATCTGTTGAGAGCCAGCTAAGAGGCATTCAAGTCTGTGACCAAGAAAGTTACAAGAGGTCCAGGTACAATTTCTGAAAATCAATCTCACTGGTAAAGTGGCAATTCCAGACTAAATTTTAATCAATGAAGGATGTTCGACAGTTGTGGCAGAGTTTGAATACCATCACCTCTTATAAATTTAAATCAAGTGACATAGGCGACCTCAGGGCTTTGCTTCCAAGTGAATTCAATGCCTTCTGAGCTCACTTTGACCATCAAAACACACAGGAACCATCATGAACTCAACATTCAACCATCATCCCCTCAAAACTAATCAATAAGCTCCAAGATACTGGCTTCAATACCTCCTTGTGCAACCAGAACCTTGCAGACTCCAGTCAATTCGAATTGACAGCAACATCTCCTCCACAATCTCTATCAGCACAACACCTTCTCCACAATCTTCATCAACACAGGTGCACCACAAGGCTGTGTGCTCAGCCCCTGCTCTACTTGCTTTACACTATGACTGTGAGGCCAAGCACAGCTCCAGTGCCATATTCAAGTTAGCTGACAACACCATTGTTGTAGGCCAAATCAAAAATGATGATGAATCAGCATATTGGAGGGAGATTGAAAATCTGGCTGAGTGATGCCACAACAATAACACCTTACTCAATGTCAGCAAGACCAAGGAGCTGATTATTGACTTCAGGAGAAGGAAACCAGAGGTCCATGAGCCAGTCCTCATCAGAAGATCAGAGGTGGAGAGGATCAGCAACTTTAAATTCTTCAGTGTTATTATTTCAGAGGATCTGTCCTGGGCCCAGCACATAAGTGCAATGAAGAAGAAAGCACGGCAGAGTCTCTACTTCTTTAAGAGTTTGTAAAGATTCAGTGTGTCATCTAAAACTTCGACAAACTATTACAGATGAATAGTGGAGAGTATATTGACTGGCTGCATCACAGCCTAGTATGGAAACACCAATGTCCTTGAATGGAACATCCTTCAAAAAGTAGTGGGTGTGGCCCAGTCTATCATGTGTGGCTACACATCCACATATCTACATGAAACACTATTGCAGGAAAGCAGTACTCATTATTTGGGATCCCCACCACCCAGGTTATGCTCTCTTCTCACTGCTGCCATCAGCAAAACGGTACAGGTGCCTCAGGACCCACACCACCAGGTTCAGGAAGAGATAGAACATCTCAACAATTAGGCTCTTGAAACAAAGGAGATAACTTCACTCAACTTCATTGAAATGTTCCCACAACCAATGGTAAACAAGAGAATATCTGCAGATGCTGGAAATCCAAGCAACACACATAAAATGCTGGAGGAACTCAGCAGGCCAGGCGGCATCAAATATTTTTATATCTCTTCATCCCCTCTTTGCAAACCTGCCCTTTAATAATCAGGAATATCTCTGTTTTCCTGTTTTGGCCTCTTAACCATTCTGATTTTAACTGATGCAGCTCTTAAAATTATGTCTTAGCTGCTAATTCTTTAATGTTCTGAAATTCCCTCTCTGAATCTTCCCACCATTCTACCCTCCTTGGCATTCTGAGGAAGTAGGAGCCTTGGTGAACTTTATTGGCTCTAAGAGCCACTGCCTGAGTCACTACTGTCCTTGGTGTCTGCGCATGTTTCCTTCCAAGCACTAGGCGGTGTTTGGAAGTGTTTGTGCCTCAGAGATGGGAAAACATACGGTAGACAAAAAGACCTAGATCCTATGCAAGCTTGAAGTACAGCTTATCTTCTGCATGGAGAGATTTGCAGCCTTCTGCACTCAATAGTGAATTCTACAACTTAACACTTGACTTCTCTGTAGGTATTAGTCATCCATCTGTTTTATTAACTCATCTTGTGTTTTGCTTCTCTCTGGGAGTAGAAACTATGTCCAACTTGACCCTCCAGGGGCTAGTCCTCCTCTCTGTATTTTGTAACTCCCACATTCTCTTGCCTCTGTTGTTTGCCTATTTTCTCACTCTTTAACCACTCTAATTCACTCATTAACCTGGTAACTTTTTTTTAAACTCATGATCATCCTTGTTTCAAAGACATCTCCCCTACACACCAACCGTACACCTAACTCCCTGACCGCTCCCACATCCGATTCTTTGGCAACACTGCAAGTGTTTTGTTGCCTTTTCAGTTCTGATAAAAGGTCTCCGATCTGAAATATTGGCTCTGTTTCTCTTAACACAGATGCACTTTATCTGCTGAGTATTTCCAGCATTTTCTGCTTTTGTTCTAGACTACACGCATCTGCAGTTTTTGTTTTGATTTTCGCACATGGAAGAAATTCAATACTGGTTGTACAGACTAAATAGGCAACATAACAGAGGTACTTTACATGCTTCCAAAACATTCTTCCCTTGTAAGAGAATCAAACAGCCATATGCCATAATAATTGCACAGTTAACACTGTGAACAAACTTCAGCAATATGGTGTTATTTCTATCAGGGTTTAGATGTGGAACTTCGGAGAGCAAAAAAGCTAAGTGTGTTTTCAACAGGCATTGTTGCTTGCTGGGAAAACATATAGGGGCAGACATGGGTGTGCAGGGACCTAAACTGCTATTTGTCAGACATGCACCTAAATCCATCATTTGAAGTTGTTACATGCACAAAGCTGCTGAAAGTGCAAACTGATAACATCACAGCAAGGGAGACTGGGTATGGGGATGAGAGTGGGCTGTGCAGCTATTGCAGTAAGTTTAAATTCCAGGCTTTGCCCTCTGAACAATTCAGGGAACATTGAAGCTGTGTTTCACACAAGTCATTTGCTGGTTTCACCGAATGGAATGCTCAATGCAAACCTTATTCCCAAAGCAAGGGTTTATTGACAGATACTTCACCATGAACTGCTGCCAAGAAAAACGAACAGCCATTAACTGCTCTGTATATGTCTCCTACAACCCAGAGGAAAAGTCATAAACAGATGTCTCTGTTTACATTATAAGTCTTAAGTTCTGTTTCTCTTGACCTCCAGACTTCTCCCATATACTTCCACTGTAAGTACAAGGCATACATATTTAACTGCAATAGACTTTGTTGCACATACAGAGGTGGTTGAAACCTATGCATTGGCTCCATGAGAGAGAAAGTTCGTGTGTAATTCTTTCCAAATGTCAGTGCTCCCTTCACCACCACTCTCCACACCTTCTTTGCCTAAATGTGAATCTAGAAGGCAGGGGTTAGATTTTTCACTGTGGACCATCACTACATACACAACACGGACAATGCGAGTGATGTTCCTAATCTCTATAACGAAGCAGAAATGTGTGCTTACATGCCTGGTGCACAGCATATAAAAGGCTGCTCCTGCCTAGACCTTGCCCTGAGAATTGTGACTGCACCAGGTTTTCCTGCAAGAGCGAAGCCCAAAAGAGACATTGAACTGCTTTCCCTTCACCATCTTCTCTATCCCCTAACACCCCCCACATCCTGTGTCCATCAGGTCATTACCATGGAAATACAGGGCCAACAATCCCTCACTTGGGAAATCCAGGCTGAAAACAGAAAATGCTGGGAATGCTCTGTGTGTCTGTGGAGAGAGACACAGAGTTCTTGCTTGAGGTCGGGGATAAAACCCATCAGACATTTATAACATTTACAGGGGTTGCATTAATGCCAAGTATGTGGATCACAAGGGAAAACAGCATTATATATTAATAGAGCTAAATGACAAAGGGGAGAAAAAGGGAAAAGAATAAAACAGTGAGGGAAAAGCCAAGCACTTATACAACAGCAGGGTGAAAATTGGAAGGCAAAATGCTGGCAATCCAAAATAAGAGCAGTCAATATTGGGAAAACTCAGCACATCAGACAGCAACTGAGGAGAGAGAAACAGAGATTAGATTTCAAGTAAATTCCATTACTTGAAAGGGAGAGAAAGAGGAATGAAACAAGGCAAACATATTAGTGAGGGAAAGGATCAAGGGGAAGGTCTCTGATAGGAGGAACAGGAAAGCAGGAGAGTTGAATTACATAAGTTACATACACAGTCCTGCTGAAGGGTCTTGGCCCCAAATGTCGACAGCACCCTTTTCCTAGACACTGCCTGGCCTGCTGAGTTCCTCCAGCATTTTGCATGTGTTGCTTGCATTTTCAGCATCTGCAGATTTTCTCTTGTTTGTGATTAAATGACACAAGTATGGACCCGGAGGATGTGTAAGAAGGAGGACAAAAATGAAGTCTGAAATACCAGAAGTGGAGAGGGAGGGGAAGAACTGAAACTTGTAAATGTGTACCAAAGGATACGGATGATTGAATATCCGAAATTGCTAAATTCAGTTTTACATCTTGAAGGCTTTAGAGTTCCAGGTCCAAGGATGAAAAGTTGTTTTTTGATTTACATTAATCTTCCTTCAAACAGTGTGGGAGACCAAAGCAGAGACTTCAGGGTAGAAGTGAAATGGTGAATTAAAGGGGTAGGTGATTGCAAGTGTTGCAGACTAAATGAGGTCTACATTTCATTTCTCCTATGCTGAGGAGGGTACCTATTGAGTGATGAATGCAGTTCATTAAACTGGACAAAGTTGCAGTTCAGGAATTGTTTGGGTCAGTGACAATGAGAAGAAGGGAATAAAGGGTCAGGCACTATTGCTGCTGTTGTAAGGGAGATGCCAGAGGTTGAGAAGAAGATGTTAGTGGACTTGAAAACTGAGCAAAGACATTGGCAATAATGGTGAGGAAGTTTCAAGTTCCGTGTGAGGTGAGGAAACAGGGCCAAATCAATTTCCTGCCAATTTCCACCTGCTCTAACTTTTATCATTCACCTTTGATTCTAATTGTCTAATTCCTCTGGGATTGTGAGGCTTTTGGACATATTTTAATTAATAACCTGGATAGCCTGTTGTTGATAGCACTCTAAAATACCAGCACATTGGAGAAACACAGTGGTAACCTACTAATTCTCCACTCCGTTATCGGGCTAAACCTCTCTCAAATGGAAGCAGGACTTGCATCTGTGCCTCACTCATGTTCAGACTGTCAGGGTATTTCTGATATTTTATAAGTATTTCCTAAAATAATAAAAAAGTAGATAATGTGTTAATGAAGTGTGGGACACAGCTCACAGTAGGAGGTCCTGCAAAAAACCATCTGGATAACAGTAATTGACAGTGCAAGTATAAGAGAATCAGGACTAAGGAAGGCAAATACAATGCTGGCCTTCATTTTGAGAGGACTATAATATAAAAGCACTTAATTACATTTGGAATTTTGTGTGCAACTTTGGGCTCCATATCTAAGGAAAGAAGTGCTAGCCTTGAAGAGGGTCCAGAGAAATTATCCCAGGAATGAAAGGCTTAACATATGAGGAATGTTTGATGGCTCTGGGCCAGCTCTTGATGGAGTTCAGAAGGCTGGGGGGATATCTCATTGAAACCTGCTGAATACCAAAAGGACTGGATAGACAGAATGTGGAGAGGATACTTTTCATTAGTAGGAGAAGCTGGATTCTGAGGAAACAGCCTCTGAATAACAGGATGTCCCTTTAAAACTGAGATGAGGAAGCACATTTTTCAGTTGAAGATTGGTGCATCTATGGAATTTATTGCCACAGACGGCTGTGGAGGCCAAGTTATTGGGTGAATCTAAAGCAGATATGGATAGGTTTATGACTGGTAAAAGGGATAAGGACTACAGGGAGAAGAAAGGGGAAAAAGGGGTTATAAAATATAAAATATTTTCTTTTTTGTTTTCATGGCTACCTGGAGAACTGAAGACTTTCAGAGTTGTATACTTTGATAATAATGGAACTTTTGAACCAAAATTGAATGGAGGAGCAGACTCAATGGGCCAAATGGCCTGATACTGCTCCTAAGTCTTATGGTCTTATAGTGCCTGGGGATTGAATTGCTTGCCTGCTTCTCAGCATCTGCTGCATTAAGAGCTCAAGGGCACTCAAATCATATACATAAGGAGTCCTTTAGCTCGTGGGGAAGTCAGGTCCAGTACAGGTGTATCACATAACCCTCATCCAATCAAACACTCTGTGTCCATATATTGAAATATACTACATTCGTTTGCTGATGTCCAATCAAATACAGTTTGTGTATATAAGGAGCTATTCTACAGTCTGCCTGTTTTTTTAATGTATTAAATAAATTTACTTACCAAGTAACCAAGTCTTGTGAATTTTAATCAGTCTTTTCATAGTCTAATCTCTTATCCAGCTCCTCATCTGTCTTCAGAAGAGAGATGATCTACTTCTGAAGCTGTCTGAACAACTGTTCAACAGACTTAGTTTCCTGAGACGTGCTACTCTCTGTAGTTTAAACAGATGTTACTGCAAGTGTTGACCTTGCTGATACCATGATGAATATGGTGTTGTCATGGAGCCTATGTGGGATAATGAAATACAGTCCGCTACATCATTTAAACATTAGCCTGGTCGTACAGTGCCTTGTAAAAGTATTCGACCCCCAAACTTCTGTTCACAAAATGAGTACTACAACCAGTGATTTCGATCAATTTAGCTGACAATTTTTACTTGTGAATCACATGCTCCTTTTTTCACAGCAGAGCCCCAAAAAACAGGGAAAATTGTATAACATGAAAATCTAAAAATTCAAAAACTGAGATGTCAACAGCTCAAAAGTATCCATCCCCCTTTGCTCAGTACTTGGTTGAAACGCCTTGCGTAGCTATTACAGCCAATGGTCATTGTGCAGCATAATGGAGCAAGATTTACACATTACTCCTTGCAAAATTGTTCAGGCTGTGCCAGGGTAGTTGGCAGAGCAGCGGTGGACAGCAATCTTGAGGTCTTGCCAGAGATGTTCGATTGGGTTAAGATCAGGACTCTGACTCAGCCACTCGAGAACATCAATTTTCTTCATTTGAAACCACTCCATGGTTGCTTTGGCAGTGTGCTTTGGGTGGTTGTCCTGTTGAAGGATGACCTTCCTCCCCAATTTAAGCTTTCTGATGAGAAGTTTTTATCCAGGATCTCTCTCTATTTAGCAGCATTCATCTTCCCATCAGTCCTGATCAGATTTATGGTCCCTGATGCTGAAAAGCCTCCCCACAGCATGATGTTACCTCCACCATACCTTACAGGAGGCATGATGTTATCTGGCTGATGTGCAGTGTTAGATTTACACCATAGTGTTGAGGCCAAAAAATTCCACTTTAGTCTCATCTGACCACAAGAGCTTCTTCCACATCTTTATAATATCTTCTAATTGACACTTCGCAAATTCTTTACGGGCAAGCGTATGTTTATTTTTGGTCAGGGCTTCTTCCTTGCTACTCTTCCATAAATACTCTTTTTGTGCAAAGCCTTAGAGATTGTGGAGCCGTGAACTTAGTCTCCAGTGGCAGTCACTGGCTTCTGCAGCTCACTCTGTGACTGTGTTACAGTAGCCTCTCTTACGAGAGCCATTCTTCTCCGGCGGCTAGCTTTAAACAGGCAGCCTGACCAAGACAGTGTGGCTGTGGTTTCAGGCTTTTTTCCAGTTTTTCATGATGGACTGCACTGAGCTCCAAGTTATGTTCAGTGCCTTTGAGAAGGTCTTGTGCCCTTCCCCAGATTTGTGCTTCTCTATTATCATTTCCCTGACTTCTCTTAAATGCTCTTTTGCCTTCATTTTATTTATTCATTTACTTATTTGGCTCGGTCTGCTGAAAATCTACCATACTGATGGACCTTACAAAGAGAGGGGGCATTTATTCTTACAAATTCATTGACAACAGGTGATCCACCAATTTTCTACTGTACATCAACAAACTGGGAGAATCGGGAAGGTAATGTAGTGTATTGCACCTGAGGAAAGTTAGTGTAGTAATTACAAACAGGGTGAATATGTTTCCAGCCTCACAATTTTGGTTTTTAATTTTTAGTGAATTGTTGACAGGTTTTGGAATTTTTCTTTTCGATTGAACGTGACCACATATTCCAAGTGCACACAATGATTTTGCCAAGCTAGACAAGATGTCACTGGGAAGCACAAATAGAAAAAGTGTCCCAGTTTCCCAATCCACTTGGGTAGATTCAAAGTTCAGATATGACCACTGACTTAAACTCCTCTCAGTTTCCATCCTGATTTTCAGTTATATGTTTGACATTTTTGTTCCTATTCCACTGTCAGATTCAGTTGTACTAAGTTCAGCTTTGTTCTTTTTAAAAAAATTGTTAACATATTCTCTGTAACGTGATATATATAGTTCCATATTTCAATAGGAAATTTGCCAAATGCTGCATCATGCTAACAGACAAGAATCTCTGGTACACTTTACACTTTGAGATATCTTTGACTTTTCTGCGGAATATTCAGCCAATTTGTTAATACCAGATAAGAGGTATTAAGGTTTGTTTTGAGACCTTAATGTCAAGAGACCTGAGGGTGCGCCTTATTCAGTTTAAGATCCTACACCATTTCTATTGGACTCTAGCAAGGTTACATAGATTAGCGTTGAAAAACACCCCTGGCTGCTGGTGCTGTGAGGCGGATAAAGGGGACTTAGTGCATGCTCTCTGGTCCTGTCCCAGAATTCAAGAATTTTGGCTTATGATACATAAGTATATTGGTGAAGTTTCAGGTATTCAGCTCCCTTTCTGCCCCAGACTTTTTGTCTTGGGAGACACACTTGGGTTACTTGGGAATGAACACTCTCAAAATTGGATCCAGACAAGTGTAATGGTAGGAAGACAAATTATACTTAGAGGTTGGAGGAACTTGGGGGGACCATCATTTCAGGAGTGGGTCACAGAAATAGCCAAAGTGGCAGCTTTTGAACGCACGATTTACAAACAGTTTGATAGATTGGACATCTATACACAAAAATGGGGCAAATACTTAGGTTTCCTGGGGGGGAAATAGTGGTGAATGAGGTGGTGAAGCATATTGCTGAATTGTAGTCTTTTCTGATTTTAGAGATCTAATACAGTGGTCCCCAACCACCGGGCCACAAAGCATGTGCTACCGGGCCACGAGGAAACAATATAATTTGGCGATATGAAACGATATGAGTCAGCTGCACCTTTCCTCATTCCCTGTCATGCCCACTGTTGAACTTGAACGCACGTGAGGTTATTACCCACGCTTGGTCATCAGTTGCCTAAATGCAGTGACACCCTTGCGCCAGGGATCACTGGTTGGCCTTGGGTAACCGGCCGCTGGGAAGTGCCGTTACTACCGACCTGGAGCACGGACAGATGGGCGCCACCTCTGAACCTGTTTAGCACACCAAATGTTCGTGGGGAACCCGACGCTAAAATATTCACAGACGACCTAATTCGGATCAGGGTTTTGTAAGTAGCAGAGCAGCTACCTCACTGCGATCTACTGAAAGTCATCCCTCGAGCCAAACTTTTGTCGGCCAATAGATCCTACGGGGGGTGGCGGGTGCACGCCCTGTCGCACTCCTTGCTCAGTCCGTTGCTTTCTCCGGACTGCAACCGCCACGGCCCCGGTACAGGGACCTCCAGCCCTTACCTTGTCCTCTCACTGGTGTGTTACAATGAGTTTATATGTTCATATGAGGAAAATATGCACTGTGTGTTTAATATCCAAACATTACTTAAAATGTTATGATGCTATTGACTTATAAGTGAGTTATAATTGACATCACTATATTCATGCGAGGAAAATACGCGCTGTGTGTTTAATATTAAATTCGTTAGATAAACCCTTTTAGAAACGAAATTGAGTGTATTAGCCACTTATCAGTGACTTATAGTTGACTTATCACTTATATTCCGGTCGTGATTAACACCCCCACCACATCTCCCCCCGTTGGCCGGTCTGCAAGAATATTGTCAATATTAAACTGGTCCGCAGTGCAAAAAAGGTTGGTGACCCCTGGTCTAATAGACACACTTGGTTATTACATTGATAATTATTTCTACCATGTTTGTTTTTATTTTATGGATAATCTTATGTGTTGTAAGCTATGGTTTACATAATTTTAACACTGACTGAAGGGTTCAGGGAAAAAAATTTTAGAAATAAAATTTGAAAAAAAAGGTTCGTTTTTAAATTTTCCTTTCTTATAAAATCTTAAATTGCTATGAGTACAGCAATAGTCCATTATCAGAAACTACTTCCATTATAAAGCCATAACGTCCAAAATTTATTCTTAACACATTCCATGCATGTTTTACAGTAGTGAAGTTCCCAGGTCCTTCACTACCTGGAATTCTACAAGCTGGAATGGATATCAATAAAGGCCAGAAAATTGCCACATGCCCTTTCCTCAGAGGTTCACATGCATCCATTTGAAGATTTCTTTGGCCATGTACAAATTCCAATGCTATTTTCATAGGTGAGATCAACTGGTCAGATCATAATCCAAATTTACCAGTGTACCAAACTTTGAGTAATCATCTTTATCATTGCTAAATTCCATACGTGATTCTGTTAATACCCTTGATCTTACAAGAGCAGATCTCATAACAGCATGTCCCATTTCAATCAAGTGTGATCACGTTTCAACAAAGGTTAAATAGACCTAACTCTCCATCTGTGAAATTAGTTGATTCATTCCCATAAGAATGTTCATAAGCACATCCATTCTTTCACACTGCACCTTTGAACTCTCATGAATGAAGTTAGACAAGGCATTCTGCCTTTAAGATTTGTACTTGATTTTGTTTATCATACTGAGAACAATTAATAGCCTATCTTAATGTTCTGGTTAGCATAGCCAAGTCCTGTTCCAAATCTGCCAGCGTTGGTTTATGATCTGTTAACAATGAGACCTGTCTTCCAGGGTAGAAACTTTGCTTTTACAATGGATAGTAACAAGCACTGGCTATTACGATTCAATAAACTATTTGTCCCAATTTCTCTTCTGTAGGTTTTTCAATTGGATTGTAATTTCCCTTACTGAAATTATGTAGGAATCTTTGCTCAGAATAAAACTATCCATTGCTGTATTTATTCTTATTTCAATATGTACTTTTTAATTAAACTGTGTTATGAAACACGTAGGCTTTTGCACACTAAATCAGTTGGTCCTTTCATTGCTCTCACTAATATCTACACAATGAAGTTTTATATGAGCATCTGGCTTCATGTTCCGTTTGATCTTCAACTTGCAAGCTGCTGCAACATGACCCTTTGTTTGGCATTTACATCACTTGCAGTTTTGAATTTATATTGCTTTTCTGTGTGATTGCCATCACATCTCCCACAAGCAAGCCCTCAGGCATCTTCCTTTCTCTTTGACTCTGTTTAACCACAGTGGTCTGCACAATGCCTCTTTGGCTTTCTACAGCACAGGCCATTTGGAATGGATGAAGCTCCTTTGTATTTAACACTGCCATCTCAACAGAGGTTTGTTAACTGACAGGCTTTCTGAAAAGTAAAATCAGACACACTCTGAGTAGTTTGAACTGAACTGATCCACAAAGCAGCCCGTCTCCAAGACTGTTGTTAAGGAAGTATGCAGAGTAACACAAGATTCTTCAGTAAAGCACAACATTCAACTCTGCACTCACCATTTTTTCACTTTGGGTTCTGAGGAAAATTCTCCCTTAATTTCTATACCACCTCAAGAACAAAAAGATTGATGCTTTTTAGAGATACAGATAAAATTAATGAGAATGTTCGGTGTCAGGTTGAACTTCAACAAGGGCCCTGTTTGCTTCATCTTTCAAGTCGCTTTCTTGCATATTCACTGCATTCACATTTATGTCCATAACATAATTAGCCCTAAAGAAATTCATCACAAGGAAATTACGTGAAGCCAAGGAATCTACTTGCCATTCGTGCTTCCATTTTATGAAGGTGAAGCAGCTGTTCTGTTTACTCCTTTTGACCTTATTTCCAAAACACCAATGCACATCAACCTTTGATATCCAAGTTCACCAAATCATTAAGCAACCGTCACTGTTTCTTTCTATCCTGCTACGCATGCAGCTGAAGTAGCTGGGAGCTTTCTTATCGCAATGTACTCACACCTTATATCGCTCTGCTGGACATCCCAAAGCTACCACATACAGGATTTGATGAGGAGGTGTGTTCTTCACCCCTCCCATACATATATTCCCCTCTGCACTCTCTCTTCCTGGATTGATTTGGCTTTACCTCTCATTATGCTCACCATCGGTATACTCTCACCTTTGCATGTGGCTGTTCAGATGCTGGCACCCATCTGCTGGAATAGATGTAACCATAGTTACACTACTGGAATTCCTGACTATTGTTCTTCTGACACAAATGTGGGCCTTCTTCTTGACATACTAGTGTTTAAGAGATTATTCTTTCTCTGGAAAAACTTCAATCTGCCATACTTCCATGTCTATTGCCACTTTGTGGTGCCTCAACAAAGGATTCAAAAGTAAATATCTGCAAGTGGAGACTCACCTACCAAGACTGAACATTCAAACCCATGTAGATGCAGTCCTATATTTCCTCCCTGACCATTTGCATTCAAATACAAAAATCGAAACGGAAAGAGATATCTGTGGAGAGAGAAATATCATTAATCTGAACTGTTGAGGCTGTTTGGTACTCAAACAAAATTATTCCTAGAAAATAGAAATAAGAACATAACATTCTGGAAAATCTCAGTTGGAAAAAGCTGGCAAAAACTATGGAAAGTGAATCATAAACACAAGAAATTCTGCAAATGCTGGAAATCCAAAGCAAAAGGCATAAAGTGCTGGAGGAACTCAGCAGGTCAGGCAGCATTTATGGAAATTAATAAGCAGTCAAAGTATACCCTCCTTCAGGACTGGAAAAGAAGGGGGAAGATGCCAGAATTAAAAGCTGGGGGGGAGGGAAAGGAGGATACGACCATAAGTTATAGGAGTAGAATTAGGCCATTTGGCCCATCGGGACAGCTCCATCATTTCACCATGGCGGATCCATTTTTCCTCTCAGCCCCAATCTGTTGCCTTCTCTCCATCGTCATGCCTTCTTCATGCCCTGACCAAACAAAAATCTATCAGCCTGTTCCTTAAATAAACACAAAGATTTTGTCTCCATAGCTGCCTGTGGCAACAAATTCCCACAGATTAACCACTACCTGGCGAAAGAAATTCCTCCTTATCTCCATTCTAAAAGGACGCTCCTCTATTCTGAGGTTGTGTCTTCTGGTCTTAGACTCTCCCAGCATTTATTAAAGCTATTTATTAATGCTTTTTTTTGAGAGGGTGATTTTAGATGCATATCATACTTATACTGAGTTAAGTATTGTATGTAATTAGTTTTTGATACAATAAGTGTATGGGACATTGGAAAAATGTTGAATTTCCCCATGGGGATGAATAAAGTATTTATCTATCTATCTATCTATCATAGGAAATATCCTCTCCACATCCACTTTACTCGATAGATTTCACTACTCGATAGATTTCATTCAGGTCACCCCTCATTCTTCTGAATTGAACTGAATTGACTTTACTACTTACACCCTTCATATACTTGAGAAGTAAAAATCTTTACGTTATGTCTCCGTCTAAATGTGCAATGTACAATTATAGTAATTTATTTAATTTCATTTAAAAATATTTTTATTTCCGTAAATTCCGGATTATAAGCCGCTACTTTTTTCCCACGCTTTGAACACTGCGGCCTTTACTACGGTGCGGCTAATGCATGTTTTTTTTTCATGCCGCCAAAAACATTTTGCCTCGTAACAGTAGACCAATAAAATTGATGAGTAGTTCACAGAGGTCCAATGAAATTGTACGATAAATCAAGCGCACTTTCACAATTAAATTATTGTAAATCAGTCATTTGTACTCACCCTCATCAACATGGAAAACACTCGAAGAAAAGCATTGTGCTGCCTTTATGGCAGTTATTTAGTTTATAATATTTTTGCTTAGTAATTCATTTGTTAGTATTTTCTAGTTAAAGTTAGAACTGTTTTAAGTATATTTGTTTTCTGTACTACATCCCGGAATGCTATGACATCACATCCGGTTTTGCCGTGTCTTGTGGGAAAATACCGGTTTGGGATAAACGGAAAGGAGGGGGCGAGCGCATTACACCCGAGTGAGAACGCTGCAAACATATGATGCAGCTTTTAAGTTAAAGGCGATCAATAACTTTTCCTGGTAGGCTGCAGTATATATATTTTTTTTACCAGTCGTTAGGAGATATTGGAATGTTGTTCGTGCACTGTTCAGTAAAAAAGTATACGCAACATAATTTGTGTGTTACCGATACATATGTATATTTAAAAGTAGCCGTGTTACAGGCACGGTTCGAAAAAAAGCATTTGCAATATGTATTTGTTTATGTTACCATACGGATTTAATTTAAAGTTAAAAAATCCTCACGTGTAATATCTTTCTGTGTAAATATCTCATATTACAACATGGGACACCTGCGGCTTAAAATCCAGTGCGGCCTGTACAAGTACAAAATTGATTTTCTTTCTAAAATTAGAGCGTGCGGCTTTTAATCAGGTGCGCTCTGTAGTCCGGAATTTACGGTAATTATTATTGCAGATCAACAAAAAGATGCATTAAGTCAATATGTCATTATGTACAATAAAGAATTAAATTAGAAAATAACTGATTAACAAAGCTAAGCAATATATCAATAATAATATGAACAACTAAAGTGTTAAGAATATTTTTTGAAAAGAAAAAAGGAAAACAAAAAACCCCTACTAACTAACTGAAAAAAACTCTACTAACTGAAAAAAAATGAGAAAAAAAACCCCATTGGGAGCACAATCCTGGAGCTATACATCATACAATCTT
The DNA here is from genome assembly GCF_048418815.1 of Hemitrygon akajei. Lineage (NCBI taxonomy): Eukaryota > Metazoa > Chordata > Chondrichthyes > Myliobatiformes > Dasyatidae > Hemitrygon > Hemitrygon akajei. Next base: position 80,059,915 of record NC_133127.1, on the reverse strand, counting down.
CCATTAAAAAAAACATAAATCTGCCAACTCAAATCCATTTAAGGAAAAATCGGAAGGAAACCTTATTATTTTACTCAAATCAGATGAAGTTCGCAGGCGAATGAACCCCACCTTTTCTCAAAATCAAATCAAGGATCAAAAGTTCGACTTCTGATTTTCTCCAAACTAAGACATAGCATCATCTGAGAAAACCATTGTATCAAAGTAGGAGCAGAAACATCTTTCCATTTCAACAAAATAGCCCTTCTGGCCAATAATATAACAAATGCAATTACATGTTGATCTGATGGAGAAATACCATGAATATATTGAGGGATTATACCTAATAAAACTTAATATTTATAATAAATAATATATACAAGAGTATAGTTAATACAACATAGAAATACAGTTTCATCAGCATGAATTAAACAGTCCAATGGCCTGGTGGAAGAAGCTGTCCCAGAGCCAGTTGGTCTTGGCTTTTATGCTGCGGTACTGTTTCCCAGATGGAAGCAGCTGGAACAGTTTGTGGTTGGGGTGACTTGGGTCCCCAATGATCCTACAGGCTCTTTTTACACACTTGTCCTTGTAAATATCCTGGATCATGAGAAGTTCACAACTACAGATGCTCTGGTCTGTCTGCACCACTCTCTGCAGAATCCTGCTTTTAAGGGAGGTACAGTTCCCATACCAGGCAGTGATGCAGCAAGTCAGGATGCTCTCAATCATGCCCCTATAGAAAGTTATTAGGATTTGGGGGCCATACCAAACTTCTTCAACTGTCTGAGGTGAAAGAGGCACTTTTGACCATGAGAGATCCTCGGTGATGTTTAGGCCGAGGAACTTAAAGCTGTTTACCCTCTCAACCCCTGATCCATTGATGTATATAGGGGTTAGCCAGTCTCCATTCCTCCTGTAGTCCACAACCAGCTCCTTTGTTTTAGCAACGTTGAGGGAGAGGTTGTTCTCTTGACACCACTGTGTCCGGGTGATGATTTCCTCTCTGTAGGCTATCTCATTATTATTTGAGATAAGGCCATTCAATGTAGTGTCATCAGCAAAGTTAATTAGCAGATTGGAGCTGTGGATGGTGACACAGTCATGGGTATACAGAGAGTAAAGGAGGGGACTTAGTACACAGCCCTGAGGGGCACCTGTGTTGAGGGTCAGAGGGTGAATTCTAGTGAATACAAGCCCAGAACCATGAAACACTGTTCATGGCAAGCCATTCAATTCTGGAATCATTTTTGTGAAAGTCCTTTGAACCCTCTCCAGTTTCTGCACATCGTTTCTAAGATGAGGGGCCCAAAACTGCTCACAATATTTCAAACGAGGCCTCACCAGATCTTTATAAAGTTTAACATTGCCTTCTTGCTCTTACATTCTAGTCCTCTTGAAATGAATGCTAACATTGCACTTACCACAGACTCAACCTGCAAATTAAGCTTCAGTGGATCCTGCACAAGGACTCCCAAGTTTCTTTGCACCTCAAATTTCTGAATTTTCTTTCCATTTAGAAAATAGTCTACCCTTTTATTTCTTCCACCAAAGTGCATAACCATACACTTCCAAACACTGTATTCCATCAGCCACTTCCTGCACCCATCTTCATATAGTCTGCAAACTTTGTAACAAAGCCATCAATTCCATCATCAAAGTCATTGACATATAATGTAAAAAGAAAGCTAGCTAGAAGATGATAGTGAAGCCATTTGGATAGAAAAGGTACAGGCTGGAGCGGAGGGAATCTGATAGGAGAGGAGAGTGGACCATAGGAGAAAGGGAAGGAGAGGACCCAGTGGGAGGTGATGGACAGGTGAGAAGAGGTAAGAGGCCAGAGTGGGGAATAGAAGAAGAGGAAGGAGAGGACCCAGTGGGAGGTGATGGACAGGTGAGAAGAGGTAAGAGGCCAGAGTGGGGAATAGAAGAAGAGGAAGGAGAGGACCCAGTGGGAGGTGATGGACAGGTGAGAAGAGGTAAGAGGCCAGAGTGGGGAATAGAAGAAGAGGAAGGAGAGGACCCAGTGGGAGGTGATGGACAGGTGAGAAGAGGTAAGAGGCCAGAGTGGGGAATAGAAGAAGAGGGCAGGGACGGAGAATTGTTTTACCGGAAGGAGAAATCAGTATTCATGCCATCAGATTGGAGGCTATCCAGATGGAATTTCACAACCTTGAGGGTGGCCTCATCATGGTAAAAGATTGACCACTGAGAAGTTCCAATTTTGTCAGATTGAACAGAGAATTCCCCTAATTTAAGCAGTTAATATTTCAGGTTGAAGGTCTTTCATCAAAACTGGAAAGAGAGAAAATAAGTTAGTCTCGGGAAGAGAAGGTGGGTCATAGGGAATGTTAGTGACCGGGTAAAATAAGGTGTCTATTCAATGGTCAATTAAACTCAATTGTCTGTGCAATATGTCACTAATGTGAAATCTAGGTGACATGATATATTATATTTTCTGACCTATAGGGAAATGCCCAGCAGGCAAACTTTGCAAAAAAGCCATCAATTCCGTCATCCAAGTCATTGACATATAATGTAAAAAGTAGGAGAGCTAGAAGATAATAGGTGAAGGCGTTTGACCAGCAGTCCAGAATATGCAAAAGAACAAAGCAAGGAAGTGCGGAATGGGCAACAAAAATGGACAGTCATACGATAATCAGAAAGTAAGATACTAATGTTCCTTAATCAGTGGAGATTTTCCAGCACCTGTTGTTTTTATTTTGGATTTCCAGAATCTTAAATATTTTGTCGTGGATTACCTTGATATGCGGTTCAGGTACAGTCAATCCAATTCTGTACAAGAAACAAATAGACTACACACTGTTATTGTTATCCCAATGTATGCACATGCCCATATGTAGAAATGCATTACACAAATCAATGTATTTGGAAAAGTCAATAAAAATTTGATAAAATTCAAATTAAAATCTACAGTAAAACTAAATATCTGTGATTTTGAGACTCAGGGGAGGGAATCAGGAGGCTAGAGCAAACTGTCCTGCCTTCTACAGCAGATATCCTGGATAGATTGGCAGCATGTCCTTGTCTGCAATGCTTTGTGTCAGTTTCCCATCAATAACTAGTTGTGGTACAATGGCAGGTGGCCATCAGGCAGAAAAACAGAGGCAGGCAGGACGCAAGAAAGATCCCCGTGAATAGACTGTAAGCTAAGCAGAGGGAGCCAATCTTTGCCTCTGGAGTCTAGCAGAACATTTTCACTTTGTCAGGGCAACAATAAAGTTAAAGCTCTTGCCTATAATGGGTTCTTCCTGCCCAAATTCCTCTTATCACTAGGTTGCCTACCAGCAAAGATGGTGACTCGCCAAGGTTATCATGGGCCCTCAGTTAAAGAAGCAGCAGGTGTCCTGTGCAATTAAAGTCATAATCTGCTGCAATAATGAAGGGCAGCAGCAGATGAGTAGTGTGGGGGTAATTATTAGTGATAACATGCCCAGGTTTCAATAGACTGTCCTTACAGAGTACGGCTTGGGAATGGATATGAAGTCAGTTCATAGAAAATACAAAAAGAATGCTTGTTAAAGGAAATGTTGGGTGTAGAGAAATGATTAGTAAGTTGCCTGCTTCTAACCTACATCAGAATCAGGTTTATTATCACTGGCATATATCGTGAAATTTGTTGCTATGTGACAGCAGTACATTCCAATACATAATGATAAAATCTGTTAAAAATAAGTAGTGAGGTGGTGTTCACGGGTTCAATGTTCATTCAAAAATCTGATGTTGGATGGGAAAAAGCTGTTCCTGAATCATCGAGTGTGTGCCTTCAGGCTTCTGTACCTCCTACCTGATGGTAGCAATGAGAAGAGGGCATGTTCTGGGTGATGGGGGTCTTTAATGATGGATGGAACATCTTTGAGGCACCACTCTTTGAAGGAACCCTGGGTGCTGGGGAGGCCAGCGCCCATGATGGAGCTAACTGAGTTCACAACTTTTTGCAGATCCCCTTCCCCCATACCAGATGGTGATGCAAGCCAGTTAGAATGCTTCATGGTGCATCTGTAGAAATTTGCAAGTGTTTTTGGTGAATTATCTAATCTCCTCAAACTCTGAATGAACTATAGCTGCTGTCATGCCTGCTTTGTAACTGTATCGATATGTTTGGCCCAGGATAGATCCTCAGAGATGTTGACACCCAGACATTTGAAATTGCTCACTCTCTCCACTTCTGATTCCTCCAAGTGGACAGGTCTGTGTTCCCTCATCTTACCCTTCCTGAAGTCCACAATCAGTTCTTTAGTCTTACCGACATTGAGTGTGAGGTTGTTGTTGTGACATCACTCAACCAGCTGATCTATCTCACTCAAGTACGCCTTCTTGTCACCATCTGAAATTTTGCCAACAATAGCTGTGTCGTCAACAAATTTATAGAAGGCACTTGAGCTGTTCCTAGCCACACAGACATGGGCATAGAGAGAGTAGAGCAGCGGGCTAAGCCCATCTTTGAGATGTACCAGTGTTGGTTACCAGCGAAGTGGAGATATTATTTCCAATCCACACAGACTGTGATCTTCCAATGAGGAAGATGAGGATCCATTTGCAGAGTGAAGTACAGAGGCCCAGGTGTTGCAACTTTATGGTCAGAAATGTGGGAATGTTATGTTAAAAGCTCAGCTGTAGGCAATAAACAGCATCCTGACGTAAGTATTAGTTTTGTTCAGATGATTCAAACCCGGGTGAGCCAATGAGATCACATCCACTGTAGACCTATTGTGGCAATAGGCAAATTGCAGTGGATCCAGGTCCTTGCATACACAGGAGTTGATTTTAGCCATGACCAACTTCTCAAAACCCTTTATTACTGTAGGAGTGAGTGCTACTGGACCATAGTTGTTAAGGCAGTTCACCCTTCTCTTCTTGGGCACTGATTTGATTATTTCCCTTTTGAAGCAGGTGGGAACTTCCAACTGTAGCAATGAGAGATTGAAAATGTCTTTGGGCACACCTGCCAGTTGGTTGGCACAGGTTTTCAGAGCCCTACCAGGTACACCATTGGTGCCTGTCACCTTGTGAGGGTTTACCTTCTCGAAAGATGTTCTGACATTGGCCTCTGAGGCAGAAATCACAGGTTCACCAGATGTTGCAGGGATCCTCATAGCTGTAGTTTTATTCTCCATTTTAGAGCAAAATTGAAAGGCATTGAGCTCATCTGGGAGTGAAACATCACTGCCAATCATGATGTTAGGTTTTGTTTTTGTTACGAATGTGGAGCAACTCTGAGGGGTCGAAGGGTGCAAAGTCGCCCCCCTCCTTTTTGAGAATCGCAAGATCGCTATTATTTCGGGTCTGAGACCCAGGAAATGAGAGAGAGACACAGCATGTCAATAATGAGAGAGACACAGGAACAGCAAAGGCAGTTGTTATAGACACTGCAGAATATACAAGGTTTGGAATGTCTCCTGACACAAGCGGAACGGAACCACTGATTACTGCTATTGTCTCTTGGAGAAGGAATTGTGTATTGAGTACTGTACTATTCATTGAAACCCCTCAGGGGACAACCAGAGTGGGCTGGTTGAGGGATTGCATCATCCCAATCTGATCGACATCTGAGACCCCGTGAGTGAGGATAAAAGACAGGTCTAGGGAACACCCCTTAGACGCACCAGGAGAAACGCCAGAGATCCAGGGACAGCGTTTTATAGCAAAAGCCGGTGAGAGCTCGTGTGAGTCCTCCCTTACCAGGGTGGCGGGCTCATCACGGAAGAATGGTTTAGCTAAAGGAGAGGCCGCAAGTGAACGGCCACACCAACGGGACTCCTGACGGATCGAAATCATAAAGGAAGGTTGGCAAAACACTTAGCGGTAACTGTTCCCATTCTCCTATCTCTCTCTCTCTCCAACAATTGCAACACAGCGACAAACAAACGATGGCAGCCTGTGTGAACTGAAGCGAACTTTATATTTCCATCGGACAATTCATTATCCCCTAGACAACGATAGAGCTTATTTCTTATTGATTATTATTATACCCGCACTTTTAGGTTTAGTATTGACAACGTATATTATCTGTATATTTGCATTGATATTATTTTTGTGTATTTTTACTAATAAATACTGTTAAAAATAGTATCACCAGACTCCAACGGATGTCTCTATCTTTGCTGGTAAGTAACCCAGTTACGGGGTTCGTAACATTTTGTAGGAAGTAATGGCCTGCAAACCCTGCCAGAGTTGATGCGCATATGATTCCACCCCAAACCTCAATCGGAATTGTTCTTTGGCTCTTGTGATAGCCCTCGATAAGTCATACCTGGCCTTCTTGTATAGTTCTGGATCACCAGACTTGAATGCTCCAGATGCCCTCAGCAGACTACAAATCTCCTGGTTCATCCACAACTTTTGATTCGGTTGTGTACAGTATATTGTCATAGGCACACACACAACCACACAGGCTTTGATGAAGACAGTGACAACTCTAGTGTATTCATTCAGACTCGAAGATGAATCCCTGAATACCGTCCAGTCCACCGACTCAAAGCAGTCTTGTAAGCACTCCTCTGTCTCCCTTGACCATACCTTCTCGGTCCTCGCTACTGCTGCTGCCCTCTTCGGTCTCTGCCTGTACTCAGGGTGGAGTGCACAGCCAGACTTTCCAAAGTGTGGGCATGGGATGGCACAGTGAGCATTCTTACAGTGGCCCAGTGTGTTGGCTCCTCTGGTTCCACAAGTGAGACATTGGTGATTATTATTTAGGGCCTTTTTCAAGCTGGCCTAGTTAAAATCCTCCAAAATGATGGGAAAAGCATCAGGGTGCACTGTTTTATGCCAGTTGATTATGCTGCTCAGTTCATCTAGTGCCTGTTTGACACGGGCCTGAGGTGGAATATACACCACTATCAAGATGATGGCTGAAAACTCCCACAGCAGATAAAATGGAGGACACTTGTACACTAGATGTTCCAGGTCAGGTGAGCAGCACTAGGACAGAACCGCCATGTTTGTGCACCACGAGAAGTTAATTATAAAGCATACACATCCCCCTCTGCCTTTGAAAGACTCAGCAGTCCTATCTTGGCAGTGAATCGTGAAGTTAACAAGCTGTAACACGGTGTCCAGAATGGTGGGAGATAGCCAAGACTCCATGAAACCAGAAACACAACAACCTCTGACATCCCTCTGGAGCAGCAATCTCGCTCTGAGGTCTTCGGTTTTACTTACCAGGGACTATGTTTGCCAGCAGGATAACTTCTCCTTAAATAAACTTTTAACCCAGCAGATATCCTTTCTTCCACTGTCTTAAAGGGGAACAGCAGTTGTGACTGGAGACTGTTGTCCGACATTCATCGACTTTTTTAAACAGCTTAAAACTATGCTGCTTACTTTATCGTCCACAGCTGTAGCTGTGGATTTCAGTTGTGGCATCTCAAACAGGAATATTTGAAGATTTCCTTCAGAGCTGCTCACACAAGTTGCCTTCTTAATGGCGACATTGGAAGCAAAACAAAATCAATGGATTGGAACTGAACATTTGATCCAAATAAACTCAAGAGTCTGAATTACCTTACAGCTGTTCCTACATTCCAAAGCCATAGATAAATGCCACAAAGCGGCTGCACAATCACAGGAGCTCCTGAGAAATGGCAGAGTTGGGGTGGGTAAGGGGGGGGGGTGGGTTGAATCAATATCCTTTAATCCTGAATAATTCCGCCTTTCTGTTAAGTTTCTGCCTAAGCATTGTTACATGCCCAGGACACTGCTGCTCTTGAACTAACCCCATGAATAGTCTGTGGTAATGTGACTGACCTTCCAAAGAGCCTCACACTAACCCCGTCTGGGAAGTCATCGCAAGCGATTTTGACTGAGCTGTAGTGCCAAAACAGCAGCAGTGTCTCTGCTGCTTTTTATACATCTGTCCGATAACTAATTTTGATAGAACCAGGAAAATATACAGTAAGTCTCTTGCACGCAATCAATGGCTCCTTTTTTGCACCTTAAAGCTGGGGTTCCCAACCTGGGGTCCATGGACATCTTGGTTAATGGTAAGGCTGAAAGGCTTAAAAAAGAATGGGAACCTCTGCCTTAAAGTCAAATTTAACCCATTCAGCCAAAAGTCTGAAAATTGTACTGCCTGCTGATAGACACTTCTTCCCTTTCCTACTGAACTATTTCCCTTCGCAGTACGCAGAATAGGCTGTTGATTGTAATGTACAAGTTGAAATCAAAGATCTCAGCCTGTCTCTTCAGCAGTTTTTGATCTCAGGACCGCTAGGATGTAAGAAGGGGCCTCGTCTGGAGATCCCACACTGGAGTATGACTGAGTTATGTCACACTAATAACAGATTTCCCGTTGTCTCAAGAATGAGTTTAATGTTAACTTTCCCACACCTACATTGAACTTGGGAACTTACTGTCTTGTACAATGTGCAGAATGTCTGGTAATCTGGAAAATTCTTCATCTTAGAGTACCCCTTTATAATTTATATCAATCTTCCTGCTAGCTCTCTGTTCAGTTTCTTTTATAAGCTCTGGTCATCGTGTGTCCTCCTCCAGCTGGGTGGGAGCTGCTCTAAAGCAATGACTTTCCCATGACTGTTGCCAACATTATACAGTGGAAACTGAAATCATACATTGTTGGTGGCAATATTTTTAAAACATTTCTGTAATATCGAGGCTCAGATGAGTGTACAGCTCACCTCACATAAACTGCAGAAATTAGGGCATCTCAAGCTGTTCCCTGGTGGGTAGGTCTGTGCAATAGACCACACACATTGTCAGGCACGACTTTTAGGAGAAAGATTTGCGGATACCAACTTATGCTTGTATCAGAAGTCAAACTTGGGGCACTTTTTGTGTAATAAGTAAGTGTTATGTTTCACACTTACCACCAATTCAGAATTTAGCTATTGTGCTTTACTCTCTTTATGAAATATTAAAACTTGATCTGCAGACACATGCTTTCTAGTCACACAACAGCATGGCATTTGGGTCAGCACTGTAAAAGGCATCTTCTCACTACAGCTTCAGGCTGCTGCAGTGAAGGTCATATAGGGCAAGGGACAGACCCAGAGGACTGAAACTTGAGGTGGGGGATGTGGGGAAGGGAGGGAGAAATCAAGGTAGAAAATTCAGAGAGATGGGCTGCCAGCAGAGCAGTGTTAGGAGTGGAGCAGCTTGAGTGCTTTGACAGGGATGGTGGGTGAGCGCTGTGATCAGATCGTGGATGGACCAGGCACGGCAATCACACTTAATCACCGTTAATTTAATAAAATCCACAGAGGAAGCAGTGTGTAATCTATAACATAATCATCTTATTCCAGCAATATCCTTTTCAATCATGAAGGATTTGTTGCTTTCAGCATGAAGTTTTATAATCAGTAAAGTATGAAGGCGATCGGTCACAGCATTCAGATCCAATTTCTACCATTAGGTAATTAAAGCAAGCTGTTCACGTTGGTGTCTCTCGACAGACAAATTTGGACAAGAATCTCCCAGTCAGTATGACTTCCACACAAAAAAAATAGATGCAAGCATTTAACATTGGGCAAGTGTTGCAATTTATGTTTAAAACAGGTATAGTTTAATCCAATTTTTATGCAATTATATCTCTTCATTCCCACGTACTCGTTGGTTACGAGGGTACAATACAAAATAAATTGGACATCTTGATTCAGTTTTCCTACTGTTGGCTCTCATTACATTGAAAATCTCATTTAGCAAGACACCAAGGTCCCTGCTTTAGGAAAAAGTTTAGTTATTAATATCAGTTCAATCAACTTCCTTCTCACTTTCCTTATATAGAATTTCTTAGAGCTTGGAACACAGAAGTGACCATTCATCCCGAGTGCTTCGTGCTGGTACTTACATTAACCTTCTCCCTTACTCATCATCCAAACACATCAGTTCCTTTGTCTCATGTGATTAGACACAGATAGGATAAGGAAGTCGCTGAATGTGAATATGAGCACCTAGAATCCAAGTTAGAAAACAAATCCGACACACGTGCAAATTGACATACGAGGGGTGATTGATAAGTTTGTGGCCTAAGGTAGAAGGAGTCAATTTTCGAAAACCTAGCACATTTATTTTTCAGCATACTCCCCTCCTACATTTACACACTAAGTCCAGCGGTCGTGGGGCATACAAATCTTGGACGTCCAGAAAGTGTCCACAACAGGGGTGATTGATAAGTTTGTGACCTGAGGTAGAAGGAGGTGAGTTATTAACTTCAAACTTTCTGCATAATCACTCAAAGAGTTCAACTGCTTGTGTATGTAATAACAGCTGTATAACTCATCTCCTTCTAACTCAGGCCACAAACTTATCAATCACCCATCTGTGGACACTTTCTGGAGGTGCAAGATCCATATGCTCCACAACCGCTGGACTAAGTGTGTAACTATGTTGAAAAATAAATGTGCTAGGTTTTCTAAAATTGACTCCTTCTACCTTAGGCTACGAACATATCAATCACCCCTCACAAGGTAAATAAAATCAGAGTTGAATGTGTGATTTAAAGTTTGAGAGAAATATATTTCAATTCTTGGGGCATAGGCACCAGTACTGGGGAAAGAACAAGTTATTCAGATAGACCAAGAATTACTTGAATGAGTCTGGGAACAGTGGCTTAGCAAAGAGAACAATTCCAGCTATGAATGAGGCTTTGAACTAAGTAACAGCACAGGGAAGACTTTTCCGTGGGGAAAGTTTTGGAAGATGTAGAGAAAGAACAAGGTGAACAAAGCAAATTAAGGGTCATGATAACCAAGACAAGTCAATTTTATTATTATTTAAGTATATACATGTATATAATGTATATACTCATATAATTTATACAGAAAGGAAACAACAATCCTCTGAACTAGGATGTAAAGCACAGTAGTACACATAACACAAAATAACTATGAAGGTCAGGATAAAATCTACAAAAATAAATTATGCATAAATAATGCTGCATGTATTCAGATGAAGAATATTTTACTTTTTTTGCTATTTCTCCCCACTCTGACTCTGATGGGAACTGTATGCTTATTTTGTACCCAGGATCCCTTTCTGACACAGTCTGGAAGGGCCCTTAGTGTTATTAAGGATCCAACCCATCCACCCAGCATCTTCTTTGACTTTCTATCATCAGGCAGGAGACTCCAATGCATAAAAGCAAGAACGGTGAGCGTGGGAATTGGCCATTCTGAACTCCCTGCTGCATCGCAATCAAAGTGTTACTGATTAATCCATTCCATGCCTTACAATATTTAATTTATGCACTTTAGTTAAACAAGTGAGGTGAAATAAGATAATAAATTAAATAAGTCGGTACAATCTTTAAGTGCCTACAGAGTTGTAATTGCAAAGTAATCAAGGTTGGTACTTAAATATTCCAAGATACTTAACATTTGCAAGAGAAGGGCAAAAGGAGATGAGATAGCCCTGGCACTGTATTAAAGAATAGTGAAGTGTTGAGTGGAGGATTTAACTCAGAAAATTAAAATGTGGAACAGTTCGGGTGGAGTTCAGAAACAGCAGAAGTGGTGTGAGCCTTCAAGCACATTGCAAAGTACAGCGTGGCATAAATCAGGAAACCAAAGGTAAATGAGACAAGGGAAATAACAGTATTATTTTAGGCTACAGTTAGACAGACTTGACATTAGACATTAAATCAACTAATGAGGAGGATGAATTCACGGAGTGTAAAACAGTTCATTTTCCAGGTTAGTATCTGAAAAAACAAATAAGGAAGGAATGGGGCTTTTTAGATCTAGTATTGTGGAATGAGAAAGGGTTAATTAATAATCTGGTAGTTAAGGAGCTTCTAGGAATGGGTGATAATATAAAAACAGAATTTTATAGAAAGACTTAAAGACACTTAGTTCCATCTGAAACTGGGGCTTAGAAGTCTTAGCAAACAAAACTATGAAGAAGTATAATTTGGCTATCACAGACTGGGAAACTCTATAAAATCTTAAAGCATTAAGTAAACAGTGGCTAGCATTCAAAGAATTAATATACGGATCTAGTAAGTATCCCTTTAGGGCACAAAAAGCTAACAGGAGAAGTGTTTCACTCTTGGCCAATGCAAGAGATTTAGATGGAAGGAAAAAGCTTACAACATTTTCATAAACAGCAGTAGTCCTAAAGACTGGGGGAGCTCCAGTGAAGGTGGACTCAGAAATTGATTGAAAAGCACAATTAGAATACAGGGGCATAAAAATAAAAGCAAAAACTTCTAAAGGTTTGTAAATTAGGTTTGAATTATCAGCTATAGTTAATATAGATTCCTTACAGATTTGACAGAGGCTATATTGGCAAATTGAGTGGTGAGGTGGAGATACTTCTCTAGCAAAGGGGGTGTAAGATGCTCCTTCCCTCCCCAAGGCTGCAGGTCACCCTTGGGTAAGGTGTAGCACCTACTCAGCCCTCCGATCAGGGTCACATGAAGCCACAGGAGCTGGTGGTGGATGGCCGTATGAACGGCTGGTGCATATCACACGTCCTGGTTATGTGACCACTGACACCAGGCAGACAATCTCAAATAGTATTGATAATGGCTGGGGTCACCCATCTTGTAAAGACACTGTCCAGAAGAAGGCAATGGCAAACCACTTCTGTAGAAAAACTTGCCAAGAACCACCATGGTCATGGGACCATGATCATCTGCATCATACAACACAGCACATAATGATGTTGATGATATTGGGGAATATGGAAATGACAGACAAGTTAAACAAGAATTATAACAAAAGGGAACACAGGAAATCTCCAAGAAGAAAATGGAGAATGAGATATCTGGAGTGATTGAAGAGATAAATGAAATTAATGTGAGTATATATAAAAAAACATAGTAGATACCATTAGCAATAAAAGTTGATAAAAAAAGCTGCTTATAAAGTGTTCTGCATTCAACAATGGTTTTGGCTCTAAATGTGTGGTGAACTACATATACCTGTCTGGACACGCCCCTCTGCTGACTGCTCCTGTGGCTCCTCCCACAGACCCCTGTATAAAGGCGGTTGGAGGCACTGCTCCTCCCTCAGTCTCCAGGATGTTGTGTGGTGGTCTCTTGCTGCTAATCATGGTCTCTTGCAGCTAATAAAAGCCTATTGTTCGCCTCCCGTCTCCAAGAGTTTTTGATGATGTATCAATTTTATTAGCTGCAATTTTAAAACATGGAGAGCATTTTACGACCAGACAAATTGGACATTGATCCTCAATCTCCCGAAGCAGCTATTGCCTTTGAACTCTGGCTTGCATGCTTCCAATCGTACCTGGAAGAGATTCACGTGACTGAGCCTGCTATCATGCACAGAGTTCTCCTCTCCAGAGTCAGTCTGCGGGTGTACTCCCTAATCAGGGACCTGCCGACCTACCAAGGGGCACTGGACGCCATTTTACTGATCTTATACAGGGCTCTGATGGTTTGATATTGGGAATATAGTGTAATTATCTGATCCCTGAATAGGAAAAGATATAGTTATGATACCAAGTATGCAATGAAAGGTCACCAGATTGATTTTTGATGTGGGGTAATTATCTAGAGGGGAAATGAGATTAGATCTGTTTTGAAAAATGTAAGATTTATATGGTGTTTCTGGTTGGATGTCTAGAACCAGGGGTCACAGTGAGAGGACTGCCTTTCAGGGCAGAGATAAGAAGACATCTCTTCAGACTAAGGGCAGTAAATCTTTACCCAAAAGGCTTTCAAGGCACAATTGGTGAGTACATTCAAAATAGAGACTTGTGATAGTTTTGGATGTTAAGGGATAGAATGGATAAGGTGTGAATGCTGAAGAGTGACATTGAGGTAAAGGATCAGATATTATCCCATATAATGGAACAGCAGGCATGGACAAGACAACTTCACTAATTTATCTATATTATTAGCATAAACCATTTTTTGATAACAAGTTCTGCATTCTAAGTGCTCTCCAAGTAAAGTTATTGATTGGATATGATTTCTAGTTTTCACCTCTCTCACTAAAATGAATACCTTCTCTACCTCCTCTGTGGCAGGCCCTCTCAGAATTTTAGATTTTTATTGGGTCTGAAAAAGGATCTAGTGCTTTCCCAGCGTATGTGATGCATAAACTCTTCTTGGGCTTCCAGCCGGGTACAGGTGTCGAGTTTAACCAATGGTTCAATGACAAACTCCACCATCTTCATCACGGATGAACCTAACTACAAGGAGGAGCCCGTTACTACAGCCTGTTTTCCCTGTATTTCCACGATTTCTGGAAGGATCGCCAGGATCCTGAAGAAATACTGGATTAATATCATCCACAAACCTGTAAGGAAGCTCAGATCTCAGTTTATGCAGGTCAAGGGTGACCCGGGACTCAGGATGGCTGGAGTTTACAGGATTCCCTGTGAATGCGGAGCCAGACGAGAAGCACGGTGGAAACCCGCATCAAGGAGCACAGGAGGGGCATTCATTTGGGTTACCCGGAGAAATCAGCGGTAGCAGAACATTGCATACACAATACCACAGGATTCACTTTGACGCCACAAAACTACTGTGCTGCACCAATGGCTTTTGGGACCATCTGGTGAAGGAAGCCATCGAAGTAAGACTAGAGGATAAGAATTTTAACAAAGACGATGGTCTCACTCTAAGTAAGAACTGGAAGATGATTTTAAACAAGGTGTGACAAGCAAAACCTGATTGGTTAAGGACTAAACTGTCAGGAGGGACGAACAACGGGAGCTGAGTATTCATACCACCAGACTAGACATCCCCGATGAAGATGGCTGAGTTTGTTATTGAAATGTTGCTTAAAATCAACACCTGTATGCTGTATGCTGGAAGCCCAAGAAGAGTTTATGTGTTTTATTGGGTCTTTCTTTCTTGGCTTGGAAGCTTGTCAAAGTTATTTTTTTGTTAACCATCAATGGGTCTAAATCCTGGAAATCTCTGTGCAAAGGCACTATATGATTACCTTCTCTAGAAGTATGACCAGGGGTTCAAGAAGTTTTTCCACTTACCTTTTATACCCTCTCTGTCAGTGAATGCTAACAATATGTTTGCCAAGTGAATTACTGCATGCAATCTCCTGCAGGGTGCTGGAGGTATAAAAAATTATGAGGGCATAGATAAAACGGAAATAAAAAACCTTTCCCATGGTGGGAATATCTAGGACACAGCAGCACAGCTTTAAAGTAAGGGGCAAAATGTACAGGGGGATATGGGGGGGTGGTTTCTCAGGGTGACTGGAGACTGGAATGCACTGCTTGAAAAGGTGGTGGAGGCATTTAAGAGGCACATTGAGAAATGTTCGAGCCACCAAGATATGGAAGGCTCCAGACCTAACGTGGATGAAAAGGATTAGTAGAGCGAGCGTAGGATGATGGGCTAAAGAGCCTGTGTCTGTGCTGTATGGCTTTGTGACTCTGAAAGGTGACCTTACAGACATTTCCACTCTAGAATTAAGAACTCTACCCCACTCAGTCTTTCCTAATATATATATAGAAAACTTTGGTTAATGTTTAGTTAATTTAGAACTCTACCCCCACTCAGTCTTTCTTAATATATATATAGAAAAACTTTGGTTAATGTTTTTTTCTGACTTTCAAATTGTAATATTGTAGATTTTAACTATTACTGGGGAAAATCTCCTTACACTTGAAGTTTTTGCAATTGCTCCCAAACATACTTGTGTACAGTGTTGCAACAGTAATGCTGATGTGACAGCATATTATTTTCATTACTAGCATAGGGAGTAGGGCACATGATGCCTAAGCAGTTGCTTATGTGCGCAGGAGCCTTTCTGTATCTTTAACTTGCAGCTGCACTGGCTCTGGAGTTGGCAAAAGCACTTTTCCCACCAAAGTTTAATTTCCCTTGCAGATGTAAGACATCAGTTTAACCTTTGGTTTAGCATCAGAATAACTTGCGTCCTCTGCCCTATTCGTTTTAAATGCCAAATTGTTACTGAATGCTTTAGTGATGTTACTTAAGACATTAAAGGACTGATTTTCCAAATCCGTTCTTCTGATGAAGAGTGCCTTTGACTAGAAGCATACGGTAGATCTTAGCTGTTAATGCGGCATGTTTTGCCAACCACTCTAAACCCCGTCAGCAGTCAAAGTCAAATAACTACAGTTTTAAAATCAAATGATTTGCACTGTCGGGTAAAATGTTTTAATTTTACTTGACTGTACCGCTGAACTAGTTGGTTCCTTCTTTGCAGTCTATTGGAAATTAAATGAAGTGAGTGGTCCTCACTCATTCCAGACTGAAATATATACTGGGAGCACAGAAAATGAACAATATGCTGACAAAGAGAAGGTGAAGCACAAATGCTCATGACCAAAAAATGATCTGTTTTCTCAGACAAGAAAATTGTTTTGAAATAATGAAGCTTGAGGTTTTTGTTGAGACTCCAAGTATGCAGAGAGCTGAATTTTGACTTTCTTAGCAATCTAAATTAATTTCAGATCTGGTTTATCTTTCATGAATGTAACCTCTGAGTCACCCCTTTTGAGCTTTGGCTACAATTCTTCCTTTAAAAATGTCATATTAAAACACACCGACCACACTTAAGGAACTGTATGCCATACAGTGATACAAAACAGATCCAAAGCCCATAACTTGCCATTATTTATATTTCCCATACCTTTGCATAAATCAAAGCTCTTCTGAAGTCCACAGGAACAACAGGTAAAACAGGAGGCCATTCAGACCATCTTTATCTGCACCTCAATGCCATTCTCCTGTTTTCACTCCATTTGTCAGAACCCTGGACTCTATGATGGAGTCTGGGTGCCCTCGCAGACAGGCTGCCGAATGGAGGTAGCAATCACACTCGCACAATCCAGTCAATTTGTGTTTCTGTCGTGGTATTTGACTCCTTTCCTCTTGTTTCAGCTTGTTGAGTCTCGACCAAAAGCACAGCAACATCAACCTTGCCTGCTTACCTTTGTCTGTGTTCCAGGGAAGAAGATCACCATTCAGACTGACGTTGTAAAGAAGCAGTATTATTTAGTATTTAGTTACTGCTTCTGAGCCACTGTGTCAGCATTAGCTTTCATTTTGAGAGTTTTAGTTAACAGTCCAGTTGGACTAGCGTTTATTGTTTTTCCTTGAATCCTGCACAGTCTTATCGAAATTTAGTGAACTGGTCATCTGCTTCAGTGCCTCACCCTTTGCACTTTGGCCATAACTGCACATTCTTGTCACCATGTCCCTATCTCACCGTTCTCTCGGATATCTTTCCTTGCTTTGAAAGCTCCCATTGGTTCAGCGGACAGATGTCCAGACTCCAACTGTACTTGCCATTAGGAAATATGACTCTTCACTTCACCCCAGAACAATACAAGTTTACTTTAAGTTTATTTTCCCTTGCAGATTATATAGCTTATTTCCAGATTCTCTTCCAAATCCTTTTAACATGGCAGATATCTCAAAGAAAATGTGCCTATAAGGTCTTACTTTAACTTTAGATTTTATGTTATGAACGTCACTTTCATGAAACCACGTTGTTTGTATAATGCTAACAATACATTGAACACAAAGGAATATGAAATAGGCACAGAATTGGTAAGGCAAATACAGAGTCTATTTAAATCAGGGGTTATAAGGCTCAAAATATATTAGGGATTTAGCCTTCTTTAAGTCTAGCTGAAAGTTGTAAGTACCAAATCACTGCTGTGTATCCATTGTGGGATAACAGAACATTGGCTTGAGCCAGACTGAGTGCACTAGAAAATAAGGCCAGAAATAAAGAAAGCTGGTATAGGCCGGCAGCAGTCAAAAGGATCTTCCTGAGTCAGAAAAAGATATTTGATCGTTTAGGTTTTCTCAACAAGTGGGTGAAAAAAATGGGTGTGAAAGGAGTGACCAGCTGCTGAAACCACACTTGTGTTTTCCATACCCAAGACCCCACTAATGGAACCATAATTCCCGACAGTGGGAGAAAAATGACTCATGAGGTAAATTAACAAATGCCAATATTCTTTCTTTGTTATTCGTGTTTAAATTAAGTTTAAAATACAGATTTTCTGGTCATTTCTGATACACAATTATATCATGGTAATTTATTGTAAGATAAATACTTTTACATAATAATTTCTTTTTGATTTATTTGCTTAGTCTATACATTTGCAGTATTCTTCAGACAATATTTAAGTGACTTTAGGACTTCAGGGTGAAAAGTACTAAATAAGAGCAAGTTCACTTTTTCTACTATGTTGGCACTTCAAATTTACCAGCCTTTTTTTTAGCTGAGTGGTTAGCATTTTTGTACTAAATTTTTATTTTCTCTTTTCATTCTTCTCCAGAAACACATACCCCAATTAAGATTCCCCTCCAGAACTAAGAATAGAGATCAGAATTACTAGAAATTCATATCCCAGTACTGTTGAAGTACAGGGAAAGGTCATTCACATTTGCTGTGTTATAAACAGCACGGTCAGAGTGGGATGAGCTTTGGCAGACACACAAGAGAAGGCCAAAGCCTTCAGAGATTTCTGTAAAACACAGCTGAAAATGAAGGACATGGGAAATAATGCAGATCCCTGAATATCCTTACAATCAGCACACAGTTTATGGGAATTTTACATCATAGGTATCTCAAGGCATTTAAGCATCTATAAGACCTTAAGATGTAGGAGCAGAGTTAGGCCATTTGTCTCATCGAGTCTGCTCCACTATTTCATTATGCTTGATCCATTTCCCTCTCAGCCTCAATCTTCTGCCAACTCCCTTCATTCCCTGACTAATCAAGAATCTATCAACCTCTGCCTTAACTATACCCAATCACTTGGCCTCCACAGCCACCTGTGGCAACAAATTCCATAGAGTTGTCACTCTCAGGCTCAAGAAATTCCTTCCCATCTCTATTCTCAATGTGACGTCCCTCTATTATAAGACTGTGTCCTCAGGTCCTAGACTCCCCCACCACAGGAAACATCCTCTCCACATCCATACTATCAAGGCCTTTCAACATTCGATGGGCTTCATTGAGATCTCCGCTTATTCTTCTGAATAAGATGATGAATTATCCTTAGGCCTACATGTAGGTAATTTGAATGATGTCTACACCATGAAGGTGCTCTTAATAGTACATTTATGGTACATTGGGATAAAACTATGCTCATAATTCACTGCCAGGATGTTCTTTCTTTAAAGAAAACAATCAATAAAGTAATGTTGATTTTAGTCATTATTACTGTTCCTTCCAGCGTGGCTAGTGCATGAATTAATTATGCTGCTTTGGTAAATCTAAAGGTTGTACTACATTACATTATATCATATTATAAAATTATTTTCAGCCACAAAATATTAGGAAATTTACCACAAATCAAGATAAAATGTTACCCAATGTTATGTTCAAGTTATGTGAATTTGGCCTATTTTTAAATTTCTGGTTTATTTATAGAGAGATTGACAATCTACATGGGCTAGTTTAGATTAGCATTGTAGAAATTCCTACCACTCAGTACTTCTCACTTCTAGTTTTATATCACATTCCAGTTACTGGAACATTCCGTAATTTTGATGCAATTTTTGACTACGTTCTCCTGTGGCACCCAATAACTTTTACAAAGTTGATTTCTCCATAGTTACCTTATCATCTAAAAATCAGTGATTGAACAGGGATCTTCCCTGGTCCATGTTTGCCCTTTTCTTTACCAGGCACATCGAAATCTTACATATCATTGTAATCACTGAGGAAATAAGTATGCCAGCTACATAGAAATCATTTGATATCATTAGCTTGTTAACTATCACTTTATCTGTTTGCCACAATTAATAAGAAAATGCACTTATAATTTGGCTTATCACCAGGCTTGGGAGGATTCCTAAATATGCAGGTCTGAAAAATGTAGAATATCTCATTTTCATTTCCACATCCTGACAATAATGTAACATTTAACAACATAGAGTTAAGAAACTGCTAAGGTAAAAAGACCTTGATGGATGTAACATACAAGCCTCCAAACAGTAGTCAGGATGTGGACTACAAATTACAATGGAAGATAGTAATGGCTTGTCAAAAAGGCAAAGATACGATAGTCATAGGGGATTCAACATGTATATGGATCAGGAAAATTAGGTTGGTGCTGAATCACAAGAGAGGATTTGTAGAATGTCTATAAGATGGCTTTTTAGAGCAGCTTGTAGTTGAGGCCACTAGGGGATCAGCTATTCTGGATTAAGTGTTGTGTAATGAACTAGATTTGATGGGGAAGCTTAAGGTAAAGGAACCTTTAGGAGACAGTGATCATAGTAAGATAGTATTCACCCTGCAATCTGAGAGGGTGAGGCTAAAATCAAATATATCAGTATTACAGTGGAGTAAAGGGAATTACAGAAAGAGAAGCTAGCCAAAAATTGACTGGAAGGGGACTCTAGCAGAGATGACAGCAGAGCGGCAATGGCTGGAATTACAGGGAGCAATTCAGAAGGTACAGGATAGGTACATCCTAAAGAAAAAGAAATATTCTAAAGGCAAGACAACACAACCATGGCTGACAAGGGAAGTCAAAGCCAACATAAAAGCAAAAGACAACACACACAAAATGCTGAACACAGCAGGCTAGGCAGCATCTATAGGGAGAAGCGATGTCGACGTTTTGGGCCGAGACCCTTCGGCAGGACTAACCGAAAGGAAAGATAGTAAGAGATTTGAAAGTAGAGGGGGGAGGGGGAAATGCGAAATGATAGGAGAAGACCAGAGGGGGTGGGATGAAGCTAAGAGCTGGAAAGGTGATTGGCGAAAGTGATGCAGAGCTGGAGAAGGGAAAGGATCATGGGACGGGAGGCCTCAGGAGAAAGAAAGGAGGGGGGGGAAGCACCAGAGGGAGATGGAGAACAGGCAAACAACTAAATATGTCAGGGATGGGGTAAGAAGGGGAGGAGGGGCATTAACGGAAGTTAGAGAAGTCAATGTTCATGCCATCAGGTTGGAGGCTACCCAGCCGGTATATAAGGTGTTGTTCCTCCAACCTGAGTTTGGATTCATTTTGACAATAGAGGAGGCCATGGATAGACATATCAGAATGGGAATGGGACGTGGAATTAAAATGTGTGGCCACTGGGAGATGCTGCTTTTTCTGGCGGACCGAGCGTAGGTGTTCAGCGAAACGGTCTCCCAGTCTGCGTCAGGTCTCACCAATATATAAAAGGCCATACCGGGAGCACCGGACGCAGTATACCACACCAGCCGACTCACAGGTGAAGTGTCGCCTCACCTGGAAGGACTGTCTAAGGCCCTGAATGGTGGTGAGGGAGGAAGTGTAAGGGCAGGTGTAGCACTTGTTCTGTTTACAAGGATAAGTTCCAGGAGGGAGATCGGTGGGAAGGGATGGGGGGGACGAGTGGACAAGGGAGTCGCGTAGGGAGCGATCCCTGCAAAAAGCAGAAGGGGGGGGGGAGGGAAAAATGTGTTTGGTAGTGGGATCCCGTTGGAGGAGGTGGAAATTACGGAGAATTATATGTTGGATCTGGAGGCTGGTGGGGTGGTAGGTAAGGACAAGGGGAACCCTATCCCGAGTGGGGTGGTGGGTGGATGGGGTGAGGGCAGATGTGCGGGAAATGGGAGAGATGCATTTGAGAGCAGAGTTGATGGTGGACGAAGGGAAGCCCCTTTGCTTAAAAAAGGAAGACATCTCCTTCGTCCTGGAAAGAAAAGCCTCATCCTGAGACCAGATGCGGCGGAGATGGAGGAATTGTGAGAAGGGGATAGCCTTTTTGCAAGAGACAGGGTGGGAAGAGGAATAGTCCAGGTAGCTGTGAGAGTCTGTAGGTTTATAGTAGATATCAGTAGATAAGCCGTCTCCAGAGATGGAGACAGAAAGATCAAGAAAGGGGAAGGAGGTGTCGGAAATGGACCAGGTAAATTTGAGGGCAGGGTGAAAGTAGGAGGCAAAGTTAATGAAGTTGACGAGCTCAGCATGCATGCAGGAGGCAGCGCCAATGCAGTCATCGATGTAACGAAGGAAAAGAGGGGGATGGATACCGGTATAGACTTGGAACATGGACTGTTCCACAAAGCCAACAAAAAAGCAGGCATAACTGGGACCCATACTGGAGCCCATGGCTACACCCTTGGTTTGGAGGAAGTGGGAGGAGCCAAAGGAGAAATTATTGAGAGTAAGAACTAATTCCGCTAGACGGAGGAGAGTGGTGGTAGAGGGGAATTGGTTAGGTCTGGAATCCAAAAAAAACCGAAGAGCTTCGAGACCATCTCGGTGGGGTATGGAGGTATATAGGGACTGGATGTCCATGGTGAAAATAAGATGGAGGGGGCCAGGGAACTTAAAATCATTGAAAAAATTCAAAGCATGAGAAGTGTCACGAACATAGGTGGGAAGAGATGCAGAAATGAGTTCAGTGGGGCAGGAGCAAGCTGAGACAATAGGTCTACCTGGACAGGCAGGTTTGTGGATCTTGGATAGGAGGTAGAAACGGGAAGTGTGGGGTGTGGGAACTATGAGGTTGGTGGCAGTGGATGGGAGATCCCCAGAACTGATAAGGTTGGTGATGGTATAGGAGACAGTGGCCTGGTGCTCCTTAGTGGGATCATGATCAAGGGGTAAATAAGAGGTGTTATCAGAGAGTTGTCGTTGTGCCTTGGCCAGGTAGAGGTCAGTACGCTAGACAGCAACAGCTCCCCCCTTATCAGCAGGTTTTATAGTGAGGTTGGGATTGATGCGGAGGGAGTGGAGAGCAGAGCATTCAGAAGGAGTGAGTTTGGATTTGGAACAGGGTGTGGTGAAGTCAAGATGGTTGATGTCCTGTTGGCAATTAGCAATAAAGAGATCCAGAGCAGGCCGAAGACCAGAGTGGGGTGTCCATGAAGAGGAGGAGGGTTGAAGATGGGAGAAGGGGTCTTCGGTGGGGGTAGGAGAGTCCTTGTCCAAGAAGTAAGCTCGGAGACGGAGCCGGCAGAAGAAGAGTTCAGCGTCATGGCACACGCAGAACTCACTGAGGTGTGGGCGAAGAGGGACAAAAGCAAAAGAACGGGCAGATAATTGAGCAAAAATTAGTTGGAAATTAGAGGATTGGGAAATTATAAAAACCAACAGAGGGCAACTAAAATAGCCAATGGGGGGGGGAGCGAAGAAATATAAAGGTAAACTAGCCAATGTTATCAAAGAGTATACCGAAAGATTTTTCAGATGTACAATGAGTTAAAGAGAGGCGAAAGTAGATATTGGACCACTGGAGAATAATGTTGGAGAGGTATTAATGGGGGAAAAGGAAATGGCGGGTCAACTGAACAAGTATTTTGAATCCTTCTTCACTGTGGAAGACACTAACAGTATACCAGGTTCAAGAGTGTCAGAGGGCAGAAGTGAATGACATTACTATTACTAGGAAGAAGGTGCTTGGGAAGCTGGAAAGGCAGAAGATAGATAAGTCAACTGGACCAGATGGACCAGTGAGTACTCTGGGTCAGTACTCACTGAAACTTAGAAGAATGAGGGGGGATCTCATTTAAACCCATCAAATATTGAAAGGCCTAGATAGAGTGGATGTGGAGATGACTTTTCCTATAGTGGGGGAGTCTAAAACCAGAAGGCACAACCTCAGAACAGAGGACATTCTAAATGTCCATTTAGAATGAAAATGAGGAAATAAGGCTCTGAATGAGGAAGCTGGAGAGATTATGGAGACATTAATAATGATATTTCAAGAATCACTTGATTCTGGAATGTTTCCAGAGGACTGGAAAATTGCAAATGTTATTCCAGTCTTCAAGAAGGGAGGAAAGCAGAAGAAGGGAAATTATAGCCCAGTTAATTTGACCTCAGTGGTTGGGAAGATGTTGGATTCAATTGTTAAGAGTGTGCTTTTGGGGTACTTGGAGACACATGGTAAAATAGGCCTAATTAGCATGGTTTTCTTAACGGAAAACCTTGCCTGACAAAGCTGTCAGAATTCCTTGAGGAAATGACAAGAGGGATAGACAAAGGAGAATCAGTTGATGGTGTATACTTGGATTTTCAAAGGGCTTTTGGCAAAGTGCCATGCATAAATACAAAATCAGCCCATGTTATTACAAAAAATATACTAGCATGAATAAAGCATTGGCTGATTGGCAGGAGCCAACAAGTAGGAACAAAGGGATTCTTTTCAGATTGGGTGCCTGTGACTTGTGGTGTCTATAGGGGTTAGTGTTGGGACCACTTCTTTTTACATTGTATGTCAATGATTTGGATGAAAAATTGATGACTTTCTTGCTCTTTGCCAAACTTGTGGATAATAGAAAGATGGGTGGAAGTGCAGGTAGTGTTGAGGAATTAGAGAGGCTGTGGAAGGACTTGGACAAATTAGGAGAATGGACAAAGTGTCGCAAAGTGTATGGTCCTGCAATTTGGTAGAAGGAATAAAATATGGACCATTTTCTAAATGGGGAGAAAATTCAAAAATCCGAGGTGCGAAGGGACTTGGGAGTCCTTGTGTAAGATTCCTAAAAGGTTAACTTGCAGGTTGATTCAATGGTGAGGAAGGTAAAGCAATGTTTCGAGATGACTAGAACATTAAAAAACAAGGATGTAATGTTGAGGCTTTATGAGGCTCTGGTGAGGCCTGTGAGCTGTTTTGGGCCCCTTATCTCAGAAACAATCTGTTGACATTGGCATGGGTTCAAAGAAGCTTCATGAAAATGATTCCAGGATTGGAAGGCTTAACATATGAGGAGTGTTTGATGGCTCTGGATCAGTACTCACTGAAACTTAGAAGAATGAGGGGGGAATCTCATTAAAACCCATCAAATATTGAAAGGCCTAGATAGAGTGGATGTGGAGATGACTTTTCCTATAGTGGGGGAGTCTAAAACCAGAGGGCACAACCTCAGAACAGAGGAATGTCCATTTAGAATGGAAATGAGGAAGATTTGTTTTGCCAGAAGTTGATGAATCTGGAATTTATTGCCACAGGCGGCTGTGAAGGCCAAGTCATTGTGTGTATTTAAGCAGAGGTTGATTCATCAGGATGTGAAAGATTATGGGGAGAAGGCAGAAGAATGGGGTTGAAAAGGAAATGGATCATCAATGATGGGATAGTGCAGCATACTCAATGGGCTGAATAGACTAATTCTGCTTTTATGTCTTATGGTCTTAACACATTCAAAGGTGGATAAATGGGTGGATAGAGAAAAGATTGAGAAGATGAATGCAGACTGAAGTAATGGATAGTGTCAGCAATGTTCCTTGCTGCAGGGACACATCAGGAAAAAAATGGATGGATCAGAAGCAAGTAGTGCTGATATAAGTTCAAAATTCTTTACTCTTATTTGATTGATGTTTGGAGAACCCAGAAGGACATTTGCAAAATTGGATCTCTTTCCTATTACAGTTAATCCAGTAACTTCATTGAGTTTTGCCATTCATTTTGGAGTAGTTCCATAGAAAACAGTGTGTCATACAGTGTCTGCAAACCAGTCTGAAAGCAGCTTCTGACCTACAATACCTTGCAAAACCAGACAAAAGGCTGGGAAATCGTTAGCTGTAAAATTAGTGAGATTAGTTTGTTCAGGCTTGAGTCCATAACACAAATGCAACTTTTGTTCAATGCAAATAGGCAAAAACTTGTACAGGCCACTTCTATTTGAGGGGGAAATCTCAGAACAGCAAATTATTTTTGAAGCTGGAATTAAGTAGTTTATTAAGACAAAGTAGAAACAGCTTTACATTTGACTGATTGACCTTGATGTGTGAATTTCACCGTGGTAGACCAGGTAAAGAATGCAAGTCACAAGCAAGAGAAGATCTGCAGATGCTGGAAATCCAAGCAACACACACAAAATGCTGGAGGAACTCAGCAGGCCAGGCAGCATCTATGGAAAAAAGTACAGTCGATGTTTTGGGCTGAAACCCTTCGGCAGGACTGGAGAAAAATGCTGAGGAGTAGATTTCAAAAGATGGGGGGAGGGAAGAGAGAAATGCCAGGTGATAGGTGAGATCTGGAGGGGGATGGATGAAGTACAGAGCTGGGAGGCTGATTGGTGAAAGAGACAGAAGGCCATGGAAGAAGGAAAAGGGGGGAGGAGCACCAGAGGAAAGCGATGGATGGGGAAGGAGATAAGTTGAGAGAAGGAAAAGGGGATGGGCAATGGTGAAGGAGACGAGAGGATGGGAGGCATTACTGGAAGTTTGAGAAATCGATGTTCATGGCATCTGGTTGGCAGGTCAGGTGAGGTGACACTTCACCTGTAAGTCTGTTGGGGTCATTAACTGCGTTTGGTGCTCCTGGTGTGGCCTCCAGTATAATGGTGAGACCCAGCATAGATGCGAGATCACTTCGCCGAGCAACTACGCTCTGACCAGCAGAACAAGCGGGTTCTCCCAGTGGCCATCCATTTTAATTCCACCCCATTCCTATTCCGATATGTCCATCCATGACCTCCTCCATTGCTGTGAGGAGGCCACACTTAGGTTGGAGGAACAACACCTTATATTCCGTTTGGGTAGCCTCCAACCTGATGGCCTGAACATCGATTTCTCAAACTTCCTGTACTGCCCCACACCGGCCCTCCTTCACCATTTCCCACCCCATCTCCTTGCCTGCCCATCACCTCTCTCTGGTGCTCCTCCCCCTTTTCTTTCTTCCAGGGCCTCCTGGCTCTTTCACCAATCAACCCCAGCTCTATACTTCATCCCTCCCCTCCAGATCTCACCTATCACCTGGCGGTTCTCTCTCCCCTCCCCCCATCTTTTGAAATCTACTCCTCAGCTTTTTTACTCCAGTCCTGCTGAAGGGTTTCAGCCCAAAACGTCGACTGTACTTTTTTCCATAGATGCTGCCTAGACTGCTGAGTTCCTCCAGCATTTTGTGTGTTGCTAATGAATACAAGTGTAATTTTTCAGCATGGTCATAAGGATTCTATGAGCTCAAGGGTAATTTAAGTGGTCAAAAGTCATGACCTCATGATTTCCTCACATTGCTATCCTGGTCACCTAAGCATGCTCTTTGCAAATGATGTAAAACTGCATCTTTACAAAGGGAGTTGTGCTTTAACATTCCTTGTGCTGGTAAGAACATTGTCTTCTTGTTTATTCACAATACTGCCTCAAATACTAAAAGGGAGAGGGAATATGACACATGTCTCACAGCAACCTTTCATAAAGCAAATGTAATTAATTTGTTTATAGGAAAGATATTTAAAGAACAGAGGAAATAAAAACTGCAGCAGCTTTCCCTAATAAAAAGAGAACTTATCTAAAAAATGCAGTGAGTGGAGGATGGTTCATGCAAATTATCTCTAAGGTCAGAAGTACAGCTATTATATTTAATTGACAGAGTACTGACCAAATACCCATATGCTTTCTCTTTATTATCACTAAATACACCTTTTACGTAATCACTGAATATTTTTAACAATTCAAGGCCAAATACAAGATTAACAAACAGCCCTTCATCTTTCATCAAGGAAAGTTACAGTGTTCCGGACTCAATATTGAACACAAACGTTCTGCTAACTTACTTTCTTTGTTTGTATCCTGTGTGGCCAGTTCTACTGTAGATTATTCATCTATAATTTTGACTCAGATTTTCTCTTTTCCTTACTGTGTAATGCCTGGTCCAGGAGGCATTTCCCACAGTTCTGATTTAAATTTTGTAGTTATTACATAATCTTTGGTTTGTGTTTTATCTCTCTCTAACTTCTTTCAAGGACCACTCCCCGCTGAACATCGACAGCTCCTTGGTAGAGATCATAAAGAGCACCAGATTTTTTGGTGTTCACCTGATGGAGAATCTCACCTGGTCCCTCAACACCAGCTCCATAGCAAAGAAAGCCCAGCAGCGTCTCTACTTTCTGCGAAGGCTGAGGGAAGTCCATCTCCCACCCCCCATCCTCATCACACTCTACAGGGGTTGTATTGAGAGCATCCTGAGCAGCTGCATCACTGCCTGGTTCGGAAATTGCACCATCTCAGATCGCAAGACCCTGCAGCGGGTAGTGAGGTCAGCTGAGAAGATCATCGCAGTCTGTCTTCCCGCCATCACAGACATTTACACTACACGCTGCATCTGCAAAGGAAACAGCATTATGAAGGACCCCATGCACCCCTCAGACAATCTCTTCTCCCTCCTGCCATCTGGAAATAGGCTCCGAAGCATTCGGGCTCTCACGGCCAGACTATGTAACACTTTCTTCCCCCAAGCTATCAGACTCCTCAATACCCGAAGTCTGGACTGACACCTTGCCCTATTATCCTGTTTATTATTTATTGTAATGCCTGCACTGTTTATGTGCACTTTATGCAGTCCTGTGTAGGTCTGTAGTCTAGTGTAGCTTTCTCTGTGTTGTTTATTTTTACGTAGTTCAGTCTAGTTTTTGTACTGTGTCATGTAACACCATGGTCCTGAAAAACATTGTCTCATTTTTACTGTGTACTGTACCAACAGTTATGGGCGAAATGACAATAAAAGTGACTTGACTTGACTTGAACCTGTCTACAAAATGGCTTCTCCTATAACCAATCCCCCATGTCAATTCTCTCTTCACTCTGGCAGATATTTTCCTCTCTGTTCTCTTCTCCAAATCCTAAAATTAACTTGTTTTCTCTTTTCCCCAGCTCTGATGAAGGATCTTCAAACTGCAACATTAGCCTGTTTGTCTTTCCACAGATGCAGCCTGCCTTAATGTGTTCATCATCATTTCAGATTTCCAACATCAGCAGTGTTTTTTCTGATTTCTCTTGCTTATCCATTCCCAGTCAATCCAGCCTGGTGATCACTCTGTTGTGCATGGCTGAGGTTTGATTCGCTCTGGGAGTGGATTGTATGGAATTAAAGTATTTTCTTCATTTTTGTTTACCTTTAAAGAAGCTCTTTGACCCAAAAAAAACAAATGATTTTGATTAAATTGAAGTGTACCATTTTTAACAACCCTTATGAACTGCCTCTTTGAAACACAACCTTAGACATTTCCTCTGAAACATGAACTTAGAAATTAACAGGCCATAAAGTCACAAATGATTGAGAAGAAGAGATTTTTATTTATAATTTTGTAGGAGCTATGAGGGATAGGTTGAAGAGTATTTTTTTGTTTGCTCAAATGCATAGCTGAGTGTACTATGTGCTTGGCCATTTTGAGTTTACATATGGCTGAAAGTTTGCTGCTCTTGTAATATTTGCCTTTACACTTTGGCATTTTAACTCCCAAACTGAATCAATGTATCTAATAAAGTATCCTCTAATGTCATCATAATGAGATGGAAAAAGCAATAGGTAATGAAAAGTAAAACAGATCTAGTGCTTTCCCCACGTAATAAAGATTGGCCCCTGTACTATAACTGTGCTCTAAACCTCCATAATTTTTTTTAATTGAAGAAATATTTTTAAATGATCTATTGTCCATTTCTCAAGAGCTGGAGGATTTTATAGATCTATTTTTTTGAGTAATTATAGTAAAAGCTTAGCGATTCCAGCTTACTCTCATCGAGGGATCTTACAAGCCTCAAGTGAATATTTGCTTATAACATTTCATATTGAAAGGTGCATTTCACAGGTCCTGCTTTTATTTGCATTGAAATGAGCAACTTTGCACACTTGTGGAGAAATGAACATGTTAGCCGTGTCCTTCGTTAATGATCGATTATTTCCATTGGTGCGATGGGTGTTACTGCTGGCAAACTAATCACAATTTAGACATTCCTAGGGTCTGCTTTGATAGACTTCCCGATCCAGTGTATCATACACAATTGTATACCCATTTCCACTTTGCACCCCTTAATATACTTTACTCCAATTTCTTTATTGTGCTCCAACAACCTTTCCTCCTCAGTCAGATGCAGTTTGCACAGTCTTACTCAGTCAGATTACCAATTAACATTAAACTGTACTTAGATCTGGATCATGGAACTAAGCCCAAACAAACACATTTCAATGACTACTGATAACAATGCAAGCAAGCAGACTTTCATCATGACATATTGGCGTGGATTCAATCCTCTCGCTACACAATTATGTGCTAAACTCAATGTACTACCCGTAATGAAGCTGGATTGCTCTACATGATTACAAGTTAATGATAGGAACATCTGATAGCTGTGGCAATAATTATATTGTTGTGGCCAAAGCGGGTGGTCAAATGGAAAATGAAATGAGAAAAACTTTGTATCTGGCTTGCTCGTTCTCCCTTTCTTCACGTAATTCTAAGGGTGGATGAAAAATGGCATTGTTACCGTCACAGTACAAGGTATGTTACCTGTTGATTAGATGATTTAAAATCCAGATATAAAAACAAAATAACAAAAGTAAGAGGTCTTGTAACAAAACATAAACCTAAAAGTAAATCAGTGACAATCAGAAATGATAGGCCGAATGGCTAAAATCTGCTCCTATGTTCTTATAATCTGATGACTTTATGGTCTTATGGTCTGAATTAGATCAGTACCTAACATATTAAGAACATACAACATAGAAATTTACAGCACATTACAGGCCCTTCAGCCCACAATGTTGTGTCGACCGTGTAACCCACTCTAGAAACTGCCTAGAATTTCCCTAGCGCATAGCCCTCTATTTTTCCAAGTTCCATGTACCCATCTAAGAGACACTTAAAAGACCCTATTGTATCTGCTTCCACCACTGCCGTCGGCAGTGCATTCCACACACCCACCACTCTCTGTGTGAAAAACTTACCCCTGACATCCCCTCGGTATCTATCTCCAAGCACCTTAAAACTATGCCCCCTCGTGATAGCCATTTCAGCCCTGGGAAAAAGCCTCTGGTTATCCACACGACCAATGCCCCTCATCATCTTATCCACCTCTATCAGGTCACCTCTCATCTTCTGTCGCTCCAAGGAGAAAAGGCCAAGTTCACTCACCCTATTCTCATAAAGTATGCCCTCCAATCCAGGCACCATCCTTGTAAAACTCCTGACACTTTTCATGACACTTTATTCATCACCAAAAAAGAGAGCCTTTAACAGTTCTAGTTACTGGATAATTTCCTGAAGATGGGTAAACCCCACAATTAAAGGGAATCTATGACACTCCGTCAAGACCTGAAGAGTGAGCAGGGATATCTTTTGGCTATACCTGCTCTTCACTCATTCTCTCCAGTCATCCTCATTAACAGCTGTCCATTCCCAATCCTGATCATGGTCATTTTCGCTGCGTCCTAGTTTTCACACTCAGAGGTTCCCCCTGGTATCTCCTGCCACGGACATAGGAGCAGAATTAGGCCATTCACCCCATCAAGTCTGCTCCACCATTCTGTCAAGGCTGATTCTAGATTCCACTCAACCCCATACACCTGCCTTCTCGCCATATCCTTTGTTGCCCTGGCCAATCAGGAAACTATCAACTTTCGCTTTAAATATACCCACGGACTTGGCCTGTAGCAGAGCATTCCACAGATTTACTACTCTCTGGCTAAAAGAATTCCTCCTTGCCTCTGTTCTAAAGTGTTACCCCTCAATTCTGAGACTGTGCCCTTTAGTTCTGGATACCCCCACCAGAGGAAACATCCTCTCCACATCCACCCTATCTAGTCCTTTCAACATTCGGTAGGTTTCAATGAGATTCCCCCACCCCAACATTCTTCTAAATTCCAGTGAGTACAGGCCCAAAGCTGCCTAACAATCCTCATATGTTAACCCCTTCATTCCCATGTTGAAAATGTTGCCCATTTCACTGGAGACCCAGCAGGAAATGCTACAAAAGGATTCCTAAAGGCTTCAATACCTCTACAGCATGGTCTATGCCATGCTCATTCTCATCCAAAGCTTCTCCGTCCCTCTGTCAAAATCAGAATCAGTTTCAGGTTTATTATGACCTGCATATGTCATGAAATTTGTTAACTTAGCAGCAGTAGGTCAATGCAATACATGATTATATAGAAAGAAATAAAATAAGTATGTAAATTGATTACAGTAAGTATATGTGTATATTGAATAGATTAAAAATATTGCAACAACAGAAATAATATGTAATTTTAAAATGTGAGGTAGTGTTCATGGGTTCATTGTCCATTTAGGTATTGTATGTCAGAGGGGAAGAAGCTGTTCCTGATTTGCTGAGTTTGTACCTTCAGGCTTCTGTACCTCTTTCCTGATAACAATGAGAAAAGGGCATGCCCTGGGTGATGGGGGTCCTTAATGATGGACGTCACCTTTCTTAGGCATTGCTCCTTGAGGATGTCTTGGTTACTACAGAGGCTAGTTTGCAAGATGGAGCTGACTAATTTTACAAATTTCTGTAGCTTCTCTCAGTCCTTCCCAGTAACTCCCCAAACCAGACAGTGATGTAACCTGTCAGAATGCTTTCCACAGTGCATGTGAAGTATTTTAGTTGACAAATCAAATCTCTTCAAACTCCTAATGAAATATAACCGCTGTCTTGCCTTCTTTATAGCTGCATCAATATGTTGGGACTAGGTTAGATCCTTAGAGATCTTGACATCCAGGAATTTGAAACTGCTCACTCTCTCCACTTCTGATTCCTCTATGAGCCAGTCCTCTTGGGGGAATCGTAGGTGGGGTGGAGAGGGCCAGAAACTTTAAATTCCTCAGTGTTATCATTTCAGAGGATCTGGTCTGGGTCCTTGAGCCATTGAGATCTATCGTGGTGATAGGCAAATTGCAGTGGATCCAGGTCCTTGCTGAGGCAGGAGTTAATTCTAGCCATGAACAATCTCTCAAAGCTTTTCATCACAGTAGATGTGAGTGCTACTGGACAATAGTCATTAAGGCAGTTCACACTACTCTTCTTAAGCACTGGTATAATTGTTGCTTATTTGAAGCAGGTGGGAACATCAGACCGTAAGAGTGAGAGGTTGAATATATCCTTGAATACTCCCACCAGTTAGTTAGCACAGGTTTTCAGAGCCTTACCAGATACTCCTCTGGGGCCTGCCACCTTTTGAGGGTTCACTCTCCTGAAAGCCAGCCTAAAATCCACCTCCAAGACAGAGATCACAGGGTGACCAGGGTGCAGCAGGGATCTTCACAGCTGTAGTTATATTCTCTTTTTCAAAGCAGGCATAGAAGACATTGAGCTCATCTGGTAGTGAAGCATCACTGCCATTCATGCTGTTGAGTTTCGCTTTGTGGGAAGTAATGTCCTGCAAACCCTGCTAGAGTTGGCATGCATCTGATGTTGCCTCCAACCTTGCTTGGAATGGTTCACTCTTGAAATAGCCCTCTGCAGGTCAGATCTGGTTTTCTTGTAAAGACCTGGCTCACCAGACTTAAATGCCACAGATCTAGCCCTCAGCAGACGACGTTCCTCCTGGTTCATCCACGGATTTTGGTTTGGAATGTACAGCAAGTTTTCATAGGCATATACTCACAGTTGTTACTAATGAAGTCAGTAACAACTGCAGAATGCTCATCCAGATTTGAAGATGGATCCCTGCATCTTGTCCAGTCCACCGATTCAAAGCAGTCCTGCAAGCGCTCCTGTGCTTCCCTTGTCCATACCTCGTTGTTCTCACTACTGGTGCTGCAATCTTCGGTCTCTGCCTGTACTCGTGAAGTAGAAATACAGCCAGTGATCAGACTTCCCAAAGTGTGGAGTGGAATAGCACAGTAAGCACTCTTGAACTCAGTGTTGAGTATGTTGTTTCCTCTGTGGGTTGTTGATAGTAATACTTAGTGATTTTTTTTTCTCAGGCTGGCTTGGTTAAAATTCCCCAAAATGATGGTGAAGGCATCAAGGTGTGCTGTTTCGTGCATGTTGATCCCATTGCTCAGATAATCTAAAGCCTGTTTGACATTGGCCTGAGGTGGAATGTATACTGCTACCAAAATGATTGCAGAAAGCTCCTGCAGCAGGTAAAATGGACAGCACTTAATTGCAAGATATTCCAGGCCTGATGAGCAGAATTGGGACATCACTGATACATTTGTGCACCCAGAGGAGTTGATCATGAGTCATACATATATAGGTACTGATCTGTGAGATTATATGATCAACAGCTGTCCCCTTCCCTGTTCCCAATGGGCACCAGCCTCCTGTCTGATATAGTGTTGTACTGGATCCTGCACCTCATTCAGATCAATAAGTATTAATTCCATTGTCAGGTCAGTGTTCCCACTGGGGTCACACTACTAGGCCCTCTCCTACACCACCAACTATTCCATTGAGATGATTGGCAACAAGAACAGAGAGATACTCTTGCAGGCATCAGGTAGGAACCAGCCCCAGCCCTAAAAGAATGGGCAGTAGCAAAGGCACTGGTAGACATTGTGAAAGTGAAGTTCAAGTTTCATTCAGCTCTTGCTGAATTACTGAGGTCTGAGTCCTAGCAGAAGCTCACCACTAACAATAACACACTGCTTTAATCCTTTCAACATCTCACGAATTTCTTAAACTGCTGGTATTTATTCTATGTTTAAATCTTCAGGTTTCAGCGTTCGCTTTTCCTGCAAGCAATCTGTCTCCCTCTTCACAGTCAACATCATCATATTAAAATCCGTCCCAGTCATCCTGTCACTCTGGAAAATGAGATGATAAATGAGGAAAGAAACAAAGAGAAAGCGTGAAAGAGAGAGGGAGAAGGCTAGACAGCCAGATCTTCCATTCAACCATCCGTTTTCAATTCAAGCTTACAATCAGCCCTTCTATAGGCACACAATTGATCAATTATTTGTTCTATAATTTTCTATAAATTTACATGAAATATTTATAAAAGTGTGCCAAATGAATACATGATCATTAAAACATTAATTCAAAAAATGGCTAAAATATGATTTTGTTTTCATGTTTTCAAAATTGAGAGTATGGTTTAAATAAGCACTCCAATTTAAATTGAAACAATAACTCACTAAGCTATAAATATTATTGCAGTTGAGAACTTTAAACTTTTGCTGCCAGTGGGAATTCAGTAAATAGTCTGGAAAAGTTGCCTCATTGCTTAAATAGGTTCAAACATAATTTATACAGCCAAATTACAATGTCCCTTTTTTTCATTGCTTTATGTTTAGATGTTCATAAATTCATATGACTTCATTGTTCAAATAGATAAAATTAATCCAGAATCTATTATATTGGTGGTAACACTCCATTGCCATAAGGAAAATAGTAAGTGTGAACTGCCATTAATGCTTGATGCTGAACTGCAATTGTTACAATTATTAAACTGAACCAAAGAATTAACATAATTTTTTCTATTGTGTAAAGTACTGATTTAACTGGAGCAGTTATTTAAATAGGCACAGGATCTAATGTGAAGAACATCGGTTGGTGTGGAGTGTTATGCAAGTTCCTGTGGCAACGAAAGAACTCAAACAACATTCTAACAGAAAAGTCAGTCTAAGTTGCTTAGAAATTGGATTATTCTTAAACAGAAGACTAAACCTGCTTTGTGCTTTTAACACGTGCTTCTTCATCCCAGTGCAGATTCAACTTTTTTTTTTGCTGTAAAAATGTCCGAAGTGCATTCTAAACTTATTACACTGTTTCCCATAGTAATGGGTGATTTACAATGATTCGTGGCTCAATACATCACTCTTAACTATTGATTCATGTGCTAAATGTCACCAGGTCACCTTGCCACTAAGCTACAGCACCAATGGAATTGTACTTTCCTGCTGTTCCCTACTAAAGTGAGTCTCAACTGTACAGACATGGATATGCCCAGCTGTGTGGATGGGGTTCGGCAGAGGAATATACACGCAGTGGCCACTTTGTTAGATACACCTCTACACAAAGCACAAAAGCAAAGAAGTACAATGTCAATGTATTATCAAAGTACCTATATGTCACCATATACAACCTTCAGATTTGTTTTCTAGCAGGCATACAGAGTAAATCTGAGAAACACAATAGAATCAATTAAGGACGGCACCCAACAGAATGGATAAACAACCAATGTGTAAAATACAACAAACTGTGCAAATACAAAGGGGAAATAATAATAATAATAATAATAATAAATAAACAAATAATAAATATCAGGAATATGAGATGAAGAGTCCGTGAAAGTGAGTCCATAAGTTGTGGGATCAGTTCAGTGATGGTGCAAGTGAAGTTGAGTGAAGTTATTCCCTCTAGTTCAAGAGTCTGATGCTTGAGGGATAATAACTGTTCCTGAACTTGGTGGTGTGAGTCCTGAGGCTGTTGTACCTTCTTCCTGACAGCAGCAGCAAAAAGAGAGCATAGCCTGGGTGGTGGGTGTCCTTGATAATGGATGCTACTTTCCTGGGATAGCACTCCATGTAGATCTGCTCCATGGTGGGGAGAGCTTTACCTAACATGGACTGGGCCATATCCACTACTTTTTTTAGGATTTTCCATTCAAGGGTATTGGTGTTTCCATACCAGGCCATGAAGCAACCAGTCAAAGTACGCTCCATCACACATGTATAAACATTTGTCAAAGATTTAGATGTCATGCCAAATATTCTTAAACCTCTAAGGAAGTAGGAGCTGCCTTGCTTTCTTTGTAATTGCACTTGCATGCTGAGCCCAGAGCAGATCCTCTGATGATAACGATAACACCGAGGAATTTAAAGTTGCTGACACTCTCCACCTCTGATCCCCCGATGAGGACTAGCTCCTGGATCTCCAGCTTCCTCCTCCTGAAGCCACTAATCAGCTCCTTGCTCTTGCTGACATTGAGTGAGAGGTTGTTGTTGTGACACCACTCAGCCAGATATTCAATCTCCTTCCTATACGCTGATCCATCACCTCCTTTGATTCGGCCAACAACAGTGTGTTGTCAGCAATGTTAAATATCCACTGGAGTTGTGCTTAGCCGCACAGTCATAAATATAGAGCAGGGGCAAAGCGCACAGCCTTGTGGTTCACCTGTGCTGATGGAGGTTGTGGAGGAGACACCGGCTTGTTAAAACAAATGTCTAGTCAGCCACTCACATAGCAGCAACTCGGTGCATAAAAGCATGCAGAGATGCTCAAGAGTTTCAGTTATTGTTCAGACCAAACATCAGAATGGGGAAGAAATATGATCTAAGCAACGTTGACCATGGAATGATTGTTGGTGCCAGATGGGGTGGTTTGAGTACCTCAGAAATTGCTGATCTCCTGGGATTGTCATGCACAACAGTCTCTACAGTTTTACAGAGAATGGGTGCAACAACCGGAAAACATCCAGTGAGCAGCAGTTCTGTGGGTAAAAATGCCTTGTTAATGAGTGAGGTCAGTAGAAAATGGCTAGAATGGTTCAAACTGACAGGAAGGCAACAGTAACTCAAATAACTATGTACTCCAATAGTGGTGTGCAGAAGAGCATCTCTGAATGCACAACACTTCCAGTCTTGAAGTGGATAGACTCCAGCAGCAGAAGACCACAATTACATTCAGTGGCCACTTTATTAGGTGCAGGAGGTACCTAATAAAATGATTGCATAAACACAAAGTATACTGCAGATGCTGTGGTTAAATCAGCACGTACAAAAGCTGGATGAACTCAGCAGGTCGGGCAGCATCCGTTGAAATGAACAGTCAACGTTTCGTGCCGAGACCCTTCGTCAGGACAGATTGCATATACTGAGTGTATGCTGGAGTGCAGGGAGACGTCAAAAGTCAAGAATGGGAGATTTACCACTTGTCCCTAGCTATAGTTTAGCCTGCATGGGTAAGGCATCCTCCAGAATAAAGAGTTAGGCAAACTCCACAATATATGACACTGGCCATGAGATTCTGTTTCCACTTCCTTACTTAACTTTTCTGTTCATGCAAGAATATAGAAATGTAGGATCTTAAGGGGACATGGATGCAGTCTATCACTAGCTGAACCTCCAGAAGTCCTACTACAGTCCATCTGTCTACATAGTCTGATATCTTCAGCTTGAAGAAAAAGTGACAAGGTCCAGAATTCAACCAATTGGGACATATGGTATAGACCATAAGACCACAAGATATAGGAGCAGAAGTAGGCCATTCAGCCCATCAAGTCTGCTCTGCTATTCAATCATGGGCTGATCCAATTCTTCCAGTCATCCCCACTCCCCTGCCTTCTCCCTATACCCTTTGATGCCCTGGCTAATCAAGAACCTATCTCTCTCTGCCTTAAATGCACCCAATAACTTGGCCTCCACAGCAGCTTGTGGCAACAAATTCCACAGATTTACTACCCTCTGCCTAAAGTAATTTCACTGCATCTCTGTTCTAAATGGACCTCCTTCAATCCTGAATTCGTGCCCTCTTGTCCTAGACTCCCCTACCATGAGAAATAGCTTTGCCATATCTAATCTGTTCAGGCCTTTTAACATTCAAAATGTTTCCATGAGATTCCCCCTTCATTCTCCTGAACTCCAGGGAAAACAGCCCAAGAGCTGCCAGACATTCCTCATACGGTAACCCTTCCATTCTTGTGAATCTTCTCTGAACCCTCTCCGATGTCAGTATATCCTTCCTAAGGAGCCCAGAACTGCACACAATACTCCAAGTGTGGTCTCACGAGTGCCTTAAAGAGCCTCAACATCACATCCCTGCTCTTATATTCTATGCCTCTAGAAATGAATGCCGACATTGCATTCGCCTTCTTCACCACCGACTCAACCTGGAGGTTAAACTTTTGGGGTATCCTGCACAAGAGCTCCCAAGTCACTTTGCATCTCTGCATTTTGAATTCTTTCCCCATCTAAGTAATAGTCTGCCCGTTTATTTCTTCCACCAAAGTGCATGACTAACCACTTTCCAACATTGTATTTCATTTGCCACTTCTTTGCTTATTCCCCTAAACTATCTAAGTCTCTCTGTAGGTTCTCTGTTTCATCAACACTACCCGCTCCTCCACCTATCTTTGTATCATCGGTAAATTTAGCCACAAATCCATTAATCCTATAGTCCAAATCATTGACATACATCATAACAAGCAGCGGTCTCAACACTGACTCCTGCGGAACTCTAGTGGTAACCGGCAGCCAGCCAGAATGGGATCCCTTTACTCCCACTCTCCGTTTTCTGCTGATCAGCCAATGCTCCACCCTTGCTAGTAACTTCCCTGTAATTTCATGAACTCTTATCTTGCTAAGCAATTTCATGTGCGGCACCTTATCAAAGGCCTTCTGAAAATCCATGTACACCACATCTACTGCATCTACCCTGCTTGTAATTTCCTCAAAAAATTGCAGTAAGTTAGTCGGGCAGGATTCTTCTTTCAAGAAACCATGCTGGCTTTGGCCCATCTTGTCATGTGCCTCCAGCTACTCCATAATCTCATTCCTAACAATCGATTCCAACAACCTCCCAACCACTGATGTCAGGCTAACTGGTCTATAGTTTCCTTTCTGCTGCCTCCCACCCTTCTTAAATAGTGGAGTAACATTTACAATTTTCCAATCATCCGGTACAACGCCGGAATCTATTGATTCTTGAAAGATCATTGTTAATGCCTCTGCAATCTCTCCAGCTACTTCCTTCAGAACCCAAGGGTGCATTCCATCAGGTCCAGGAGATTTATCCACCCTCAGACCATTAAGCTTCCTGAGCACCTTCTCAGTCGTAATTTTCACTGTGCATACTTCACTCCCCTGACACTCTTGAATGTCCGGTATACTGCAGATGTCTTCCACTGTGATGCAAAGTACGCATTCAGTTCCTCTGCCGTCTCTGCATCTTTCATTACAATATCTCCAGCGTCAATTTCTATTGGTCCTATATCTACCCTCAACTCTCTTTTACCCTTTGTATACTTACAAAAGCTTTTAGTATCTTCTTTGATATTAGTCACCAGCTTCCTTTCATTATTCATCTTTTCCTTCCTAATGACCTTCTTAGTTTCCTTCTGCAAGTTTTTAAAAGCTTCCCAATCCTCTATCTTCCCACTGGCTTTGGCTTCCTTGTATGCCTTCTCTTTTGCTTTTACTTTGGCTCTGACTTCACTTGTCAGCCACGGTAGTGTCCTTCTTCCATTCGAAAAATTCTTCTTATTTGGAATATATCTGTCTAGCACTTCCCTCTTTTTTCGCAGAAACTCCAGCCATTGCTGCTCTGCTGTCCTTCCAGCTCGTGTCCCTTTCCAGTCAACCTTGGCCAGTTCCTCTCTCATAGGTTAAACTCTAGCTGATGATCTGGAGCCAAGTGGTTTAAGGTGACTGTGTCCTTGACCTCTGCAGGTAGAGTTGGCCATGGATAAGCAAGTGGCTGGAGTGTCATCTATCTCTGAAAATGTCTGACAAAGTTGACCTCAAAATCCTTGAATTCTGGATAATTTGCGCATCAGAGAGCTGCAGACAAGAGGGTGTTGCTTAGCAAGATAAAATCTTATAAAATCTTACAGAAAAGATACTGGCATAGATAGAGGAATGGCTGACAGGCAGAAGGCAGCGAGTGGGAATAAAGGGGGCCTTATCTGGTTGGCTGCTAGTGACTAGTGGTGTTCCTCAGGGGTCGGTATTGGGATCACTACTTTTCACACTGTTTGTCAATGATTTGGATAATGGAATTGATGGTTTTGTGACAAAGTTTGCTGATGATATGAAGATAGGTGAAGGGGTAGATAGTGCTGAGGATGCAATACGTTTGCAGCAGGACCTGGACAAATTGGAAGTATGGGCAAAAATTGGCAGATGGAATACAGTGTTGGGAAATGGATGGTAATGCGTTTTGGTAAAAGGAACAATAGTGCAGACTATTATCTAAATGGGATGAAGGTTCAAACATCAGAGGTGCAGAGGGACTTGGGAATCCTCATGCAGGACCCCCAGAAGGTTAGTTTACAGGTTTAGTCTGGGGTAAAGAAGCCAAGTGCAATGTTGGTGTTTATTTCAAGGGGAATAGAATATAAAAGCAAGGAGGTAACGCTGATGCTTTATAAGACACTGGTCAGGCCGCACTTGGAGTATTGTCAACAGTTTTGGGCCCCATATCTCAGAAAGGATGTGTTGTCATTGGAGAGAGTCCAGAGGAGGATCATGAGGATGATTCTGGGAGTGAAGGGGTTGAAATATGAGGAGTGTTTGGCATCTTTGGGCCTGTACTTACTGAAATTTAGAAGAACGTGGGAGGATCTCATTGAAACCTACTGAATATTGAAAGGACTGGATAGGGTGAATGTGGAGGGGATGTTTCCAGAACTAAAGGACACAGCCTCAAAATTGAGGGGTGACCTTTTAGAACAGAGGTAAGGAGGAATTTTATTTGGCAGAGAGTAGTGATTTTGTGGAATGCTGTACCACAGACTCAGTGGAAGCCAAGTCTGTGGGTATATTTAAGGTGAAAGTTGATAGTTTCCTGATCGATTAGGCATCAAAGGATATGGTGAGAAGGCAGGCACATGGAATTGAATGGAATCCGGGTTCAGCCATTTTGTAATGGCGGAGCAGACTCGATGGGCTGAATGACCTAATTCTGCTCCTATATCTTATGGTCTTATGCTCCTGTTTCTCTTTATTGTATAAATTTTATGCATTAGAGCTATGGGTCTATCCATTGCCCACAAACTTTCAGCCTAATAATCTGTGGAAGATATCAAATAACATGAACAAGAACTTAAGTAGTTCAATATCAAATAATCTGTTGAGACACTGGGTCAATTGTCTACGTCAATGCAATATGTTACTTTTAATGGCCTTTCTTAAAGCTACAAACAAGAAAATGTTAAAATGTTAATGTTGCTCCTCAGTACAAAAATATTATCTTCTTTCTAATAATAC
Organism: Hemitrygon akajei; assembly: GCF_048418815.1. NCBI lineage: Eukaryota > Metazoa > Chordata > Chondrichthyes > Myliobatiformes > Dasyatidae > Hemitrygon > Hemitrygon akajei. The sequence continues at coordinate 80,018,456 of NC_133127.1, read as the reverse complement.
AAACAAAGATATGCAGACGCAGATTATTCTGACTCATTGAGTTTAGTGCAGCAGAGAATTCCTGAACCTCTCTGCTCCAACTACTGATACGTGACACTTTCAGCCTAGCGTTGTGCCTCTTATCATTAAGTGTGAGTCAGATAATAGGTACGGTTATGTTCAACGAGTTATAAGAATTTCACTGAGCATTTAAACTATGTGACAACGGTTTAATTGCCTGATAGTGCAATCTGTGTAAAAGTGTGTCGGGACATTTTCCAAGCAGTCTTATCTTTAATCACTTTTCATGCACGGGGAAGGTTTTGCTGCATCTGCAAAGCAAAATTTAACCAAATCAAATCACACAAGAAATACGAATTTTAAAAAAGAGACTCTATTGACAGAACCTTCTTACAGAGCATATTAACAAGAACCAAACCCATGTGACCTGCAACAATTCTACCCTTACCCTCAAACAGCCACATCTTGCTGTGGTTCTAATGTTTACGCGGAATAAATAAAGACAATGCAAAAGTGCATCCAGTTTTAAACAGCTTTCCTATACACAACATACATTTGTCTGCATTCATTCACAAGTATATATACAGTAATTGCAAAATGTGCTACTGAGTAATAAATTGGAACAAGTTTAATACATTGTTTTTGAACATATATTGATTGTATAACTTCATCAGCTCTGCACAGAACTTTAAGTTCTTAATTTCTACTGAAGTGTTACAACAATTCAAAGACATTACAGGACAGGAAATTGGAAACAAGCCTCTGACCCTCTCAAATGTATTTATATGTTTGCAAAGAGGTTGACTGATATTAGTAAATCCCCACATCCTTTAAGCCAGGCAACAAGGGGGATATTGTTAGCAATATGGCTGAAACACATGCCCTATATATTCCTAACAGGCATAGAAACAGAAAAAAGGAAATAAAAACTGACCCTGGCGCAAGCAGTTTGGCCAACTACTGATCCAGATTTTGGATTACATATCTAAATATATGAGTAAGTGTTCGGATATGTAGAATGACAGAAGGAGGAGGGGACAGTTGGTACCAGCTGAAGGAGCCTCTGCTGCTGCCTCCATGTAACTGCTTAAAAAAAACAAAGCTTAGATATTTCAACAGTGACTGATGCCTCAAATATGTCTACATTTGGCAAACAAGAGGCTCAGCTTCAGTGAGCCTCACTTTCTTTGAGGAATCTTAAAAGAGGGTGAAGCCCCTCAGTATGTGTTGGGAGCTAAAGCAACGTGAGCAACAAACATTCTTCATGCACGACAGTGTACGGTCTTGTAAACCGTGGGCTTGCTGAATCTGTCCAGCGTCCAGCACCCAAGTGTGCTTCAAAGAAGGCATGGCCGCGCCCTACTTTCTCAGAACCTTGCATGGATTCAGCATGGCATCTAAAACTTTGACAGACGTTTACAGGTAATAAGACCACAAGATATAGGAGCAGAAGTAGGCCATTCAGCCCATCGAGTCTGCTCCACCATTCAATCATGGGCTGATCCAATTCTTCCAGTCATCCCCACTCCCCTGCCTTCTCCCCAATCCCTTTGATGCCCTGGCTAATCAAGTACCGATCTATCTCTGCCTTAAATGCACCCAATGACTTGGCCTCCACAGCCACTCATGGCAACAAATTCCACAGATTCACCACTCTCTGTGTGAAGAAGTTTTTCCTCATCTCGATCCTAAAAGGCTTCCCCTTTATCCTTAAACTGTGACCCCTCATTCTGGACTTCCCCAACATCGGAAACAATCTTCCTGCATCTAGCCTGTCCAATCCCTTTAGAATTTTATATGTTTCAATAAGATCCCCCCTCAATCTTGTAAATTCCAGCAAATATAAGCCTAGTCGATCCAGTCTGTCTTCATATGAAAGTCCTGCCATCCCAGGAATCAATCTGGTGAACCTTCTTTGTACTCCCTCTATGGCAAGAATGTCTTTCCTCAAATTAGGGGACCAAAACTGCACACAATACTCCAGGTGCGGTCTCACCAAGGCCTTGTACAACTGCAGTAGAACCTCCCTGCTCCTGTACTTGAATCCTTTTGCTATGAATACTAACATACCTTTTTCACTGCCTGCTGTACCTGCATGCCCACCTTCAATGACTGGTGTACAATGACACCCAGGTCTCGTTGCATCTCCCCTTTTCCTAATCGGCCACCATTCAGATAATAATCTGTTTTCCTGTTCTTGCAACCAAAGTGGATAACCTCACATTTATCCACATTAAATTGCATCTGCCATGAATTTGCCCACTCACCTAACCTATCCAAGTCACCCTGCATCCTCTTAGCATCCTCTTCACAGCTAACATCGCCGCCCAGCTTCGTGTCATCCACAAATTTGGAGATGCTGCATTTTATTCCCTCGTCTAAATCATTAATATATATTGTAAACAACTGGGGTCCCAGCACTGAGCCTTGCGGTACCCCACTAGTCACTGCCTGCCATTCTGAAAAGGTCCCGTTTATTCCCACTCTTTGCTTCCTGTCTGCCAACCAATTCTCTATACAACCTTCAGGCTCCTAAACCAGCATGGATAACTTCACTCACCTCAACACGGAACTGATTACTGAACACAGTCTATGGACTCACTTCCAAGGGCTCTACAACTCATGTTCTCAGTATAATTTATTTACTTATTTGTTATTATTATTTGTTTTTTATTCCTTTTGTCTTCTTTTACACAATGGTTGTCAGTCTTTGTGTGTATTCGATTACATTTAATTGTTCTGCTGTGAATATCTGCAAGAAAATGAATCTCGGGATAGTATACTGTATGGCAACATATACTGTTATGTATGTACTTTGATAATAAATTTACTTCGAATTTTGAAATTTTGAAATCTGAAAAAAAAACATGCAGTGCTAGAAACCTGAACCAATAAAAGCAGAAAATAATGGAAACACTCAGCAGTTCAGGCAGCATCTGTGGAAAGAGAAATAGTTAATATTTCAGGTCAGAGATCTTTCCTCTTTCCAAATATGCTGCAAGATCCGCTGGCTGTATCCAACATTTTCCATTTTATTTCAATGACTTTGCTACTTTATTTCCAAAACAATAAGATTAGTTTGTATCCCAAGAAGAGGTGCATATAATAATTAATTTAAAATACATCAGGACTTTTAACATAACCTTTTAATAATTTCTGTTTGAATCAGACAAATGATAATACTTTTATTATAAACACTGGAAAGGAATCTCAAGCAGGAAGTAAACAAACACTAATTGTCTTCCTTTTATTTTCTGTCCAGTACAAAAAGTTGATTTTCCTCCCGCCATGCATTTTCAGAATAATTTTATCATCGGGGCACGACGTTTCAAGTCAGATAGAAAATATATGTAAATTAGCTTAAATAAACCATTTTGCTTGTATTTCCTCTGATATAGTGTAAACTCGGTAGTAATAATGTTTATCCTTAAATAAACAACAGGTTTTGGGAAATAAACTCAAAATATGCTAGACCTGTTAGAATCATGTATTTGGCTCCAAAATATGTTTGGGATCATCTGAATATATTTTTACTAACAAATGAAAGAAGAAATTGAAGTTCCACAAGAGGAAGTAGAATTTGTGCGGAGATTGTAACGAGTAAGGAATTTGCCTGGAGTGTGAGAAATGTTGGCTATAACTAATCCATATTCCCAATGCATAAGATGAGGTCAAATCAACTATTTCTGAATACTAGTAGAGCTAACATTTTGAAAAGAGGAAACCACTCATACTTCACTATTCACATCTCAAGGGGCTTCTATTGGGACTTGTGGATCATAGTGGGAAAATGTTGCAATTGCTGTGAATATGCACACAAGTTTTTTTTTGAATTCTTTGTGTTGGATGCTCTGAAAGTGATCTGAAAAAATAATTTTCTATCACTTAATATCCGTTATACTGATAGCTGTCTAATTTCAACATCTGTTTTTTTCCTACTGTATCAACGTCAGTGAGTTAACTGAAAATATGGTCATATGACTATTTTAATCATGATCTCTTTAACTGAACCAGGAAGGGTGTTCAGGAGACTGTCAGGAGACCTTTCCTTCTGACAATGTTGTGCAATGGATTTGAGTCAACATTTAATCTGGTGAAATCATTCAAAACATCATTGCAATAATTATTCCATTATAGAGGTCCCAGCATCTGGAATCATGCAGTCTGATATATATTTCTGTTATCTGACAATGATTGCAAAGGGTTTATAATTTCCAAAACATTATTTGCCATGGATTACGTTATAGATAAATTACTCTAAATCTATGAGTGTTTTTGCAGTGTTATATAAACTATTGCAATGGGTTCTCTGTAACAAAGTGATTCCTGATTCCACTTTAAATTAGTGAATATTTTTTCAGGCTCAGTCATTGTGTTCTGAGAATTTATAAGGAAGTTCACCAGGTCATTTTCTAAGTTATCCATGTTTTAATAGCTTCAGTGTGGCCATACATCCTTTTGAATCACGGAGCCACGGGGATAGTATTCCCTTCAATTCCTGGGCCATAATCTGGATCACCCAGCTTCCTGATTTTAATGTCATTAAAATCAATGGATGAAAATCAGCTGGCTCTAGTAACAAATGCTCCTTTCCTGGCTATCATGATTGGTGGGGGTGGGGCACATGGAGGTTAAGGGTGAAGTTAATATCAAAGCACGGTCTTAAATTTTGCCTTCATAAATTCCAAAGTAACTATTTCAAATGGAAACTGCCCTTGTAATCCCTTTTTAAAGTTTCCCATTTATGTGACATTGAAGTAGTTCCGTTTTGCATCTCCCAGCATTTCATCCTTCACTGCAAGTCAACTCCATCACCCAGTCAAGAGATCTTATGAATTGTTTCCGCTTAATCAACTCCCTTAATGTCATCCTTTCCCTAAACCCTCACTAAAGCTGGTACCGCAAAGTCCAAGTGCAGTCCCCCATCACTCTTCAATTTCTCTCCCACCTTCCCCCAGCATTATCTTCAGACTGCGACCCCAATGTTGCTCCCTCAGGTTCCCATTTCCAGTCGTTCCTTGTGGGAGGATATGCTCACTGATATTATTAGCAACTCCCTTCATTCAGATACCACTCTTCTCCTCTCAGAAACGCCATCGTCATTGTCCTTCCTCAACCCACTGCGGCAGTGCCCACTCTAACCCGTTCATCTCGAAATGTGTGCTCATTCCTTTCACAGCACGCTGCCTGAAATATTTCCTTTCCTACTCTTTCCTGACAATGGAGACTGCCCTGGTTAATCATAAGCCAAATCTTTTGGGACTGAAATTCTAAACTTTCCTCTTCCTGTTCTCCCTCGCCATACAATATATTTTAATTAACCACGGCATTTTTTCTTGAGTCTCTCCTCCAACGTCCATCCCCATGGGATTGCTTTGGCAATGGTACTCCTTTGCTTACAGAAACATGGTTATTGCATGACTGCTAATGGCTTCTAATTTGGCCCGGAGCAGTGTCCTTACTACATCTACACCATCCTGAACTTTTTCCACCTTCCGGTCGGTAGCGCGGTTTTCCGCGTTCTCTACACAGCAGTGACTTACTTACCTCTGGCATCGTTCTTCCTGCCCTGATACCCCACTTGTCCAAAACTCAGTTCTTCGTCGTGGCAAGTTCAGCTCCTAACTTCAGGTGCCCCCAACGTGCAGTTTTAAAAATCCTTACCATCCTCTTCAACAAGTCTAACTCCAACATTATATTCCGGGCCATCAAAACAGTCCCGTCACCCCCACCTTTCCACCAAACCACGAGGTGCCTACGCCCACTGATAATGAACCTGAATCTTTTAACTTCACCCACTTGCCTCCATTCAACCCCCGCCCCACCACTTCCCTCTTCTTGCTCCCACCTTCGACAATCTGACTTAAAAGTTTTTGGTCATCTTTTGACCTCTTAAATCTCCCATTTTGCCCCCACCGCCACACCCACTAACAGCACTAGCTGTTGAAGCAGCGCAATTTCCCATTTTCTATACTACTCTCGCTATTGATGGGCGCTCCTCAAGCGTTGGACAAATCAAAAATATTAAAAACACCAAGAGTTCAAACATAGCAGATATTGTCTTTACGGAAGAGTGGGAACGATGAGTCCCGGAGACAGAACATTTAACTGAACGGCAGTTTTTAAAGTCGCGGTTTCCTCTTCAGCTGCTTTTAAAATAACCCCAGGTATATGGATCGGTCCGCTCTTTCTTGTCACGAAATGTTAGTGTCATTTAATAAGAAGCGCGGTTCCTGACGTTTGAACCAAGTTAGCGAGGGAAAAATTGTACAGCACGCAATTCTGGTTCTCATTGCAGTGAGGTGGTCCCATTCCCGGCTCACGAAATGCTTTTATCAGCATCAGTCCCCAGTTCGGCGGAGTGAATGGACAGATCGGAGTCAGCTGTTGTTGCTTCCTGGTTAGCGTGCGGGACTGCCCATTCCCCCGCTCGCTCCCCGAAGGAGCGGGTCGTTGCCGAGCCGAGGGACGGGAGAGATTGGTTTGACTTTCGCTCCCCCCCCCCCCCCCCCCCACCTTCTCTCTCTCTCTCTCTCTCGTCGCTCCGTTTAGGGAAGCGTCAAAGAGTGAGGAACTTCTGTTGGATGAGGCCAGGCGCCGGCTGGAGGACCGAGGAATTGCGTGCGGAGACGGTTTGAATCTCTTCCCGGGACAGCTCAGGACACGGGGAAGGAAGGGTGCCGAGGCAGTGAGCGGCAGGGGGATCTACTGGCAGTGAGCTTGAGTTCCCTACACAGCTCCCGAGAGCTTGGTGCGGTTTTAACGTGGGAAACTGTAGGATCAAATTCCTGCCCACTTCCCCCCGAGTTCGCTTGGGGATGGAGACCGTGCATGTTTGCACGGTTCTGTGTTGGATTCCACTTTCCGCTGGCTTTGCGATACGGCCGGCGGTTACTGAAGAATATCCGACGCCGGACAATGAGACCGCGAAGAGATTCTCTTCCCCTTCCCAGCACAGGGACGTGGTCCACCCCACCGTAGTCTGGCACATGCAGAATGGGAGTCTTCACGGGGCCAGCGTCACCCCCGATCTTCAGGACTGGCTGAAGGACGTCAACCTGTCGGCGGGCAATGGCAGCAATTTCTCTTGCCCCGATGCGCCCGACAGTGACCCTGCCTTCAAGTACATCAACGCGGCCATCTCCTGTGTTATCTTCGTGGTCGGGGTGATCGGAAACGTTACCCTGTTACGGATCATTTACAAGAACAAGTGCATGAGGAATGGTCCCAACTTGTTGATCGGCAGCCTGGCCCTGGGAGACTTGCTGTACATCATGATCGACATCCCCATCCACATAGCTAAGGTGTAAACTTTCACTCTACATCCCCTGCCTTCACCACTTCTTTAGGTTTCTGCGGCGGGTTCTTTACTCCTTCGCGTCTGCTCGCGTTTTCCCGTTCCTGCCTTAACCATATTTCTTATTGTTTGATCACCATCTCTTCATTTCCCGATGCTCCACTCTCACTTCTCCCTCTCCGCCACTGTTTCCAGTCTCTCCTTTCACTATCCGTGAGGCATCTCACCTTTCTCCGGCTCTCCGTTCTTCCTCGGCGTTCCAGCTTGTGTTTTGTCCGTTCGCTATCCAGGCTATTCTCTCTCCCTTGCACCCTCAAAGATTTTACCAACTTTTATGACATAGTTTATGTGTTGAATATTAATTCATGGAATTGAACCGGTAATAAAAAGCCTCGGGTTCCTGTCAAGTTTCAATATTTTTGGTCACTTCTCACTTCCTGGAGTTCACCAACTCTTTCTTTTCAAGTCCTTTTCTTGTACCAGTTTTAACTCTTTTTCAACATTAAAAACGTTCTTCATTAGGCCTCCATCTTCTGCATGTCGTCATCAATGGTTTTCATAGCCTTTTAATTTGCCCTTGGAGCTTCCTTTGACTCCCTATAAGTTGTTGACCAAGAAGTTATTAACTTACTTTTTCCTGTGTTCTGGAGTGTGGGAGGGGTTGTGATAAAGGAACAAGTAATTGTTCTCATCATTTATTCCTTTTATTTAATGCTGGTTTTTATTTCTCAGTCTGCTTAGTCTCATTAATTGACAATTGACCATTTGCAAACCATCTTTTCCAGCTTCTGTTACCAAAGTGGCCTTTTGGGATTGTTGTTTGCAAGCTGGTGCCTTTCTTACAGAAAATGTCAGTGGGGATCACAGTGCTGAACCTCTGCGCTCTGAGTGTGGACAGGTGGGCATATTCTTGCTTCTATGTAGCATTTACAGTTTTGTTGTTTGATCATGATCCCTGGTTCTGGTACATTGCATGTTAGGCAACCTTGTGACCAGGAATGCAAGCCACCCCTGAGTTATGAATGCTTGACTTAGGGAAACCCCTACATGCAAAAAAGCTCCCATAATATGATTAAATTCAAAACTATGATGTACACATACAGATTTGTTCTTGTAAACAATGGAACTAGTTTCCACTCTCTCCCCACTTCTATTATTTGTTCCTCTGTATAAATCTAACATGCATTTGCTGCCACTCGCTAAATACTTAAACTTAACATACTGAAATACTTATGCGTATTTTATGACTTATGATGAAATTGACTTAAGAAGAGCATTCATTATCTGGGAATGGCCTGTATACTACTTTAAATTGCACAATACATTCAAAAGTAGAAAAAAATCCTATAAAGAAACAGAATCAAGCTAACATTCAGGAATTCAAAGTTCAAGATTTTAGTTCCATTCTAATTAACAAAAACTTAAGCTATTTACATTTCTTTAATCAAGTAAGTTGAACAATGACAGATCAGTGTGTATACATGTTGGTATTATAACAGAAGGTTAACTATAAACATATTGCTGTTTTCAATGGCTTAAAATGCAAGTAAGTTATGGGAACATTCCTTTGAGATTTTACACTTTGTTAAGATAGGAAATGTGACAGTTTTTTCCAGTATGTAGTGCCATTTTGAAATTTAATCACAATGGAGTCACTAAAACAAAGTACATTGCAAGAAGGATAGTTGATATTGAATATAATTCTCTGGCTGAAATTACAATTATGTTATTCTGCTTCAACTTGAATGTAATTCACCAGTATCTACATTACCATGTTATTTGATTTCTGACAACAGAATCTGGGAATAGCCAGATGCAAATCGAATTTAGATGCAAACCTGAGAATTAAGTTTAAATTAGTAGTATCACATCAGTCTGATGATTTCATTCAACTTTGTTTTTTTGGTGATTGAGATATAAGAATGAGCTTAATTTTACTTCCAAGTCCTGCTGAAGGGTCTCTGCCTGAAACGTCGACTGTACTTTTTTCCATAGATGCTCCCTGGCCTGCTGAGTTCCTCTAGCATTTTTTGTGTGTTGCTTTAATTTCACTTCACCTATTTGGGGGCAAAAACTAATTGAAAAAAAAATACCCAAATCCTAAAATTGTTAACAGCCCACCACCCTCAGGGAACCACTAATTGCAACAGATCATTTGCTGATTTTGAACAAGACATCATTTCATTTTGTCATCACATTTCGGTGATGTGTGTGCTGCAGGAGTATTTTTCAAGAAAACTTTTTTTTTACCAAATACAACCCCATTTCCTTGACCTATGTCTATGGACACAATTTTATCAGTTGCTTTAATTTGAGTTTAATCTGTCTGATAACTGAACTACAAAAGCTCAAAGTTGATGATTATTTAAAAAGCTGAGAAAAAATACACACCAGTGCCTGCAGTTTTATTTTTTTAAATCCATGATTTGTTCCATGCTTATTACTGGTTTATAGACTTAATTGCTTGAGCTCAAGGCATTACCTGGGGGGAAGCATCAAAGAGAAAATAAGGGTGTGAAGATAATCCTCATAGAGTTATACAGCACATCATGTCCATGCCAAACTTTTTTACCCATCTACACTGATCTAATATGCCAACATCAGGAGCAAGTTTCTTTTCATTTAAGGTAAATTCAGCTGTGTTCTCTTCCATTTCTGATTTTTTTTATTCTGGCTTTTACTTAAAAGATGCCTACCACCCAAGCTGGGAAATAAATTGACCAGCAAGGTTAATTAAATTTCTGATAGGATTTAAATCATTTACACATTTCATTTATCTTAAAAACTTAGTCATTAAAGAGTTAAGCTTATTTTACAGTGATAATAATTAGTTGTCCTTGCCTGGTATTAATATAGTGGGTTCAATGGCCTCATAATGTAAATTCTTACTATCTGATTAATTCTGGCAATGCTGCCAACACGTTCGTTCAAAAGGGTTGTCACTGAATATCCAAAGCATCTGCCTGACCGAGGCAAAAGACCACTTTTAATTTGGAAATCTTGTGTCCCATAGAATAAATAATATCCCAGTTATCAATTTTAGCTATAATTGATGCACATTGTCCACCAACAAGTTTGCTGCTTGTGCAATGAGATAAAATTAAAATTAAAAGTAAATTATTTTAGAGCAGCTTGGAAGAGCTGAAATATTTCCTTTCACCAGGACACATAGCTTCCCATGCAGACAATCCTTTCACCCTATGCCAGCGACACACCTAATTGGTTCAATTTGTTGAGCCACAAAAGTATACCATTTTGGCCTGACTGCCAAGTGTATAAAAGAGGTCAAAGACTAGAGCAGGCATGAGATGGGAAATGATGGCCTATCAGTACAGTCCGTCACTGAGTTCACCACAACACCCCTCCTGGAAGAAACTTACTCCCATAATTCTTCCCTCTTCACTTTCCTCATAAAGTGTTACTGGAGCCTCTGAAGCAATCCACCATTCTTAACTGTAATCCTGGGCTGAGCCTCTACAATCTATTTCACTACTGGAGGGACTGGAACAAATTCCCAATCCTCTTCTCTCCTGATATGTGCACCACCCAACATAATGGCTAGGAGCCGAAGAATCAGCTACTTATTTCCCTTTCTTAGCCACCAATACTGAGGAATATCATACAACACTCATCATTTCCTTTCACTCAACCGCTACACTTCCAACTTTGAACCAAGTGTTTTGTTTCCAAGCCCCACTTAAAGGTCTGAGAAGTAAAACAGTAAACCAAAGACCGAAATTGCAAAGTATCCCAACTCATGACTAGATGTTTCTTTTTATTTATACAGGAAATGTAGACTCATTGGCAACAATTATTTTCCAGCTCAAATTATCCTAGAGCTAATGAGCTGTCTTCTTAAACTACTAAAGCCTGTGTGGTGAAGGTTCTCTCACAATGACGTTAGGTAGGAGGTACCAAGAATCCAACAAGGCAGAGATTTAAAAACGGTGTGTTTTCAAATCTGGCTGCATTGAAGAGAACTTGGAGCTATTGGAATTTCCATTAGTCCTCTGCTCTTGTCCTTTCTATTGGCTTGACATATAGCTATAGTGCATTTTGTAAATGCACACAGTACAACTGGAATGTATTAATGGTGGAGAGGGAATGATATTTAACGTGGAGAATGGCATGTTGATTATGAGGGCTGTTTTGCCTTGAATGTTGCTGCTCTTCTTAAGTGTTATTGGAGTTGCAATAATCCAAGCAAGAGAAGCATTTTGCATCAAAGTTACAAATGATGTTCAGCTGAAGGCAGAAAGGCTTTCATGAATCATGAACTGAGCCATTTGTTGCCAGATACCCAACCTACAAACTGCTCTTGACACAATACACTCAGTAGCTGCAAAATTTAAATAATGAATGTCTGAGGTGGACAACTCAAAGGTGGTGGTTCCATTAAATATCAAGTGAAGGTGGTAGTCTCTCTCTTGTTGGAGATGATCATTGTCATAAGTGTTGCAAATATCACTGACTACCTATCAACCAGATTATCCCTTGCCTGTAATATTGCCCAGATCCTGCTGCATGAGGTAATGAGGTAGGAATGTGTGAAGAAATAACAGAGAAATATGCTAGTAACAACTTATAAATTATGTTGCTTTTGTGTCTTGTGTGGAAGAATTTGTTGACTATACATGTGCTAAATCATTATGATACATACTAGAGAATTTAACTGCAAAAATTTTGAAGTTAGTTTTACAAGTTTGCAATCATTATCTGCACTTTGGAGTTCTGTGTCCATGACTGGATCTCTAGATCAGCATGAGTCCTGCTTGGACAGCCGATCTGGACAAAGGTGACCAAGAGCAGCACTAGCTGCTCACAGCCCTGTCGTTCCACAGAGGGCACCAAGATCAGTGAAGCTCCACTGCCTTTGGAAGAATATTCAGAAGCTCAGGTGGAAGCATTCATTCACAGTCCACTGAAACAAGAGAACATTTGCCAACTGTACCTAGTGGCTAAATGTTGTCAGTTGTCAAAAATCACCAGAGGCTGCGACTCCTTTGCTTTGCTTCTTTCCTAGAAACTAGCAGGGTTTCATAATAACAGCAGGTACATAAAGCAGAGGGCTAATAGTCAGGATAGATTGTCATATATAATCTTCCCGCAGTTCTGCATTGAAATTGACTCGGCACCTATGCTTGTGACTCCAACTGCCTTTCCAGAGGAACAAGATATGACTGAAGCCTGTTTGTGCCATGTAAGGGGATCCTCCATGCCAGCTTGAAGCATTTCTCAACACAAGATAATCCACTCCATCCATGTGCAGTTGGTGTGCAAGAACAAATGATCTTCCGGCGGTCTGTGGGAGGTTACAGCATAGTTTCCATAGTGCCTTTGCCTTGCAGTCATTGAAACTCTCTGAACTCAGTGGGCGAATGTGATGGCACAGTTAACAGAGCAGCAGTGGTTCAGTTCTGATCTCCAGTGATACCTGGAGTTTGAGGGTCCTCCCTCTGCTCAGATGTGTTTTTTCCCCTAGGTGCTCCACTTTCCTCCCACACCTCAAATGCAGGTTGGCTAGTCCACTGACCAATATGCGTGCAGGAGAGTGATAGAGTCTAGAATCTAAGACTCAGTGGACCACGGAGCTTGTTTCTGTGTTTGTGACTCTTTGACTCTATGACCACACCTATCATTTGGCACTCAGGTACAAGCGATACTCAGTTAAAAAGTGGCTGTTGTTGCCAATGAAGAACACAATCCGTGAGGTTGAAGGTGTCGTTCAGATACCTGACTGAATCTGAAGTGCCATTTTGTGGGCACAAGCCAGGGTTACCGAGATGAACACGATGTGTTCAACTTCACATAACATTGCACAGTGGTATGGTTAAACCTGCGGGGGAGACAAGATGCCATGCACAGAGTGTGTGTAGATAGTAACACAGGGAGGCTGCACACAGTGGAGCATTCCCCTGGGATTTCCCATTATAAAAATTCACCACTGAACAACAAGATGCACATTTCACTCCCTAATCACACTCTCATGGATTAAGGCAAAGCAAACTTGCACAGAACTAACTGTCCTGTTTGCTGCCTTCTATCACTCAGCATCATAGCTTGAAGGAGCAGGAAGGGAAAGATCATTTTAGGCGTGAGGTGTGGGAGCAAGGTGAAATTACTGTGCTAGTAGGAAGACCATAGGAGGGGGAACAATGTGACGGGGCAGAAAGAACACAGGAAGATGGTTTACGGCTAGTGCTGTTGAATCTAGGGACACCCCTCCCTGACCATAGACCATCCTAGAAACACACACAAAGTGCGGGAGGACCTCAGCAGGCCAGGCAGTATCTATGGAAAAGAGTACAGTCAACGTTTCAGGTTGTCCTGCTGAAGGGTCTGGTGTTTGTAATGTTTTCCATATGGATCTTACTCTTCTTGGATCCTTTGCCAGGAAAAGGTAACATCCTATTTAATGTGACTAAAATATATCCTATCTTTAAGATCCTAGCACTATTGAACCAGGGCCAAGTAAGGTCAATACTGTACAGAAATATTAGGATGATATACATGGGAAAAAATAATCATGACAGAAGGCCACTGAGCAATCTGTCAGTACAGTTACAGGAAGATGGACTATTAATGGAAAAGGGAAGGGAAGGTTTACCAATTAGGGTCCTAAACTGGAGCAGAATTAGTTCTGGGGGGATTAGGTAGGATCAAGCAGAAGTCAATTGGGTAAGCCTATTTTAAAGGAATGTCGTAGGAGGCTTTTAAGAGTGAGATATCAACAGTACACTGCAGCATGTTCCTTTTAGGGTGAAGGGTTGGTCTGGCATGTTTAGGGAGCCTTGGATGATGTGAGATAGAGGCCACACATTATTGGAGCAGAATTAGATCATTCAACCTATCGTCTGCTCCGCCATTTAAATTTTTCAACAGCATTCCCCCACCTTTTCCCCATAGTCCTTAAGCTGTATACCAATTAGGAACCAAACCATCTCTGCATTAAATAACCCCAATGCCTTGGTCTCTACAGCTCTTTGTGGTAAGGAATTCTACTGATCCATCATCACCAGGGTGGACAAATTCCCCCTCAACTGATCGTTCAGGCTGTATTCTAAGAACATGCCCTCAGATTCCAGACTCTCTGACTGATGGAAATATACTCAAAATATCCACTCTATCAAGGCTTTTCAGTATCTGGTTGTTTTCAATGAGATTTCCTACCATCCTTCTGAACTCCATCCAGTTCAGACCCAGAGATATCCAACACTCCTCATATGATAAGATTTCAATTCTGGTGAGCCTCCCCCCTGTGGATCCTTTCCAGGGCCAGCATATCTTTCCTGAGATATTGGGACCAAAATTGCTCACAACCTGGCTGCATGGGTTCAGAACTGGCTTGCCCACAAAAGGCAGAGAGTAGTAGTGGATGAAGCATATACTGCCTAGAGGTTGGCAATCAGTGGAGTTCCACTGGGATCTGCCCTGGGACTCCTGTTCTCAGTGATTTTTTATTAATGACTAGGATAAGTAAGTGGAAGTATGGGTTAGTATGTTTGCAGATGATACAAAGGTTGGTAACATTGTGGATAGCGTAGAAGGTTGTAGGTTACAACAGGAGATTGATAGGATGCAGAGTTGGGCTAAAAATGGCAGATGGGGTTCAGTGAAAAAGTGTCAAGTGATTCACTTTAGAAGGCGGAACTTGAAGGGAGAATACAGGATTAGTGGTGAGATTCTTAGCAGTGTTGAGGAACAGAGGGATCTTGGGGTCCAAGTCTATAGATCCTCAAAGTTGTCGTACAAGAAGGAATATGGTATCTTGGCTGTCATCAGTCAAGGGATTGAGTTCAGGAGCCACGAGGTAATGCTGCAGCTCTATAAAACTCTGGTTACACCACACTTGGAGTATTTTGTTCAGTTCTGGTCACCTCATTATAGGAAAGGTGTGGACGCTTCGGAGAGGGTGCAGAGGAGATTTACAAGGATGCTGCCGGGATTGGAGAGCATGTCTTATGAGAAAAAGTTGAGCAAGCCAGAGCTTTTCTCTTTGAATTGAAGGATGATGAGAGGTGATTTGGAAGAGGTATACATGATGATGAGAGGTGATTTGGAAGAGGTATACATGATGATGAGAGGTACTGATAGAGTCGACAGCCAGAGACATTTTCCCAGAGTGGAAATGACTAATACAAGAGGGAGTAATTGTCAGGTATGGTGGTAGAGGCGGTAGGGAGATTTAAGATGGATAAAGGTAATAAAAGGTGGAAGGGAAACATTGGATTGATCTTGAAGTAGGCTAAAGGGTTGGCATAATATCATGTATTATCGCTGTACTTTTCTATGTTCTGTGTTCTAAGACGTGAGCAGGGCACTGTGCATAATGTTTCAGCCAGTAACTGGAGTGTGCAAACAGCGGAAGCTATACACTCAGTGGCCACTTTATTAGGTACACCTGTACAGCTGCTCATTAATGCAAATCTATAATCAGCCAACCATGTGGCAGCAATTCAAATGTATAAAAGCATGCGGACATGGTCAAGAGGTTCAGTTGTTGTTCAGACCAAACATTGGAATGAAGAAAACTGTCATGGTCCTGGCTGGCATTTCCCACCTTTTCCCTTTCCTCCCTAATGGGTGGTCCTTAATCCCCACACTCGATTCCCAATCTTTCCCAATTCCTCTCAATCACCAGCACCTGGTTTCCATTAGCCACCAGAGGATAAGACTCCAACAGCTCCGGTCAGCCCTTGCCAGATTGTTGGTCGACTCTCAGAGAGAGAGGAACCTTGTTCCAAGTCTTCAACCCCGTATCTCTCTGTAAACCAAGTCTCCCAGGTCCTGACTCAGCCTGGTCCTCTCTACGAAGATTCTGCCTCCTGATCCTGCCTCCGCGTTGGAGTCCTGCACTTGGGTTTGTTTTCCTGCCACGTCTGTGTCACAAAAACTAAATGTGATGTAAATGACTATGACCATGGAATAATTTTTGGTGCCAGATGGGGTGGTTGGAGTATCTCAGTAATTGCTGATCACCTAGGATTTTCACACACAACAGTCTCAAAAATGGTGTGAGAAACAAAGAACGTTGGTTCTATGGGCAAAAATGTCTTTTTAATGCGAGTGGTCAGATGAGACTGGTTCAAGCTGACAGGAAAGTGACAGTAATTCAAATAATCACGTGTTACTCAGTGGTGTGTAGCAGAACATATCTGAACACACAACATGTTGAACATTGAACTAGACAAGCTACAGAAGCAGAAGACCAGTACAGGAGCGACCTAATAAAGTGACCACTTAGTGTAGACCCCAACTTCACAATCAAATATTCCTAAGCACTGGCGGCACGGTTTAAACATTGAACGTCACTTGCTCTTGCTTGATTTCTTCTCTACTTTAAAATAATGATCTATTGCATAGTTGGACTAAATTCAAAGCAACACACACAAAATGCAGGAGGAACCCAACAGGTCAGCCAACATCTATTGAAATGAATCAGCAATTGACATTTCTGGCCATGATCCCTCATCAGCATTGGAAGGGAGGGGGAAGGATGCCAGAATCAGAGGGTGAGGAGGAGTGGAAGGAAGACAAGCTAGAAGGTGATAGGTGAAGCCATGTGGGTAGGGAGTGGGGGGGATGAAGAAAGAAGCTAGGAGATGATAATTGGAAAAGGCAAAGGGCTGGAGAAAAAGGAATCTGATTGTAGAGAAGAGGAGAGGGCCGTGGGAGAAAGGGAAGGAGGAGGGACACCAGGGGAGGAGATGATAGGTGAAGAGAAGAGGTAAGAGGCTAGAGAGGGGAAAGGAAGAAGAGAGAAGGGGGAGGGAAAAATATACTAGAAGGAGAAATCGATGTTCATGCCATCACCCAGACAGAATATGAGATGTTGCTCCTCCATCCTGAGAGTGGCCTCACCATGGCACCAACAGGTTTGAATAATAATGGGAATTGGATTTACAATTGTTGGGCACCGGGTAATTCCAATTTTTTTGGATGGAGCGGAGGTGCTCACCAGACCCCAATTTATCTCATGTCTTACCAATGTAGAGGAGGCCGCATCAGGAGCACCAGATACGATAGACAACCTCAATAGATTCACAGGTGCATAGATTCAGGGTCTGTTAGAGGCCCTGAATGAGGTCAAGGAGGAGATGAAAGGGCAAGTGTAGCATTTCTGTCATTTGCAGGGATAAGTGCCAGGAGGGAGGAGAGAGAAACAAATCGACAAGGGGATCACGGGGGGAACAATCCCTGCAGAAAGCGGAGAGGGGTGGTGGTGGGGCGACAGGAGGTAATGATGTGTTTGGTGGTAGTGTCCCACTGAAGGTGGCAGGAGTTGCAGACAGCCACGTATTGGATGAAGAGGCTCATGGGGTGGTAGGTGAGAACAAGAGGAATTCTATCCCTGTTAAAGTGGCAGGCAGATGTCCGGGAAAAAGAGGAGATGTGGGTGAGGGCAGCATCAATGGCAGAGGAAGGGGAACCCCCATTCTTTGAGAGGGAAAACATCTCTGATGTCCTGGGAAGTCTTGTTGTGTGATCATTATTAATCATTGCTCCTGGCTATGAAATTTATAGTACACCATGGCACCGTTTTCTTTCCATACTAATTTTAAAACTAAAGAATTCTAAATGTATGAACAGATCATTATGATTGACAAATGTAATGAAATTATTTGAGATCTGATCGGTTTTGGCAAGATATAAGTAACTGCACATAAATGTAAACTACGGGTGTGCACTGAGTACATGTTGGGCAGGCAATGATAAGGCAGACAGGAAAGAAAGCTGCAGTCTATTATTCATGGCCTGCTTATTAACCTCTGTTACTGGATGTTTAGGGGCAGTAATAGTGTCTCTGTTCTCTTATGAAACCTCCACTATTGAAGGTCGCTACCACTTCGGTTTTATTTTAAATAGAGACCTGAAGGCAGCCTCAGCAAAGTCAAGGGAAGTGGTTTAAAGTTATCCGAATAAAATCTTTGGCTTTTGGTGAAAATGCCAGAGCTTTGAGGGAGTTTCACCTTTAGCCTCTTTCATTAACCCCTCAAATTTTTGGAAAAGAAACTTGTGAAGTTTCTTTTCCAAAAAATTTGAGAATCCTCAAGAGGATGATTTCACAAAAATGTTATACTTTTACTAATTTCTCCAGTGAATTGACTTTCAACATTTTATCCGAGGTAAACCCCTGATCTTACTCAAAAATTCTCACTGAATAAAGTTGTAACATGACTCGTTATACTTCAAAAGGCATTGTGATTTTTAAAAATGTTGCATTTTCCCAATGATGAAAGCTGTTCACTTGTAGAGTAACTGATTATGGGCAATTAGCTGGAAATATTTGGCTGGAATTCTAGTTTCAGATAGAGAAAATTGATTCAATGGCTGATGTGAAAAATCTAGCTGCTTTGACCTGACTACGAACCCACCCTTTATCCTACAATGAGGGTCACATGAATTACAGAAATTACAGAGACTGGTATCCAGACGAGTGGAGGCACCACACAGATGTCTGCCCCCTAGGAATATCATGATCTTTAAGCTCTAAGACTGGAACATGGAGGAAAGATCAACTGAAATGTAAATGGGTTTATTTTTCTCGCTTCTCCCCTAGGACCAGCGATGCAGGCAGAGGTCAATTGCCATTCTTTTCTTCGGTGCCACAGCTTAAAGGAGGCCAGTACAAGGCAGAGCCTATTGTCAATAGATCAGTGATGTTACGGTGTTACAGATGTCATGTAGGAGAATCCCCAAGGAAGCTTATCCTACACTCACCATCATAGATTTCAGAGTTGTAATTTTGAACACACTAGATATCTATAAAGTCATGAGGGCTGAGAAATATATTCTTTTTGTCCCAGGGAAGGAAAGCTAAAAGCTGCAGGGCAGAAGTTTAAGGAGAAAGCTGAAAGATTTAAAAGGGACATGAGGGGCGATTTCTTGCAGAGGATATATTGAATAAGCTGCTAGAAAAATAATGCTTGAGGCAGCTACAGTAACAACATTGAAAAACCTCTTGGATAACTACATGGGTAGGTGGGTTTCACAAGGATATGGCCAACTATGAGCAATGGGACTAGCTTTGTGGGTGCCATGGTCGGCATAGAAGAGTTCCCATGCTGTATTACTTTATGCTGAATTTTGAAGTCAATAAAAAAAGAGAAACATTCTCAAAGATATGGATGTGGATCTGTTGGCACCGCATCCGTTGATATTTGTTACCATATACCAGCATTATAGACATCCACATAGCATTTTTTAAAAAGGGCAGGTATCCAAGCTAGTATCCAATCAAGTGTCAAGTACTCCGCAGAAGCAACGTGATTTCTTCTGTCTTGGATGTCAGTTTGACTTTGTATGGGGAGGTGCTGTCTTGACTAGTTTGACTGAATTTTTCAAGGAGGTGATTAGGTACATTGAAAAAGGTAATGCAATCAATGGGGTTTATATGGACTTTGAGAGGGTCTTTGTCTAGGTCCCACATAGGAAACTGGTGCAAAGGATAGAATGCATGGATTCCAGGACAATTTGGAAAACCAGATCTGGAATTGGATTGGCTGAGTGATAGGAAACAGAGGATGGTTTTTACAGTATTAACCAATGGTGCTTGAATCCTTGCTGTCAGTTATATATTCTGATAGACCTGAACGATTAGAAGTGTGCAAATAATGCAAATGTTGGTGTTGGTAGTGACGACAGTATTCATTGGTTACAAGTCGATATGGATTGGTAAGTTTCTCTGAGAATGACAGGTGGAATTTAATTGTGAAAATTCCTGGGCAGTACAGTGGCAAAGATAGTAGAGTTAATGTCCAGCAGCTCAAATCTCACATCAGGGGAAAAAGTCCTAACCTATTCAACCTTTCCTTTTATCTCAAGTCTTTAAGTCCCAGCAACATCTTTGTAATTTTTTTCTGTACTCTTTCAATCTTGTTGCTATCTTTCCTGTAGGTAGGTAACCAGAACTGCACACAATACTCTAAATTTGGACTCACCAATGTCATATACAACTTCAGCAAACATCCCTACTCCTGTATTCAGTGCTCTGACTTATGAAGCCAATGTGCCAAAAGGTCTCTTTATGCCTTATCTACCATGAAACTCTGCTCCACCATTTCATTCTGGCTGATTTATTACTCCTCTCAACCCTGCATCAAGATGTCAAAATGCTGTAGCATATTAGGCAACAGGATAAGTGTCAATAGGATAAGTGAAAATAGGATCAATATAGATAGGTAGCTAATGGGCCAAATGAGCTGTTTCCATGCTCTGTGACTCTATGCCACAGAACGATTCAATATGGTTTCCTACACCCCAATGTCAGTTGTACATAGGCAATTCAGTGTGCATGGATGAAGTGTTCCTTGTCCAGATGGATTCACAGGTGACAGATCCTGGAATTCCTTGATGGAATTTCACAACTCCTGGCTAAGATCAGCAGGAGATGCATTGTAAAAACAGGTTTGCCAGTTTGCCACTGTGTTCACAAAGGAAGAGCTGAATAATTCCCATTGGATTTTTAGTCTGCTCTGCTAAAAGCACCATTCGGAGAATGTCAGCTCTGCATCTGTTCAAACAAATAGATGGCCAGTGAACTTTGTCAAGTCTAGCTGAACGGTAGAGAAAAAATAACTTTGTGGTGGCATTGTCACGCTGAAAGAATATTCTGGCAAACAAATGTTAGCCCAAGAATGAATTGAACCAGAAAAGTATGAGTAATTTTCATCAAGATGCTATCTCATGTACTTGACATGATGGCACATATTGAAACATTGTGTAGCTAGTGAATTCCAGATGACTTAGCGCTTCCTAATAAGTGGAGAAAATGTTTCAAACAAACATGTTGAGCATATGTCCAAGCAAACAAATAACGTTTGGTGGAAAGCTTTACATGATTGCAGCAATTATTTAAATTGAAAACAATTTTGATTATAATTGACATTGATTTATGAAAGGAAAATTATATTTGACTTATCTAATAGAATTTTTTGAGAATGTATCAACTAGAAGAGATAAAGAGATCCTGTGGATGAGGTCCATTTCAAATTTCTGAAGACTTTTGATAAGGTCCCACAAAGGAACAAAGTTGAAGCCCATGGATTTGGGGGTAATATAGTGGTGTGGATTGAGAATTAGTTTATAGATTAAACTAATCTGTGGTGGGGTGGGAGGAATAAATAGGTCTTTCTCAAAGTCAAGGTCGAGTTTATTGTTATATGCACAAGCTAATATATGGACAAGTTGATGCACCATCAATAACTCTCGGAGACATGAGGCGAGATATAGGCTTTTATTGGCTGGAAGAAAGAACAAGCAGCAAATGACCACCACACAACATCCTGGAGACTGAGGAAGGGTCTGTGCCTCCGAGCGCCTTTATACCGGGGTCCGTGGGAGGAGCCACAGGAGCAGTCAGCGGGGGGGCGTGTCCAGACAGGTATATGTAGTTCACCACACAAGTGCAATGAAAAACTTACTTCAGTACTGAGGTTGGATTGTGTCTAACAATGAGGATGCCATGATGCTTCAAGGGGATAGAGTCGAGCTGAGTCGTCAAGCTACAACATGACATATGGAGTACACTGTGGAGGAATATGAGGTTCTCTGCTTCAGTAGATAATGGTGATAGCTTTCAAAGGAGGAAACTTGGGAAATGTTGATTCACAAAGGTGTCCGGGTGTCCATGTACTCGGTTTACATGCAGACTTTATGCCGGAGGATTTAAGTACAAAAGTAAAGATTTCTTACTATAGGTACATAGAGAGCTTTGTATTGTGTACAACTTCTGATCTCCTTATTTGATAAAGGATAATTACCATCAAGGATTCCTTGGATTCACCCAACTGGTTCCTGGAAGAGTAGGTCAGTCATATGAGGAGGGATTGAGAAGGTTAGGCCTCCATCTGATGTTATTTAGATAAATGGGAGGCAGAAATCACTGAAGCATACAAAATTCTGAGAGGGCTTAAAGGAGCAGGTGCAGCAAAGATGGTTCTACAGATGGAGGAGTCTAGAACTAGTCTCAATAAGAAGAAAAGCCATTTAATTGTGAGATAAGGAGGAATTTATTTACCCAAACAGTGGTTGCATTGTCTAACCCAGAGAACCTAATCATGAGTTATATTTAAAACTAAGAGCTGCATGTTGGAGAAATTAAGAAATATGATATTGAGATCTAATGTCAGCAACAGTCTTACTGAAAGGTAGAGCAAGATCGAGAGGCTTATAGTTGCCTACTCCTTTTCCCATTATTTATATCCTTATCTACATATATTTTAGAAATGCAGAGCAAAAATATTCCAATAAATTGTAGAACTTGGTTTGAACTGAAATTTGAA
The DNA here is from genome assembly GCF_048418815.1 of Hemitrygon akajei. Taxonomy (NCBI): domain Eukaryota; kingdom Metazoa; phylum Chordata; class Chondrichthyes; order Myliobatiformes; family Dasyatidae; genus Hemitrygon; species Hemitrygon akajei. The sequence goes on along the minus strand of NC_133127.1, from coordinate 79,995,875 downwards.
AAATTCTCTTAAATAGTACAGTATGTTACTTCTCCCATAATATATGCAAAAATTTTAATATTAGCAAAATAAAGTAAGCAAAATGCACACTCCTCCTGTACTTAATAAAGTGGCCAGTGATTGTATAATCATGGTCTTCTGCTGCTGTAGCCCATTGACGAGCAGGTTCGACGTTTTGTACACTCATAGATGCTCTTCTGCACACCACTGTTATTACTTGTGGTTATTTGAGTAAATGTCACCTTCCTGTCAGCTTGAACCAATATGGCCATTAGCTCTGACTTCTTTCATTAGCAAGACACTTTCACCCACAGAACTGAAGCTCACTGGATTTTTTTGTTTGATTTTTTTTTGCACCATTTTCAAGATTGCTGTGCATGAAAATCCCAAGTGATCAGCAGTTTCAGAGATACTCAAACCACTCCGTCCGGCACCAACAAATCATTGCACATTCAAGATCATTTACATCACAGTTCTTGCCCATTCTGATGTTTGTCTGAATAACAACTGAACCTCTTGAGCATGTCAGCATGCTTTATTGCATTGAATTGCTACCACATGATTAGCTAATTAGATATTTGAATTAACAAGCAGGTGTATCTCTTAAGTGGCGACTGAGTGTATAATTTCCCTCCAATACTCATACAGTATAGACCAGCACTGTGTAATTCCATTAAAGTTTCTATTGCAACATGCCCATGTGTGGTAGTTAGCTTAACACTTTGCAGAGCCAGCTGTGATATTGGAGTTCAATTCCTGCAGCTGTCTGTGAGGAGTTAGTACATTGACCTTGTGTATTTCCTCTGGGTGCTCTGGTTTCCTTCCTCATTCCAAGGATGTATGGATTGTGGGCATGCTACGTTAGTGTTGGAAGCGTGAAGACACTTGAAGGATGCCCCAGCACACCCTTGGACTGCGTTGGCCATTGAGGCAAGACTATGCTGGGTTTAAATATTTCAATGTACATGTGAGAATTAAAGCTAATCTTTATAGAGCTCATCTTTGTACAATCAGTGGGAAAGGTTGGGCGAGCTCAGGCTTTTCCCTATGGAGCAAAGGAAGATGAGAGGTGACTTAATAGAAGTGTATAAGCTGATAAGTAGACAGCCAGCATCTTATTTGCTAGATGGAAATAGCTAATACAAGAGGGCATAATTTTAAGGAGATTGGAGGGAAATATAGGGGGGGATGTCAGAGCTAAGTTTGTTTTTACACAGAGAATGATGGATACATGGAGTGCTCAGCCAGGGTGCTGGTACAGGCAGATACATCAGGGACATTTAGGAAACTTATAGATAAGCACCTGGATAAAAGAAAAATGGAGAACTATGAAGGAAGTAAGCATTAGATTGATCTTGTATTAGGTTTAAAGGTTACCACGATTCTGTACCTGAAGAACCTGTACTGTTCTGTACTTTTCTATGTTTTATAAACTTCATGAATGAGAATAAGTTGCATTCCCTATGACCAAGTTGGCAAAACCTGCATGCAGGTAGTTCTGCCATAATGCAATTCCTTAATGTGAGTTGGTTATAAGATAACTGATGGATTAGAAAACATTATTTGCAGTATGAGGGCCGCATTGGTTAAAGCACGAATATGATCAGAAAATCCTGTATAAATCTTTTCTATGGCTCAGCTTATTAATCTCTAAAGGGATCTTCCTAGCCACCTTTCAACTCTTAATATAACTATAGAACCTCCTGGGGTTTTTCATAACCTTACCGGGAAGATCCATCTCATAACCTCTCTTTGTCTCCTTGATTTCCCTCTTAAGAGAAATGTTAATCTTTTAATAGTCCTCAAGAGACTTGCTCATCCTCAAACCTCCAAAGTATCCTTCCTTCATTTTCAAGGCGAAAGCCTCAACATCTCTCATCAGCCAAGATTCCCTGTGCGTGTCAGGTTTTCCCTTCATCCTAACGGGAACATTCTGCTTCTAGACTTCTGACGTCACGCTCTTAAAAGCCTCCCATGTTCTCTTCATTCCTTTTCCTCCAAACAGGCTCACTCAACTGACCTCTGCTAGATGCTGCTTAGTTCCCTCAAAATGAGCCCTGCTGTGCTTTAGTACCCTATTTATATATACGTTAACTCAGGAAACTTTCTAGGTCACATTACACACCTCATCCACAATAAGAGAGCCTCACTTGAGAGACCCTCCCCTTCTTGTTCCTAAGGTTTATCCATATGGCCTCACTGGACAATTCCCCCAAGAATGTCATCTCTAAGTACTGTCGTAATGTTGTCCCTCATCAAGAAGGCATTACCACTTCTCACTTACCTGCTCATGTAACACCTGTAGCAGGGACTTCTGTGCAGAACTATCAGAGTTCAAAGCACATTTATTATCAAAATATGTATGCAGTATTCAGTCCTGAGATTTGTCTTCTCCACAGGTAGCCACAAAACAAAGAAAACTGCGGAAGCCGTTCAAAGAACCCTCCCCCACTCCCCACTATTGATGTCCATTTAACTGTTACCAGCAGTGCTCTCAGGTGATTGAATGACATGCTCCTCTTAGCTGCACAAACTGATCTCCTGCCTGAGGCAGATATTGCCCAGCCCTCTTTCTTAATTGTGACCCTCTCCGGCTTGCATACGTGGGTGATCTTTGGACTGCAAAGGAGGTTCAGCAGCTTCCCATATTCACTTTGCTGCAGAAGCTTGAACAGAACGATGGACCTGCCTGACCATAAAGGTTGCTCAATCTTTCATCTGGTGTCTGTTGCACTTCCCTCTGTCACATCAGCAAAGCAGAAACCCACTGCTACACGAATTAGAAGAAATTGAATGGTAGTACAATTGTACTGCCTGACGCAGGCACTTACATGCACTTGATTAACACCCAAAAAATGGAGGCACAAGAGACTGCAGATGCTGGAATCTGGAGGAACAGACAATCTGCTGGGGGACTGTCTCTAAGGAGTTTGTACATTCTCCCTGTGACCACATGGTTTCCTCCAGGTGCTCCAGTTTCCTCCCACAGTCCAAAGACATACTGGTTGATAGGTTAACTGGTCATTTAAATTGTTCTATGATTAGGCTAGGGTTAAGTTGGGCAGCATGACCCAAAGGGCCGGGAGGGCCTATTTCACACGGTATCTCAATAAATAACTGCTCAGCAGGTCAAGCAGCACCTGTGGGTGCAAAGGAGTTGTTAACATTTTGGGTCAAAACCCTGCATCAGGACTAAGAGTGAAGATAAGCAGAATTACTTGAGGTTACATGGCAGTGTGGGTGTTGGGAACAAAGTGGGGCTTGAAAGAAGCTGATGTCTTTATCCTCACAGACACTTGATTTTTTTTACCTATCTTACACCACACATTCCTCCACCCATGATTGGCTTCACAAGTTTAGGGGAGGGCCTGATACTTGAGCTCAGGCTGGTGTCAACATCTGATCTGGAGAGGTTTTTTTTTGTCGAAATAAACGAAACTTGTACGTAGACCTTATGAACAGGAGACATTCCTGACTTAAAAGCATGTCTTTTAGGTGGTGTGCCTTTTGGTCTGTACATCTAATAGAATCTGCATTCAATCAGATCTCACAGCACAGGCGCTGATGCCAAAGTTGCTGAATCTATTAACTGACCAAGGAACAGATGGAGTATTTATGGGGAACTGGAAAAATGGAAAATTGTGAATATCTCACACTCAAAGTCATGAATGATTAAATAGCATCAATACATGGAATATATATGGTCTATAATACATATTAAAGCTACCAAGGGAATGAAGCTGGATGCATTTTAGGAGGTACAATTGTTTACTCAATGTTTTGCAATTAGCTCTCTCAATATGCCATGTCTTCTTTAGACAACTTATTCCTAGAGGTTAACACCAGAAACCTAACATCAACCCTTCACTATCACCCAATCACCTGAACTTCACCCTTTAGATGATCATTTCTGCTCTGAGCTTACTTATACGTTCTCCTGCCACTCCATTGCAGAAAATAGAAACGTCGAATTTCAGGACCAAGAGGAGATTGATACAGTAGCCTTATTTGCTCAATCCTGAGCTCCCAGTGGGAAATTCAATACCATTCCATACTTAGATTCCTTCCTGCACTGAGCAACACAAAAATAATTGCTTCGAAAGCTTGGCACCAAGAAAGGGCTGAGAACAGAGTTCATGAAGTGGCTGAAACTAACAGCAAGGATTTACGCAAGGTCCGAGAAACATCAAAGAGAAGGAAGTTGGAGAAAATGCTGTTAGCAGAAATTTAAGTAAATAGAGTGGGAGGAGGTTTACTGGAGCGTAAATAACAGCACAGAGGAGTCGGCAGTGCAGTCTGCTATTACTGTGCTTCACATTCTGTTCAATGTGCTCTGCTTCACTTCTGAGCAAATACTCCAGGCAGTGATCTGTGGAGGTGAGGAGGGGGTGGTAGATTCAGTTTTTACCCTGATGCAACATCTCCATAGCTGCTGCGGGACTGTCATCTCGCTGATCATAAAGTTCATGTTTAATGTTCCCATGTGCATGACTGCAATTGGAGGCAAAATATTTCAACCTTCATCCTTTTCATTCTTTGCTATCTGGGCTACATATTTTCCATTTTACGTATTGCTTATGTGACAGAAATGGTTTGTGAAGGCTGACAGATGTTTTGAAAATATTGCTTTCTGAAAATTAACATCACAATATATGAAGTAAATGTTTGAATAGATAGGCATTAGGAGCAGTGTATGGTATTTCCAGGTGAGTTGGACAGTAGTGGTGGACTGATCAAAATTCTCTTTTTGTGTTTGGAATCCTTCAATGCATTTATGTTTAATAAGTCACTTATATGCTAAATGTTTTAGAATATTTACTCCCTGTGGACAGGTTATGGGGGATACTGTTTTAAATAATGATCCATCATGTTTAAGAAAACTTAATAGATATTTCTCTGTATATGACACAGGTACCGAGCTGTTGTCTCCTGGAGTCGTGTTCAGGGGACTGGAGTTCCCCTGCAGACAGCGTTAGAGATCATTATTATCTGGGTTCTCTCTGTTGTCTTGGCCATTCCTGAGGCCATGGCCTTTGACATATATCCGCTGCAATACAGAGAAAAGTTGCTCCATGTCTGTTTCCTTCTTCCAGAAACACCGTTTAATAAGGTAGGACTGCTATGAAGAACAATAAAGATGCAAAATATCACCATATAAAATAAAAATAAGAAAGCTGCAAAAACTTAGTGATTTTATCTGTTATGAACTGGTATTTGCATTTACATGGTTTGCAAACTAAAGAATAGAAAAGGGTTGAAATGAAATGCTGAGTTTATTAAAACAGGTGTCACGAAAGCAAATAAAATTCAGGCCATATGAAATTTAGTATCCTTACTAGTTGGTATTAGACACTTAATGCACTAGGTCTGGTTTCACTTCCTGGTTGTAAACTCATGGATTCTTACTGTCATCGGCAGAAAGTGAAATTACTTACTGACTTACTGCCCATTATGCCACTGGCTGCAATGAGGGTCCTCCATCTCTGTCTGTATAGCAGGAGTCTTCATTGTTGTTTCCATAACTATTGTGTTTTTGACCAATCAGGATTGTTAGCCTTATGGTGAACCTCTGCACCTGGAGGACCAATGGACCACTCTTAGTCTGGTCTCTACCCTTTGACCTGTTGGCATGGGTGACCCTACCAAGAGCCAAAGTACTCCAGGTCATTGAGGCATGCTTTCATCCAAAACCTATGACAAGGTGCGGTCCTAGAAGGTAAAATGACCTAGGAGTAAAACCAATTTTGCTGTAACTGTAGGTAGCTCAACAAGTGATTAACATTGAAGTTTCCCCTGTTACCATGAAGATTATCTTTCATATTTAAATCTGCTCTTCATTTACATAAATACTAGCACACATGATTGCTTCCTACTTTACAACGTGTATGTCAGGGGGACAAAAGAACTCTATTGAACAGTAAGTAGGGAGGGCAAAGAAAATATTTTAACCAGGTTTCTTTTCAAGTGGTTCTTTACTGCTGTATAGTTTTCATTTTCATTTGTGACATGTTTTGGATGTCTTTTTTTTAGTATAAACACATTTTGGGAAGTATTCACTTGGAAGCAGTAAAGGCCAAAAATCTACAAAATCAGAAAAGCCGAATCTAATAAAAAGAGTCTCAAAAGTACATCAGAATAAGGCTGATGAGACCAGATTTGAAATAGTACACATGGCCCAGTATCAAGTTATTGTGCTTAGGTCATGGAGATCACTATAGCTACACCAGTAGTTTGTACTTTCAGAGCCAATGTAACATAGTAAAATGCTCAAAGTCATTCCAAAGGAGCACATTCAAACAACAATTGACACTTAACCATATAAGGAAACATTGGGGAAGATTTCATAACGTGTGTTTTAAGGAGGGTCTTAAATGGAGAGAGAGCAATTTGGAAATGGAGAGGATCAGAGGGGTGTTTCCAGAGTGTAGGCCTTGAGCACTGGAGATAGAGCCACCAAGGGACATTGTTGAGAGTCAAAAGTTCATATGCAGTGGGTTTTGGGGTTGAAAGAGCTACAGAAATGAGGATGGGGAAGGCATGAAGAGATTTAAATACTAGCAAGAGAATTTTTAAATTGAGACAGTACTTAACCAAGAGCCATTACAGGCTAGCAGACACAGAAGTGTGGCTTGTGCAGACTTAGAGCTGAGTTTGATGACATTGTTAGCCCATTCTCTGGAGCAGCTAGAAGGATAGGCTTTACACTCAACTTTCTGAAAATTTTCTACCAACCCACCCCCACTATATAACACCATCCTTTGACAAAACAAATCCATGCCAAGACCATGAAAAGTGTGGAACATTTCTCAGCAAAGCACAGGTGGACATCAATGCTAAAATTTACCATTGACCAGTGCACATCACAGCCTTCGGCAACTGAGGAAAAAAGTGTTTGATGAATAAGAGCTCAAGCCTGTCAAATGGTTTACCTACCCTCTGAATATTTCTGAAACTTGGACTATCTACAGTAGGCACCTCAAGGTACTGAAAGAATGTCATCCATGCTGCCTTGACAATACCCTCCAAAGTCACTGAAGTGATATCCTGAACATTGAGTACTATTGTTCTCTTCCAGACCATTATCTTCACCAGTGAGGCTCTTGTTACACGCAGTGAGATCTATTGAGCAGGCCACATTAGTTGCATGGAGAATACCATTCACCTGAACAGACGAGAGAAAAAAAATCAAGGACGTGTATAAATCTTACTAAAAAATTGCAACATCTACATTGACTTGTGTGAATCTATAGGCTAAGGCAGGTTGAAGTGAAAAAGGATCATTTGAGAAACACTGAGAACCTTGAGTCATCACAAAGTATCCACTTCACAGCCCAGCCAGCAACTTCCTGCTCCATCTGTGAAGGAGTCTGCAGTTCCCCCATTAGCTTCATCAATTATCCGGCAACCCACAAAGCCCGACTAAAAGCAAGCCAGTCTTGATCCTGAGGGACTGACTAAGAAAAAGATGGGTAAATAGTGCAAGGAAGAATCAGGAATAAGGCTGTCAAGTTTTGGATGACCTCAGTTGTGGATGGTTGAAAGCGTCTCAAAAGCACCCCATTCTCCTGTAAAATTGTGAGAAGTTTTATCATCAGACTATCTTTAGCCTGTACTGCTCAGTTGTTTTTCTACAGTCTGATGAAGGAGGTACAGTTATTGTTGTCCCAGATGTCCTTGAAGGACTCTACAGTAAAGTAGATTTACAAACATAGCAAGTTCCAGAAAAATCACTTGGAAATTTTATTAGTGAATGGACGTGGCTGGTGCCACTTGTTCACTGCTGACCAGTTTCCTCTAAATGAACACAAAATGGACGGATAAATGTTTCACTCAAGCATCCAATTGTAAGTAAGCAAAGTACAGTTCTCATTGAAAATACATCAATTGTACGGTGTTCTTTTTGCCCCATTCCCACCAGCAAGTTAATTCACTTTACAGGCCATAAACCAAACATTCTAAATTTAGTAAGATAGCTCCCAGTTGCTTCATTTTAGGTAGCCCTAGCCAGTCTGGATAATTTTAAAAAATGGAAATCTTCAGCAGGTCAGGCATTGGTCAGTTTAGCAGCCAGTCAAACCTGCTGCTGCCCACATGGGTGTGGGCTTTCTATCAATTATCTTAACTGGTCCAGTTTCAATATTTTAGCTGTGAGCATGAAGAAAAAGCCTAATTAAAGTATTACAAATGAATATGATACATGAAAGACAGTTTATCATGAAAGGCAGAAGGAAGTTTGCACATTTCTATCTGCAAACAGGATGTATTATATCCCACATCCTCATGCTGTGAAGTTATTTTTCCTATATTTTAAAGACATGTTTTTGTTGCACTTCAGCCTTCAATTTAACTGCATAAGCATGGTCCTCTCTAAGCTTATCACCCGTGGAGATATGTTGGATCAGACCCTTACCTGAGCAATAGTTCATCTTCAGTCTCAAGGTTCTAAAATGATTGGCATGAGTACCAGACAGCTTGAGAATTTTACTTCCTTATATAGTAATCTTTTCTTAAAATAGTTAAATTATTTGCCAGAATGTTATCTCTTAAATGGCAAGCATCTCTGCAGTCACTATATTTCCATTTGTAACCTTAGTTTCCTTAATATAATGACTTGTCCCCATTTAAAATGCTGAATTTTCCTTATTTGCTTAAATTAGTATTCCTACATGGAATAGTTCCCATCCTCACTCTGTTCTAGAGGAGCACAGATGTGCTTTTCCAATGAAATATCATCCATCATAAAGAGCAAACCGTTAGCAGATTCAACAGGATTGTATCAAACGTTGTTGGGCATCATTCTCCCCAGTTTGAACCTCTGACTACTCCAGAGACATCCAGTGAAAAAAAATAACAAGTCTTTTTCTCTTGCACAGTAAGCCATCTGCTATGACCCATCTCCTCCAGCACATTTACATCCAACATGTGATGTGCTCCTGGTGTTTGGTATCACTGAAGGTGTCAGATGTCTTTGCTAATTCCATTCCCCACACCTTTCCTTACCATACTCAAAGGACCTCCCTCTATTCAGAGACTGTGTCCTCTGGGAGTCCAAGACCAGAGGACACAGCCTCAGAACTGAGGGATGTCCTTTTAGAATGGAGATGAGAAGGAATTTCTTTAGCCAGAGTGTGGTGAATCTCTGGAATTCATTGCACAGGTGGCTGTGGAGGCCAGATAGTTGGGTATGTTTAAGTCAGAGGTTGATAGATTCTTGATTAGTCAAGAATATGGGGAGAAGATAGGAGATTGAGGCTGAGAGGAAAAATGGATCAGCCAGGACGAAATGGCAGAGAAGACTCAATGAGCCAAATGGCCTAATTCTTCTCCTATATCTTATGGTCTTAGACAGTCAAACCTACCACCAGATTCGGTTGGGGAAATCCATTTAGAAACAACAATGGCCAAATATCTGTAAAATCATTAAAGTGATAGGAGTGGGAATTGAAAATAAAATTGTCAACAGGGCAATTGTATAAGAACAAATACAAAATGAGGAACTTGGTTCCAGTTCTTCTTGCACAGATACCTGCAGCCCACATCTGTCACACCAACAAGCCATGTCCAGCTTTGGATCAGCAATTCTCTCTCTAGTTCTTTTTCTGCCCTTTTGCCCTCTCTGAGTTCACTTTCTCACTGTTGACTTCATTCCAAATAAACAGCTGGCAATGATTTCCCATTTGACCGCATGCAATGATCTATTCAAGAATACCATCACTGATTATGACTGTGATGAGAAGCTATTCCTTAATTACTCCTTAGTTTTGAATATGGTCGTCAGTGAGTGAGAAGGCTGACAAACTAGCGCTGATCATGGAGGAATTTTTAGCCTTCATTTTCCTTTATTATTTGAAAAGATTTCCCCTACTGAAGTAAATAGCTGAAAGTTTTTAATACAAGGTCATTTCCTTCATATTAAGTATCATTGGGTTACTTTAGAAAAATATCCAGTTCATGTTGTAATGTAAAAGAACATTTTACTCTGTCAAATATATGAACCTGCAGTGGCCTACCTGTGTGTTGCTAACTCATCAAGTAGCAAGGTTGCATTGTTATGTGTGAAGCTTTCTGAAACTGATCAAAGTGTTCACCTCAGAGCTGCAGCCATCATTAGAGCATGCACACCACTGCTTGGAAGTGGAACAGCTTGCAGCATGCAAATCTGTATTGTCTGCATTGCTCTCCTTAAAATGTGCCTTATTCTTCTGTGTCTGTTGTACTTAGACTATTCCAGTACTCTTCAAGTCAAGTTGTCATGTGCACAAGTACATACTGTTATGATACGGCAACAATGAATATTGAATTGAAACAGATTTTTTATAAACAAAGAAACATTTATTTAAACTCAGCTCAGCAACAAATGAAAAGTAAACAAACGATTAACTTAACCAGAAGTTAACTGCTATACGGCAACTCGAACAGTTCTTAAAGCGATAAATGTGAACACAGTTCTTAAAAGTGGTAAATGCGGAAGTCCAAATGATATTACACAGTCAATTAGGAGAGACTTTCCTGAAGTAACAAATTCCTCGACGGTGTGGCGTTACTGCTGATCCCAGCCGAAATATGCCTTGCCCAAAGGATTTACAACGAAGGAAATAAAAACGGCTTAAAGGAACTGACCTTTTCCCTGGCGAATAACACTGTGCCCAGCCCTTTCTGCTTTCACAATGCAGGGGCTATCTCGGATGCAGGTTACTACCTTCTGAACAAGGATTCAATAAGGTTGATCCTGTATTACCACCGACGATACTAACTTTACTCGATCCTTCGGGTTCCCGCACTTCGATAAATTCTTCACTCTCCGACTGGACTAAAACTGGCAGTGTTGTGGGGAAACTGCCGGCAATAACCTTTGAGACTTAAGATAGAAATTAAAACTCCACTTTAAAACAAAACTGCGTCATGAGACAAATATGCAGCATAACGGAGTAACTGACGAATTAAACAACGAACTGACCTGTGTCACAACAAGGCTTTCCCGTTTTATACCTTTTGAAACAGGCCATCACATGACCTCTCACTGGTGGGAAAATTACATCATGTGACCTCACACTAGCAGGAAATTACATCACCCTACCATCACAAGACCATTACATCATGCTCACCAGATACTCAATTACATCATGGTCATAAGACAGTCACAAGATACCCACAGGGTATGTAACAATACAGTCATAGAATCATCGAGTAATGCAGCACAGAAATTGGTCATTTGGCCCAATTATTCATGCTGACCACAGCATTAACCCTGCTAGTCTCAGTTATCCACTTTTGACATTTAACCTTCCAAGCCTTTCCTCTTCATGCAGCTTTCCAAAGGTCTGTTAAATGTACCTGCCCTGACCGGTTCCTATGGCAGCTCATTCCAGACATTCACTAACCTCTGTGCACAGGTATGCTCAGGTGCAATGGAAAACTTGCCTTCAGCAGCATTGCAGGTACATAGCATCAGATACACAACATTCACAAGAAAAATGTAAATTATACAAGCAAGAACTCAATTAGAGAAAAAAAATCAAATTAATGTGGTCATAGAGTCATTTCATTGAGGTAGTAATTAGAGTTGTGCAGGTTGGTTCAAGAACCAAATGGTTCAATGTAATTAGCTGTTCTTGAACTTGATGGTGTGGGACTTGAGGCTTCAGTACCTCCTATCCAATGGTAGATGGCATAGCCCAGATGGTGAGGATCTTCTCTACAGCCTGTCCAGTGGTAGATGGTATGGCCTAGATGGTGAGGATCTTCTCTACAGCCTGTCCATTGGTAGATGGTATGGCCCAGATGGTGAGGATGTTCTCTACAGCCTGTTCAATGGTAGATGGTATGGCCTAGATGGTGAGGATGTTCTCTACAGCCTGTCCATTGGTAGATGGTATGGCCCAGATGGTGAGGATGTTCTCTACAGCCTGTCCATTGGTAGATGGTATGGCCCAGATGGTGAGGATCTTTTATGATGAATGTTGCCGCCTTGAGGCAGCTCTTCACGTAAACACTTCTGACGGTGGGGAGGGATCTGTTTCATGCTCTTGAGGTTGTGCAAGTCCCAGCCACTTATCACCTACATTTTCATTGACCTGCTTTAGCTGCTAGTTAAGCCATGCTGTGATTTCAGTTTTCTTTGCCTTTGCTTTCTAAGCCTGGTGCTTGGCCATTGTTTTCACCTTGACCATCTCAAGCTCTGCTGCCCTCTGAGTTCTCAGTTCTCATCTGACTCCACACACCACCAGTATTGATATCTCACCATCAACAATTTTACCTCCAGCTGCAAGGCTTTCAATTCTAGGAACTCCTCCCTTTGTACATTTTTGCCACTGTATCTCTTCTCCTTTCTTTAAGACATCTTTTAAAATCTACCTTTCTGCTTTAAACATTTAATTTCTTTTTCATCTTTTCTTTTTCATTTTTTTCTTTTTCTTGTTTCCCAAATTTTGTTAAAGCTCTTGTGGCATGTTTCACTACATTACTAAACGAAAAGCCAGCTTTTTGTTATTCCTGCAATTATTCCTATTGAATCTTTCAACAGCGAGTTGAATGGCTTAGAGTAAGCATTTCTTTTAGGGAATGATAAATCATCGTTAAATTATTCTTGTTTTGTTTTGGAGTGACCTTGAACTGTTTCCTGCTTCTTCCTTGGTCCAGTTTCAAATTTAATTAACCGAGATCTCATATTGTAAGGAGATTTAAGAAAGAATATTAAACTTTAATATTTAACACAGAAACAAAAACAATTACACAACCTTCAAGCTCTAGCTAAAATCTTTGTTGGAATCTGTAACCCGCTATCAACCCTTGCGAAAAGGTGCCAGTATCCATAATCTCTCTTCCAGAAAGAGTGTTGATGTCTCCATTCTGCCTTCCAGGAAGTGCCAATAGTTTAGACTCCTATCCAGGAAATGTGCCTTTGTGTCTGACCACTGCAGCCAGTGCCATTAAGTTCTTGATCTCCACCTCGGAACCTCAAACCCCTCCCAGTGAGCAGCACAAACTTGTCTGCTACCTCCCTTCCAGCCTCAGGGAAGGAAAATCATTGGCACATTTGTAAAGGTACAGTTCCCAACCAGTTTGCACTCCGGTGCAATGAGCCATTAACCAAAGCAATCACTGATCCATCCCATTTATGCGTTCCCAGCAGAAGTAAATAGCTATAATGAAGGCATGTGTATCAGAGCAGCTAAGAGGGAGTTATATGAGTACTTAAGAAAACGGAGTGAAACGGAGTGTGGATATGAGATCACCATGGTTTGTTACAATCTGGAAATAATTCTGAGAAGCCTTACTCTATACCAATGCTTAATGACTCTATGAATCTGAATAACTGCATGACTTTTTATTGATGAAGCGGAACACCTGACTATGATCATTATATTTACTCTCAATTCGCCAAATAGTAATCATTATTTAAAAGACTGGTGTTTTTTTCCTTGGTCTGTTAAGCATTAAAAAAAAAATTCTTTGTTTTGTATCTTTTTGGCTATCTCTTTTTGATTTTAATGATTAAAATATATTTTTACCTCTCAAAGTCATAAATACTCATGCATTGGGGCCAGAAGGCATATATGATGAAAACTTCTTTGACATGAAATCTTCACGTTTGTCATGAATATTTGTCCTCATGGTTTTTGATTGTGTTCTACAAACAAGAGTTGGATTACGTGACAAACATTATACTGTACAAATCAGAGCTCTCGTCATACAGTAATGAACTTTCATCATACAATGCTGTGGAAGGGTTTGCAACTAATCATAGTTTATCAAGTGTTTAAAAATTTATTACAACTAATCAAGTAATTAAAAATAATTACAAGATAATAGTGACTATGATCATATTTTAATCAATAGCAAAATTCTGATATGGCTTGCCTCTACAGAGATACCATTTAAAATAATCATGTTTAGATTCCCTTGCCAGCTTGCTCCTAATTCTGTTAATCCTACAGTTTTATCAGATCTAGGTTGATTTCCAACCTACTAAAATGAGTCTCATTCAATTAAATATTTGTACTTTTGATTGCTCTTTGTCCTTTCCCCTAACTAATCAGAGTGATAGGTATATGTTCTCAAGATGACATAAGCAATGTTGGTCCCCAACATACTGATTAATGAAGTTCAGAACACACCACAATGCTCAACCCAGAATGCTCTACAATTTCCCCATGCCTGTATCATATTTGCAGCTACAGAAATGGCCACCTATTCTCCTATGATTATTGCATTCCCTGTCTTCCCTCCTCTGGAGCAGTGGTGCAATGACTTTGATTCTGGCTGGACACATTGGATCAAACTTCTCCTTCTCCACTGTTCAGGGCTGAATGCCACTTCAAGATTGAGATCCACTCTCCTGCACCACCTACTTATTCCTTCATTTCCAACTGCCATGTTATTTAACTTTCATGTTAGTAAATTGTTAAAGCTGCATTCTATTTAAGATCAATCCATATGACCATCCCCTCACAAAAACTTGGTAAGAGATAGGTATTAAGTGTCATCTTGGAAGCAAAAAGAACAGGTGGAGAAGGTCTAGTAGGAAATCTCAAAGTTTATTTCCAAGGCAGATGGAGACATGAAAACCAACAATGGAGCAGTGAGCAAGCACTTAGGGTGTGGTGGTGTATGTGAGCAAGGGAAGCCACGGAAGGATTTGAAAATCAAATGAGAACTTTAAAGTAGTCTGGACCAGAACCAAAAGAGGTGACGGTGCACAGAATGAGCACATTGAAAAGTTGTTGGAACTTAGAATGAAAGTAACAGTGCTTTGATGAATTCAAGTTTGATTAACTTAAGTTAGGGGGGGGGGGGAGAGGTTGGTGTGGAAGATGGGAGGACAGTAGAGCATTAGAAATGGAGTCTTTGTCTTACAGAGACATGGATGAGATCATGAACAGCTCACAATCCAGGACAAAGTGGAGTTTGCAGTATGACAGAGGTAGAAGCAGGAATCATGTAGATGGCATAGGTATGAGGTCAGAAGGTCAGCTGTGGGTCTGATTGTACAAAGATTGTGAATATTCTGATACAGTCACACACAGTTCAGGGAAAGGGATGGAATTAGGGACTGATTTTGTTCATTTGAGTACTTAGTTGGAAGGAATATCAGCAGTGATAATAAAATCAAAGGATGATCCAGAAAACCAAATTTACTCAGATATGCCTGATCTAAGGAATCTGTCTAGAGTTAAGATGGGAAGCATCACAACTGAAATCTCTGCTCCAATCTTTTTCCCACTATCACTCCAGAGAAACATTGCCCATCAACTGGAAAAATCAGCTATTTCTTTTGCCAATCTTTGATGTGTCCTGCGTGGCACTTCTCACATATTGAACCATGGGTTTCAAATTTAAAATGGGATAATACATCTGAAAGTGCTGTTTATGTGGATAACAAAAATGAGCAGTGTATTTTGTTTGGCTGTGTCTTGTTTCCATCTAACAGAGAGTGATTTGTTTTCTTACAGTTCTACATCAGCGTGAAGGACTGGTGGTTGTTTGTGTTTTATTTTTGCATGCCCCTAGCCTGCACTGCCTTCTTTTACACTTTGATGACCTGTGAGATGCTGAATAAGAGGAACAAGAGTTTGAGGATCGCTTTGAGTGAGCACTTGAAACGGGTAAGATCTTTGGCTCATCAATTAATATTAAAGAATTGTGTCAGTTAAACTGACCTAGCTTCCTAGTTTCAATGAGTTCAGATCTCCCAAATTGTCTCCAGTAAGTTACATGCCTTTTCGAACCCCTTCTAGTTACCTACAGTGAAAAGGTCAACTACGTTGCTAATAATTCCAAAAAAAATCACAAGGCCAGTCTAACAATCTTGCACTTTTAGTGGAAAGCCCAAAGATGTGGAAATACTTGAAGTTGTTCTCAATATAATAGCAATTCTTCAATTCGATTTGTTTAATGCTCCTGCATTATATCTTTGACGCATAAAATGCCGGGGAAGCTCAGCAGGTCAGGAGCATCTATGGTGGTGAATCAATAGTCGACATTTCGGGCCAAAGCATTGCCTGTTTATTTCCCTCTATAGCTGCTGCCTGACCTGCTGAGTGCCTCCAGCATTTTGTGGGTGTTATTCTGGATTTTCCGCATCTGTGGAATCTCTTTCGTTTATTATTACTTCATTGTATTTTTGTTGGTTGGCAAGAAGTATCATAAGTTCATTATCAGGGGCATTGGGGAAAGGACACCAGCTCCTAGAAGATGAAATATGCACTTCTAACCATTCTATATTTAGCTAAACAAAGTGCACATATATCTTCAAAAACCAAAAAAAACTATTGATGATAAAAAATAAAAAAGCAGAAAATGATTGAAACACTCTGCAGGTGTGTAGAAGGAGAAAAAGCTATATTTCAGATTCAACATCCTTCATCAAGTATTTTTTGGGTGTCTTCCCATTAATGATACAATGTAACATGACAAGTTCATTGTCCAGATCCTACTGCTAAGACAATCCCAGAGTACAGGAATGTTCCAGTAGGAAATCTCAAATAGTATTTCCAGACTGTCAGGTCACTATGTAGTTGGTCTTACCTTGAAATCCAACAGTTTACTGATCTTCCCAAAAATCTCTGGTGCTATAAATAATGTTAAATGGTCAATATTGATTTAGCTACTGGTGAGACTGGTGTGGGAGGATGAAACAGGGATTGAAAGAGATCCAACATTATTACAGGGAGGTTTGCTAAATGTTGTCGGAGTGGATTTGAAGGGGAAATAAGACTCAAGAATACAGCAGGGGTGAGGCAGTTCAGTAGACAGAAGAATGAGACAGAGAACAGTACAGTAGACAGATATAGAAGGGAAACTATGTTAGTCCAGTTGGATTTGATAAGGCACTTTGCAGGAATGCAAGGCTGCAATACATCAATGAGGAGCCTCAGCAGTAAAGCAGATAAACTGAGAGTTGTGATTAATTTAGGATTATGATATTATTGTTGTCACACAGACATGGGTGAAAGATGAGCAAGACTGACACCTCAGAATTCCAGTGTATACAACCTTCAGATGCAATATGGGGAGGGCTTAAATGGGGTGGTTGCATTTAAATATTAATCTAGGGGTCTGTAACTGGAGCAAGGAAGGAGGAAACCTTGGAAGTTTCTTCAAAAGAGGGTGTGCATGGAGTTCAGAAACAACAAAGGGCAGTCACTCTTCTGGGAGTATATTGTAGGCCTTCAAAGAGTCAGTGGGGATAGTGTAGGGGTAGATATGTCACCAAATCACATAGTAAGTTAGTAATAGTAGAGGATTTCAACTTCCTCAATATTAACTGTGATTATTTCAGAATGAAATGCTTAGAGGAAGTAGATTTTTTAAAATGTGTCGAGGAAAGCATTTTAAGCCAATAGAGCACTGGTGGGCAAAAAAAAAATCCCAAAGCACTTCATAAATACGTACATTATGGGCAAGAGAACAACCGGGTAAAAAATAGAGTTTGACAGTACATATTCAAAATGTGTCAGGATTGGGGAATTAGGTGAAAGTCTTGAATTAATATTTCTTTTCTGTATTCACTCTGGACAAGAACATTGTGGTTAGAGAATTTATGGAGGGGAACTGTGCAATTCTCAAATAAATTATCATTGAGAAGGAGGATATGTTCAAAGTTTTAATAGATTTAAAAGTATATAAGTCCTAGGAGACAAACAAGGAGATTGCTAGGACTTTGGTAGAGATTCCCAAATCTCCTCTGAATGCACAGGGGTGCCTGGTGACTAGAGGACAGCAAAAATAAGTTAGGTAATTACTGGTGAGTGAGTGCATCATCAGTGGCAGGGAAATTCTTGGAAAATATTGGGATTAATCTGCACATGGAGAGAGGGGACTGATCAGGGATAGTCAGAAAGGTGGGAAATCCTGTCTAAGTAATTTGATTGATTTCTTCAAGAAGTTAACTAAGTGCATTGATGAGGGAACACAAGGGAATAAGAGTGGAAGTAGGCCCCATCAAGCCAGTCCCATCATTATGAATATGGCTGATACAACACCATGAGGGGCATAAGGTAGATAGTGAAAAGATCTACTCATTACATTTATTATCATTCTTCTTTGCCAGTTGCTCGCAATATCCTTCATCAGACATATCTCCTCCTGCCCAGAGGCTTATCTGTCCTAATGTTTATCAAAAGTTTCAGCACATCCTTTTTCTTGACGTCAACATACTCCAGCATAACAGCCTGCCTCACTCTGTCCTCACATTCATTAAGGTCCCTCTCACTGGTGACTACTGAAGCAAAGTATTCATTAAGGACCTTTCCTACCTCCTCCATCTCCAGGCGCATATTTCAACTTTTATCTTTGATTGGTCCTACCCTCGTTCTATTATCCTCCTGTTCTTCACGTATGTGTAGAACATGTTGAGGTTTTCATTAATGTTACTCACCAAGGCCTTCTCATGTCCCACTTTAGCTCTCTTCAGTCCATTCTGGAACTCCTTCACGACTATCTTGAAACTGTCTAGGGCCCTGCCTGATCATTGCTTGCTAAACCTTAAGTATGCTTCTTGACAGCCACGATTCCCTCATTTACCATCCTTTTTCCTGCCTCAATGAGGCAAACTTATCCAAAGCCTCGTGCTCACCCGGCATTTTGGAAACAGTTATCACTTGACCAGGTTCATTACCAAGTACCACATCCAGTATGGTCTCACCTCTAGTCAGTCTGTCTACATACTGGACCCACCTAACAAACAAAGGCCTTGGGCAAAAAATGGAAGATGGAGGAGTACCCAATGGTTGGCACAAACACAGTGGGCACAAGGACTCATTTCTCTACTGTATGACTCCAGTAGTCAATGAAATATGATTCACCAAGTTAAATTGTGATTAGGTCAAAGTTCAAAGTGAATTTATTATCAAATATGTCACCACATACACACTGAGATTCATTCCTTGCAAGCATATTTAATAAATCCAATAACCATAATAGAATCAATGAAAGGCCACACCAACAGGGCAGCCAACCAGCGTGCAAAACACAACAAACTGTGCAAATACAAAAAGAAAGAAAATAAATAAATCAGCAATAAATATTGAGAATATAAGATGAACAGTCCTTGAAATAGCCTCCATAGTTTGTGGCAACAGTTCAATGATGCGGCAAATGAAATTGAATGAATCTATCCCCTTTGGATCAGGAGCCTTATGGTTGAGGGGTGATAACTGTTACTGAAGCTGGTGGTGTGGGTCCTGAGGCTCCTGTACCTTTTTCCTGATGGCAGCAGCAAGGGAGCATGACTTGGGTGGTGGGGATTCCTGATGGACGCACCTTTCCTGCAACAACATTGCAAGTAGATGTGCTCAACTGTGGGGTGGGCTTTACCCACCATGGACTGGGCCATCCATATTCACTATTCATTCAAGGGCATTGGTGTTTCCATACCAGGCTGTGATGCAGCCAGTCAATATACTCTCCACCACACATCTATAGAAGTTTATCAAACTGTTTAATGTCATGCCGAATCTTCGCAAACACCTAAGGAAGTTCTTCTTCATTGCACTTATGTGCTGGGCCCAGGACAGGTCCTCTGAAATAATAACACTGAGGAATTTAAAGTTGCTGACCCTCTCCGTCTCTGATCCCCCAGTGAGGACTGGCTCGAGGACCTCAGGTTTCCTCCTCCTGAAATCAATAATCAGCTGGCATTGAGTAAAAGGTTGTGGTTGTGGCACCACTGAACCAGATTTTCAATCTCCCTCCTATATGTTGATTTGTCATTACTTTTGAATCGGTCTTTGACAGGGGTGTCATCAGCAAACTTTAAATATGACATTGTAGTTGTGCCTAGCCACACAGTCATTAGAGTAAGTCCAACTGTTTGATAAATCTAGGCCTTCATCTTACAGATATTTGGTTTGAGATATGTCTTTTTTGGCTTGAGGCTACACTTAAGTGGTTAATACACATTGAACTGAAGCGTCCTTGTGTGTTTATTTTTCAGCGCCGAGAAGTAGCCAAAACAGTTTTATTTTTAGTTGTGATTTTTGCTCTGTGCTGGTTACCTCTCCATCTTGGCAGAATTTTAAAGAAAACTATTTTCCGTGAAGCTGACCCGAAGAGATGTGAATTCTATAAGTAAGTTAGACCAACAAGTTACATTTTCTCTATGTAAATCTTGAATTCCCTTTCAGGGGTACTGACATGAATTGTTAATGAGTTCATTGAAATTTCTTCTTCCTCTGACGTACCAAAATTATTAACCTGTTTAAAGTTGTTTGTTTAAAATTACCAACTTGCCATCAGAGAGGGGAAAGACAAGCACAGAAAGGAACTTATAGTTGTATAGAAACTTTAATGCATTAAGAACTTCTTAAAGCATATTCACCACAAGCATATCCTCAGAAGGCATACCATTGCTGAAATGTGAATTTACAGTGACAGGTCATCTGGGATAAGTGATAATTCAGACCTTGTCTCCTCCAACCTGCCTGCAGGATCCATCTCCTGTGAGGTAGCCTGCTCCTAACCAACCAGCACTTCCAGCTATTATTGGCCTTAATGGTGAAGCCACACCCCCCAGCTTGCTGGCTATTAAAGCCGTCAAATAGCCAGCATGGCCAGAATATGCAACAGGGAACAGGGTTCATGGGAAAACTTTCAAAAGAGAAAGACTTCTTGCATCATTCATTAGTTAAGAAATGTAATTTCAGTATATAACTCGTCTCATTTTCTGACTTTACCCAGGGAAAATGTTCTGTTTCTCCCTTTAAGTAATTAAGCCCAATGCCTTCCTGGTTTCACGCGCATTTCTTTTGTAAAGTACTCGGCTCAGAGCCACATTCATTTTGCATTTAAACAAGTCTATGGAGGAGAATAAACAACAGTATTTTGGGCCAATAACCTTCATCAGATGCTGCCTGACTTACTAAGTTCTGCCAGTATTTTGTGTATTTTGCTCAAGATTTCCAAACATCTGCAGAATCTTGTATGCGTAATTAGTAATACATATTTCCCAAAAAACATCATGTTCTGTGCTAACCTGTTTTTGATTTATCTGACAATGAGGAGTTTCTCTCCATTTGCTCCGTGTCCTTATAATTCAAAACACCTTTATCAGTTCCTCTCACGACCTCTTCTGTTCCCTGGATAACAACCCCAGCTTCCCCTATTCATCAACATACCTAAAGTGCTTCATCCCTGGAACTGTTTTGATAAGCTTTCCCAACTTTCTTCATGCAACTAATCACTAGAGGGACTGCAGTAATGACAGCTGTTGCTCAAGTTTCAATGCATGGAATTTAAGCTCCTGCAGCTGGCAATAGTTCCTGTGACTGTGATTGTCCAGGAATCCAGTGTAACCACATTGGGAGATCTGTCCCACAAACTTCTCAAGTAACAGCTTCCCATGGTCATGCTCACAGATTCACACTTAAAGACAATGTACTGGACTCCTCCATCACAAATCTGAGCAAGAAAGAACTTACACAATTGTCGATGCATGGCTATATTTGCTGGAGAGCCAATTTATGGTCCTCGATGTGAGCTCCAAAACCCACAAAGTCTCATGGCAACAGGTCAGACGTGGGCTAGGAAACCAACAAATCAGTTACCCAGGCTCCCATCCTGCTACCTGCCACTACAATCATGTCAAAAAGGACAGTTTATAAGGCAGTGTATAAGGACTGTGTATAAGGCAGTTGAAAGCCGGATATCAGCCCGGATTTCGGTGCACATAGCAAGACAGAGACTCAAGGTACTGCAGATGCTGTGATATGAAGCGAAAAAAAACAAGCTGCAGGAGGAATTCAGCGGATCAAGCAGCATAGGTGGAAGGAAGGGGAGAATCAACATTGTGGATCGAGAGCCTGTATCACAACCAGGAGACTAAAGGGGAGATGGCCAGCATAAAGATGCATAAAGGGAAGGAAGAAGCAGGAGCTGACAAGTGCAGGTGAAATGGGGTTGACTGGTGGATGGAGCCAGGAAGAGCAGAGATAACAACAGAGGCTGGGAGGTGATAAGTAGAGACAACAAAAGGCTGCAGATGATGGAATCAGTAAGAAAGTAAGGTGATAATTGAAACCTGGCAAGGGTTGAATACTGGGCAAATGGGAACAGTTGGGGGAGGAGATAGGATATCCAGTGGGTTGACTGTAAGGGTGATAAGCAACTAAAACCAGGTTGGGGAGAGAAAGAATGTGGGTACCCGAGGCTGGGGGCTGAGGGCAGCTGTTTAAAAAGAAGGGAATATGTGAAAGAACCCAGCTGCATAAGAAGGAGAGATAAAGGAACAGAAGGGTATGTGTTACCTGAAACCAGAGAAATCAGTTCATATTCCACTAGTTTGCAGCCTTTACATCATGAGGCATCTTTTCCAATGACTTCTATTAGTTGTTTCCATAACTAGTAGCTTGGGGCTTTTTTTTAAATCAAAAGGCAGACAAAAAGATGAAAATGCCAATTTATCTACCTTTAGTCCAGGAAGGAATAAAAAAAAACTGTTGGCCCTAGCTCTCCCCCAGAGCTAAGAGATCATCTTGCCATTGACTGGTACACTGAGGATCATTCCCACCTTCAATGTGCAGCTGCTCTTTAATACCTGTCATAAGGCCCATTCAGTGCCAACGACCATTTGTACCAGGTGAAATAGACCCTTCTAAACCTCTTTTTTCTTTAATATGTACATATATATTCAAGGTAATCTTTGCTCCTTACCAATTTCATAAATTGCAATCTATACTGATTTGGTGAAGACTTTTTCTTAATGTCCTTGCCTTAAATTTTATAAAATTGCATAAATATGTACATGACAGATAAGTGCCAATTTAATCCCTGCATCAAAGAACACACTACTCTGCAAATCAGGCAGCATCTGTGGAGAGAAATCCATTGTGTATTTAATATTTCAGTAATATCTGAGTAATATTGTAAATATATTTTTGATTAAGCATTCTTTGTTTACTTAATTAATTGCTGGTTTTATGTAAGAAGTACATGAATGGCATATGTCATCACACCACCACGTCATACATGCACACCTCACTGAAGTAAAACTAAACATACATGAGTTATCCCTGGGTCCTGAGTTTTTCTTTTAATTAATTTCTGGAGATACAAAATATAACAGTGGTGACGAGTAAGTTTTAAAATGATTCTGAGACGACGACCTACCTATTAAAGTGCAGTACACTTTTTTCTTCAGAAGGGGAGAAAGAAACATTTTAGTTGGAAAAAGCACAAATGCTTAATTTTTTCACAAGGGGAAAAAAAGAATCAAATTTTAAAAAACTGCAGGAAACAAATGAAATCTGTGGGTTCATAAACTAATACTAATAAATGTTTAAAGAGCAGAAATGGCTAACTACATCAGAAAGCCAGACACAACAGATAACTGGATCATGTATGTTGAACAAATTGAACAATATTTTAAAGCAAATGAAATAGCTGATGAGAAACGAGTGCCAGTTTACTGAGTGAAGGAGAAAGAACATAGAGTTTGCATAGAAGTTTAACTGCTCCAACCAAACCAACTGAAATATATACCTTTGTTTATATAGTTTTGCTGAAATCGTGAAACTAAGGCAGAAACATTTAGAACTGAAACCATTGTTGATTGCAGAACACTTTAGGTTTTTAAAGTAGAATAAAGGGCAGGGGTGTCCATTTGAGTTTACATAGCTGAACTTAAGAAATTGTATGAGTCTTGTGAGTTCAGTGATGGGCTTAATGATGGACTGAGAGATTGTTTAGTTTGAGGAATCTTAAAAGAAAGCACTCAAAAATGGCTCCTAACTGAAGCACAACTCCCATTTAAAACAGCAGTTGAAATTGTTGTTTCAATGGAAACACCAGAGACACAATTGAGTTGCAGTCAGGAATGAAAGTAAGTGTGAACAAAACTGCAACATCTAAATAGAAATCTGCCTGGCTGAACAAATAGTGTTACCATTGTGGTAGGGCCTCACAATCCAGGTTTAAAGGCAAAACTTGCAGAAAATTCAACAAGGTAGGACACATACGATGAGCATTTCAAGCACACAGAAGTAAATGGACTGCACAGGGAAGAGAAAACGATAAAAAGACAAGCCATGGTTCCAAAAAGGGTACTAATCTGCATATTGTTGGTTAAGATTTACACTGTGAAAATTAACAATCAAATGGCTTACACCAGAAGTGAACAGCAAATTAATTAAAATGGAATTGGATACTGGCTTGACTGTTTCAGTCAGTCCATAAAGTGAGGTTGAATTGCACTTCAAAGATACTGATCTGAAGCCTGCAGATATCCAGCTAAGAACTTATACTGGAAAAAAAGATACCTCCTGTGGGAATGACATTCATAACTGTGAAATACAACAACCAATAATCCACATTGGGCTTGTATGTGGTAAAAACAGGAGGGCAAGCATTGTTGGGCCATGATTGGCTGAAACAAATACAACTTGATTAGAGGTCTGTCCACTATTTGCATGCCATATCATCTGCAATAGAGTCAACTGAAGGAGCAGTTAGAATTGCACCGGATAACACCACAGCAGTGTTCAAGGATGGCATTGGGTATAATAACATTTCAAGGTTAAAAATGTTAAATGAAAATGCCACATTCAAGTTTTACAAAACCTGTCTGGCTCTTTCAACCATCTGTGAAAAATTAGCCAGTGAGCTAGATCACTTGGAAGTTGACGGAATTCTTTCCGGGGTTGAGTGGAAACCATGGATAATACCAGTGGTCTCAGCTGCCAAGAAGAATGGGTCTGTCAGGATCTGTGGCGATTTTAAGGTCACCATCAACCCAGTTCTGAATGTAGATCAATACCATCAGCTCAGGATAGAGGGGACTAGGTGCTGCAAGGCTGACGAGACAATCAGTGTCACCTACATGACATTGTTACCAGCAAGAATGACAAGGAACATCTCCAAAATTTCAAGACAGAGTTAAAAAGATTAGAAGATTATGGGCTCAGAGTATGATGGAACAAGTTTGAATTCTTTAAACCAAGCATCACTTATCATGCTCACACTCTTGGTGTGCAAGGATTACACAAGTGTGCTGAGAAATTCAAGCAGTGGTGGATGCCCGAAGGCCAGAGGACATGTCACAGTTGTAAGGTTCCTGCCAGACTTGGCTACCATGCTCCACCCCTCGAACTCATTACTATCAACTGGAAAGAAATAGAGTTATAGGAAAGTACAGCACAGAAACAGGCCCTTTGACCCATCTAGTCTGTGCTGAACCATTTACACTGCCTACTCCCATCAACCTGCACCAGGACCTTAGCCCTCCATACCCCTGCCTTCCATGTACCAGTCCAACCTTCTCTTAAAACATTGAAATCCAGCCTACATGCACCACTGTGCTGGCAGTTTATTCCACGCTCCCATGACACTCTGAGTTAAAGTTTCCCCTCACATTCCCCTTATTTTTTTCACCTTTCACCCTTAACCTATGACCTCTGGTTGTAGTCCCATCCAACCTCAGTGAAAAAAGCCAGCTGGCATTTACCCTATCTGTACCCCTTATAATTTTATAAAATCTCTTCTGAATGGCAATGGACAAAGCAGTGTGAGGTGGCTTTCCAAAAGAGAAAAGGAAATGGTGATGTCAGATACTGTACTCACACATTATGATCCACATAGTGCAGTGAAGCTTGCCTGTGACACCTCACCTTATGGTACAGAGTGTCACACGTTATGAGTGATGGAAGTATACGCCCCATAGCCTTGGTCACTGCAGATAAAGATTACACACAGATTAACAGAGAAGCCTTGAGGGGTAAAACATTTCAATCAGTACCCGTATGGGAGAGAGTTTCCCTCATCACTGATCATCAACCACTCGTGTCCAGTTTCAATCCACAGAATGGTGTTCCACTAAGAGCAACTAGTATGAATGCAGAATTGGGGCTCTGTTACTTGGTGGATACAATTACAAGATTGAATTCAAGAGGACAACTAATCATGGAAATGCTGATGGATTGTCCCATTTACCCTTGGGAAAGGAAATACCTGAAAATTTACAAAAAGACAACACTCCTGTTGCTGTATTCTCCCTAATGCAAATCAAAAGACTTCATATTACAGCAGAGATGATCCAAAGGGAAATCTGAAAAGACCCCACACTGTCTCAGGTGTACATAGCTACCCAAAATGGCTGGAATGTACAACAGAAATTACATTTCCCCCATTTTTACCAGAGCTGAGTTGAACTTGCCCTTGATAAGGGTTGCCTTACATGGTGATTGAGAGTTGTTGTACCATCCAAGCTGAGAGCTAAAGTGTTAGAGGAGCTATGTGCCAGTTGTCTACACACAGCCAAAACAAAAGCATTGGCTCAAAGCTTTGTCTGGTGGCCTGGGATAGATCAGCAGATCAAGCAGCTTGTCATGCACTATTTGGGATGCCAACACATCTAGAAGATGCCAAGAGTAACACACTTCACAACTAACAACTCACCAACTGTGCTCTTCCAGGGTCATCCCTTGCACTCACGCTTGAATCTCTTCAAATCCAATCTCACAAGGAGTATGCAGGACAAAGAGCTGAGATAGACAATGGGCTCCCCAACAAAGAGGCTTGATGTTTCACTCCTGGATTAGCAGTCCTGGCGAGGGAGTACAGAGGTGATCAAAAGTGGGGACATGGAAAGATAAAGGGTAGCAATGAACCACTCTTCTACACAGTGGAGATTGTGTCTAATACCAGCTGGAGACAACACATCGATCAGTTAAGAAGAGCAGAGTCAATTGTTAGAGAAGAAAGGCGTCCAGAGCCACCAGAATCACTTCCTACAGCCTCAGAGTCAACTCCTACAACCACCACGAAGGAGGACACAGAACCTGAAATTGTTTCACAGCCACAAGTCTCACTGGCCAAGGTGAGTGATCCCCCTCATCAGGAACGACATTATCCCACAAGAGTTAGAAATCCTCCACAGTGATTAAATTTTCAGACCTGAATGGGATAATTTAAAATTTACTATGTCTGTATTGTAGTTGTATTATATTGTATACTCTGTATATTGTTGAGATGCTTTCCGTATTGAGTTATAGCTGAACAGATAGGAGTGTTATGTATTTAATAATTCAGTAATATTTAAGTAATATTGCAAATATACTGCTTGATTAAGCATTCTTTGTTTACATAATTCATTACAGGTTCTATGAAAGAACTACGTGAATGGCATATGTTATCATGCCACCATGTCATGTGTGCATACCTCACTGAAATAAAACTAAACATACACAAGCTATCCCTGGCTCCCATGTTTTTCTTCAGATTTATTTCTGGAGTTGCAAAATCTTCAGGGCATGTCTACTTCAGAATAGAAAGACAATTTCCTAGTTCATATTTCTTTTGGTATCTGTAGCAAGAAGTTGATCATTTAATGTATTTTTATTTGCCTTTTTCAAGATAGACTATTTTAGGTTGATCATACAAGGACTGTACTAACAATGAATTGTTCTTTTCTACAGAGTCCTGCTAATGCTGAATTTCATTGGTCTCAATCTAGCAACTCTAAATTCGTGTATAAACCCCATCGCTTTGTACTTCGTGAGCAAGAAATTTAAAAATTGCTTCCAGGTAGGAATCTCAATTAAAATTATATGTTATTCTAATATAGAGTCTTCCACAATACAGTGTAAATGAGTGTGTTCATACTTAATAACCTGACGTATTAATCAAGATAAAATTGTTTGCCATATCAGTCCCTGAAGTAGGAACACTAAACGCACTTTAACGATTCAAGAGAAGATCTCATTAAAACCTTCAAAGCATTATCAGAGATGGGCAATAAATTCTAACTCTGCCAGTAATTTGTGTATTGAGATTATATTAAAAAATAAATATTCTAGTCCAATGTATGACCAACATATTAAGCTAAAAACAATTATAATCATACTTGGTCTAAGCCAGCTTGAATATAAGACTTGTCACAAATGGTTTAATAGAATAATTACACCAGTTTTCCTGTGTGTGTGAAGTAAAAATAAGGATTGTATTTTGTCATATTTTCCATTTGCATCTCCACTAATGGCACAAGGAATGTATTTTCATGTCTAGCTTCATGGGCATGCAGATCCTTGATTCTAAAGGAGTTTTAACTGAATCCAGTAGACATTTCTCCAATGAATAAATGCTTTTCTCAAATGTTAGTCTGGTCTTTCATTCAACTATATGATATCTGAACACACAAGCCCTGATTTTAACACTTGCTGGGGGTGAGAGGCTCAGCCATTGCTCCAAAAATTAAGCCAGAGCTATTTTAATTCCTGAGCCTCTTTTAAATTATTACTTGGAAAAACCAAAGATATCAACAGAAAATCTTGCAAAGCCCAAGGAGTATTCAACAATTGAAGATAAGGGATAGGTTGGCATATTAAGGCAGTTTGGATGAGGCCTTGTGTGTGGGAAAAGGGAGTGGGTGTCCATGACAGAGAAGCTCTGATTTTCTGTGTGATCCCCAGATATGTACTTATCTTTTTTGACTTCTTCTTGGATGGGTCTAACTTGCTTCACCTAAGGAGTAACCATGAAAGCTTATTCACTGAAACATCTGATAAATCTGCAGACTCAATTATATCCATGAGGAATAATTGGCATATTTCAGGTAGACTTGCCAGCAGTGGGAGAGTGCACTAACTTCCTGCTCAGTGGACTAAATGTTGGAAAGGCTCTGGGGGCTACATCTTCCAGGCCCTACCTAGAAACATGGACCTTCACTGTCCCCTCCCTTCATTAACCAGCATTGGTCGTGCCTCCATGGCCAGTCCATATTCCCTCCTGATGCTTGAATATCACTCCTGATGGCATCAGTATAGAGGCGGATACACAATGAGATGTGACAGTTAACACTGTGCTGACCTCACTCTTCTTCAATGAGCTGATTACTTCAGCTCACTCAGGTACTGATCCCTCTGATTATATTCCCAGTTTCCTTATAATGTAAAAGGAAGCCGTTTCAAACCATTCAGTCTATGCTGGTTCACAGAGCAATCCCATTTGCCCACTAATTCTCCCTGTAAAATATTCTCCCTACATTCCCTACCCCAAATTATACTTTGGGCTCATTTTACAATAGCAAATTTCCTACCCAACCTGCAGGTCTTTGTGATGTGGGAGGGAAGTGGAGCAGCCAGAGGCAACCCTTTCAGTCAAAGGCAGAACATGCAATCTCCACTCAAGTAGCACTGGAGGTCAGAATTGAAACCAAGTCGCTAGATCAATGAGCAGCAGCTCTACTAGCTGCAACACTGTGCTGCCCATGGCTATGAACTACAGAAAGGCGTGTAATAATATAAAATCGGTGCATGTCTTTTCTAAGCAGTCTTTTATCTCACTGTTGGTTCTGCTGGAGACGTAAGTAGAAAGCTGGTGTGATCCAATGTTACCTGTGTTTCTTTCAGTCCTGCTTGTGCTGCTGTTGCCAGAGTCAAACTCTGATGAATATGATGCCCATGAATGACACCTCCAGACATACAAGCTTGCATTGGAAAAATCAGGAGCACAATAACCCCGCCGATCGTAGCAGCCGGAAGGACAGTGTGAACTGAAAAGTGGAAGTTCTAGCCGACATTTCAAAATGAGTACAGTTCACGCCTTCCTCCATGTCTCATTCTTCATGACACCCTCTGTGGTGGAGCAGGAGACAGGATGGAAAATGACTTGGACACATCATCTCAGACTCATTTTGGGCTCCCAAAGAACTCTGACTGTCTGTTCCGAAGAGTTTGTTTATATATCACCACTGAAGTATTTTTGTTTTGAATATCATCAAGAAATATTCAAAATCAAATGCCTTTGACCAATCCAGATATACAGGTGGAATACTTATCTTCTTGAAGTGTCTTTGGGAACTATAGCAGGTTTATATCTGCCAATAGAACATTGTTTAAATTCAGACTGAAACTGACATTTCACAGTTTCTGTCACACAGATGTTACATGCAAACATCCAAGATGAGATTACTTCTTCATACACATATTCTCTGTATAAAAATCTCTTATCCTAGCAATTGGATCCGTTGGTACCTATTTTCCATGTGCAGAACTCAGATAAAAGCAATTTTAGCTTGCCTAAATCATGCCAATATGCATTTCCAGGTCAAAATGTGTGCAAAATTTTACTGATGCCTTCTTACAAAATTTACCCAGAGCTGGCATTTTCATGGCTCTAGTTGTAAACCTAATGACATCACAAATCCACATGGCAACTGTTCTGCTGTACCAGTATAGATGGAGCTCTTGGGGAACAGTCACAAAGAGATTAGGAGCACTGCACAGGGATTGAGACAGAAATGTCAATTAAATGGTCTGTATGTTGGTATCACTATTTTACACACAACCAGACTCAACAGAGTTCACAAACAGAGATTAGTGTTCAAGGTAGAACAGTACTTGCTCCATCACTAATTACACCCTCATTATTCTCTATACAACCAAGCTACCTAAGATAATCTCTGGCCCCTAGAATACTCTGCACTCACAGTGGCACCATTTGTGACACAGGACTCAGTCAGGTCATCTATCACATCGGGATCGCCTTCCCTACAAGATCCATATCTCTCCCTTCAGGCATTTTCTGTCACAGCGATGACTACTTTTTATGCTGCTATACTATGGCTGCCATAGAGAGCTTTCCTTTACGACCTGGTGAACTTAACCCCTGAGACAAAGACACATCAATTTTAAGCAGATGTGTGTAAACTGCTGTAACACTTCTTTAATGTAATTTTTCTCAAATTTCTACAGGGGATTTATTTTGGCATTCAATGTTATACAAGGCACAATTGCCACACCAAAAATGGAATAAGTGAACTTTCTAGCACCTGCCTTTTAACATCTGAGATTGTATCTTCTCATGCATGTAACAGGTAGAGCAGGAAGCAAGTTTAGCAATTAATTTGATTCAATTCAAATATTGACCTAAGTAGTACATTTTAATAAAGATTTATATTGTAGTCAACAAAAAAGGAATTGTCTCCGTTTTCATCATTCCCACAAGAAGCATGACAGGCGTTTCAGTGATTAGTTGTAGGGAAGTTATATCTTTTTCCATGCTATATATAATCAATTGTGTTCATTATGTATTGTTTATTTTCTGTTTCAAGAAATGTTCATGGAAGCGCATATGGATATAAAGAATTTGTCAGTAACATTATCAAAAAACATAATTCCTACATCAAAGTTTTAAAAATTATAGTAATCACAAAATAGGAATGCAACAAAATATGTCTCAGATGAGTTCAGATTTATTGGTGTTAGTAACTAATTCTGCAGCTCTCACAGTACAATTCAATCAAGGGTTTATCTGAATTACTCTAATTTCATTTAAATACTGTTTGAGTACTTAATGCAACATGCCACTATAAATGCTATTTCTAAACATTTCATATGCCATCTGCAACCAATTAACTCTTGCATTTGTTTTCCAGATGTTGAGTAGAGTACATTTGACTTATGTTATAATGTCGAGCAAAAGTTGTGTGACGCTGATGGATCACATCACAGAGAAGTTTGCCTTTGAATTTGAATTTCAGCCACTGATCTTAGATAAAGTCAAGGTGTTAATAGTTTTACAATATTCTATAACTATTATGTACTGCAGAATTAAAATATTTGTTTTACATTCAATTTTCCATTAAATGTGAGTGGATGCACTTGCCCTTGAATGAATATTTTGTGTAAGTCAAAGCAGTTTGTATTTTCCCATTTTATAGTTGTTGTTCAATGAATTGTCCACCCTTTCATGACAAATGATGGACATCTCACTTACGCTTATATGTAGATTTAAATTCCACGTTATCCATCAGTCCATCAACACATAGTCGATCTTGTGCTGAGTCCCGTGACTGCAGAACCCAAATTTCAGCACTCTTCCATATTGATTCAGAAGCTGGTGGGCAACAGAATAACACTTCTCTCAACATCCAGGTTTGGAAGGAATTGGAAATCTCTTCTGCTTCTGATTGCTTGGCACAGCCTGCTTCAGGAAATATGGGTCTTGGCTGAAGTGCCTTTCCAATAGCCCAGCAACCTTCAGGATGAAGAGTCTCAGCCCGAAACGTCGACTGTACACTTTTCAATAAATGCTGCCAGACCTGCTGAGTTCCTCCAGCATTTTGTGTGTGTGTTGCTTGGACAAATATCCTCTGTGGTATTGCACTAATGAGCTAGCACATTGCTGCCCAAGCCCCCCCCCCCCCCGCATGCTTTCCCAGATACAGCTAGAAATTAATCCGATTAGATTATTAATTAGGTGCTTAAATTTCACTAATTTTTGGTGTGTTAAAACATTGTTGTGTGCCAGCCCCAAAGTGCGTTCCCCCTCAAAAAAAGTGTGAAACTAATCAAAATCTAATGTGAAGTAGCATTAAGGTGGTTTAACTTAGGAGCAAGTACTAAGATGGAATCTCAGCAATTTCTGACGGTGAACTCATTCAGCTTGTTGTCCGTTAATCAGAGAAGTGTGGCAGCCCATAAAGGCCCTCTCTCCGTGGCAGCCAAGAGGCTGCAACACTCCCTACGGAGTGGCAAGAGGAAGAAAGCCTCCACATTAAGCCCAGGGTTAATGCGATACTAGGCTAAGGGGATACTGTACACCTTAGAGCTTAAGTACCTGTGAGAGTCACCAGAGGAAAAGCTCAACAAAAGTTGACTGCAGTCTCCTCCTGGAACAGACATGGAATACCTGCACAGTGGGACAAGGAAGAAAGAAATCTTTTGTCCTCAAAGGGTATTTCATGGTGTGGTGAACTACATATACCTGTCTGGACTGCTCCTGTGGCTCCTCCCACAGACCCCTGTATAAAGGCGATTGAGGCCTGAGCCCGGCCTCATTCTCCAGGATGTAGTGTTGTTCATTCTTCCAGTCAATAAAAGCCGATATCTCGCTTCTTACGTCTCAGAGTGAGTTATTGATGGTGCATCACATGGTGACTCGTTTACACCTTCAGAGTGGAAATTCCTGAGTATATTTTATGCAGATTTATAAATGTTTGTCATGAAATACAGAGACAACATAGCAAGCTAGTTAAATAATTGGTGTATGGATTCATTTAATCTTGTGTCTCAGTGCAGTGTACCTGAATAACAAGATGTTAAGGATTATTATATGTCATTTGGACTCCCTTGCATGATTAATGATGTACAGTATTGGTGACAATGATTGCATGGGGAATTGTGATCGATTTGCACTGGAACTATGATTTCGGAGCCTCCTTAGAGTTACTTGTAGCCCTTACTGATACTACTCAATTTCTGCAAATGCTGCAGACGATGGAAGGGTTTCATCAGGCTGCAATCATTTCTGAAGTTGCCCAGTCAGGTGCCCCAGTCTCAGCAGAATGGCTGTCCTCTGTTCATCTGGAAGATGAGGCCACGGAGACTGAGGGGACACCACCCGGCAGCCTTCGTCTTCCTACTGTTGCTCTTGGTCCTCTCTCTCCACGTTCTGCCCCATGGCCCTCAGGCCTTGCGTCTCTATGTTGCTCTTCTTCAGCATGTGACAATGATGTCTCCACATCAGGGCGTTCCTGACTGAACCAATCACTTAAATCTTACTCTACAGAGATTAATACCATTTTACACTACTATCCTGATACCTACAGGCATCATATTGTGTCTGCACTCAGCTCTGGCAGTCAGAGAGTACACCGAAGTGAGCACTCAGATAAAGAAGGGAATAGTCCTTGTCCCTAGACCCATCTATGTGGGCAGCACTAGCCTCTGAAAATGCCTAGCTGCACAGTCTGCTTGGGACGAAGGAGTAATGTGGTTCTCGGAAATGTGTCATGCACCATCAGAAAATGCTTAAAATGGCAAGCGTTACCGATGATTAAGTCTCAGGCTCCCTAGAGATTCAGATTGCCTCTAGCTCATGAGTAAGTCAGTGGTTGCCAGTACTTGTGGGAAACCATCATTGCTGGAAAATCCTAGTGATTGAGACACCACCTTCTTTTCACTAAAATCAATGTAGATTAATTTCTTCTGAAATGGATGAATCTGAAACTGCATTAATCAAGCAGAAATCTACTGCAGCCAGTAGGAAGGATCCTATGGAGATGAACTTGAAGGCTGAGATGACCTTGACCTCGATGGGGAGAGCAGTCTAGCTACAGGAGCAAGGCAACAGGATGTCCGATAACTCAGTAATGTCAAACATGGGGAACACAAGCCTACCAATACCATGTACTGTTCATCAGAGACGTCCAAGTAGTATCAGTGTCTGTGAAGATCATGTGTCTTCAGTGATGGACACATTTTGACCTTTTTCTCCTGAGGCTCTCAGAAGCTGACTGTAGCCATTACAATGGAGCACTGTCAGTGGTGCACCACTATGAATGAGGATCTCAGCAACCTAATGCTCAAGAGAGAAGAACAGTCCTTGTCAGTACAAGCATGCTCTGCAACCGTTCAAGGGTGCTCGACCAGTCTTCAGTGAGCTCTGGGGCTGCTCACTACTTCAGCAGTGTGCCCCCAAAAACAGGAAAACGATAGAGTGTGGTGTGCTCCTAGCTCAACTGGGACTTTTGCACTCAGGTCCAAGTGTGGACTATCAGCCCCAAGTTTCATTGCAGTGAAAAAAAGAAATGACATTACATGAACAATGACTTAATTTGGTGCTTGGCTATCTCCAGATAAAGGCCTAGACTATTAATGAAGTTCACAGAAGACATCACTTTTGCCATTGGTATGATTTCACCCAGTAATAATTGTAAATGTGATCTACTCTGGGTAAGAGTAATTTTATTCATGATTAAGCGCCTGACAATATTTAGCCACCACACAACCCAACTTTGATCTAGTCAAGATCCAAACTCAACAACATGGAGCCAGCAGGAGCAGGTGCACTCCACATGGATCCACATCACTGTAGTTTGTTACTGCCAGCCTGTTCTCAGCCCACTCCCCCTTTTCCCCTCCTTCCTCCCAAGGCTCACAAGATAAAACTGCCAGAAATAAAGCCAGCTGAAAATTATATTTGGCCACATAGAGCAAATTGTCCTTAGATGTCTAGAACAGTGTGTTTTGAATGTTACTCTGAAGCTTTAAGATGACCTCATGGTTTATTATTGAATATGTTCTATCATAATAAGTGAGCCCATCTTCTTGCACTGAGCCTCCTGTTGGCATACATCATTACTCACCAAAATGGCAAGCATGCAAACCTCACCGAACTTCAACCTTACACCGTAATTTTCCCTTCACTGTGCAATATTTTCCACAACAATCTAAGCTCAGGAATTTATTATGTGGAGAACATTCAACATTTTCAACAGAGACTCAGTTCAGCATTTTGTGGTTGTGCATTTCCCCTGGGTATGTGTTTTCACACTAATCACAGAGTATTAGCTGAGACTTTTATTTGAACATGTAGCCAAAGCATGCACATCAAAGTACAGTATTAATAAAATACAAAAGCACTTCCTCTTCTGATTGTACCAAGCGAGAAAATCAGGGCAAGTGTTCAGTTTAACTATAATTGCATAATTGTTCTTTATTATAGGTAATTGAAATTTGTAAAATCAGTATCTATGTATTTGAATATCTTTATTACATAGTACAATGATATTGTGAGTTTTTGTGGGCATGATAATAATGCCCTGCTCTTATAAAGGAATTTAGGTACTGAAGTAACATAGCCTTGAAGTCTGGGGTTGAGGTATATTGGCAAGTTTAGTGTCTTGAATGTTACTTAGCTTCCCATCTTCCGACATGGAAGTATTGCTAGGTCCTTATCCCGAGGAGTCAACATGGAGAGCCCATTCTTTAAACATCCAGGTTTGATGTCTAAAGCAAGTGCTATACTATTTGAATATGTTGGTCAGGGAATTAATGTTTCTTTCAACAAGATTACAAAATTAGTTATTGATTAGCGAAGAAAGTTGTTCCTGCATCACTGAAATATTTTCAGTGGTCCATATAACCACCTATAACAGACAAGAGCTAATTTAAATATATATATATTGTTAAATTACCTCTCTGTGGAGTCAGGAGGAGCAAGAGTAATTCCCACCACACCAGGTAATCTCCACATCTTAGCCCTCCTCCCAAACAGGTCATGCTCTCTTCTTGCTACTGCCATCAGGAAGAAGGTAAAGAAGTCCCAGGACTCACACAAATAGGTTCAGGAACGGTTATTACCCCTCAACCATCAAGCTTCTGAACCAATGGGAATAACTTCATTCAATTCACTTGCCCCATCACTGAACTGTTCCCACAGCCTATGGACTCTCTTTCAAGGACTCTTAGTCTCATGTTCTCGATATTTATTGCTTAGTTATTTATTATTACAAATGTTTTTTTTCACTTTTGTATTTGCACAGTTTGTTGTTTGTCCACCCTGTTGGGCACGGTCTTTCACTGATTCTACTATGCTTTTTGGATGTACTGAATATGACTACAAGAAAATGAATCTCAGGGATGTGTATGGTAACATATATGTATTTTGATAATATTTTGAACTTTGAACTTTAAAAACTTAATCACTGGTGGTGAAGCAAGTGTCCTATAGTTCATTTTGCCTGCAGATCAATTGCCTAGTAGATCACCAAGTATGTCAGAATCAGAATCAGGTTTATTATCACCAGCATGTGAGGTGAAATGTGTTAACAGCAGCAGTTCAATGCAATACATAATATAGAAGAATAAATAAATAAATAACCCTTATTCAGTATATTTTATATAGTATGAGATTACTGAATAGATTAAAAATCATACAACAAACAGAAATGCTATATACTTCTTTAAAAAGTCCAAGGGTTCAATGTCCATTTGGGAATCAGCTGTTCCTGAATCGCTGAGTATGTGCCTTTCAATACCTCCTACCTGATGGTAACAGTAAGAAAAGGGCATGCCCTGGGTGCTGGAGGTCCTTAATAATGGACGCAGTCTTTCTGAGACACCGCTCCCCAAAGATGTCCTGGTTACTTTGTAGGCTAGTGCCCAATATGGAGCTGACTAGATTTACAACCCTCTGCAGCTTCTTTCGGCCCTGTGAAATAGATTCGCCCCCCCCCCCCACCCCGTACCAGGCAGTGATGCACCCTGTCAGAATGCTCTCCACGGTACATCTACAGAAGTTTTTGAATCTCTTCAAACTCCTAATATAGTATAGCCGCTGTCTTGCCTTCTTCATAGCTGCCTCAATATGTTGGGATCCTCAGAGATCTTGACTCGCTGGAACTTGAAACTGCCCACTCTCTCCACTTCTGATCCCTCTATGAGGATTGGTATGTGTTCCTTCCTGAAGTCCACAATCAGCTCTTTCATTTTACTGAAGTTGAGTGCCAGGTTGTTGCTGCGACACCATTCCACTAGTTGGCATATCTCACTCTTGTACACCCTCTTGTCACTACCTGAGATTCTACTAACAATGGTTGTATCGTCAGCAAATTTGTAGATGGTATTTGAGCTATGCCTAACCACACAGTCATGGGTATATAGAGAGTAAAGTAGTGGGCTAAGCACTCACCCCTGAGGTGCACCAGTGTTGATCGTCAGCGAGGAGGAGATGCTATCACCAATCGCACAGATTGTGGTCTTCCAGTTAGGAAGTCAAGGATCAAATTGCAGAGGGAGGGACAGAAGGCCAGTTTCTGCAACTTCTCAATCAGGATTGTGGGAATGACAGTATTAAATGCTGAGCTATAGTTGATGAACAGCATCCTGACGTAGGTGTTTGTGTTGTCCAGGTGGTCTAAAGCCACGTGAAGAGCCCTTGAGATTGCTTCTGCCATTGACCTATTGTGGCAATTGCAATGGGTCCTAGTCCTTGCTGAGGCAGAAGTTCAGTCTAGTCATGACCAACCTGTAAAAGCTTTTCATCACTGTAGATGTGAGTGCTACCAGGTGATAGTCATTAAGGCAGCTCATGTTATTCTTCATAGGCACTGGTATAATTGTTGCCTTTTTGAAACAAGTGGGAACTTCCACCCGTAGCAGTGAGAGTCTGAAAATGTCCTTGAATACTCCTGCCAGTTGGTTGGCACAGGTTTTCAGAGCCTTACCAGATACTCCATCAGGACCTTCCACCTTGCGAGGGTTCATCCTCTTGAAAGACAGTCTAACATCGGTCTCTGAGACAGAGATCGCAGGGTCATCAGGTGCAGCAGGGATCTTCACAACTGTAGTTGTATTTTCCCTTTCAAAGAGGGCATAGAAGGCGTTGAGTTCATCTGGTAGTGAAGCATCGCTGCCATTCATGCTATTGGGTTTTTAGGAAGTAATGTCTTGCAAGCCCTGCCACAGTGGTCGTACATCTGATGTCACCTCCAACTTCATTCGAAATTGTCTCTTCGCCCTTGAAATAACCCCTGCAAATCATACCTGGTTTTCAGGTACAGGCCTGGATTGCCAGACTTGAATGCCACAGATCTAGCCTTCAGCAGACGACGTACCTCCTGGTTCCCCCACGGCTTTTGGTTTGGGAATGTGCAGTAAGTCTTTGTAGGGACACAGTCATCCACTCAGGTTTTAATGAAGTTGGCAACAACTGCAGCATTCTCATTCAGATTTGAAGATGAATCCCTGAATACAGTCCAGTCCACCGATTCAAAGTAGTCCATACAGGAGTCTCTTAAAAGACCCTATCATTTCCGCCTCTGCCACCGCCGGCAGCCCATTCCACCCACTCACCACTCTGTGTAAAAAACTTACCCTGACATCTCCTCTGTACCTCCTTCCAAGCACTTTAAAACTATGCCCTCTGCTTGGTTATCTTGCCTATGGGTAAAGCCTAGGTAGTGCTGTAGGTTTTCTATGTTTCTATCTTTGTATTGGTCTTGAGGCACTGTGCAACTAGTGAAGTACCACTATAGGTTTACTACTATCTTTTCACTGGGGGAAATTCCAGGGCAATGCCAGGGATGCCGTTGAAGGACCAAATTTATCCCAGTGCTTCTGTTGGTATATCATGTGAACTTCCCAGGAAGTATTAACAAAAGATCTAACATCTCCTGGAAATTCCTACAAAGAAGCTGAATGAGTCTGTGACTCCAAGAGAGTCCATTAACATCAACCTAAGCCTCAAGTTTTACGAAACACAAATATCTACATAAATATCCAAATATCTTGTAAATCAATAAGATCCTCATATTGATCTGTAAGCAAACACACAACAGACTGGAGGAACTCAGCGAGTTGGCCAGCATCTATGAAGGAAAGTGAACCATTGACAATTTGGGCCAAGACAATTAGGACCATAGACCACCTGACCCACTGTGTCCCTCCAGCATTTTGTGTCTGTTGATCCAGATTTCTAGCATTTGCAATCTCTCCTGAATCATCTGTAAATCAAGGCTGTTTTTATACACATGGTAAACAAACCAAACTGTTCAAGGAAATCAACTCCATGTAAACTCCCATTGCTGGGCCTTGTTTAATTGCAGATCTAGACAGTAACAGAGCATTGAGTACAGACTGTGGGTTTTCAGTTGTTTATCTGTCTCACCCATCTTTTCATTCCCAGTTTCCTTTGTGTCCTTCTTTCTCCCAGGGGTCTCCTTTATGCTGATACTCACATCACAATCAACCGTTACATCAGTTGAAAACAAATCAAATCCCCATGGCAACCTAGAATCACGTTTACATGATGCAGGAGGAATTCCCTGTGTTAGTCTATTTGAAAAGTTTTTTTGGAACAGGACAATGCAATTACTATTTAAAACAATGTCAATTTATTGCAGAGCATGGAAATGCAGCTGTCCAGTTTAAACGTACGGTATGACCCACACACTTCAGCAGCAGACTCAGATGCAAATGGTAGGAATTGAGCAGCACTAGGCTCATTCACTGGTTCAGTGCACAGCTTACGTTCAGGTCACTCAGGTGCCAAAGACTTCAGGATTTTGCAGAGTAATGTTGCGGACCCTCTTGAAAGTAATTGAGATCCAGAGCCACAGAACACTCAGAATAGATCATCATACCACCTCACCTAGAAAGATTCGTTCTAATCCCCTGGAAGGAAGTGGAACAAGTAAACTTCCCCCTCCATGATAGCTACCAGGACCACAATAAATTCAATTACTTTAATTATAAAGTAACATGCCACATTCGCTCTCTTTCTCTTTCTTATTTGTAGTTTGATGCACTCTTCATCCTCTTAGAGTCTTAGTCATGGGAAGATATAACATAGAAACAGGCCATTCTGTCCATCAACTTCATGCTGATCTACAAGCATCCGCCTTTTACATGCTTCTTATGCTAAAATACTCTTATTCTCCCGACATACCCATCAACACATACCAGGTTCTCACACTAGGGGTAATTAACAATGGTCAATTAACCTACCATCCTGCAATCTTTGGTATGTGGGAGGAAATTCTATATCTATTTATATCTATTTAATGAATAGATATAGAATTATAGTGTTTTCCCAAAGTACATATTTCCATTGTACACAATACAAATATTAAATCACTGGATGGCCACTATCACATAAAATCAGTGTCAAGAACTTAGCCCACGT
This sequence comes from Hemitrygon akajei, assembly GCF_048418815.1. Taxonomy (NCBI): domain Eukaryota; kingdom Metazoa; phylum Chordata; class Chondrichthyes; order Myliobatiformes; family Dasyatidae; genus Hemitrygon; species Hemitrygon akajei. The sequence goes on along the minus strand of NC_133127.1, from coordinate 79,955,474 downwards.
ATCTGTACTCAACACTCAGTACTGTCCCCAGCAGCCCAAGTAGGTTATATTGTGTTTATCTGAGATAAAACTCTTCAAGTACACAAAGAGACCAAGGATTTTCCTCCATGTGGTAAAGAGGTTCAAGGGTAATTAATGAGATTTGGCAATTTATGCAGGATTATGACATAAAAATACAAATGAAATGTTTCTAATAGTGCTAGATCAATAAATCAGTCAAGAGGGAATGGGTTGAATACAATGGCAAACTATCCAAATGTGACTTTTGGAGGCAACATTAACCTGTGAGTTGTCTGAATACACCAACTAAAATCCTGGTGGATGTGGGATTAATAATAACACCCAAAGGGAACACGTTGAAGAGAAAAAATGCTTGACCATGGGGAAAGAACACAGAGTACGATTAATTGGATTGTTAAACTGCAATGGAGAGAAACATGGTGAAACAAGTGCCCTCCTTCCGCATTGCATGTTTCCATGATAAAGACAAAGGCAAGAGAGTCATGATGAAGAGATTAAAAGCAAAGAGGAAAATTAGTCCAAACATGTGCAAATGTGAGTCCCTACCTGTCTCATCTCCTGCTCATACCAGTCCAACTCACTTCCTGCAACATTTGCTGCATCAGGCTTACTAGGATAATTGATATGACAAGGATATGGCACAAGATGCTCTAGGGGCCCAGGGCAGTGTACAGTGGCTGAGGTTGGGTTATTGGCCACTAGGAGCTGTTCGATGACTGCAAAAGTCTTTTTTGAGACAGAGGACCATGAACTCATGCTTATTTAGATAGAAAGAATGATGTCTAAAGATCATTGTACCCAAGTTCAGGTTCTCAAAACAGTCTCTGATAACTATGTGGCAACAAGCAGTTGCAACTCTGACCTTCAGTTCTTCAACTATTGTTGCACTGAAAACTCCCACCCACAAGCAACAAGGGACCAGTAATTGGCTTCATCTCCATTGAAGCAAAGATTGAAGCTCTGATAGCAATAGAGAACAAAATGGGGAGTAGGCTGCATTGTGGTTTCTAGATCATGGTGATTTTGAAAACTTCTGCTGACTCTTGTGGTTTGTGGATCTATTAAATGCAATCAGATCACCAATCTTACAATCTTCTGGTGATAGAGATCCATGGCCCAGTGGAATCACACTGGCTATACTTCCCTTGGCACCGTAGGTGTCATGTTAACTACATCATGGGAGTGTGGGAGGTGGAAAACAAATGCAAATTACCTATTGGAACACAAATGTAAAGGACATTTTGAAATATCATCAACCTTAAACTTATATAAATGAGAGACTGGGGACAAAGAAGGCTGCTTATAGGAAGACTAAAAACCACAGTGATCAAATACTGGAATCCCAGCACCTGCCTAAAATTTGTCAAATGTGCATGCTCTGTGCATTGGAAATGCAGAGAAAATAAAAAAAATGTGGAAGTAAAATTGGCCTTTTCTAACAAAGTGAAATTAAAAAGAAAAATGTTAAACTTGAAGAGCTGATTGACATCCTCCCCCCCCCCCCCCCAAGATGGATTTAAAAACAGCAAATGAAGTAAGATGCATTCACTTCAAATAGTGGACCTTGGTCCTGTTTCCTAAGGCTTGCTATTTGTTTCCTGTCCTATGGAACTGATGTGATTGCTATCTGTGATTCAACTGTTCACTATAGAGTGCAATGCTAAATTGATCTCCTGGAGCTATTTTCACAATTGTCCTTTGAGAATTAAGGAGATACATATCGGAGAAAACTAAAACGATGATGATTCATTTACCAATCTTTCATACAATTACATGAACAAAACTGAACATAAAAATTAAAGATGAAATGACCCTTTATATGTAAGGATATTACTAAATTATTATGAATGTTTTATTGCAGGGGGGTATGTTACTGACACCCACAGGAAGCTGGAAATAAAACGGTTCAGACACCACAAATCTTGCATTAGTGAATCCTGAAGCTTTTGTTGTTGCATGCTGTTAATTGAGTTCAACCAAGTAGTAAAGGAGGGGTACAATTGTATTCCATGTCTACATTAAAGCCATGGTCCAAGAGGAAATTCTATGTGTTGACACTTGCACCTTTATCTTAATGTTCTGAATAAATTCACATTACCTGACAATGTTTGATGAAGAATCACAGGATTTGTCATTAACCACATGTGAGGAAGAGGCAGAGTCAGTGAGTGAAGAAGAGCTGGCTCTAGCTGTAACAGCTTCAAAATGGAACTGTTGTGTTTCCTTCTCTGCAATAGCTATCATTGACACGTAGGACTTTAGTGGAGTTTGATAATGATATGGAGGGGAGGGAAAGGAGAGTCACTGAGAGTGTTAAAAGAAAACAAGATCATACTTTGATAGATATTTTCATTGACACAGCTTAAATATCAATTCAACCACAATATCATCTGATTCTTCTTCCCACCACTCTGATTCTCTCTCCTCCCTGATCATCTCCAACAGAGTTCACCCTTGCCAATACTTTGATTAACACACAAGGCATTTGAGAAACTCAGTTGGTCGGACAGCATATATATATATGAAAACGGACAATCAACATTTCAGGTTAACACCTTTCAACTGAACTGGATCAGTACAGATGAAGGGTCTGAACCCCAAATATCGAAGAGTCTTGGCCCAAAATGTCGACTGTTGAGTTCCTCCACCATCTTGTGTGTTGCCCTGTGTAACGACCTGGGAAAAGTTTCCCTGCTAATGTAATTGTTTCTCTGCAGAACAGTGTTTAAGTTACGACTAGAGATAATGGGGGCTTTGGAATATGCACTGGCCAATGAGGGGAGATGTTTTTCTTTCTTGTTTGCCCGAGCGAAGGTTTCACGGTCTTTTGTTCGGTGGAAGATGGCGAGAGAAGATGTCAGAATGGGGAAGTCATAGTCTGCAAGATGGAGTGGACTTGGAATGAGGTTGGGAATCAATGCCCAGTGTGAAGATCAATGTAGAATGAACAGACAGGAAAACGTTGAGTGGTTAGATGTTGTGCATTAGACTGTTTCATGAGAATGGGCCCTTTTTCTTTTCTGTTTCTTTACTAACCCTATAGTCAAATTAAGAATTATAAAGCTCAATCATTTAATCGCATATTGTGTACTGTTTGTTATTTCGTGGTACTGATTTGTAACAGGGGAACACATCATGCAGCATCCACCCAAACAAGATTTCCCAAGTTTGGCTGGGCCAGAAGCTGCCTTCCCCTAAAGTAAGCTGCTCGCCGAACCTGAGGATCACAATTGTGGGGGCTCATCTGGGACTGATTTTGTTGGATGCTGTGTGATTACCCTGAACGTTGAACCAGTGAGGGAGATATTCGTACTCCAGATGAATTGTTAATTCACCTGTTAAGTACTGATAAAGTTGCGATTGTGGGCAGAGGTTCGATAAAATGGCAGGAGCAGCTCTCATTTTAAAGCAGACCAGCACTGACATAGCGGTAACTGGGGGCAGAGATTTCAAAGACAGGGTTCTATCATTTCTGAGGAGTGAGGGGAAGGAGTGGTCAGATTTGGAATGTCTAATTAGTCCCCGTCCCCCAGGGGAGAGTGGGAATTCTGAGTTAGTATCTACTCTTACCTCTCTGCTGAATAAATGGAAAAATGCCCAGGTTCAAAGTCCCAGTTATGGTAGGCGCACCTATTCTCTGGAATAATGCCTATCCCTAAAGGGGAAGAGAAGTATGAGACCTGGGCAGAGCAGACATCTTAGTTGTTAGATGAGTGGCAGTGCTCTGATGATGTAAAGCGACAGAGATTGGTTGAGAGTTTGACGGGCGAACTGCTGACTGCTCTGAAGACAAATCAGCTGCCGGAATTGAGTTCTGAGGAAGTGACAGCTGCTCAACGAGATGACCCGGGCATCAGTACCATTTGGTCAGTGGTCGAAAAGGGAGACATGGCTCAGGCAGAAAAGATGAAACATGCAGTGGTACCTCCATTACTGAGAGAATGGCCTCAGATGGAGTTGTGGAACCAGATCCTATATGGGGTCACATCACCCCCGGACCAGCCGCGGCGTTCCCAGCTGGTTCTGCAGGAGAAGTATCGGAGGATTGCGTTGAAGTCACTTCATGGTGATTCTGGACATTTGGGGGTGAAAAAGACCTATGGATTGCTCAGAGACCAGTTTTACTGGCTCCGAATGAAGTCACGGGTTGAAGAATACTGTAAGTCGTGCATTCAATGCATACGGCGGAAGACGCTGCCTACACGGGCAACTCCCTAATCCCACTTGCAGAGTGCAGGGCCCCTGGACCTGGTGTGTATGGATTTCCTGTCAATAGAACCCAATGCCAGCAACACGGCGAATGTCTTAGTCATCACAGACCACTACAAAAGATATGCACAGGCTTTTCCTACCATGGAGCAGAGGGTGTCCACAGTGGCCAAAGTGTTATGGGAGAAGTATTTCATTTAATATGGTCTTCCCAGGTGGATACATAGTGATCAGGGATGGGATTTCGAGAGCAGACTCATCCATGAGTTACTGGGCATGCTTGGAGTTGAGAAGTCGAGGACCATGCCCTATCATCTGTAGGGTGATTCCCAGCCTGAGAGGTTTATCGGGCCTTGCTAGTCATGCTTGGGACCTTGCAGATCAGCAAGAAGAGCAGGTGGAGTCAACATATTGGACATCTGGTCCACAGTTACAATTGCACCTGAAATTAAGCTACTGGGTACTTGCCATACTATCTGATGTTTGGGCGCGAGGCGAGGTTGCCCATTGACCCTTGATTTGAGACTGACAAGCGTGACTTACCACCGAAGACTTATCTGAAGAAAGTGTCTGATATGAGAAGAGAGCTGAAAAGGGCTTATGAATTAGCTGGGGTCACAGCTGTCAAACAGAATCAAGGAAATAAAGGGAGGTATGATCAAAAGGTGAGATTCTCCCAACTCCTGCCAGGAGACCGAGTCTTCATAAGGAATTTGGGGCTACCAGAGAAACATAAGTTAGCTGACCGCTGGGTGGCTACGGCCTATGTGGTGGAGAGTCAGATGCCAAACCTACCAGTTTTCTGGGTGAAACCAGAAGATGGGAATGGGGCTGTCAAGATTCTCCATCAGAACCACCTGCTGCCCTGGGACAAGAGGTGCAGGTAGACCCAGAGCCTGACCTGGAGCCTACACCTAGTAAGAGGACTCTGCGGAAATGCGGGCAACTGCAGGGCCCACAGCAGGAGAGGTTAGGTCAGCCCCCATCCCTGAGAGGGATACTGATTCAGAGGATGAGGACCTGGATGTGTGGTGTATGCTGCCTTTTGCTAACTCCCCATTGACTGAGGAAGACTCTCAGCCCTTCTCCCATTGAGTCACGTGAAATGGGGGGGTGGGGTTGCTATCTGTGGACAGCCTGGGTTACACTGGACCCTGCGAGGGATGAAGCGGGGCTTTGCCACAGGACAGAGGGGTCCAAGTTGCCAGTGGGCACGAGTGAGAGGCCAGGGGAGGCCTCGCCAGGTAGACCAGAAATATCCCCAGGAGTGTCAGAACCTGAAGAGTTAGGTGAGGGGGAATGGAGGTCTCAGAGAATTAGCAGACCACCGGATAGGCTGGCCTGTGTAGCGCCAGGGGAACAGAGTGTGGCCCCTACTGTTTTGGGGAGCTATGTCACTGCCTTTTACACTTGGATTGGACTTTGTGTTTTGCAGGAAGGGTTGGCAAATTATCTCAAAGTCATGAGGACATGACCAAATTTGGTGGGGGGAGAGTGTAAAGCAGGGATGGCCAACCTATGGTGCAAGCAGCAAAAGTGGGACATTGAATGATTAGAAGTGGCGCATTGCACCCCAGTGATAACAATAAAAAAGTAACAACTCATGCAAAAAGTACTTACCAAAAACCGATTTGTAGAAAAATAAATCTATAACAACAATAGCTTAGAGCTAGAAATGGGTTTTACTGAGAATAAATCTGAAACTTAGCAATTATTTTTAGCAATTTTATTATTTCGTGTACATCTTTTGGCGAATGTTATTTTCTTTTACATTAATCTGTTTTCAATTAAAAAATGTTCAATGAGTCAAACTAGGAAAGGACTTTTGTTCTACAGTCGTTCCATAACTGTTCAATACACGTTTGATACTTGTTTATTCCTGAGCGCCAGGCGTCTGCACCAGCGGTGCGACACAGGTTTTGCCAGTCAGTTTACAATTAACACTCGTGCACTACGGAGTTGTGCTTTGTTCGTCCTTTGTGAACATTTGCAGTTTTGTACTTTTTGAAAATTAAGCCTGGTTTTTACATTCAGTTACCCATCACAGTGCAAAAGAAAATGAGCAAAAGAAAAGCAGAAAGTAATAATAAGCGTGAATTCAATGAACAGTGGGAAAATGAGTTCTTATTTATAGCTGGTCCGTCAGGAAAACCATTGTGCACTGTTTGTGAAAACACTTTCTTACATAATAGAAGACATGATTTTAATAGACACTATAAAACACAACAACAGACTGAAATAGAAAGAAAACTGAAGCTAGTGCTTGGGTCTGAGTTACGGAAAGAATATATGATAATAGACAATAGACAATAGGTGCAGGAATAGGCCATTCGGCCCTTTGAGCCAGCACTACCATTCACTGTGATCATGGCTGATCATCCACAATCAGTACCCCGTTCCTGCTTTCTCCCTGTATCCCTTGACTCTGCTATCTTTAAGAGCTCTCTCTGTGATTAAGAAAAAGGAAGAAATCAAAAGAAGACAAAATATATTTGTTAAAAGTCTCATTTAGGTAAGTAATGTTTATCTTGTTTTTATATTAAATCAATATATCATGTAAAAATGCTAAATATATCTATATTAACATATTTTTATAAGAATTGAATGGGGGTACAAGAGTTGTATGGTGCATCTGAACTCATGTGTGAAAAAATTGACGCATGGAATGTAAAAGGTTGGCCACCCCTGGTGTAAAGGTTTCCCTGCTAATGTAATGGTTTCTCTGTAGAGCAGTGTTTGGGTTATGACAAGAGATAACAGGGACTTTGGAATGTGCACTGGCCAATGAGGGGAGATGTTTTTCTTTCTTGTGTGCCCGATCAAAGGTTTCATGGTCTTTTATTTGATGGAAAATGGAGAGGGAAGATGGCAAAATGGGGAAACTGTAGGCTGCAAGATGGAGTGAACTTGGAATGGAGTCAACGCCCAATGGGTAGATCGATGGAGTTTGAATAAACCAGAAAACCGTGAGCTCCAACGTTGCGCATTAGACTGTTTCATGAGAATGGGCCTTTTTGTTTGGTTTCTTAACTAACCTTATAGTCAAATTAAGAATGATAAAGCTCAATCGTTTAATTGCATATTGTGTACTGGTTGTTATTTCGTGGTACTGATTTGTAACAGGGAACGCATCACACAGCATCCACCCAAACGAGATTTCTCAAGTTTGGCCAGGCTGGAGGCTGTCTTCCCCTAGAGTAAGCCACTAGCCGAACCTGAGGGTTACACCTGTATTTCCAGCATCTGCAGAATCTCGTGTTTAAGAAAAATTGTAAGTATAGACAGCAACAAATTATAAGTGAAACCGCTGGGATTTCTTCAATAGAGTTAACACATCAGCAGATAGATATTATGGTTGTGTAATTTGTGGTTGAATGTTTCTGGCATGTTTAACAAGAAAGACTGCACAGAGAGATAAAGGAAGAAAGAACTGCAAGAATATATAGACAGGAAGAAATAACATCTTATGTGTGAGGAAATGTAGAGGAGGCTTGCCCCAAAAGCAGAGCAGTGGAGAAAACTCAATGTTGAATAACTACTTTAATACTAAACTGCAAAATAACAAACAATGGTAAAGTCCATGGTGATGTTGAACTACAGGCATCAAGGTACCAGCAGGGGCCGCAGGAGCCCAGATGGCCACTGGTTGGAAGAGTTGCACACTGAGGGTAGGCAGTGACAAACTAACGTACATCTGTGAAAATAGTGGGCCACCAGAACACAGAAAATTCAGAGTCTGTCATGCACCTGGATGGCTGGAGAGGGTTGATGAGTGGGCCCGCTGGTGAGATTCAGTACATGTGGTTGTCAGGTTTGTCAGCCAGAGCAGGCTCATGCTTTAGGGCCTGGCGGATCTGGTTCCCAGACAATCAGGTCGAGATCTGGGAGGATGGAATGAGGGTCAATCTCTGTTCCATCTGGGTTGAACTGTATAACAGAGTATCTGCCTTTGTGTTCTTGGCACCAGGTTGGGAGGAGATGGTGAAGTTGGATAGTTTGAAGAAGCCTGTGAGCATGGGTTGAGTTGTTAGGTTTGTTGCATGGATGTGGTGGTCAGTATGGATCAGGAAGAGCCTGGAGTTTCCCATCAGCTAATGTCTCCGTTCCTCCAAGGCCCCTTTAATAGTGAGTAGCTCCCTGGCTTCTATTCCATAACGGTGCTGTGTATGGTTGAACTTGCATGAGCAGAAGACACAAGGGTGTGTCTTCCCGGCCACATGTTGCTGGGAGAAGATGACCCCAGCACCCATGTCAGATGTGTCCACCTCTACCCCAAAAGATCTGGAGGGGTTCAGATGGCGGAGAATGGGAGCGGTGGTGAAGCATTCTTAAGGTCCTCAAAAGTGTGGTCAGCAGCAGCGAACCAGTTATCCATGAGGTAGGTGACTTGGCGAGGGAGGTGAGAGGAGTGGTGATTTGGCTGTAGTTTCTGATGAAGTGGTATTAGAAGTTGGAGAAGCCCAAGAAGCGCTGTAGGGTGCACAATCAGGGCCATTCAATGATGGTGTGCACTTTCTCTAAGTCCATGGTGGTACCTTGGGGTGAAAGGATGGAATCCAGGAAGCAGGTGACCGAGTGTGGAGCTGGCATTTTTCTAAATTGCAGTGCGGTTAGTTTTTGAGGTGATGCTCAAGGACTGAATGGACATGACGAATGTGGTCTTAAGGGTCCGTGAGGAAAATGAAGATGTAGTCAAGGTAGACAAACACATACCTGTGTAGCATGTCTCAGAGTATCTAATTAATGAAGGCTTGGAAAATGATTGGAGCTCAAGGTATAAGATGCACTGGGACAGGAAATAATGACATCGAGTTGGAGATCTATCAAAGCATTCAGCACAGGAATCCTGTTCTCAGCGGGAGGAGGTCGACTGGCATGGAGTTGGATGAGAGTGGTTGATAGATGACCAATGGTTTCTTGCTGCTTCTGGATAATGTACTCATATCAGTGGATGACTTCCTTCAGGTGAACGTACTCTGCTGGTTCACTCATCCTGTCAGGAAATGTAGAGGAGGTTTGACTGAAAAGAAGGGCAGTGGAAATGATTAAGCGGTGAATAATAACTTTAATAGTAAACTGCAAAATAACAATCAATAAGGCACCAGAAAACAAGACAGAAGGCAAAAGACAGCAAGGTAAATTTCAGGCAGGGAAACCGAGAGCAACGAGCAACTCAATGAGTAAACAAGGACTATGGATGAGAACTGGGATCAAATAGGCTGCAGGTGATGAGTCTAGAACAAGCAACAGATGAATCAGCGGGAGCAGTCCTGACAGAAATTCCCCACAGCTGACACTCAATGGCCCAGGATGATTTTGATGGGTCACCCGGTGGAAGTCTTCAATGAGCAATGGATCCAAGATGTAACTGGACAGCACCCAAGACCTCTCCTCTGGGCTCTACCCTTCCCCAGTCAACCAGGTACTGCATCTTGTGTACTTAATATTTTAGTAGTATTTAAGTAGTATTGTAAATATATTGTTTGATTGCAATATATTGCATTCTTCTTTGTTTCAATAATTCATGGCGCCACCACATGAATTGTGCATGCCTCGCTTAAAATAAAAAATGAAGTTAGACTTATATTTTGGACTCTTATCTTTTCCTTTTGACTAGTTTAATGTTTTGGAGCTACAAAACATAATAGTGGTGATGTGGAAGGTTAAAACGAACACAGGATGACTACCCATCTGTTAAAGCCAGCAAGGCGTTTGAGTTTTAAAAAAGCACAGCAACAGTCAAAAAAAAAACAAAGCAGCACGTGCTCTTCAGAAAAGGAGACAGAGACAGTTAAGTTTAAAAAAAGGCAAGAAACTGAACAATTCATCGGTTTATGAACACTGAGTGATAATAATCACAAAATAAGAACAGAAATGGCTGGCTCGCTTAGAAAGATCGATGCATTTGATTACTCAACAAGTAACTGTATATCGTATGTGGAGCAAATTGAGCAGTATTTTAAAGCAAATGAAACAGCTGATGAGAAGCGAGTGCCAGTTTTGCTGAGTGAGAGGACCAATAACTTGGCTGTAGTTTCTGTTGAAAAAGCAGTAGACCTGTTGCAGAAGCCCAAGAAGCACCTGGAACCACTCAAAAAGAGACTGGGAGGGGCCTGCATGTGTAAACTAGGGGGTGTCATTATGTAGACTTAGAGAAGTTAAGTTCAGAAGTTTTCAACGGGCCCAGAAAGAAGATGAGGTGTTGTTCCTTGATCTTGCAATAGGTCCTACTGCAACAGTGAAAGAGACCACAGGCAATCAGCATGGAGTGTTAGGATGAATTAAAATGGCAAGCAATTGGAAGCTTGGCATCATTCCTCCAGACAAAGTGCAGGTGCTCCACAAGCCAATCATCATCTCAATGTTGTTTCCCCTCGTGAAATGGATGCCATATTGTGAAAACTATTTGTGGTACACCTGACTGGAAGAGATACAAGTGAATTTGGATATTTATTGGATAGAATGTTGTGGTCTTGAAATTGTGGGAAGGGACGAGTTGAAAAGACAGGTATTGTATCTCCTGCAGTTGTGTGGAAAAGTGCTTTATAAAGGCAGGGACAGAAAAGAAGACAAATGATTCATCATAGGAGAGATTTGTACAAAATGCCTAAATGAGAGGGGAGGGGAATATGTGTCAAATGGTGGAATCTTGTTCAAGCTGGCAGAAATTGCAAAATATGATATGCTCAATACAGAGGTGGGCGAGGTGAAAGGTAAGGACCAGGGATCTCTGTTCTAGTCAAAGACAACAATTACTGATGCCTTAAGGTGTAAGCACTACTGGATTTCAAAGCACTGACCTAAAATTAAACCAACGAACCTCTGGTATCTTCATTCCGAACACTTTTTAAGTTTTCTCCTGCATTTACACATTCTTTCTATAACATAGAACCTAGAACAGTTCTCAACAAAGTCCAATATGTTAAGATTTTCCTCTGGAAATTAGTTCAGAGCTTTGTTTGCACGTATTTCTTTGCTAATCTGTCTAATTACATTTAATGTTGTGTACCAGTGCTTTCAGATCTTTACGTGTCTCTACCACATGTAGATTTTGGGAGACACTCATCTTCATATGCTAATGTCACGATAGGCTGCAACAATGTACGAGGAGATTTAGATATGACAGAAGTACAATAAGTAAGTGAAACCAAATACTTAGGAAGAGGTAGAATAGGTAGAAGAATTTCTACTTATTTTCTTAAAGCACATAAACAAGTTACTGAGTCTATGCCGGCTCTCAGAACTCAGGTGGCTGTCTATTTTTCCACTTATTCATTGCAACCTATTTTCCAAATGACTATTTTCAACCTTCCTGTACAAGGGGTAATTAGCAGCACCACACTATGATCATGAATAAGCCAGAATACCCAGAGGAAACACACGGGGACATTCAACCTGGACAGCACCAGAGGTTAGCAATCAAGCTGAGTCACTGGAGACATGCAACGACAATGCTAACAATACTGACCATTACAACTTTTGGAACTACCAACTAAAGACATCATCGTCAATCATCAAATGCCTATTACCCTGCTGGCATTTAGGGCAGCTTTTGTGCTGTTTCTGTAACAATTAAAAAAGACCATTCAGGGTTGTTAGAGCTGAGCTGAGCCCCCGAATCTGGAAGACTAGTGGATTATTCCCACTCTGACCTCTACCCTTTGACCTGTCAGGCATAGTTGACCCTACCCAGAGTTAAAGCACAAGGCCCTGACTCCAGCCAACATAGCTCTCCAGGTCATCGAGACACATAAGCCTCCAAACCTTAGACAAGGTTGTGGTCCTCTTGGAGGAACCGAAGACAGGCAAAATAACATTTGTCTGTCTCTGATGCTCTCTTGTGGTTAGTAATGAAACAGCTGAAATGAAGAATCTAGTCTTGGTTGCATAGCCTAAGCAGTATAGTATTTCTGCTAATAAATGTTGATAAATGCTGATTACAACCCACACTTAAGGAAGAATAAAAGAACCATCATTAATATCACTACTTATGTTCTCATCTTCAGGGGAGTTCACTAGTAAATCTACATCAATAAAACCTTTTAAAATTTAGCATACAGGCAAAGGAGATCAAATATATATTTTTCATTTATTTTCTCAACACTACATCTGCCAAATGATTTATAGTAAGCTGAATTTGTTTTATTGGACTATGAATATGCACATATTATTTAGACTTATTTTAGTGGTGCATGGTCATTGATAAATTGTCTCTCCCTGCACTTCTATTTTGTGCAGACCTGAACAATCAAATAAAAATGTGAAACAATGTTCAAAAAGAACTGTCATTATTATCAGTCAAAATCATTTTAAAAAATTGTTACTGTGTTCTTGCAAACCTAATCTTATAGTAGTATCATTCATTATTTTTGTAATAACATTTGCTACTACAGAAATTGTCAGGAGTGCAATTTGTTCATTTTAGATCTTTACATGTATCATGTCAAACTTAAAATAAGCTGCAAAGTATCAGTGGGATTGCTGCAAAGTCCCTCTTTGAGTTTTAGTTCTCTGACTGCTTCAGTTGAAAATGAGATTAATGAAACACTCAACAAAGTTTTATGAAAGAACGATCTCAACGCGCTTTGCTGGAATTATCCTGATGCCGTGCCTGCTTCTGAATAACCAATGGACACCAGGATAATGTTCACGTCAGCCTAGGTACTAACCTATGCATCCCATATCTATAGATTTAGAAATAATACAGATATACAATTCAAGAGGATAGAATAAAAATGAAAACCTCTATAACAAAATTCAATATTTATTTTCATTGATGATACCAACATACAGAACCACCTATTTGTTGCTGTCCGCAAGGAAATTTTACAATTTGCTTACTTGTTTTAATTCTCAGGCAGCTACTGAATTTGAAAATCCATTTTATACTTGATGATGAAGTTTAATTATCCCACTAACTTAGCTGAACCTTACAGTCTTCTTTATTTCTTCTCTTGGCCTCTCCTCTAAGCTACTTTCTGTGATTCACTCATACTCTACACTCTCTGAGATCACTGACATCTTGTCCTCCATAAACCTCTTCATTCAAATAAATGCCTCTAATAATCAAAACTTTATCCCAATCGAACATTTTATTGTCTATCTCTAAACCAGCCTCACATCCCACAGCATCCTCAGTTGCTGAGGGTGGAACCAATCTTCTCTCTGTACCTTACCATGGAAAAAGCTCTCTGCATCATAGATAACTGTACGTTCTGAATCTCAGCTATACAGACCTTCTCCTTCCAGCTATTAAATTCACTTCCAATCTGTTCCTCCACTGTGCCACATTTAATTTCTGTTTACTTTTGCTTATCTGGTCCAGCTTCTTGGCTTGATCGAAATATTTACTCCATGTTAAATAGATAAAAACTTTTCAAAAAGTTCAGATCCTCAGGACGTCTAATTTTATGAAAGGTCAGTATTCATTGTCTTTCCCCACTATTTTAATGAGGTTATCTTAAACCACAGAGCAGATGCAATCCCTACCGGCAAAGGAGTACTTCTGATGTAGAACATGCCCTCAACCTTCCTCATTTGGGATGAGAAGTCTCTGGCAGCAATCTCAGGAATGACATAATCATGACCACCTGCAACAAAGAAGACATGTCCAATTAACAGCTACAGAGAGGGTTCCCTGCTGCCTGCCATAGGAAAGCTTATCACATGGATGCTCCTCAATCTTCTCAGTGTTGGTCAAAAGGTTCCTCCAAAATCCCAGTGCTGATATTATCCATCAAGAGATTTAGTTGACATGACCTATACCTCACGATAAACATAAAAAAGATAGAATACATCAGTTACTGGGCATTGTCTTTTTAATCAGACAAATTGTTCGAGTTAGTCATCTCCATTCCAGAATTGTATTCACTCTAAAATTAGTCAACTTACAAGTGTAAGTATCACTCCTATGTGTCCAGATCCAGATGCCGAGCTCCATAGATCATGTCCAAATCTCAGGAACCATGTCTCAGCGAAGGCAGGCTCAAATGTGGAATTCATTTTGGCCTTCAGTGCACCAGCATTGACTTTGATTGACTAAGGAAAAGTGTGCTTGAAGAACAAGAGCATTGTCCTAAAACTAAGCTCAAGAGCAGCAGGTCAGTAGTAGTCCCCATTCTTCTATGGATCTCAGCATCTACAGCAGACACTTCAAAGTATTAAAAAAATCACTAACACTGCCTCTGAAAAATTCTCCAAATTCACTAGCAAACTAACAAACTAATAGCACAATTGTCTCCAAGAAAATATCTCCAAAAATGAACCTATATAATAACAAATTAATCCATAAGGCAGACAATATCATCCACATGCCCAATACCAGACACCTAATATTCTAAACTCCAACATGGCAAGATTTTATCAGGAGGCGGAGAAAACTCTTCAAAGATGTATCTGAAGTATCTGTGCAGAAATGCAACATTCTCGGTGACTCCTGAGAATCCCTTGCAATTATTTATATAATAAACTCACGCTAGCCTGGAGCATATTCACCAAGAATTGACTATATTGAGCAGAGACAGAGAGACACAATCAGCTGGTCCACTGGCAGAATCAGTTTTAAATCAGGTTAGCTGGGTGGAAAGCATAGTGACAAAACGAGCTCTGTTTTTACAGTTGGCAGGAAGTTTGCTAGGTACAGTAAGTAACATGGCTGCTTGTGAGGAGGCAGTGATGTGTCTTGATTGGCATTTAGGAGGGTGCCAGTAGTCACAGGTAAATAACCCACTGGATTAATAAGGTCTCAAATCTGTGAAGGTGGCAGGAATTGGATGTGGACAGGAAGTAATGAAAGGTTGGGGTAGAGATTTAGGAAAACATAAATCCCAAACTGGAAATTAAAAGAGATGTTAGGGTAAAAGAGAGAACTCTTGGAGGAAAGAGAAAAGTTTCTAAGCTACATGAAGTATCTGTGTTCTAAGGAAAAGCTAAGGAAATTCTAAGGTTTTATTGGTAGTTCTAAGGATAGCTATACCAACAAAACTTCCTTTATGGAAGGCAATCAACTTTCAGCTGAAAGCAGTGGCTGACAAAATCTACCCACTCATGTAATGATCCCCTTTAAAAATGGAATAATTGAATGCAAACTATCAACAGTCCACAAACAGTAAATAATACTCTCAATTAAATATTTAGATGTATGAAGTTGAGCCATATCAACCAAACATAAATTTACTCAGTTTCAAAGTTCAAAGCAAATTTACTATCATACAAATCACAATATACAACTCTGAGATTAATTTTCCTGTGGGCATACTCAGCAAATCTAGAGTAGTAACTATAACAGAATCAATGAAAGATCAACCAGCGTGCTGAAGACAACAAACTATGTAAATGCAAATATAAATGAATAGCATTAAACAACAAAAACATGAGGTAATAAGATAGAGTCCTTTAAGTAAGATTCCTGAAGAAGTAGAGGTGCTGCCATGCTTTCTTCACAATTGCACTTATATTTCTGACTGTCTTGACTATGATGTACTGTATGAGTTGGACTTAACATCTACAGGATTCATACCACATATTAATAATTCCCATGGATTACTTCTCCAAACAGGTTTGAAATGTAACTCACACTAAAATTATACAAGAATACAATTGTTCTATATCTATGTGGAAATATGCATGTCATAAAATATTTCTTAACATTTATTGTTTGACACCAAACCTAACACGGGATAAATAATACTTACCAATTACTAACAGGTGTAGCAGTCATTGTTTGCTTTTGCCATATTACAAAATACCATGAAGTCAATCACATAATTGTTTTTAGTTTGATTACTTAATGTTCCCTAACTTAATATTCACACTATTTTGTATCTTGACTTTCACTCTGACTTCCCATAGATATTGGACTTTTCTCTTCCTTGTACATAACTCTTTTTAGTCCACACTGTATTCCTTTTTCCGTGTTCTTACCCATACATTCAAAGAGGCTTCAATGGATGGGGACAAGCTAAACGTGTGGATAAGAACATGGAAAATGGAATACAGTGTGGGAAAATATGAGTTTATTTACCAAAATAACCAATTATTTGTCAAACAGGAAGAGCTCAGGCTCTGTTGACGCTCAGAGGCATGTAGGTGCAACGACACAACTTAAACTAGCTTTCCCAGTTCCGATGAAAGATCTTGAACCTGAAATGTTAACATTTTCTCTTTCCACAAATGCTACTTCACCTAGTGAGTCTTTGCATCATTTTGTGTTTCTATTTCCAATTTCTAACATCTGCATTTTTTGATCTTCAATTGCTTTTTGGAACTGACAACAGTAGGTTCATGCTTAATGTTATATCTCTCAAAGGATCTTCAGAACTATTATCCTCTGCATCACAGTGGAATCTTCCATTAACATATCAAGCACAATCTAAAGTTATTACCAGCCATTCATTAACCCCATAAGTGGCAAATGCCTTATAGAAACTAAGCTCTTCCACAAAGCCTATACTGTCTCTTCAGTTGCAGTAATACCTTCTGACTTAATAAAAATTAAGGTGGATCTCGAACTATCTATACTGGGCCCAACATATTGATGCAATTACAAAGAAGGCATAATAATGGCTATTTTTCATTAGGAGTTTGAGAAGAATTGGTATGTCACCTAAGATATTCTCAAATTTCTACAGATGTACTGTGGAGAGCATTCTAACTGGTTGCACCATCTGATATTGAGAGGCTACCGCACAGGATGGGAAAAAGATGCAGAAAGTTGTAACTCTGCCAACTCTATCATGGGCACCAGCCTCTCCAGCAACCAGGACACCTTCAAAAGCCGATGCCTCAAAAAGGCATCATTATGGACATGTCTTCTTTTTATTACTACCATAAAGAAGGGGGTACAGGAGCCTGAAAACATGCACTCAATATTTCAGAAACAGATTCTTCCCTTCCACCAACTGATTTCTGAATAGAAAATGAACCCATGAACACTACCTCAGTCTTTTTATCCTCTATTTTTGTGCTAGTTATTTAATTTAATTTCTTTTTTATACTTACTGTAATTTATAGTTTTTATTATTTTGTATAGCAATGTACTTCTGTCGCAAAACAATAAATTTCACAACATATGCCAGTGATATTAAACCTGATTTTGAAAATTACCTTGCTACAATATCTCATGCCAATTTTTATTTTGCATACCATCTTGCATATTTGCAGATGCTAGCAATGTTGCAGCTATTGTCCTGAAACTCCACCGTATCTGCTCTCTTATACTGTCCAAGCATCTTATGTATTCCTCTGAAATAGTCCACATCAATAATTGCACATGTGCCAATTCCTCTGAAAATGCTAAATCACTATCCAAATGGTACTCTGAACTTTGACTGTTTAAAACAATCTAAGATTCACTCTATTACATATCACCATGTTGACTTATTTGATGATCGACTGAGCTGATTTCCTCTTCAACCTCATGGAGTCCTCACAGATTCTTCAGTAATGCAGTTCTGCTCGAACATCTATCTGGCTGCCATAGCAAAGCAAACTTTGCAATGTTTCTTTTACCTACTACTACATCAGTGAAGTGGGATTGTTATGTTTTGTAATGTCATAAATTAATTGAAAGGTAAATATGGGAGCCTGGGGATAAATGTGACTCCTTCCTTTTACTTTTGTGAGGCATTCATTTATAACGTGGTGACATAATGATGTGTTGAATCAAGAGTTAAAACTGGCATGTCGCAAAGGTAATGGTACGGTTGTTATGGGGGATTTCAACATGCAGGTAGACTGGGAAAATCAGGTTGGTGCTGGACCCTAAGAAAGGAAGTTTGTGGAGTGCCTCCAAGATGGATTCTTAGAGCAGCTTGTACTGGAGCCTACCAAGGAGAAGACAATTCTGGATTTAGTGTTGTGTAATGAACCAGATTTGATAAGGGAACTCAAGGTAAAGGAGCCACTAGGAGGTAGTTACCATAATAAGGTAAGTTTTAATCTACAATCTGAGAGGGAGAAGGGAGAATCGGAAGTGTCAGTATTACAGTTGAACAACGGGGACTATGGAGCCATGAGGGAGGAGCTGGCCAAAGTTGACTGGAAAGATACCCTAGCAGGGATGACAGTGGAACAACAATGGCAGGTATTTCTGGGAATAATACAGAAGGTACAGGATCAGTTCATTCCAAAGAGGAAGAAAGATTCTAAGGGGAGTAAGGGACGACCATGGCTGACAAGGGAAGTCAAGGACAGAATAAGAATAAAAGAGAAGTACAACATAGCAAAGATGAGCAGGAAGCCAGATTGGGAAACTTTTAAAGAGCAACAGAAGATAACTAAAAAGGCAATACAGGGAGAAAAGATGAGGTACGAAGGTAGGCTAGCCAAGAATATAAAGGAGGATAGTAAAAGCTTCTTTAGGTATGTGAAGAGGAAAGAAATTAGTTAAGACCAAAGTTGGGCCTCGAAGACAGAAACGGGTGAATTTATTAGGGGGAACAAGGAAATGGCAGATGAGTTGAACAGGTACTTTGGATCTGTCTTCACTAGGGAAGACACAAACAATCTCCCAGATGTAATAGTGACCAGAGGACCTAGGGTAACGGAGGAACTGAAGGAAATTCACATTAGGCAGAAAATGGTGCTGGGTAGACTGATGGGACTGAAGGCTGATAAATCCCCAGGGCCTGATGGTCTGCATCACAGGATACTTAAGGAGGTGGCTCTAGAAATCGTAGACGCATTGGTAATCATTTTCCAATGTTATATAGATTCAGGATCAGTTGCTGAGGATTGGAGGGTGGCTAATGTTATCCCACTTTTTAAGAAAGGAGGGAGAGAGAAAACAGGGAATTATAGACCAGTTAGCCTGACATCAGTGGCGGGGAAGATGCTGGAGTCAATTATATAAGATGAAATAGCAGCACATTTGGATAGCAGTTAACAGGATCAGTCTGAGTCAGCATGGATTTACAAAGGGGAAATCATGCTTGCCTAATCTTCTGGAATTTTTTGAAGATGTAACTATGAAAATGGACAAGGGAGAGCCTGTGGATGTAGTGTACCTGGACTTTCAGAAAGCCTTTGATAAGGTCTCACATAGGAGATTAGTGGGCACATGGTGTTGGGGGTAGGGTACTGACATGGATAGAAAATTGGTTGGCAGACAGGAAACAAAGAGTAGGGATTAACGGGTCCCTTTCAGAATGGCAGGCAGTGACTAGTGGGGTACCGCGAGGCTTGGTGCTCGGACCACAGCTATTTACAATAAACATTAATGATTTAAATGAAGGGATTAAAAGTAACATTAGCAAACTTGCAGATGACACAAAGCTGGGTGGCAGTGTGAAATGTGAGGAGGATGTTATGAGAATGCAGGGTGACTTGGACAGGTTGGGTGAGTTGGCAGATGCATAGCAGATGCAGTTTAATGTGGATAAATGTGAGGTTATCCACTTTGGTGGCAAGAACAGGAAGTCAGATTACTATCTGAATGGTATCAAGTTAGGAAAAGGGGAAGTACAACAAAATCTACATGTCCTTGTTCATCAGTCACTGAAAGTAAGCATGCAGGTACAGCAGGCAGTGAAGAAAGCTAATGGCATGTTGGCCTTCATAACAAGGGGAGTTGAGTATAGGAACAAAGAGGTCCTTCTGCAGTTGTACAGGGCCCTGGTGAGACCACACCTGGAGTACTGTATTCAGTTTTGGTCTCCAAATTTGAGGAAGGACATTCTTGCTATTGAGGGAGTGCAGCGTAGGTACACGAAGTTAATTCCCAGGATGGCGGGACTGTCATATGTTGAAAGATTGGAGTGACTAGAATTTAGAAGGATGAGAAGGGATCTGATTGAAACATATAAGATTATTAAGGGATTGGACATGCTAGAGGCAGGAAACATGTTCCTGATGTTGGGGGAGTCCAGAACCAGAGGCCACAGTTTAAGAATAAGGGGTAGGCCATTTAGAACAGAGTTGAGGAAAAACTTTTTCACCCAGAGAGTTGTGGATCTATGGAATGTTCGGCCTCAGAAGGCAGTGGAGGCCAATTCTCTAGATGCTTTCAAGAAAGAGTTAGATAGAGCTCTTAAAGATAGCAGAGTCAAGGGATATGGGGAGAAGGCAGGAACGGGGTACAGATTGTGGATGATCAGCCATGATCACAGTGAATGGCAGTATTTGCTCGAAGGGCTGAATGGCCTACTCCTGCACCTATTGTCTATTGCCTTTCACATGTTTTTACGTATAAACATTAATTATGTAAACAAAGAATGCTTAATCAAATATTTACAATATTACTCAAATACTGCTAAAATATTAAATACACAACAATTCTCCCTGCTTGCCTATAAACTCCAACTCAATATAGAATGCACCTCAAAAGACTTAATCGCTGTGGAGGATTTCTTACTCTTGTCAGATAACGTCTTTCAAGGGACGTCACTCGATTAGGCAAATGAAACTTGTGACTGTGAAACAATCTCAGATTCTAGATGCCACCCTCCTCCCCCCCCCCCCCCACCCGTGGTGATTGTAGGAGTTGACTGTGGGCCTGCAGGAAGTGGTACTGACTGCTCTGGACAACTTTCTTCTGGACATGTTAGCATCCCAAACAGTGTATGACAAGCTGCTTGATCTGCTAATCTATCCCACACCAGCAGACAAGGCTTTGAGCCAGCACTTTCACTTTCACCACACCTAGATGGCCAGCATGAGGCTCCGCCAACACTTTATCTCTCAATGAATAAACTCTTCTTGGGCTTCAAGCCGGGTACAGGTATCGATTATAACTGACGTTTTGATGACGAACTCTGTGATCTTCTTCTGGGATGATGCCTGTGTATGTCTAATCTGGTTGTATTAGATTCTTTTTCACTTTGGATGGTGCAACAACTCTTAACCCCCACGTAAGGACACCTCTGTCAGAGGCAAGTTCATCATGGCACTGGTAAAAATGGGGGAACAGGAATATCTGCAGCATATTCCAGCTATTTTGGGTCCCATGTAGATCTGAGACAGTATGGGGTCTGTTCTGGTTTCCTGTTGGATCATCTTGGCTGTAATAAGGAGACTTTTGATTTGCATTAGGGAGAATACATCAAAAGGAGTGTCCCTCCTTTGTAAATTGTTTGGTTATTTCCTTTCCAAGTAAATAGGACAGTCCATCAGCATTTCCATGATTAGTTGTATGCATGGATTTGATCTTGTAATCGTGTCCTTCAAGAAACATCTCTGCATTTGTGCTGCTGTTGTTAGTAGAACACCCTTCTGTGGATTGAAAATGGATACTAGTGGCTGATGATCAGTAATGAGGGTAAACTCTCTCACATACAGGCACTGAATGAAATCTTTTACACCTCAAACCAGGCTCAAAGCCTCTCTGTCAATCTGTGCATAATTTTTTTCTGTAGTCATAAGGGGAATGATGCAAAAGCAATGGGTGTTCACTCATAACATGTGACGTGACTGCACCCACTGTATACCATAGGGTGAAGTGTCACAAGCAAGCTTCACTGGACTATGTGGATCATAATGTGTGAGTACAGTATCTGACATCACCATTTCCTTTGTCTTTTGAAAAGCAACCTCACACTGCTTTATAGAACCATAGAACACTACAGCACAGTACAGGCCCTTCAGCCCTCCATGTTGTGCCGACCCATATAATCCTTAAAAAAAATCCATTACTAACTATCCATTGCCGTTTCTTCCTAATTGGTAGTAGTAAGTTAAAGGGGAGGGGCATATTAGCTAGACTGGAGAAACCTGTTATAGTAAGTGACTTATCTTACAAGGGACTGCAATGGTGACACGTGCTTTGGCCTTGGGGAATCCTCCATTGCTTGAATTTTCTCAGCACACATGTGTGATTCTTTTGCGTAAATGGCGTGACCACGGTAAGTGATGCTTGCTTTAAAGAATTCACATGTGTTGCATTGTGCTCTGAGCCCATAACCTTCTAAACTTTTCAAACTATGTTGAGATTTTGAAGATGTTCCTTGTCATCCTCACAGATAACAATGATGTCATCAGGTAACATTGAGAGCAGAGGCAGCCTTGCAGTACCTGGTCCATACTTTTTGCCAGAGTGCAAGTACAGATACTACTCCAAAAATAAGCTTATTTACAGCTATTAAGTCCTTTGTAAGTGGTTATGGTGAGAAAAACTAAACTATAATAGGCTTACTTCGGAGTAGCATCTTCTTCCATCTCGATCCGTTGGAAGGCCTCAGCTGTCCACTTTGCTGAAGTGTTTCCCTCCAGAAAGGTTTGCAAAGATATCCTCTATTCTGGACAAAGGGTATGGATGCACTTTCAGTACTGGGTCAATGGTGACCTGAATCCTAAGATCACCACATATCCTGTCAGACCAATGCATCTTGGCTACTAGGACCAGTGGTGTTGAAAATAATTCCTTCAGTCTACATATGATCCAGCTCATTATCAGGATGGCATGAACTGGATGGGCTTTGTAAAACTTGAGTGTGGCATTTTAATTTAACACTATTTTACCCTTGATATGTTTGAGTTCTCCAATGTCATCACTTTCAGTTGACTCTCTTTCAGGGGATGTGGCACGCAACTGATGGATGAATCTCCAATCAGGTTGAAGTTGTCTCAGCCACTCATGCCCCCCGTGATGGCCTTCTTGTTTTTACCACATGCAAGCCCAATGTGGCTTGTTGGTTGTCATATTTCACTGTTACAAATATCATTCCCACAGGAATTATCTTTTCTCCAGTATAAGTTCTTAGTTGGATATCTGCAGGCTCCAGTTCAGTATTTTGAAGTGCCATTCAAACTCATTTTGTAGAACAACTGAAACAGCTGAACCAGTGTCCAATTCCATCTTAATTAATTTGCCGTTCACTTCTGGTGTAAGCCATTTTGCTTGTCTATTGTTAATTTTTACATTGTAAATCTCAAAGCTACCCAGACCTGTGTCACTCTCATCATTATCAGAATTTTTTATCAACAGCATGCAAATTAGTGCTCCTTTTGAAACTGCAAATTGACCATTTATCTTTTTCTCTTTCCTGTGCAGTCCATTTATTTTTGTCTGCCTTATATGCTCTTTGGTTGTTTCCTATTTTGTGGCATTTTCTGCAAGTTTCACCTTTAACCCTGATTAGTTTGGTGTATGAGAGCCCCTGCTACAATGGTAAACCAAGTTGTTCAGCCAGGCTGGTTTCTGTTTAGACATTGTAACTTTGTTCCTGCTCACAACTCAATTGTGTCTCTGGCTGCTGTTTTCAATCATGCAGCACTTCGAACTGCTCTTTTAAATGTGCATTGTGCCTCAGTCAGCACCCATTTCTTAATGCTTTCTAGTAAGATTCCACAAAGTAAATTATCTCTCAGTGCATCAAGTCTAGCACTGAAGTGACAGTGCTCACAATCTCTTCAATTCAGCCACAAAAGCTGTAATTGATTCACCTTCCTTTTGATTCTGCTTCTTAAGCCTAAAGCGTTCTGCAATCAACAATGGTTTTGGTTCTAAATGTTCCTGGTGTGGCAGTCCGCACATACAGCGCTTGGAACGCCATCGGAAGCTGCGAGCAGACGCACGACCCACTCGGGGCAGACTTTTCGGGGTCGGTCTGATGTCACGTCGGCCCTGCTGTTCGCAGGGACCCATGGGAAGGGAGTTTTAAGCGCACGGGTTTGAATCAGTAAAACCAGTCCGAGTTCAGCTCTCTCTGCCTCCGTGTGTTCCTTTTGTAGCGCCTTGCGCGCCACTACATTGGTGACCCCGACGTTCCAGACGGCATCTGGAACCAGTGACTCCGCAGCCAGCCACGAGTTCGAGCAATTCACACAACACGGTTGCTCTGAAGCTTCCGACTTGCTGGGCCACTCAGCCCCACGTTTGGTTCGAGCAGGCTGAGGCCCAGTTCAATATCAGAAACATTACGGCCGACGCCACGCAGTACTACTACGCAGTCAGAGCGCTCAACCAGGAGACGGCAGGCCGGATCATCGACTTCCTACACCAGCCGCCAACGGAGGACAGGTACACTCAGCTTAAGGCGCTCCTGCTCCGTACCTTTGGACTCTCCAGCCACGAGCAGGCCGCACGGCTCCTACACGTGGACGGCCTGGGCGACCGCACGCCATCCGAGCTCATGAACGGCCATAAGCTGTGCCTTTTATTCGAACAGTTGTTCCTCGAGCAAATGCCAGAGGACATTCACCTCCTCCTCACGGGTGAGGATTTCAGCGATGCGCACGGGGTCGCAGCTAAAGCAGACATCCTTTGGCAGAGCAAGCAACGTGGAGCAGCCTCCATGGGCCTAGCCACAGTTGCGCGCCCCAAAGCACCAGCCCTACAACCGAAGCCGCCGAGACCCATGGGGGGAAAAGTCAACAGTTCAGAGCAATGGTGTTTCTATCACCAAAGGTGGGGTTCAGGCGCGCGCCGCTACCGTCCACCATGTGCTTTTCCAGAAAACACCGGGGCCAGCGGTCGCTAATGGCAATGACGGCTGGCCACGGAGACAGCCTCCTGTACCTCTGGGACCGACACTCCAGGCAGCGCTTCCTGGTAGACACTGGGGCCAAAATCAGAGTGCTTCCCCCCTCGAATATGGACATTCGTAACGCGGTCCCAGGCCCCGAACTCACCGCCACAAATGGTACCAGTATTCGGATGTACGGCCCGCGAACTATCACACTGCATATCGGGTCCAGCCGTTTCACTTGTTTCACGTTGGTGGTGGTGTCACAGCCACTACTAGGGGCAGACTTCCTCCGCACCAACTGTCTCCTGGTCGACTTGAAAGCCCGGCGTTTGATCCACACCGAGACGTTCCAGACTTTCCAACTCAGAGAAGCCAAGCTACCAGCCCTCCACCTGGATTCCGTGACCCTCTCAGTTAACGAATTCACCAGGGTGTTGGCGGAATTCCCCTCCATAGTCACCCCGCAGTTCTCCACGGCCGACCCCAAGCACGGCGTGCAGCACCACATCCCCATGCAAGGCCCACCGCTGCACGCCCGAGCTCGCAGGCTCACACCCGGCAAGCTCCTCCTCGCCAAGGAGGAGTTCCGTAAGATGGAAGAGCTGGGGATCATACGCCGCTCAAACAGCCCGTGGGCATCCCCGCTGCACATGGTGCCCAAGTCCGCAGGAGGATGGAGGCCCTGCTGAGCCTACAGAAGGCTCAATGATGCCACAACCGCCGACAGATACCCGGTACCCCACATCCAGGACTTCACAGCGAACCTGCACTGAGCGACCATCATCTCAAAAATCGACCTGGTCAGGGGGTACCATCAGATCCCAGTGCACCCCGACAATGTGCCCAAGACAGCCCTCATCACCCCGTTCGGCTTGTTCGAATTCCTGAGGATGCCTTTTGGTCTGAAGAATGCAGCCCAAACTTTCCAGAGGCTCATGGACACGGTGGGACGCGGCCTGGATTTCGCTTTCATTTACTTGCACGATATCCTGGTGGCCAGCAGTTCGCACCAAGAGCACGTGGCACATTTGCGCCAGCTCTGCCAATGCCTAAGCGACCATGGACTGGAAATCAATCCGGCAAAGTGCCAGTTCGGGCTTGCGGAGATTGACTTCTTGGGCCACAGAGTCAATCGGCACGGCGCAGTTCCCCTACTAGACAAGATCCGCCAGTTCCCCAAGCCCAACACGGTCAAGGGCCTGCAAGAATTCTTGGGGATGGTCAACTTTTATCATCGGTTCGTGCCGTCGGCGGCACGCATCGAGACCCTTGTTCAGCCTGATGGCCGGCAAGGCCAAAGAGTGGCATGGGACGCGGAGTCCACGGAGGTGTTCGAGCAGACCAAGGAGGCGCTGGCAAAGGTGGCCCTCCTAGTGCACCCGAGAGTCGATGTACCCATGGCACTCACAATCAACGCTTCCAACACTGCAGTTGGCAGAGTCCTGGAGCAGCTTGTTGAAGACCAGTGGCGGCTGCTCGCTTTCTTCAGCCGGCACCTACGGCCACCGGAGATGAAATACAGTGCCTTCGACAGAGAGTTGCAGCAGATCGACTCCTGTGTGACATGTCTACCGGCAAACCCCAACCCGTGGTTCCAGCAGCATGGAGGCGCTGGGTGTTCGACACGCTGCACGACCTGGCCCACCCGTCCATCCGGGCGTCCATCAAGCTGGTAGCAGACAGATTCGTCTGGCACGGTTTGCTCAAACAGGTCGGACACTGGGCCAGGATCTGCGAACACTGTCAGACTGCCAAAGTCCAGCGGCACGTGAAGGCTCCCCTCCAGCAGTTCCAGCCGCCACGTAGGAGGTTCCAACACATCCACGTGGACATCGTCGGCCCCCTGCCAGTCTCCCAGGGCGCCAGGTATATCTTTACCATGGTAGACAGGTTCACCAGATGGCTGGAAGCCGTACCGCTCACAGACACGTCCCCGAGTTCTGCACCAGGGCACTCATTGCCAACTGGATCGCCAGGTTCGGCCTCCCAACGAACATCACCTCCGACAGAGGGGCACAGTTCACGTCTGGTTTGTGGACAGCACTGGCGCAGCTCCTGGGCACCCAGCTGCATCACACCACAGCGCACCATCCCCAGTCCAACGGTTTGGTAGAGCGATTCCACTGGCATCTCAAGTCAGCCCTGATGGCACACCTCAGGGGCCCCAACTGGACAGACAAGCTTCCCTGGGTCCTACTGGGCATCCACACAGCCCCCAAGGAGGACCTGGGCACCTCCTCGGCGGAATTGGTCTACGGCACCCCCCCTGACGGTCCCAGGCGAGTTCGTACCTGAGGCCCAAGGTTCAGAAGAAACTCCAGCTGCGGTGCTAACGAGGCTGCAGGACAAGATTGGGACCCTAGCGCCGGTCCCGACCTCCAGGCATGATCCCACGCCATCCTTCACCCCTAAAGACCTCTGAGACTGTGAGTATGTTTTTATTTGCAGGGGCATGCACAGGTCACCTCTACAGTGGCCATACGAGGAACCCGTCAAGGTGATCCGGCACAACAGAACCACGTGTGTCGTGGAGGTGGGTGGCCAGGAAGAGACTTTTACAGTGGACCCCCTCAAACCGGCGCACTTGGACATTGAGCAGCCGGTGACAGTTCCCGCACCGCACCGGCAGGGCCAGCACCCTGGCAAGCCAGACAGACTGGGGTCTCCACTCCCCCGATGGACATTTCTTGGGGGGGTGGTGTGGCGGTCCACACACACGGGGCTCGAAATGCCATCGGAAGCTGCAAGCAGACGCGCGACCCACTCGGGGCGGACCTTCCGGGGATGGTCTGATGTCACGTCCACCCCGCTGTTCGCAGGGACCCATGGGAAGGGGGGTTTTAAGCGCGTGGGTTTGAATCAGTAAAACAAGTCCGAGTTCAGCTCTCTCTGCCTCTGTGTGTTCCTTTCGTAGTGCCTTGCGCGCCACTACGCTGTATTACTTTCAAGATATCAGCAAAACTCATTTCAGCTAGTTTGGTTGGAGCAGTTAAACTTCTAAGCAAAGTGCATGCTCTTCCACTTACTGAACTCAGTAACACTTCCGCTCATTTTCATTGGCTATTTCAGTTGCTACAAAATACTGCTCAATTTAATCAGTATATGTCACGCAGTTATCTTTTGTGCAATTGAACGCATCCATCTTTCCAATGTAGCCAGCCTTTTTTTATTTATAATTACTATCACCCAGTATTCACTGTTTATGAACATGTGAATTCCATCTGTTTTCTGCCTTTCTTTTAACTTGACCATCTTTCTCCTCTTCCAAAGAGACACATGCTGTGCTTTTTTAAAAAAAGACTTGAACATTTTTCTCTCCTCTTTCAAAGAAAAAAACATACTGCACTTCAATGGGTAGGTAGTCGTCTCGGGTTCATTCTAAAATGTCATCATCACCACTGTTATGTTTTGTAATTCCATAAACTAATCGAAAGTAAAGCCCAGCAGCCCAGGGATAAACAAGTCTACTTCGTTTTACTTTAGTGAGGTGCTCACTTGTGACGTGGTTGCATGGTGATGTGTGCCATTCATATTCTTTTACATATAGTATGAATAATGTAAACAAATAAAAAAATCTTAATCAAACAAAATATTTACAATATTACACAAATACTACAGAAACTTTAAATAAACAACAGGGATATGTCTCAACCTAGCTAGCAGACACATGACAATCAGCATTGAAAACATCTGGCTTCTGAAGAATGATCTCAATAGTTGTTTTATCTCACAAAAAGTGTGTGCTTTGCTGACATTGCCAACTTAAAACCACAGCTCTGCTTCTGGGAATATCACATTTCCATTCCCTGCCATGCAATTTCATCACAGTCCTTGGCTGTATATTGATCAATATTTTCTTGGTATCTTTAAAATCAATCTTTTCTGTTATTGGACCAACTTTCTAAATTATCTCTTCCAAGAAGCCCTTCTATCTATCTACCCACTCAGCTTGCCTTTAAGCTTAAACTTCAGACACATAGTTTTAAACTCTGAAGGATAGGCCTTGGTGCATCATCAGGGGTATTATCATCACTACATCTTTCCACAGAGACAGACACAGTCTACCTTTGCTTTACTCACGCCACAAATTATATTTTCTGTTGGCATCTCAGGTAATATATTGATATCATCAATTTTCATTTGCATTACTTTGTTGGACCCACAGCCAGTGATTTTGATTAGGCATGACAGTAAGCTTTAGACTTCTTGTCAGTCCCCCAAACCCAGCAGATGAGTGATGTATTTAGGTGAAGTTGATCATTTAAATGCCAGTTGCAACGCTTCTTTCAAACATACACTCTTCAATCCAAATAACTCAGTCTAATCTCTGTCCATAAGCATTCGTAATCCATGATTGATTATAATAGATAACTGGACTAATCTATGACTTCTAACAATTCAACTATTCCATGACATCTGTTTCCTCCCGCACAGACACCATTTTGTTCACTTCAATAGAAACTGTGGTGATATTTCCAATATTTCAAAGGGACAAAGAAAACATGGGTCTGTTATGTAAAACTTTATTAGAGTATATTTTTCCAGGCACTGAATGGAGGACAGGAGAAAGTCCAGAATTAAGGTTTCTATGGTGAGACCAAGGTCCTAAGATGCAGCAATGCTGAATTGCTATGCGAGTTTATAGACAGTGGTGGATGTTTGAAAGGGGGTGTGTTGCACGATGTTATGCCGCAGGGATTTAGGGCAACAATGAAGGTCCTCCATTTCTGGTGCTGTTCAGGTCCTCCTTCATCATGTCAGAAGCTTCCTCTCAGTTTTCACTACTGTCAGTCATGTAAGTCCCAGGTGGAGACTCAGGAATATCATCGCATTCAGATGTAGAAGGATTCTTCATTGCTGGTTGGTAACAATTTTGTTTTATCAGTCGGGGTTGTTAGCCATGAGGTGAATCCCCAAACCTGGAGAATTTGTGGAACACTCTTAGTCTGTCCTCTACGCTTTGACCTGTTTAGTATGGATGACCCTGCCAAGAGTAGGGTCATCCATAGGTGGTGGGGTGGAGATACGTCCCTACCAAAGGAGGTGTAAATCATTCAATCCCTCTGCTAGCCTGTAGATCACTCTTGGGCAAGTTGTAACACTTGCTTAGCCCCTGATCAGGGTCATGTGAAGCCATGGGAGTAGGTGGTGGATAATCATATGAGCAGTTGGTGCGTATCACAAATCCTGGTTATGCAACCACTGATGACAGGTAGACACTACCTGAACAGTACTGATGATGGCTGGGGTCACCCATCTTATAAGGACACTGCCCACTTCTGTAGAAAAACTTGCTAAGAGCAGTCATGGTCATAGTCCATGATTGTCCACGTCATACGACATGACACATAATGATGATGATTCAACCAAGAGCCAAAGCATAAAGCCCTGACTCCAACCAACATAGCTCTCCCCGTCACTGAGGCACACAAAACCACAAGGTTGTGGTCCTCTTGGAGGGTTGCATGGTGTACCTATAATGTATTTCCATAAGACTGAAGATCCCAGCACAAATTCACCTCTCAAAAAATATTCCAAACAAAACATTTTCTCAGTTAATAAAGTTGACTTATTTCAGTATATGATCCTGAAATGTTTATGATTCCTTTGAATTGCATGTCATACTTGTCTGAGTTTCAATGACCAGTTTCAGGAATCCCAGAATAGTAAAATTGATTGTCAAAAATAGCAGATAAGCTAAATATCATAAATTACATAGTACCAAAAGTAGTAACCATGCAGAAGGTCAGGAAGCATCTGTGGAAGTAGAAACAGAGTTAAAATTCCATATCTGAGAGCCTGAGGAGTAGGTGGAGGGGGTGGATAGAATAAATGAAATACCTCTAATATCTTGGTATCAAATGACTTAAAGAGGCAGATTGAATAGGCTATGGGACATGCCCAATAGATGTGCTATACAAGAGGGAAAACCTTGGCCAAATTTATAAATTGCCAGTTCTGATAAGATGAAAAGAAACAGCAAATTGCCTGAAAGTTGAGGCATTCCATAATGTGTCAGTAAAAAGATGAGATATTGTCCCTCAAGTTTGCATTAGACTGTGTTGTAATAGTGCAGGAGGTCTTAGAAAATAGCTGAAAGTGGAAGTGGAATGGTGAGTTAAAGTGGCAGGCAACCAGAACTCATAGTTACTCCTGTGGACTAATTGTAGGTGCTCCACAATGTGACCATCCTCACAGCAACTGACCTCTCCAACGCAGAGGGGATCGTACTGTGAATACTAAAGACTTTACAGTAGAACGTTGCTTCTCATGGGAAGACTTTGTGTCCCCAGATAGAGGGAAGAGGTGAAAAGACAGCTGTTGCAAATCCCACGGCTTTATGGGAAAGCACCATAAGAAGGGGAGTGGTAGGAGACAATGGAAAAGCAGCCCAGGGAATTGAAAAGGGGGCAATTCCTTTGAAATGCTGAAAGAGAAGGGGGGGGGATATGTGCCTGGTAGTGGAATTTTGTGGAGCTGGCAAACACTGCTAAGGTTGACTCACTAAACGCAGAGGTTGAGGGGGTAAAAGATGAGGTTTATTGGAACTTCGCTCTTGCTCTCTTCAGGAAACAATGATCAGAAATAGCTGCAATGCAGTCAAGCCCTCAGTCCACCAAGAGTGATCTTAAGCCACCATTCAGGAAGAAGGAAGAATTTTAGGAACACCTGTGCAGGAAGTCCCAGCGTCATAGCAAATGTGACTAAGACAAAAGGAACTGGGAGGAGGCAGTAGGGTCCTTATAGGAACAGGGAGGTGGGAAGTAAAGCCAAATAACTAGGAGTTGCTCGCTGAGCCTGCCTCCAGCAGAGGGCCCTCAGCCCTCAGACCCACCTGATGTGAATGTGATAACTAGAGGGGTTTATATGAATGGTGAAAATGAAACAGTCAGGACAAATAAATTGGAAACCTCTAAAGTATAAAAGGGAATCCTATGTTTAAAATGGACCGGGGAGAAACAATGGAATCAGGGTAGAAAGAAATAATTTCAGTGGGACAAGAGGCTGAAACAAAGGGTGAGTCTGGATAGCCTTGAACAAAAGCTAGAAGTTAACTGTGCAGAGCAGGGGCACTCCAGGGTTGTAAACTATGGAAGGAAGATCTCCCTAGAAAATATGGCGGAAGACAATAGCTTTATGTTTGATGGTGGGGTAGTGGTCCAGCCAGCATTAAGTGGATGTGTCAGAGAGCTGATAGAATCCTCTGTAATTTCTTCCTGACCCCTCTATCATGGCATCTTATCTATTTCCGATACCTGCTCTCAGCCCTCTCCTCAGGATACTCAATACCTGTCCTTTCATCTCTTCCATTCCCAACTTCTAAGGACTCAGTCTTTTTAGGTGAAGCAGTGATTTGTTTCCATATTTTCCAATCCATTCTACTCTATTCAGTGTTCATGATACTACACTGGAGAACCTGAAAACAGGTCAAGCGATCTCTTTGTGGAGCATCTATGCTACAGTAGTGACATTCAGCTGCCACGTCAATTGTCCATGCCACTCCCACTCTGACCTCTGTTGGTAGCTTCCTGCAAAGAGAAACAACACTGAACAACAAGCTTGTGCAGCAACATGTTATCTGTTGTCTGGGCATGTCATAGCATGTAAGACTCCATATACAATTCTCCAATTAAAGGTACTCACTCGCTCTTTCTGTCTCTCACAGGACTAACCATTTCCACAAGTCATCTGTCTGTGATACTGGTCTGTTTTTCTCTCGGTTGCTCAGCATTTCTCAGAACGCTGCTTTTGCAGATGATACCGCAGCGTTAAGGCCAAGACCAACAGGCTCTGAGACAACTCCTTTCAGATTGATCAATACATATTGATCTGATTGCATATCTTACTGTACATACACGTATACAAAACAGTTACGTATACAATCTTCCCACAATCCTGATTGAGAAGTTGCAGAACCTGGGCCTCAGTCCCTCCCTCTGCAATTGGATCCTCGACTTCCTAACCAGAAGACCACAATCTGTGCAATTGGTGATAACATCTCCTCCTCACACCTCAGGGGTGTGTGCTTAGCCCACTGCTCTACTCCCTGTATACCCACAACTGTGTGGCTAGGCATAGCTCAAATACCAGCTATAAATTTGCTGACGATACAACCACTGTTGGTAGAATTTCAAGTGGTGACAGACGGCGTTCAGGAATGAGATATGCCAACTAGTGGAATGGTGCTGCAGCAACAACCTGGCACTCAACATCAGTAAGACGAAAGAGCTGATTGTGGACTTCAGGAAGGTTAAGATGAAGGAGCACATACCAATCCTCATAGAGGGATCAGAAGTGGAGAAGAGTGAGCAGCTTCAAGTTCCTAGGTGTCAAGATCCCTGAGGATCTAACCTGGTCCCAACATATCAATGTAGTCATAAAGAAGGCAAGACAGCGGCTATACTTTAGTAGGAGTTTGAAGAGATTTGGTATGTCAACAAATACATTCAAAAACTTCTATAGTTTTACTGTGGAGAGCATTTTGACAGGCTGCATCACTGTCTGGTATGGAGGGGCTACTGCACAGGACCGAAAGAAGCTGCAGAAGGTTATAAATCTAGTCAGCTCCATCTTGGGCACTAGCCTACAAAGTACCCAGGACATCTTTAGGGAGCGGTGTCTCAGAAAGGCAGCGTCCATTATTAAGGACCTCCAGCACCCAGGGCATGCCCTTTTCTCACTGTTACCATCAGGTAGGAGATACAGAAGCCTGAAGGCACACACTCAGCGATTCAGGAACAGCTTCTTCCCCTCTGCCATCCGATTCCTAAATGGACATTGAAGCTTTGGACACTACCTCACTTTTTTTTAATATACAGTATTTCTGTTTTTGTACTTTTTAAAATCTATTCATTATACATAATTGATTTACTTGTTTATTTATTATTGTTTTATTTTACTAATTATGCTAGATTATGTATTGCATTGAACTGCTGCTAAGTTAACACATTTCACGTCACATGCCAGAGATAATAAACCTGATTCTGTTTCTGACAATCTTAGTATTTTTGTAATATACTCCCACATTTCCCTTCCTTATTGCTTATAGGTTGTGATGGGGACGCAACATATAGATTTTTACTCCCATGGATGTAAGAAATAAAATAAATACAAATAGAAATATTAGCCATGCTTACCATAGACAAAGTGTCACCTAACAAAGATATTCCCCTTCTACTACCTATTCCTCCCCATTCCTTCTCTGCAACTGAAAGCTGACTTATTTTCTCTCTTTCCAATTCTGATGCAGGAAATCTGATCTCTGAAATTTGATGCCCACTGGCTGGTACTGGGTGTCTGATTCTGCTCACTGTTTGATGCCCACTGGCTGGTACTGGGTGTCTGATTCTGCTCACTGTTTGATGCCCACTGGCTGGTACTGGGTGTCTGATTCTGCTCACTGTTTGATGCCCACTGGCTGGTACTGGGTGTCTGATTCGGCTCGCTGTTTGATGCCCACTGGCTGGTACTGGGTGTCTGATTCTGCTCACTGTTTGATGCCCACTGGCTGGTACTGGGTGTCTGATTCTGCTCGCTGTTTGATGCCCACTGGCTGGTACTTGGTGTCTGATTCTGCTCGCTGTTTGATGCCCACTGGCTGGTACTGGGTGTCTGATTCTGCTCACTGTTTGATGCCCACTGGCTGGTACTGGGTGTCTGATTCTGCTCACTGTTTGATGCCCACTGGCTGGTACTGGGTGTCTGATTCTGCTCGCTGTTTGATGCCCACTGGCTGGTACTGGGTGTCTGATTCTGCTCGCTGTTTGATGCCCACTGGCTGGTACTGGGTGTCTGATTCTGCTCGCTGTTTGATGCCCACTGGCTGGTACTGGGTGTCTGATTCTGCTCGCTGTTTGATGCCCACTGGCTGGTACTTGGTGTCTGATTCTGCTCGCTGTTTGATGCCCACTGGCTGGTACTGGGTGTCTGATTCTGCTCGCTGTTTGATGCCCACTGGCTGGTACTGGGTGTCTGATTCTGCTCGCTGTTTGATGCCCACTGGCTGGTACTGGGTGTCTGATTCTGCTCGCTGTTTGATGCCCACTGGCTGGTACTGGGTGTCTGATTCTGCTCGCTGTTTGATGCCCACTGGCTGGTACTGGGTGTCTGATTCTGCTCGCTGTTTGATGCCCACTGGCTGGTACTGGGTGTCTGATTCTGCTCGCTGTTTGATGCCCACTGGCTGGTACTGGGTGTCTGATTCTGCTCGCTGTTTGATGCCCACTGGCTGGCACTGTCTGGGCCTTAGCGAATGCAGATCCAGCCCAACGAATCACTCTAATCACGTGACTGATTGTGCCCACCCTCTCTGTTTACGTCACCCATTCCTTTCCCGGCTGCTGCATGATTGACAGCAATTCTCGCCATTCAGAGCGTAGTTTGGGTTGTGACGCCACGGGGTGGTGACGATTCGTGGTGAGGAGCTGCTCGGGAAAGACGTCTATTCACCACCAACTGGGCTGTGTGAGGATGGGGTCGGAGTTCGATCAGAGTGTCCACTAAACTGGGCAGGACCGTTCTGTTTTACCGAGAGGCTTGGGCCTAATGTGTTTCCGGAGACCCGGCACCAGTGGTACCTTCAGCGCCGACACCGTTCCCGTAGCAGGAGCTCACTGTTCGGAAAGTGTCCAGTGGCCAGGGTGCCCCCTTGCAGTGAGGAAGTGGTGGTCAGGGTGCCCCTTGCAGTGAGGAAGTGGTGGCCAGGGTGCCCCCTGTAGTGAGTAAGTGGTGGCCAGGGTGCCCCCTTGCAGTGAGTAAGTGGTGGCCAGGGTGCCCCCTTGCAGTGAGGAAGTGGTGGTCAGGGTGCCCCCTGTAGTGAGTAAGTGGTGGCCAGGGTGCCCCCTGTAGTGAGTAAGTGGTGGCCAGGGTGCCCCCTTGCAGTGAGGAAGTGGTGGCCAGGGTGCACCCCTGTAGTGGGGAGGGTGGGATTGAGACAGCTGTAGGGGTGAGCAGAGGGTGCGGTACAGGAGGCAGTATACCGAAGAGGGGAACTAGGTGTTTTGCATCCACTGTAGAGAGTACGATGTCCGTGATTTAGACAGGGAGGGTGCTCTAGGGGGGTGGGTGGAGGGAGGTGAAGTCTAGGAACAGGGTGAACTCCACAGCGCGGATATCCAGATATCAAGGCCTACACTGTTGATAGTTTACAGGGGTAAATTTGTTTATCATGGTGAATGTTTTCGGGAAGGACAAGCTGTGCCAACCAAGTTCAATGGATCCATATTGGAAAGTGTAATACACGTTCTGCTACATGTGGATTCAGTAAGGTCTGATCAACTGAGGTGTATTGCGTGAGAAAGGTATACCCATATCCTAGAGCCATGGCGTGCACCTGTGGGAATTGGAGACAGTGGATCCGCCCCTTGGTTGTAGTCTTGTACATAGTAGGTGTAGCTGTTGCTATTCCTCTCTGTGTCTGGGAGCTGCAAAAATCTGAGGTATTGTGATGGTCTCATTCAATTTCATTTTAAGCTATTTTTCCTTTAAAACAAATTGCACTTAAATGTAAATGCTCATATTTAGTACACTTGCGTAGCAAGTTGAATGAAGTGGGATGTTGGATCTTCAGCACTGCTGATAGTAATCTGGAGGAAGTGATCAAAATTTGTCAATGCAGTTGGACTTGAGGCTTTTGGTAAGCATACTTTATATGTGGACAAGATTTATTCGAAGGAGAAAGGAATATGATATTTTTTATCAAAAAGGCTGAAGAAGATGGGCTGAATTGGGAGATTGTAAAAGGGGGAAGGGTATAATAAGGGGCAGCAGTTTTTGGCTGGAGGGAAACACAAAGAAAAATACACACATTTTGAAGAGGCTCAATTTGCTTTAGCTCCCTACTTTGAAGAATTCCATCAATGAAGCAATGTTGCTTATTCTAGTCTAGTGTGGCTTTCTCTTTTTTTTTGTTTTTTTTAACGTAGTTCAGTCTAGTTTTTGTACTGTGTCATGTAACACCATGGTCCTGAAAAACATCTCATTTTTACTATGTACTTTACCAGCAGTTATGGTTGAAATGACAATAAAAGTGACTTGACTTGACTTATTGGTAGAGACAAGAAAACTTTTCCAGAAGTTAGTTGCTATTCAAAAGTTGTTCCTGGTTAAGGGTTATGCGACTGATAAAGACCTAATGAGAATCCAGCTTCCATATTTAAAAAAGCCAAATCCATTTTTCTGGCCGGAAATTATTTTTAGGTGGATATATTATAAATATGGGCATTAGAATTTATGATAAAATATAGTATCTGTGTCAAAAATAATTGTTGCATAATAAGTTATCTCCATTCCATACATGTCACTCAAAACTAAACTTGCTATCAAATTATTTTTCTCCTGTTGAATTACCAGTTTAAAAAATTGTTTGTGTCCATGGTATTTTATTTTCAGTAATATTTTGCTATTTTTAAATCAAGGTCGGAACTCACAATAAAGCATGGTTCACTGCAGGTATTTTTGTGTTTATGACTATTCCGATATCGCTTTGGGGCATCTTGCAACATTTAGTACATTATACTCAACCAGACTTACAGAAACCAATAATAAGGTACACCATAATTTTTGATTTTGCTACTTTCAAGGTACGTCTGAAGAAATTGCTGAATATTAAAAAGTGTGACATAATTTTCTATCCCTCTGCAGGATCCTGTGGATGGTGCCGATATATAGTTTAGACAGTGTAAGTAATTTTAAAAACACTGAATATTTCTTATTGAGGATTTGCTGGTTCGTGTTTAATATTAACTAATGGAAAGGCATTCAGATTAATACAATTGAAGAAAAGTAATTCAAGATATCTAATTTTAACAGGTTCTTTGATCCTTATAATGAAATCTTTGATTTTCACCCAAGATCTTCAGTTTTTACAGTCTGAGCACATAATTTTTAAATTTGTCAAATTGCCTCACATTTGATAAAGCTGGGTTTGAAGTGAAGTCATATTATGGCAAGCAAGCATACATTTTTTGCAGTTTTTATGCAAATGAGTTTATTTTAAGAAAATTAGCTCATCCAGCCATTGAGCTGGTTGATGGTGAGTTGCACTGTGTGTCTGAGCTAAGAACAAACATTAATTCATCCAGCTATTGACCTAGTTGATGGTGAGTTGCACCATGTGCTAAGAACAAACATTAATTCATCCAGCTATTGACCTAGTTGATGGTGAGTTGCACCATGTGCTAAGAACAAATAGACTTTGTTATACAAAAAAATTTACTCAGAACACAGTCAACTTTTAAAAAGCACAAGGAGATAACTGGTATCAGAAATTACGTCAAATCCTCCCAGTGGCTGAGAATGGCACTGTCAGTATGAGCAGACAAAAAAAAACTTACTCACTTTGTTTGATCATACCTCCTTCCATAAGAAGCTAATTTTCTCAAAGCCCCTCTTAGCAAATTACAAATCCATTTGTAACTTCTCACGTTACTCGTAATCTTAAACATGTGACCTTCTGAATTCATGCCAAAATTTCGCATAACTCCATATTTAGATTGTTAAAATCAGATTTCTGCCATATCCCAATTCTCTGGGCAGCCATTAATGTAGTTAATCACGTCATTATCTAGTGCCTCACATCTGTTGGTCAGATAAATAGGATGCTTTAGTTTTGTGCCACTTTTCCCTCTTAAATACAGTTCACTGTCTTAACATCAAGTTACAGAGTATTCCATTATTTTCTGTTTTCATGTCAGATTGCTTGCCTGAGCCTAGTTATGGAATTTTCTCCAGCAAAAGCAAAGTTATTGTCTATATACACTTGCAATTTGTGACTCAGTCTGTCCCTAGTAAATGCTTCTGGATGAATTAAACTATTCACAATATCTAAATCTTGTTTAATTTTGAGCTAATCTTCTACTATCACACAAGATACTACACTCAACCTTCCTTTGGTCCTCCTGCTTCAGAACCTCTCTTCCATACCACCCTCACTTCTGAATTTGACTCTGCCAATTCTCATGTGACCTATTCCTCTACTTTTCTCCAGCTCAACTTTGTTCTCTCTCCAGCTGTTGTGCATGGCCATTCCCTACAGCAGTAATTTTTTACAGTGGGCTGGTGATGGGAGAAGGGCCATAACCCTCTGCTGGATCATAGAATGTTTTAAAATGGGTCAAAATCAATTATAAAATGCAAAGAAGAGACTTATTGCTGTTCTAATAAGGAATAGTTATTGTTTATACAGATTGAAAGTTCAAAGTAAATTTATTATCAAAGCACGTATATCACTATATACAACCCTGTGATTGATTTTCTTGTGGGCATACTCAGTAAATCTATACAGACAGACAGACATACTTTATTGATCCCGAGGGAAATTGGGTTTCGTTACAGCTGCACCAACCAAGAATAGTGAAGAAATATAGCAATATAAAACCCATAAATAATTAAATAATAAGTTAATCATGCCAAGTGCAAATAAATCCAGCACCAGCCTATTTGCACAGGGTGTCTGACACTCCTAAGTTTGATGGCCACAGGTAGGAATGACTTCTATGACGCTCAGTGTTACATCTCGGTGGAATGAGTCTCTGGCTGAATGTACTCCTGTGCCTAACCAGTACATTATGGAGTGGATGGGAGTCATTATCCAAGATGGCATGCAACTTGGACAGCATCCTCTTTTCAGACACCACTGTCAGAGAGTCCTGTTCCACCCTCACAACACCATTGGCCTTATGAATGAGTTTGTTGATTCTGTTGGTGTCTGCTACCCTCAGCCTGCTGCCCCAGCACACAAC
Organism: Hemitrygon akajei; assembly: GCF_048418815.1. Classification (NCBI taxonomy): domain Eukaryota; kingdom Metazoa; phylum Chordata; class Chondrichthyes; order Myliobatiformes; family Dasyatidae; genus Hemitrygon; species Hemitrygon akajei. Next base: position 79,916,101 of record NC_133127.1, on the reverse strand, counting down.
AGCAAACATGATAGCACTGGCCACCACAGCCTCATAGAACATCCTCAGCATCGTCTGGCAGATGTTAAAGGACCTCAGCCTCCTCAGGAAATAGAGACGGCTCTGACCCTTCTTGTAGACAGCCTCAGTGTTCTTTGACCAGCCCAGTTTAAAATAATAACCATAACAGAATCAAAGCCAGAACGTCCAGGTAGGGTGTTCAACCAGAGTGCGGAAGGCACCAAACTAAGCAAATACAAGAAGAAGAAACAACAACAACAATAATAAATAAATATTGAGAACATGAAATGAAGACAACTTGAAAGTGGGTCAGTTGGTTGTGGGAACATTTCAATAATGGGGGCAAGTGTAGTTATCCCTTTGGTTCAAGCGCCTGATGGTTGAAGGGTAGTAATTGTTCCTGAACCTGGTGGTGTTGAGTCCTGAGGCTGTTGTACCTTCTTCCTTGTTAATTTTTTTAAAAATTTCTTTTAAATAGTTCCAATGGAAATATTTTCAAGGTTTGTTCTTGTATTAGTGGTTTTATTGCTGTAATCATTAGATTTGTAATAAACTAGTTGTTGTCACATGGGTAAAGTACTTGATTAAAGTGGATTGTCTTAAAAAAAACCTTAAAAACCAGTGTCCTAGAACATGCTGTTTGTTATGTTGTCTTTACTCATTTAAACCCCAAAGATGGAATGTACTTTCTATACATTTGACACTCATATGCCCTCTACCTTTTGATTGCCACTAATATGAATTAACTGGAACAAGGTTTGATCGGCCTTTCAAATATATTTTTTGGTATTGATTTGTATTTCATTCCAGTTATTGATTTCCCCCAGGAAAGGGAAAGAACTTTTAGCATTAGACCTGATAAAGCCCATTCAATTTTGTGGTTTCAGTAAAAGTATTGTTATTCTTAATTCAACTTGTACAAGCTTTCTTCATAACTCTTTGGTTCTAGGAAGCAAGCTATTGAACTTTCTTTAAACTACCTCCAATTCCTACAAGGAGTCCAGAACCATACCAGTACTCCAAATGTGGTATCACCATTGCTGCATGTAGCCATAGCACAGTTTTATTCACACACCACCTCCTTTGTAATTCCATTTGTTTTCTTAATACTGTGTACATGGCACTCAGATGTCTCCATCTGTATAGTTATGTGAATTAGACTTCTTTCTAGGAAGTTCCCCACATTTTTCTTCATCTACCAAGTTTTTGCCACTCACTTTTCATAGTTTATATCTTTTGAAGATTCTGTCATCACAATTTGCTTTCCCACTTTTGTTTTGGCAGCAAATTTAGCTGCAGTGCTGTCCCTTTTAAGTCACTAAAATGATTATAGATAGCTAAAGTCCTAATACTTATTCCTGTGGCACCCCACTCGTTAAGCCATTCACCTATTTATCCCACATCTCTTATGTTAGCTAACAAATTCTTGATGCTAATGTATTGTTCCCAATACCACGAGTTTTGGTGCAGTGACCTTTCAGGAGACACTTATTGAATGCCTATTGGAAGTTTATCTACTGGTTCTTCCTTGTCACTGTAACTGCGATATCCTGAAAGAACTCTAATAAATTGCCCTTTCACGAAACCATTTGACACTGTTGATTGAAAGTGTATTTTAGATTTCTAATACAATACTACCTAAATGGATTCCAGCATTTTCCTCAATGACATCTTCTACTAACTAATCTATAAATGTGCTTTTTGTCTTCTTCCTTTCTTGAACATGGATGCTAAATCAACAGCTTTCCAATGCTCTGGGATACACTTTGGAAGATTATGACCAATGCATTCCGTAGCTCTATAGCTATAACATTTAAGGTCCTTGGTTGATAGCCATCAGCTTTAGGCAAATAATCTTAGATCAAATGCCACTACTTTCCTTGGTGATTTACTTAAGCCCTGTGACTTTTTTACTTTGAAGTTCTATTTCCTATAAGGTACCTTAAGCTATTTTTGAAGACAAATTTAAAAAATTGAAACAATTTGGAGGAGTGAGTCAAAGAAATGTATTTTAGAGCACATTTGGAGCACAATGGAATTGTTTAAGGTAAATTGCTGTTATGTGGCTCCGTTTTCCTTACAACCCAATACTTGGAAGCCTCAGGTATATGTTTGTAACAGATTAGAATTCAGGAAAGTAGAAGTAAAGCATATTCTGAATACAGTAGATCCCAGTTAATTGGGACACATTGAGACCAGGACAGCGGCTGCCCTGTCTAGCTGGAAATAGAAACATAGAAAATAGGTGCAGAAGTAGGCCATTCGGCCCTTCAAGCCTGCACCGCCATTCAGTATGATCATGGCTGATCATCCAACTCAGAACCCTGTACCTGCTTTCACTCCATACCCCCGATCCCTTTAGCCACAAGGGCCATATCTAACTTCCTCTTAAATATAGCCAATGAACCAGCCTCAACTGTTTCCTGTGGCAGAGAATTCCACAGATTCACCACTCTCTGTGTGAAGAAGTTTTTCCTCATCTCGGTCCTAAAAGGCTTCCCCTTTATCCTTAAACTGTGACCCCTCGTTCTGGACTTCCCCAACATCGGAAACAACCTTCCTGCATCTAGCATGTCCAATCCCTTTAGTTAATAGTTAATAAGATTTTTTTAAAAGGCAGACTACAGTTTAACTGAGTAACAAATTATGTATTTAAATGAAATGCAGAACAAGCTAGAACTTACCAATGCTACTACAGTAGAGTAAGACTATATTTGTTCCCAAGAATGATCTGCAGAGGAATTCATCCCATTTATGCTGCCACATAGGATCATTTTTTTTCAGCTTGTGTCAAATCTTTTTGTGTCATCTTGGCAAGGGTCTGAATTTCTTTAAGTCGAAATAAAAATACAGAATGATCAAAATCACCATTTTTTTAAAAATTGGTGTCCATCTGCCCAGATGAATAATGTAACCCAAGCATACACAACTGACGCTATTTTAAAAGCTGTTCATTCTAAGCACAGTGTAGTGTCTAACAGCCATAGAAGTGTACATGACTGACACTAGTTAGATACTGTTCAGCAGCAGTCTCCTGTCCCTGTTAAGCAGCATAGTGCTCCAAATAAATGAAGGGAATCCCAGCTACTTTCTCAATTAGATTAGATTTTTGTTCTTTGAGTTGTCCCAAATCAGCAGCTATCTTGATCATTTGATGGCCTAATTAACCGGAATCCACTGTATTTGAAAGGGGTCCTATATTATGTAGATTCTTAAAAATCAAATTTGAAGTACCAATTGTGCAACAGTTTGATATTTAGTCATACCTATGATATGTCTAGTATGGTAAAGTCTAATTTGCTTGTATACCATCATTTTCTTCTTGATCAGTGGATAGCTCTGAAATACCCTCACATCGCTATATATGTTGATACATGTCGGGAATGCTATGAAGCATATGTCATCTATAATTTTATGATCTTCCTGCTGAACTATTTGACCTATCAATACCCAAACTTAGTGATGCTACTGGAAGTTAAAGATCAACAAAAACATCTACCCCCTCTCTGCTGCTGTCCGTCTTGGCATATGGGAGAGTAAGTAGCAATCCTTCAACTGTTTACACATCTCTTAAATGTAGTCACTAAAATGTCAGTTTTGCTACAGAAGATGAAATTTTTTTTAAAGTGCTGGAAATGCAGGTCGTTTTAATTAAAAATTTAAACTAACAATTGAGTACATCCCATGCATAATTTTTTTTAAACTTTAAAATTGTCTATTTGAGTTGTACCATGTATTGCATGTTAAATGTTTTTCGGTGTTGTAGATTCAGTTCCACAAGATCCTTTTTTTCATAATATCTTATTTTCAGATTATAAAAACTTACACTTGCAGGGAACAGAATATGTCCTCAGTACTGCATGTAGTTTTTTGTATTAAACGTGGGTTAGTTGCCAGACTCTTGCCTCCCAAGTCTCAAATATTTTGATTCAAAGTTCTACAGTGGAGATTGGAATGAAAAGCTTAGGCTAATAATACCAGGAGACCAGTTCACTGTTGGTATTGCAAACTCTATAGTGACAGCAGTAAGATCAGGGTTGAGCAGTGAAGCAGCAGATCTAATTAAAGGGAGTGCTTTTCTATTACTTGCTACATTCATAGTTTTGTGTTCCTAATGAATACAAGTTCTGACAGACATTTTTGCATGTGCTTTACTTGATAGGGTATTGCTGTTCAGGTGCAAGCTTGGAGTTCTGCAATACACAGTTGTCAGACCTTTTACAACAATAATTGCTTTGTAAGTAATGTTTTGAAGGAATGAATGAAAATATTTACCATTGTTTCTTTTGTTTATGTATGACTCCAAACCCACTTTAATCACCACTTTTTTCGAGTTGAATATGCTAAATTAGTTTTAAGCTCTTTTTTTAAAATGTTGTTTATTGTCACAATGTCTGTGAACATCAAACTTGTAATCTGTTTTGCTAGTCTGGCATCAGACAACAACTGTCATGGCCTGAATAGCTGACTAAATGTAGTTGAGTATGGGGTATGCTGATGTTGGTTATACTTACCCTTGCAGTATGGGGTAGATGCTGATGTTGGTTATACTTACCCTTGCAGTAAATTTGGAGGGCTTTGCAGAGTCATCATCTATTCAGTGTCTTGAATTTCCTGCTGCTGAAGCACGCAGGAGAGAAGGAATCACTACTTTGTGCTCAACCATGAATTTTATGACTGTCCAGAGTCTTGGTCTTCGAATACCCTTTTCCTCAATCTAAGATTGTGCTGATATATTAAAGGCAGTGACATCATCATTTACCTTCACTGAGGGGCAATTCCCAGGACATGAGAAAAGGTTTGCATTTTCCAGGGTTGCACTGCACACCTACAAAAGTTTGGGCACCCCAAGAGATTTGAGCTCTCAAGATAACTTTTACCAAGGTCTCAGACCTTAATTAGCTTGTTAGGGCTGTGGCTTGTTCACAGTCATCGTTAGGAAAGGTCAGGTGATGCAAATTTCAAAACTTTATAAATACCCAGATTCCTCAAACCTTCAAAAACCAGCAGCCATGGGCACCTCTAAGCAGCTGCCTAGCACTCTGAAAATAAAAATAAATGATGCCCACAAAGCAGGAGAAGGCTATAAGAAGATAGCAAAGCTTTTCCAGGTAGCCATTTCCTCAGTTCATAATGTAATTAAGAAATGGCAGTTAACAGAAACGGTGGAGGTCAAGTTGAGGTCTGGAAAACCAAGAAAAATTTCGGAGAGAATTGTTCGTAGGATTGCTAGAAAGGCAAGTCAAAACCCCCGTTTGACTGCAAAAGACCTTCAGGAAGATTTAGCTGACTTTGGAGTGGTGGTACACTGTTCTACTGTGCAGTGACACCTGCGCAAATGACCTTCATGGAAGAGTCATCAGAAGAAAACACTTCCTGCATCCTCACCACAAAATTCAGCATCAGAAGTTTGCAAAGGAACATCTAAACAAGCTTGATGCATTTTGGAAACAAGTCCTGTGGGCTGATGAAGTTAAAATGGAATTTTCTGGCTGCAATGAGCAAAGGTATGTTTGGAGAAAAAAGGGTGCAGAATTTCATGAAAAGAACACCTCTCCAACTGTTAAGCACGGGGGTGGATCAATCATGCTTTGGCTTGTGTTGCAGCCAGTGACACGGGGAACATTTCATTAGTAGAGGGAAGAATGAATTCAATTAAATACCAGCAAGTTCTGGAAGCAAACATCACACCGTCTGTAAAAAAGCTGAAGATAAAAAGAGGGTGACTTCTACAACAGGATAATGATCCTAAACACCTCAAAATCCACAATGCAGTATCTCAAGAGGCGCAAGCTGAAGGTTTTGCCATGGCCCTCACAGTCCCTTGACCTAAACATCATCAAAAATCTGTGGATAGACCAGAAAAGAGCAGTGCATGCAAGACAGCCCAAGAATCTCACAGAACTAGAAGCCTTTTACAAGGAAGAATGGGCAAAAATCCCCCAAACAAGAATTGAAAGACTCTTAGCTGGCTACAGAAAGCGTTTACAAGCTGTGATACTTGCCAAAGGGGGTGTTACTAAGTACTGACCATGCAGGGTGCCCAAACTTTTGCTTTGGGCCCTTTACCCTTTTTGTTATTTTGAAATGGTAAAAGATGGAAATAAAAAAGTAATCTTGCTTAAAGTATTAAAGAAATGTGCAATCTTTAACTTAACGCCTTTTGGAAATCAGGTCATCTTTTACTCGCTTAGCTAGTCACAGTAACAGAAATTTTGACCGGGGTGCCCAAACTTTTGCATGCCACTTTGTTTTTGGAGGGCAGTGGGGGCAAGTTAGTAGAGGATTGATTTATTATTGTCATGTGTGCCAAGATTCAGTAAAAACTTGGATCTTGATCTTGTGGATACATGCATTATCTACAGCTAGGCTACTGAGGTTTAATAGACAGTAGGTGCAGGAGTAGGCTATTCGGCCCTTCTAGCCAGCACCGCCATTCACTGTGATCATGGCTGATCATACACAGTCAGGACCCCGTTCCTGCCCTCTCCCCATATCCCTTGACCCCACTATCTATAAGAGCTCTATCTAACTCTCTCTTGAATGCATCCAGAGACTTGGCCTCCACTGCCTTCTGGGGCAGAGCATTCCACATATCCACCACTCCCTGGGTGAAAATGTTTTTCCGCATCTCTGTTCTAAATGGCCTACCCCTTATTCTGAAACTGTGGCCTCTAGTTCTGGACTCACCCATCAGCGGGAACATGCTTCCTGCCTCCAGTGTGTCCAATCTCTTAATAATCTTATATGTTTCAATCAGATCCCCTCTCATCCTTCTGAATTCCAATGTATACAAGCCCAGTCACTCCAATCTTTCAACATATGACAGTCCTGCCATTCCAGGAATTAAACCTTGTGAACCTATGCTGCACTCCCTCAATAGCAAGAATGTCCTTCCTCAGATTTGGAGACCAAACTGCACACAATACTCCAGGTGGAGTTTCACCAGGGCCCTGTACAGCTGCAGAAGGACCTCTTTACTCCTATACTCAATTACTCTTGTTATAAAAGCCAGCATGCCATTAGCTTTCTTCACTGTCTGCTGTACCTGCATGCTTGCTTTCATTGACTGATGTACAAGAACACCTAGATCTCATTGTACTTCCCCTTTTCCTAACTTGACTCCATTTAGATAGTAATCTGCCTTCCTGTTCTTGCCACCAAAGTGGATAACCTCACATTTATCCACATTAAACTGCATCTGCCATACATTTGCCCACTCACCCAACCTGTCCAAGTCACCCTGCATTCTCATAACATCCTCCTGACATTTCACACCGCCACCCAGCTTTGTGTCATCAGCAAATTTGCTAATGTTACTTTTAATCCCTTCATCTAAATCATTAATGTATATTGTAAACAGCTGCGGTCCCAGCACCGGACCTTGTGGTACCCCACTGGTCACAGCCTACCATTCCTAAAGGGACCCGTTAATCACTACTCTGTTTCCTGTCAGCCAGCCAATTTTCAATCCATGTCAGTACTCTGCCCCCAATACCATGTGCCCTAATTTTGCCCACTAATCTCCTATGTGGGACTTTATCAAAAGCTTTCTGGAAGTCCAGGTACACTACATCCACTGGCTCTCCCTCGTCCATTTTCATAGTTACATCCTCAAAAAACTCCTGAAGATTAGTCAAGCATGATTTTCCCTTCATAAATCCATGCTGACTCGGACTGATCCTTCTACTGCTATCCAAATGTGTCGTAATTTCCTCTTTTATAATTGACTCCAGCATTTTCCCACCACTGACGTCAGGCTAACCGGTCTATAATTCCCTGTTTTCTCTCTCCCTCCTTTCTTGAAAAGTGGGACAACATTAGCCACCCTCCAATCAGCAGGAACTGTTCCTGAATCTATAGAACATTGGAAAATGATTACCAATGCATCTACGATTTCTAGAGCCCCCTGTTTAAGTACCCTGGGATGCAGACCATCAGGTCCCGGGGACTTATCAGCCTTCAGACTCAACAGGCTATCCAACACCGTTTCTTGCCTAATATAAATTTCCTTCAGTTCATCCTTTACCCTAGTTCCTTTGGCCACTATTACATCTGGGAGATTGTTTGTGTCTTCCCTAGTGAAGACAGATCCAAAGTACCTGTTGAACTCATCTGCCATTTCCTTGTTCCCCATAATAAATTCACCCGTTTCTGTCTTCAGTGGCCCAATTTTGGTCTTAACTGTTTTTTTGCTATTCACATACCTAAAGAAGCTTTTACTATCCTCCTTTATATTCTTGGCTAGTTTACTTTCATACCTCATTTTTTCTTGGTGTATTGCCTTTTTTGTTATCTTCTGTTGCTCTTTAAAAGCTTCCCAGTCCTCCGGTTTCACGCTCATCTTTGCTATGTTATACTTCTTCTCTTTTATTTTTATACTGCCCTTTACTTCCCTCGTCAGCCACGGCCGCCCCTTACTCCCCTTAGGATCTTTCTTCCTCTTTGGACTGAACCAAAGGTTTGGGTGTACAGTCACCATAGGCTGAGTTTCCATTTGTTTTGAAGACTCATTCCACTCCAGGGCTGACAACGATTGAGTATTGTGGGACTGACACAGCATTGTTTGATGTCAGTCTTCACTGAGAGTAGTTCTGTTGAGGAACAAATTAACCATCATAGCATGCATGCCATATAACAATTACAGCACGGAAACAGGCCATCTCGGCCCTTCTAGTCGGTGCCGAACGCTTACTCTCACCTAGTCCCACTGGCCTGCACTCAGCCCATAACCCTCCATTCCTTTCCTGTCCATATACCTATCCAATTTTACTTTAAATGACAATACTGAACCTGCCTCTACCACTTCTACAGGAAGCCCGTTCCACACAGCTACCACTCTCTGAGTAAAGAAATTCCTCCTTGTGTTACCCTTAAACTTTTGCCCCCTAACTCTCAACTCATGTCCTCTTGTTTGAATCTCCCCTACTCTCAATGGAAAAAGCCTATCCATGTCAACTCTGTCTATCCCCCTCATAATTTTAAATACCTCTATCAAGTCCCCCCTCAACCTTCTATGCTTCAAAGAATAAAGACCTAACTTGTTCAACCTTTCCCTGTAACTTAGGTGCTGAAACCCAGGTAACATTCTAGTAAATCTTCTCTGTACTCTCTCTATTTTGTTGATATCTTTCCTATAATTCGGTGACCAGAACTGTACACAATACTCCAAATTCGGCCTTACCAATGCCTTGTACAATTTTAACATTACATCCCAATTCCTGTACTCAATGCTCTGATTTATAAAGGCCAGCATACCAAAAGCTTTCTTCGCCACCCTATCCACATGAGATTCCACCTTCAGGGAACTATGCACCATTATTCCTAAATCACTCTGTTCTAACTGCATTCTTCAATGCCCTACCATTTACCATGTTTGTCCTATTTGGATTATTCCTACCAAAATGTAGCACCTCACATTTAACAGCATTAAACTCCATCTGCCATCGTTCAGCCCACTCTTCTAACTGGCCTAAATCTCTCTGCAAGCTTTGAAAACCTACTTCATTATCCACAATGCCACTTACCTTAGTATCATCTGCATACCAACTAATCCAATTTACCACCTCTTCATCCAGATCATTAATGTAAATGACAAACAAATGCCATCAGGACACATACAAAATGGGCATAAATTTCAGTGGACAGCCAAATTTTTAGGGCGTTTCATTGTGTTTTTCAGCTGATGAATTAAAAGCTGTAATGAGGTTGAGAAACGCCACATGTGGTGGCTCGTGGTGAACCCAATGTTATGCTAAAAAGATCATGTTCACTATGATCTTTTTAGGTGAAATCTGCAATACAATTTGGGGTGCAGCTCCCCAATCTCTAGGAGCAAAAGGAGGTTGAGAAGATTGCTGACTTTCCCTTTAGTTGTTGTGCAAACTACAAATTTGTATACCAGATGATAGGTTTTTATGATGATGCTATTCAAGGAAGAAAATCTTCTTCCTTAGTCTGACCTACGGTTGCAAGAAAACGTTTGTGAACCTTTTGCAATTACCTGTTTTTGTGCATTAATTAGTCATAAAATGTGGTCTGATCTTTATGTAAGTCACAATAATAGACGAACACAATCTGCCTAAACTATTAACACAATTATACTACTTGTCATTACTGGGTACACCATTTAAACAATCACAGTCTAGGTTTAAAGAAGTATGTGAACTTCTGAGGTAATGCCTTCTACATGCACCCCAAATTGTAATGTGGATACCATCCATCCAGACTTAGTGAACATGATCTTTCGAGCATGGCGATAATACGGGGATCACCACTAGCCACTACATGTGACCTTATTTAAGCCTTTCATTTTATCAGCTGAAATATGCAATGGAACACCCTACAAATTTGGCTGTCCACTCCAGTCACTGCACTCAAGCCCAAGGGGTTCTCAATACACTCTGATGGACAGGATGGCAGCATCAGGAAAGGGTAGAGGTGGTAGCCTCTGCTTCATGATGAGCTCATTGTGGTTATTGGAAGTTTTGGTCATCTTGCATTCTTGTTCTCCCGACGTGGAACATCTAATGATTAAGTGCTGACCATTCTACTTATTTGAGCATTCTCCCCTGTGATCCTGACTATGGTTTGCATACAGTCAAAGGCAGTTATCAAGCTAGCACTTGATGTATTGAGTGCCATCATTAATGAACAAGAAAAAGTTTACTCTGGTGCCTTTCATGTCCTTGCTGGGGTTTTCAGTCAGGCTAGCTTAAAAATTCAGCCCAGCTACCACTAGTACATCACCAGCGGACCCAATTCACTTGACCACTACTACACTACCATCAAGAATGCCTACCATTCCATCCCTTGACTGCGTTTCGGGAAATCTATCCATGTATAGTCAGAGACTAAAGATCAATGTACCAGGGGTAAGAAAAACACAGGAGGTAGAGCTGTGACTGCAGAGCTGCTTTGAGTTGATGGACTGGACCATTTTCAAGGGCTCACTAGTGGACCTGGACAAATATGGCACCATTGTCACGGTCTTTATAAAGGCGCGCATTGACGAGTGTGTCCCCTCAAAATCTGTCTTTCCCAACCCAAAATCCTAGGTGAACCAAGAGATTCACAATCTGCTGATAGCTAGAACAGTGGTATTTAGGACTGGTGATCCTGGAAAAATAGAGGACCAGGTATTACCTTTGGGAGGTCATCTCACATGCAAAGTGGCAATTCCAGACTAAATCTGAACTTGGAGGGATGCTCAACAACTGAGGCAGGGCTTGAATGCTATAACCTCCTACAAAACAATATAAATTACAATGAGGTTTTGTTCCAAGGCTACCTCAGTGTCACTTGTGCTCACTTCGGCCAACAGTGCAAGATGGCACTGGCAATACACAGTGACATTTTCTGGGCAGTTCACAAAACTTCCAGATATACTTCAGAACATGGAGGTACCTTCACAAACATCTGCACACCTTAACGGCTTTGTGATCTCAGTCCACAGGAAGCATTTAGCCCAGACAGCATATCTGTCCGAGGTACGAACGCAAGCTAGCCAGGAATATAAAGGAAGATAGCAAAAGCTTTTTTAGGTATGTGAAGAGAAAGAAGATAGTTAAGAACAATGTTGGGCCCAATGAATTGGGTGAAATTGTTATGGGAAACAGAGAAATGGCAGAAGAATTTAATGAGTACTTTAGATCTGTTTTCACTAAGGAAGACACAAGCAATCTCCCAGACGTATGGATGGGCCAAGGACATAGGGTAACAGAGGAAATGAAACAGATTGACATTAGGAAGGAAACGGTGATGAGAAGACTGATGGGACTGAAGGCTGACAAATCCCCAGGTCCAGATGGTCTGCATCCTAGGGTACTAAAGGAGATGGCCCTGGAAATTGCGGATGCATTGGTAATCATTTTCCAATGTTCCTTAGATTCAGGATCAGTTCCTGAGGATTGGAGAATGGCTAATGTTATCCCACTTTTTAAGAAAGGAGGGAGGGAGAAAAGAGAACTATCGACCTGTCAGCCTGACATCGGTGGTGGGGAAGATGCTAGAGTCCATTATTAAGGATGAAATAGTGGCATATCTAGATAGCAGTGATAGGATTGGGCTGAGCCAGCATGGATTTACCAAGGGTAAATCATGCTTTACTAATCTGTTGGAGTTTTTCGAGGATGTAACCAGGAAGTTAGACGGGGGAGATCCAGTGGATGTAGTGTACCTCGATTTTCAGAAGGCATTTGATAAGGTCCCACATAGGAGATTGGTGGGTAAAATCAAAGCTCAGGGCATCGGGGGGAAGACATTGACATGGATAGAAAACTGGTTGGCAGATAGAAAGCAAAGGGTAGCGGTGAATGGGTGTTTCTCGGAATGGCAGGTGGTGACTAGTGGGGTGCCACAGGGCTCGATATTGGGACCACAGCTGTTTACAATTTACGTCAACGATTTGGATGAAGGCATTGAAAATAACATCAGCAAATTTGCTGATGATACTAAGCTGGGTGGCAGTGTGACATGTGATGAGGATGTTAGGAGAATTCAGGGTGACTTGGATAGGCTGGGTGAGTGGGCAGATACTTGGCAGATGATGTTTAATGTGGATAAGTGTGAGGTTATCCACTTTGGGAAGAACAGGAAGGCAGATTATTATCTGAACGGTGTAGAGTTAGGTAAGGGAGAAATACAAAGAGATCTAGGAGTCCTTGTTCATCAGTCACTGAAGGTGAATGAGCAAGTGCAGCAGGCAGTGAAGAAGGCTAATGAAATGTTGGCCTTTATTACAAAGAGAATTGAGTACAAGAGCAAGGAAATCCTCTTGCATTTGTACAGAGCCCTGGTGAGACCACACCTGGAGTATTGTGTAGAGTTCTGGGGGTTAAGGAAGGACATCCTGGCTGTAGAGGAAGTGCAGCGTAGATTCACGAGGTTAATTCCTGGGATGTCTGGACTGTCTTACGCAAGAGAGGTTAGAGAGACTGGGCTTGTACACGCTGGAATTAAGGAGATTGAGAGGGGATCTGATTGAAACATATAAGATTATTAAGGGATTGGACAAGATAGAGGCAGGAAATATGTTCCAGATGCTGGGAGAGTCCAGTACCAGAGGGCATGGTTTGAGACTAAGGGGTAGGTCATTTAGGACAGAGTTAAGGAAAAACTTCTTCTCCCAGAGAGATGTGGGGGTCTGGAATGCACTGCCTCGGAAGGTAGTGGAGGCCAATTCTCTGGATGCTTTCAAGGAGCTAGATGGGTATCTTATGGATAGGGGAATCAAGGGATATGGGGACAAGGCAGGAACCGGGTATTGATAGTAGTTGATCAGCCATGATCTCAAAATGGCGGTGCAGACTCGAAGGGCCGAATGGTCTACTTCTGCACCTATTGTCTATTGTCTATTGAAGATCCGTGCTAATCAATTGGCTGGAGTATTTATGGATATCTTTAGCTTCTCACTTCAGTCTGAGGTACCCACCTGCTTTAAGCAGGCATCAATCATACCAGTGCCCGAGAAGAATGTGGCAACCTGCTTCTATGACTATCATACAGTATCACTTACATATACTGTAATGAAGTGTCGAGAGGTGGAGGGGGTCAGTAGCTTTAAATTCCTTGGCATTATCCTATCAGAAGATCTGCCCTGGGACCTGCACATAAGTGCCATTACAAAAAAAAGGCACAACAGTGCCTCTACTTCTTAGAAGTTTGTGCCAAGTCAGCATGTCAACAAAAAGTTTGACAAACTTCTATTGATACACAGTGGAGAGTATCCTAACTGGCTGTATCATGGCCTAGTATGGAAACAACAATGCCCATTATTTGCACAGTTTGTCTTCTGCACGTTGATTGTTTGTCCGTCTTTATCTGTTTATGTATAGGTTATCATAAAATTCTATTGTATTTTTCCTGTAAATGCCTGCAAGAAAATGAATCTGAAGGTGGTATACGGTAACACATGCATACTTTGAACATTCTTAGTGCTAAAGATTTTGCTATACCAAGTAAGTTAATGAACAACACACAATGCTGGAGGAACTCGGCAGATCAGGCAACATTTATGAGGGATAATAAACAATCAGTATTTTGGGCCGAGATCTTTCACCAGTACTGGAAAGAAAGGGGGCAGAAGACAGAATAAGCTGGGAGGGGAGGTGTACAACCTTTCTGTGAGCATGGCTGATGTGTAGTTGGTATTTGGTGCATGTGGACACATTTAGTAGAGCCCAAGTTACGTGGTTTGAAATTTGGAATCAGCAGCATCAAAATTTGTGGATGACGCCAATCTTTGGAGGGTCATATGGGGAAGTTTCACAGTATGTGAGCAGAAATGTGTGTTTACTTAGATTTTAAATGAAGGTTGATGGTCCTGATCCAAATCACTGGCGAAAGTTTTTGTTTAAATAATTATCACACGCTGACATTTGGGACTATTCAGTTATAACAAAAGCAGTGTGATTCTATTAACTATTTAAGGAGGCTACCAGAGAACGGTGCGATATTCTTGATATTTAGCTTTATTTTAGATTTTTGGCATGCCAATCTTGGAGGCAGGCAAGTATGCTATCAAGTAGTGTGCTTTATTCAAGGCCAGTAATTGAAATTTCTTTTCGTCTAGAATCTGCGAACTCATTGGGGTTTATGATGAAGGGAACTTTAGTTTCAAGAATGCTTGGACATACTTGGTTATAATTAACAATCTTTCACAGCTAGTAAGTCTTGATATATGTATATGCTTATAAAAAATGTAATTTTTATTTTCCTGGTTTGTTGCACTTGATTAAATTTTTTGAAAACAATTTGTCTTTTGTTTTGGTCTTAAATTCAAGAATTTCGCTGTAAAATGAAGTTTTAAGGTTTGACTAAATTTTGAAAAGAAACAGCTTTTCAAACATAATTCCTGATTCTTTCAAAATCATATGCACGTTTGGTTATATTTTTCTATATTAAAGATGCAGAAGTGCTGCTATTTATTCTTGTAATGGTGATTATGCTGTTCTTTGTTTTTCAAGTTTGCCATGTATTGCCTTGTGCTATTTTATAAAGTGCTGCGAAATGAATTGAACCCCATCCAGCCAGTGGGCAAGTTTCTCTGTGTGAAGCTAGTTGTTTTTGTATCTTTCTGGTAAGTTGTTTTAAAAAATGTTTTATTCTCCTAAGGCTTTTTATTCCTTGGTTTAAAACAGACAATAGTTTCCTTAAAGCTGAATTTAATAATATAAATTAGTTGAATACATTAATGAAAAAAATCAAAACCCAAATTGTTGAATTGCTTTTTTGATCATTTTATCATGTTTATTAAAATTTCCTTTTCAATCATTTTAGGCAAGCTGCCTTTATTGCATTACTTGTGAAAGTTGGGGTCATATCTGAGAAACACACTTGGGACTGGGAGAGTGTAGAAGCTGTGGCTACTGGTCTACAGGTAATTTTAGCAGTTATATTTGTACAGCACCCTCAAAAGTGGCATCTTTTATGGAATCTGTTTTAGTTTGCAAGGATGGCTAGGAACAGGTTATTTTAAAGCTACCATTGTTGAGAAGAATAATTGTATATGGTAGAATTTTATATAAAGAATGAATCATCTAGTTTGGAAAAGTGAACAATTTTGAAGGTTGTCTTTGCTAGTGTTGGACCTCTGATAATGTTCTGATCCTTGGGGTTCTCCCAGGAGTCAGGAATGACAAGCCATCTTAATTCTAAGATTTCAGTTTATTTTAAAGTACAAACAAATGTACAGATACTAAACAAACTAAATAAAGAGCTGAGAAATGATGCCAAGAGGTGAATAGACGCAACAACAAAAGGAATAAAGATGGTACCTCTGAAATGTGCACCACTTTTATAGATGAAATTAAGAACATTCCTTGGATAGAGTATAAACTAGTTAATAGGCTAATTAAAACTATCATATCATGTGGGTAACGTACTAATAGTTAGCCAATGAAAACTGAGAAAGGTGATACAGCAGTTAATTTAACTGTTATTACCGCTTTTTGCCAATAAGTGCTGATGAACCATCACATATCGTCACAAAAACAGATTAGTTTTTTAAAAAGCACAAACCTCATAACAGGAAAAAGTATTTTAAAAATTGCTGCAGTAAAGGTTTGACGGTAAGAAAACATCTCTAGCATAATTTTCTACAAATACATATCCCTTTTTAAGGCATAAAAGCCAAAGGAAGAGTGTTCTACTCATGGCAGACAAGGTTATAAGTAATAGATTTTTTTGTTGTCTAAAGATCGGTAAGCCTAAGAATTGGGAATCCAGACACCTGATCAGGAAAGAAATATTAGAAAATGGGAGAAATCTGCAGAAAGGCACATACATAGTCTGGAATATCTTCTGTAGACCTGTTTTGTTTTAAAAATAAATATTTAGCTTAATAACTGAAACAGGATAAATAGGGGAATGAGGAAGTAGCTGAGTAATAAAATAAGTACTGTGTGTCTGTATTACCTGCAGGAAAGAGTGGAGAACAACTACGGTAGTTTGAAGTGAATAAGTTAAAATAAACTAACATTAATAAATTAATGGGATTGAAGGTTGACAACCACACTCAATTTGGAAATCTACATACAAGGTTTTGATAGAACTGGAAGGTAGTCAAAGTAACTCCACCTTTTAAGAAATGAGGAGGAGAGAGCTAACTGCTAGCTCCAATTGGGTTCAACTGTCATGAAGGAATTTGCCACAAGGCTATTTATCGGATCACTTGAGATTGGGAGGAGTATTCTGGCCTGAACTGAGTATTGGCTGTCAGAAAACAATCTGAACAAATGAGTCATTTTCAGGCTTGGCATCTGTGACCAGTGCTGGGGTCCCACCAGTTCACAATTGGTTTGAATCCAAGTTTGCTGATGACATTAAGCTGGGTGATAAAATGGGATGTGAGGAGGGTGCAGAGAGAGCTTGCTTAATTTTCCATGTACAACAGACCCATCATCCCATTCGTAAAGCTTGGAAGAATGGTAAGAGACGTCATTGGAACATTGAACATTCTTGCACTGCAGAATGGCAGAATTCCCTCAGGCCAGGGAACACAGTCTCAAAATGAATGGTCACCCATAAAAGATAGAAATTGAAAGAAACTTCACTCAGAAAGTGGTGAATGTTTGTGATTCTCTACCCATAAATATGCTCAAGACAGAAATTAATACATTTTTGAAGCCAAATGGGATTAGCACAGGAAAGTGGCTCTGAGGTATGATATTGATTAGCCATGATCTTACTGAGTGGTGGCGTGGCCATTAGAACTGAATGGCCTACTTCTGTTTCTTGCAATCATATTTCTGTCTTCAAAGTTAATTTAGTTTTGGGAGTGAGAGTACAGCTTGTCCCTAGTTATTGAAGGAATTGGGTTCTTAGCCTTTCATGCAAGAATTCAAATGGTAGGTTGTACAATAAACCCTTCATCTCACTGAGGATACATTACAGAAATACCACAAACATGTACTGTGCTGGTAACTCTTTGCTGTTTATTGTTCTGCTGGTAGCCTTCAACTAAGAGTTGTAGTAAATAGTGAGAAATGTCAGGAGGCTGGTCAGTCTCCTCCCTATAAGAATATAGTAAATCAAAAGCTTGTTTTTGCATGCTAGTTACTTATTGAATCTATGCTGCCAGATGGAAGAATGCAGTTACTTAGAAGTATTTTTTTCCGTTATAGTGTTTTTTTGCTTAACAGGTGTATTTTTCTGATCAAACAATCTGTGTTTGATATTACTATTTTGAGAGCTAGCCTTCAAGTATATTTCCTACTTCCAATGTAACAACAAAACCTTTTAAGCAACAAGTTAAAAAAAACGTTGCAAATATTAAAGCGTTCACCACTGGTGATTTATATAATGTTAGTATGCAAATGATGGGATACTGTCAACAACAATTACTGTGTAAAATAGTGATCAACGTTCTAGTGTGCAATTTTAAATATAGAGAGCACAATAGAATAATTAAACACAAAATGTACATTAATTTCAAGTTCCATTTCTCACCTGCTGCTTCACCTGCACCACTGCTCGCCTCTCCATTGTTAGTGCTAATCATTTATTAATAAACTGTAAGGTACTTAGTTTTCTTTCTATTGTTTTTTTGCCACCAATAAGTAGTCACTGGGCACCATGAGTGCCATCTTAAACTGCATATTTCTGTTCAATCTATCCAATACACCAAAAAAAATTTCCTTCTACCTGTAAAGAGTTTGTACATTCAAACCCTGTGACCACATGGGTTTCCTCTGGGTGCTCTGGTTTCTCCCACATTACAAAGATGTACGAGTTAGGGCCATTGAGATGTGGACATACTATGTCAGTGCCAGAAACGTGGCGACGCATGGAGGCTACCCAGCATAAATTGTGCTGATTCGACTTGATACAAATGACACATTTCACTGTATTTTGTACATGTAGCAAGTAAAGCTAATGTAATCTAAATATGAACCCATTGATGCTGCTATAGTTTGGAAAAAGTACTGCTTATGTAAATGAAATATCGGTAAATGATTTGAAATTCCAGTTAGGAATGGCAGCTGCAACTAAACTGCTAGATAAGGTCCAGAATGGTTGGGAACTGTATTTGGTAGGATTTTGGCATGTTTGCATATATGAAATTTTAGAAATTGGTTGCTGAGAGATGGGTTGGTTAGTAAAAAGTGAGGACAAATCCAGTGGGGCCCCAGGAACTTCAAATATGACTTTGTTATCAGTGAATTCTGTAACCTGCTGATGTTCCATTGCACATCACACAAGGAACTTTGGAAAAGGTAAATTAAGGACATGTAAAATGTGTTTGAGAAGCGAAGGTTTTTAAAATTACAAAGACTTATTGATTCTTTTGAATATTTTCATATGTAACCATTTGCGTTATCAGACAATGTTTCATTTAGTTGCAAGATTTTCATTATGATCACAATGGTAACACTTTATGTATACACTAATTTCCATGACCAGATTGTCTGAGTAGTTATGACACAGGTTCAGCCCCTAAGTGTTCAATGATCCCGTAGAGTGTGGTGGCTGCACCAAGATTCAATACTCCGCAGCACGTGGTACCAGATTTTAGAATGTGCTACTCCACAACACTTGGGTCACGATGCCTCTTTCTCTAAAGACCGTCAAGATCAAAAGATTGATAATCTTCCAGCAGCAGTTGATGTTAGTCTCTGTGTATTTGTTTGAAAAGCCTAAACAGCACAGCTTTCTATGTATGCAGAATGGAACATTGTTCAGCAATGTGACCAGACACATCTTTGCAAGGTAGAATCCCGCCAAACGGTGAAACTCACCGTTTGCATTCTGAGACCTCCGATGTTTGATGTACCCATGCACAACGGTGGCCATTAGAACGAGCACCAATTTGGGTGCAAACCAGCCAATTTGATTTGCATCTTGTACACTAATACTAATGATCTACAACCTTTATATGTGGTTAAATAGATTAATTGAGGAAATTGGCTAGCATGAAGAAAGGTATAAACTGAAAAAAAAAGTAATTTGATCAACATTTTTTTTCTATTTTCCTTCTCAGGATTTTGTCATTTGTATTGAAATGTTCTTTGCCGCAATTGGTCACCATTATAGCTTTTCCTATAAGCCCTATGTGCAGGAAGCTGAGGAAGGCTCCTGCTTGGATTCTTTTCTTGCGATGTGGGATATCTCTGACATCAGAGCAGACATATCGGAACAAGTGCGGAATGTTGGTAAGGAAGATGTGTTAGTGAGATCGTTTACATGTTGACATTGAAACTTTTGAGTGCAAAGGTGTCAGTTCCAAAGTATCATCTTGACTTAGTTTCAAGTGAAGCCAGTGACAATGTTGTGTTATTTGTTTAATAGCAATCATATGAGAAGAGATACCCCAATTAAGATCATACTATATATTGTATTTTGCAAGACTAGAAGTGCATCATTTTATATGGAATCTTAAAAAGAAAAGACAGGTCTACCTAATTAGTCAGTAGAAATTATTCTTGCAAGAAACCAGCATTTAATATGTCTCTTGTTAACCTGAGCTCACCAAGCCAATGATCTAATTTTAGACAGGACTTCATAGATCCGATACATTCTTCTGAAGTAACTCAGGTTGAGCACCCCTTATCCAAAATTTGAAAATGTATGAAATGTAAAATTTTTTCTGTTGATATGTCACAAATGGAAAAATTCATAAGGCACTGAGAAGGTTCCCAGGTGACGTGCAGGTCTCTGCACACCACAGGCAATTCTAAGAAGTCAAGTCTAGTGAAGTTTATTGTTATTTACTATGTACGTGTATATTACATATACAGAAATGAGACACCATTTCCTCGAACCACGGTGTAAAGTGCTTTATACACATAACACACAATAAGTTATGAAGGTAAGGATAAAATCTGCAGATGAATCTCACATAAATAACAAACCAAAGTGAATTAATATTAAATATTGTAAGGAATGGAACAGATTAACCAGTGACACTTCGAATACAACGTGGCCGGGAGTTCAGAAGCCTAATGGCCTGTGAGAAGAATCAGTTTCTCATCCTGACCGTTCTTGTTTTAGTGCATCAGAGTCTCCTGCCTGATGGTAGAAGTCAAACTGGATGCTGGATGGATGGGTAGGATCCTTAATAATACTAAGGGCCCTGCGTATGCAGCGCTCCTGATAAATGTTCCCAATGGATGGTAGGGAGATCCCTATGATCCCCTCAGCTGATCTCACAGTCCTTTGTGGGGGCTTCAGGTCTGATGCTCAACTGCTCCCATCGCAGATGCAGTTTGTCAGGCCACTCTCAGTGATGCTCTGTAAAACACAGTGAAGATGGAGGGTGGGGGGTGACTTGCTTGCCTCAATCTTCTTGAGAAGTCGGAGGCACTGCTGTGCTGCCTTGTTCAGGGAGCTGATATTAAGGGCCCAGGTGAGGTCATCCATGATGTGAACTCCCAGGTTCTTGGTGCACTTAACTCTCTCTACAGAGGAGCCATATATTCACAGAGGGGGATGGTTTGTCTGCACCTTCCTGAAGTCCAGAGTGATTTCTTTTGTCTTCTACGTTCAGGCTTGGGCTGTTCTTCTCACACTTCCCCTTTATACTCCGTCTTGTCATCGTTCTTGATAAGACAGCCACTGTTGTGTCATCCGTAAACTTGATGACAGTTTGAGCTGGATCCTGCAACAGTCATGCATCAGCACTGTGAACAACAGCGGGCTGAGCACACAGCCTTGGGGAGCACCAGTGCTCAACATAATGGGATGAGAGATGCCCACACAGACTGACTGTGGCCTTACTGTTAAGGTGAAGTGTCCTCATATGTCATGAACAGAAGTTAATGAAAAATAGAACAACAAAAAAACACTGCATAGAGCAAAACAGATCTGAGTGGTGTATGAAAATAGCAGATCTGTCTGTGTTGGAGTGAACGTGCAGCTTAATGTGAAACAAGATCTGTTGCAACAAATTGAAACTGAAGGTAATTGTGAATATTCAGCAGGCTGGTTGAGAAATTTAAGAAAATGCACAGCATTAAATTTTTAAAGATTATGGGGATAAAGTATCTGCTGATCACAAAGCAGCAGTGAGACTTATTGGGTTTGTCAAGATCATTGCTGATGAAAATCTTAACACACTGAAAGGCTGCATCAATACATGTGTGATGAACAAGTGTGAGATAGACTGCCTACCGGTAGCACATAAATTCAGAGTTGGGAATGATGGTGATGCCAAACAGCCACAGACTGTCCACCTGGGCAGGTGAGCTTACTTTTCTGATAATTCAATGTACACATTATTTCATGCACAAAATTGTTAACAATTTTTATATAAAACTACCTTCATGATATCTGTATGAGTTGTACACGTAATGTAAATGGATTTCATGTTCAGACTTGGGTACCATATTCAAGTTAACAAGTCTGAAAAAATATGGAGCACCTTTAGGCCCTTTGGATAAGGGTTGCTCAACCTCTATCAGGCTACTTTTCTACTTGGGATACGCTTTTACAATAGACAATAGGTGCAGAAGTAGACCATTCGGCCCTTCGAGCCTGCACCGCCATTTTGAGATCATGGCTGATCCAATTCCTTATCAATACCCAGTTCCTGCCTTGAACCCATATCCCTTGTTTCCCCTATCCATAAGATACCTATCTAGCTCCTTCTTGAAAGCATCCAGAGAATTGGCCTCCACTACCTTCCGAGGCAGTGCATTCCAGACCCCCACAACTCTCTGGGAGAAGAAGTTTTTCCTTAACTTTGTCCTAAATTACCTACCCCTTATTCTCAAACCATGTCCTCTGGTACTGGACTCTCCCAGCATCTGGAACATATTTCCTGCCTCTATCTTGTCCAATCCCTTAATAATCTTATATGTTTCAATCAGATCCCCCCCTCAATCTCCTTAATTCCAGCATGTACAAGCCCAGTCTCTCTAACCTCTCTGCGTAAGACAGTCCAGACATCCCAGGAATTAACCTTGTGAATCTACGCTGCACTTCCTCTACAGCCAGGATGTCCTTCCTTAACCCTGGAGACCAAAACTCTACACAATACTCCAGGTGTGGTCTCACCAGGGCTCTGTACAAATGCAAGAGGATTTCCTTGCTCTTGTACTCAATTCCCTTTGTAATAAAGGCCAACATTCCATTAGCCTTCTTCACTGCCTGCTGCACTTGCTCATTCACCTTCAGTGACTGATGAACAAGGACTCCGAGATCTCTTTGTATTACTCCCTTACCCAACTCTACACCGTTCAGATAATAATCTGCCTTCCTGTTCTTACTCCCAAAGTGGATAACCTCACTTATTCACATTAAATGCCATCTGCCAAGTATCTGCCCACTCACCCAGCCTATCCAAGTCACCCTGAATTCTCCTAACATCCTCATCACATGTCACACTGCCACCCAGCTTAGTATCATCAGCAAATTTGCTGATGTTATTTTCTATGCCTTCATCCAAATCGTTAATGTAAATTATAAACAGCTGTGGTCCCAATATCGAGCCCTGTGGCACCCCACTAGTCACCAGCTGCCATTCCGAGAAACACCCATTCACTGCTACCCTTTGCTTTCTATCTGCCAACCAGTTTTCTATCCATGTCAATGCCTTCCCCCCGATGCCCTGAGCTTTGATTTTACCCACCAATCTTCCATGTGGGACCTTATCAAATGCCTTCTGAAAATCGAGGTACACTACATCCACTGGATCTCCCCCGTCTAACTTCCTGGTTACATCCTCGAAAAACTCCAACAGATTAGTCAAGCATGATTTACCCTTGGTAAATCCATGCTGGCTCGGCCCAATCCTATCACTGCTATCTAGATATGCCACTATTTCATCCTTAATAATGGACTGTAGCATCTTTCCCACCACCGATATCAGGCTGACAGGTCGATAGTTCTTTGTTTTCTCCCTCCCTCCTTTCTTAAAAAGTGGGATAACATTAGCCATTCTCCAATCCTCAGGAACTGATCCTGAATCTAAGGAACATTGGAAAATGATTACCAATGCATCCGCAATTTCCAGAGCCACCTCCTTTAGTACCCTAGGGTGCAGACCATCTGGACCTGGGGATTTGTCAGCCTTCAGTCCCATCAGTCTTCTCATCACCGTTTCCTTCCGAATGTCAATCTGTTTCATTTCCTCTGTTACCCTATGTCCTTGGCCCATCCATACATCTGGGAGATTGCTTGTGTCTTCCTTAGTGAAAACAGATCTAAAGTACTCATTAAATTCTTCTGCCATTTCTCTGTTTCCCATACCAATTTTCTCTTATTGCATTGGTTTAAAGATTTCCTTTGACTAGAATTTTGATATTTTGTTATGTAGTTAAACATTTGATGGGCTTTATTATTAGCTACTTTGTATGCTGGGTATCTTTGTCTTTCAAATTGGCCCACTACCATTTGTGGAGAGTGTTTATTTTTCTTCCCAAGTCTACAGCCTGTGAGTCAGCAATGACTAGTGCTGTCAAATAGTTATAAAATTAAGAGGATTTGCTGTTTTTAAAAGTTCTCAGGAATTCATGACCAAGAGTCCTGCCAAAATGAGATGTTTCTGATTTCAATCTTCTTGAACCAGCTAACCTCAAGTCTGGACAATAGTACAAGAACTGTATCTGGTATCTGCTTTTGGGCTTGGGAAGTACAGATCATTGATTTGTATTCCTGACTCCTGTACAGTAAGACCTCAAAGTCTGCATTTAAGGTATTGGGTCAGGACTGTTTCTGCTTGGTTGATATGTTCTAGTGTAAAGAGGTAATCCATACTGACTTGCTGATTTGGCCAATTGCCTTAATACATTAATTTTACCCTATTTGAATTCTTGAAGTTAACTTGCAGCCAAAACAATATAACTGACTAATACTGTCGTTTCCTGGGTTATTTCCAAGTATTTTGGACTTTAGCACGTTTCCCATTTTCTGAAACGTTTGGAAGTTGGTTAGTGCTTTTGACATCTCATCAGACTTGGGGATACACATACTCTGAGGCACTTAAGATTTCCATTCAGTCTGAGGTAAATTTTGGGCAAAAAATATACTTCCAAATGTTTGTCTTCAGAATTAATTTCCTCTCTGAAGTACTCTTATCCTGCTTCATATTAATGAAACCTAAGACAGAATACTGCATTCCTGCAGTTTCCGTTACTGTCACAAGATGTCCTTCTTTCTCCAAAATTAGTTGTACAGGTTGCACACTTAACAGAAATGCTTGCTGCTGGAATTTTTGTTTGCAATTTTGGAATATTTGCATCTATATAATGAGATACCTTGGGGATGAGACCCAAGTCAAAACACAAAATTCATTGACATTACAGAACATATACAGCTTGTCAAATGCCATGAGGTAGGTTTATATATTTTTAATAATTTTGTTCATAAAACAATGTGTACATTGAACAATTAGAATTGTAAGCTATTACTACCTCAGCAGCCCAGGTGGACAGTCAGTGGATTCTGAATTTGTGTGCTATTGGTAAGCAGTCTTTGTCTTACATTTGTTCATCATGTATATGTTCAGCTTTTCAGTGTGTTAGATTTTCATCAGTGACGATATCGGCAAACTTATTGAAATTCTCTGCTGCTTTCTGATCAGCAAACCCTTTACCATCAATCTTTAAGTGTAATGCTGTGCCCTTTTCTTAAATTTCTGCAACCAGAGTGCTGAATACTCAGTGGCCTTCAATTTTCAGTTCATTGTGACAGATCTTTGCATGTTTCATGAAACCGCATACTATTAAGTAACATATGTTCACCTTGATGCTGACAAATCCACTCTTTCAATATACAATCAAGATTTCATTTTTCACTTAATGCAGTTTTTTTTAAATTTTTCATTAAATTCTGTTCTTAACACGTGTGAAGTCACTTCTCTGAACTGTCTGTGGTTCACAGAAACCTGCACATTCCCTGGGAACCCTCCCAGCACCTCGTTTAATTTTCCATTTGTAATATGTCAGAATTCAAAAAAATTGCATATCTCGGAGATTTCTGGAATTTTGAGAGTTCAACCTGTATACTGAATATATTACTCTTTCCTTTATACTTTTGTTTCAAAAGCTGCAGGTTTAAACCAGTAGTAGGATACTGACCGTTTTTACGGCTGCTGGATTCTTCTGGTTAACTCAATTTTATCATAAATTTCATAAGGAAAATTGTGTGGGAAGTCAGAGACTGATCATTGAAACCCTCAAGTTTGAGAAGTTATCATTTATGCCAGCTGTTTTTCACTTTACAGGCAAATTCCTTTGTCAGTAGAAGAGAATTACTAATTTGTAAATGGTAATTGATTTGCATCAAACAGCTGTGCATAAAGCCTATGACTTAAAGATTTTATAGTACATTCTAATGATGAATCTTGAATTGCTGTTGCAACTGTACCAATGAACTTTATTTCATATGCAAGTGTGCCAGTCTGGACACCCCTTCAGATCTACTTAATAGTTAACACATGTATGCTTCTAACTAGTCTCTTAGCAATTACTCTTATTGCATAGCGTTTAGGGAATACTTAATTTTACAGGATTTGCTCATGGTAACACAAAGTTCCAATTAATAAATGTAGGTACAATTAAGCTGATAGTGACTTAAATCTCTTGTATCTGGATAGTAGCTGCAGGGTAAATATACTCTTAATAATTCATAGAATTTTTATCTAAATATAGTTAATGCAACGAACCCAAGATAGTTTGTGGATCTTAATGAGGAGCAATCATCCCGTCATTATTTCTGAATGTTTAAATTTTATAGGAAGGACTGTGCTGGGTCGACCAAGGAAAACAAATGTTACTGAGGAGGAGGAGCACAATGAACATACCAGCCTTCTCTCTTCAGCGAGTCAGGACCTGAATTCTGATACTCCATCTCTCCCACCGTCTCCAAAGGGATACTATCAAGGATTTGGACAGACACACGCAGCTCTTGCACCCCATACTATTGATGATTTACCAAATGAGAAAGAAAATGAAGATGTCTTAAATTCTGTGCACAGCAAATCACCATAAAATTCCTGATCAAAATGCTTAAATTGTTGATTAAATTTTGACTTCAAACTTGCTTTAAATCCATATCTCTTGATGGTACCATGATAACAAGATCGAGCATTATAGATGAACTTGATGAAAATTTTAAAATAGAAATCTAATGCTGTATATTAAAACAAGCAAACTATATATCATAGAACTTTGTGATATAAAGGTTGTATGAAAATCACTAACTACTGTATAGATGTCTATAATAGTTTTTAATGGAAGAAATTGCACAATGTTGTTCAGAGCATCATAAAATCCATCAAATATCTCCCAGATTATTGGATATGGAACTTGTGTCTGAATTTAAAAAGTACTTGATGGGCATTTGTACTCCCCTACAAGGCTGCAACCAAGGAGCTGAGTAGTGTTAGTCAGAGCACCTTGACTTCTATGGACAGGAAAGGCACAGGAGGCTTCCATTTCAGACTTTTAAATATTAAGGCATCTTTGAATATAATGGTTATTTATTCAGATTCACTGTTTTCACTTCATTTTATATTTTCACTATGATTAGTCATTTAAAGGGGCAATGGAGACTACTTTTGCTCAATTTGTCCCAATTCTTTATTTAAATTCTGGTTGAGGGATCTTGTGTACAAACTGATAGTAATTTTTCTTCATCTACATAATGGACTAAACTTCCACAAACCATTCATTAGGCTGTAAATCATTTTGGAATATCGTAAATGTGTCAACAGCACTTTATTTCTGCACACCGGAGGAAGAGTTAGTCCAAAGTGCAATAGTTCCAGTGTGTTATTTTACAGACCCAGGAGTTTTAATTCTACAATAACAATATATATTCCCACCAATTTTGTGCGGCCAGAATGAGCAGGGCAATCCTGCTGTAGTAAATAATTCCCAGGTATTACAGGTATAGCAAAAGGTTTGATAAATCCAGTAAATTTTATTTCCTGTATTTTAAATTTCTGAAAAAAAATGCAGTTCTAATATCTCTACAGCTGAAAACTTGTATGGGCCTATTTTTGAGACAATGTTGCATGGAAGTGAAAGAGGAAACTATGGTTACTACTTCTGAACTGTTGCCTATTCAAATTTAATACTGGAAGTACATTCTAACTACATTACCAACCTGTGTATAAATCATGCATCATAATTGTTACAAGACTTGGATGCACTCAAAATGTACTTCTTTGGATTTCCTCAATGCTGTAACTTGGAAAAGGTTGAGTGTGAATCAGAGTAGTATATAACTAGTATAATAGTGTTTTAACAGTAACATTTATTCATCTGCTGTATGTAAATTGTTAAAATAGAATTGTCATTTAGTAAACTGTTAGGTTTATAATGGTAAATTAATATTGCCTTGTATAAATCACAGACTGCTAATCTGTCAAATGTTGGGCATTTTGATCAGAAATGAGAGCTATCTTGAAATTTTTGGTTATTAAACTACATTTTACCATTTGAGTTTGGATGTTAGAATCAATTAAATATACAGACTATGTAAAATTGATTTCTACATTAATCACCATATTCATTGTTTTTAATTATTTGGGGCTATATTTTAAGTGATCCAATTGGAACAATGTAGAATCCTTAAAACTTGATCTAGTAATCAAAGATTTGATATATTGCTTAATTTGATAATGGCACATGCTGATAAATGAAAGATGTTCCTTTCCTTTAAAATTAGCAATCAAAATATGTTCTGTTATAGCTACACTAATGCCAGCAGAAGTTGGTGTAATAATGCTTACAGTAAATCAAAGGTGGTTAAAAATTTTAAAAATGTAATTAATTGGACATTTTCATGCCTCAGTGACTGTTCTAAAGAGCATCACTTAAGTACTGGAAACCCTAACGTTACTGTTGTTTAGCTAATGAAAATTCACCATTAAAGAATTCAAAATCATGACCCAAAGATTTGAGATACAGAATTTGTGGGGGGGGGGGGGGGGGGGGGGGAAGCAACTACAGTTTCTTGACACATGCTCAGATGATCCTGCTTCACATTTACTGAAATTTGTGAGACAGACTGTTTTCTAAGAACACTGCTCACCGCAACACTGGGGTTACCTGGATATTGTTTCTGAAAGTTAAATGTGGCTTTCTTCCTTTCCAGTCTCTCATCAATATTACTACCACTATTTGTGAACCAATTTGAAAGTTATGACCTGAATCTTACCAAGACATATTTTACTGCGGATCTTGGTAAAATGTGTGCAATTATATTACTCATTGGTAGTAATGTGACTGCCATTGAACTTTAAGTTGGCCTTGCGTTGGGAAATCTGCCTGCTAATCCTATGCCAGTTTAAACCTGTGGAGCAGGTTTAGCAAATCTGTTCCAAAGTAGAGAAATCAAGATAAAAGATTCTTCAACCTTGGACCTGGTCAGGCTTGTCCTGTTTTAATTACATTGAAGTAGGTTTCACTCTGTTTTTATATGAGTACCTTTGCAGCTTTTACACCATAATGTCATTGCTGACAATGTGAAGCTACCATATATGTATGGCTGTTTTTGCATGTATCTACATCAAATACATAGAGGACCCAGCAGCAGTTTGGTTATCTTCATGATCTAAACAGTAAAGTTAGTGTGCTGAACATTGTGGTTATATCAAAATGTGCATAAATATTGCCACATAATCTGATTTTTAAACCACACTAACCAATGTTCTGTAGTGCTAAATGAATTACTTATTTGTTCTTCAGCTTGAAGGTGGCCAAAACCATTAAACTAATATTCATTGCACACAATTCCTCTTGCTCATCTATAAAGGATGCTGTTTGAAGCCTCCTTGGAAAGAGTAATTTTCACTTTGCATAATAACTGGTTATGTGATTCAATTTTACTTTAATAAAAGCTCTTAAACTTGTGTAAACAAAAAGCCTTCCTGTGAATACACTATTGGGTATTCTGTATTAACATAATAAATCAGACATTCACTTGATATGGAAATAGCTTAGAAATAGTTCTAATGTTTCAAATAACATCTAGCAGCCAGAACATTTGATCATTTTTCATGCGTAATAATGTGAGAGATCTATTACTATTAGATATAATTATTTTGCCATTTCTCATCTCTATCTGCTTAAGGCAGATTGAGATCCGTTTGCTGAAAGAAAACATCTTTTTGATAATGTCAATGCAATAGGTAATTGTAAACCATAGGAATTATTGAACAGTTCCTCCAATGGTGACAGAAGCCGAAGGCTAATCCGCAAATGGTGAATACATGGGTGTATTTTGCAGTATTTAATACAAAGTCTATAAAAAATATTCACTCCCCATGGAAGTTTTCATGTTTTATTGTTTTATGACATTGAGTCTCAATGGATTTAATTTGGCTTTTTTGACACTGATCAACAGAAAAAGACTTTCATGTCTAAGTGAGATCTCTGCAGTTATCTACAGTAATTACAAATATAAGACAAAAAAATTGCATAAGTATTCACTTCCTTCCCCCCCCCCCCTTTTAATATGGCAGACCAAATCATCACTGGTGCAGCCAGTTGGTTTTAGAAGTCACATAATTAGTTAAATAGAAATCTATTTTTGGAGACCTGAGTGCAGTCAAGGTGTATCATAGTATCATCATAGTGATCATAGTAAAAATACACCTGTATCTGGAAGGTCCAACTGCTGGTGAGTCAGTATCCTGGCAAAAACTACACCATGAAGACAAAAGTACATTCCAAGCAACTCTGCAAAATGATTATTGAAAGGTACAAGTCAGGAGATGGATACGTACAAGAAAATTTCCAGGTC
Source organism: Hemitrygon akajei (assembly GCF_048418815.1). Classification (NCBI taxonomy): domain Eukaryota; kingdom Metazoa; phylum Chordata; class Chondrichthyes; order Myliobatiformes; family Dasyatidae; genus Hemitrygon; species Hemitrygon akajei. The sequence goes on along the minus strand of NC_133127.1, from coordinate 79,885,909 downwards.
ACTGAATATCTCTTGGGAGTATAGTTAAGTCAATCATCAAGAAATGGAAAGAATATGGCACAGCTGTAAATCTGCCTAGAGCAGGCCGTCCTCAATAACTGAGTGACCGTGCAAGAAAGGGACTAGTGAGGGAGGTCACCAAGAGACCTATGACAGCCCTGGAGGAGTTACAAGCTTCAGTGGCTGAAATGGAAGAGATTGCACATACAACAACTGTTGCCCAGGTGCTTCACCAGATACAGCTTTACGGGAAAGAGACAAAGAGAAAGCCACTGTTGAAAAAAACTCATGAAATCTCAGCCAGTTTGCCAGAAGGCATGTGGGAGTCTCTGAAGTCAGCTGGAAGGTGGTTCTATGGTCTGATGAAACCAAAATTGAGCTTTTTGGGCATCAGACTCAATGCTCTGTTTGGCATAAGCCAAATATCACACATCATCAAAAACACACCATCCCTACCGTGAAGCAGGTTGGTGGCTGCATCATGCTGTGGGAATGCTTCACTGCAGCAGGCCTTGAAAGGCTTGTAAAGATAGAGGGTAAAATGAATGCAGCAAAATACAAGGAAATCCTGGAGGAGAACCTGATGCAGTCTGCAAGTGAACCATGACTTGGGAGATTTGTTTCCCAGCAAGACAATGACCCCAAGCAAAAAGCTAAAGGAATGGCTTAAAAACAACAAAGGTTAATGTCCTGCAGTGACCAAGTCATAGTCCAGACCTCAATCCAATTGAGAATTTGTGGCTGGATTTAAAAAGAGGCAATTCATTCATGATCTCCATACAATCTGACAGAGCTTGAGCAGTTTTGTAAAGAAGATGGGTGAAAAATTACAGTGTCCAGATGTGCAAAGCTGATAGAGACCCATCCACACAGACTCAAGGCTGTAATTGCTGCCAGAGGTGCTTCTGCTAAATACTGACTTGAAGGGGGTGAATACATAAGCAATCAATTATTTAGTGTTTCATATTTGTAATTAATTTAGATCACTTGAAAGAGATCTGTTTTCACTTTGACACGGAGTCTTTTTCTGTTGATCAATGTCAAAGAAAGCCAAATTAAATCTACTGTGATTCAATATTGTAAAACAGTGAAACATGACAATTTCTAAGTAGGGTGAATACTTTTTATAGGCACTGTAAAAACAGCAGGAAGTGGCCTTTGGACTATTTCAGTCTACTTCAATAAGTAGACTGTTTCTCTTCTTCCCATCCTCACCCAAATTTCATTTTCAACAAATGATTAAAGAACAATCTTCTTCCAAGTACATTGTCTTTATATACATTATTAAAACTGACAAATTTGTGAACAATTTAAATTAGAAAGCCATAGAAATAAGGACAAATGCATACAGGTCTATAAATCATGCAATTATCCAAGAAAATATCTGTTCATATCTTTGGCAGTTCAGTTCAATGGTAGAACATTGGGAATATCTTTCCAATGGGAAATTAATAGTCCTGTTTGATGGTTCTTGTAATTTGGAATGGAACAGATTCATTTTACTTCACTGCTTTGGGGAACTTTGCTATAATTTGAGCTGTGAACAGGCGAGTTCTATTCATATCAATTTTTAATCTTGAGTAATTACTGCTACACATGGTTTACAGTTATTGAGATATTACTCTTGTGATAACGAACTTTTAACAGAAGTTCATCTCCCCTGTTAACTTGTATTGGATTGTCTAGAACAAAAGCAGCCTGCCTCCAATGAGAAGATTCACTCCATGTACTCAGACTGATGTCCATGTCCAGGTGAATTTCATACCAAAACGGAACAGCAGTTAGACTTCCAGAGGAGTGCACTTGCACCTATGTGTTAAAAGAGAGTAAACTGAAATTAGTATGGTTTTACAGTTATGTCCAAAAGCATATGGTTGAATTGTAGACTGGAAATTCCTACTGTTTATAACCAGCTGTTGCATTGGAATGGTTAAAATTGCAGCAGGGATTCCGCTTCTGTTATAAAGTGGTAGGTTTACCTACAACAGCAGTTGATTTCACATGTATTGTCTTTGTTTCAAAGAATATTATGAATTTACTTGAAAACAGTAAAAATCTCTAGATTCTTACTGTTGAACTAGATGATATCTTACCTGTGAATCTCTAGGTATAACTGAACCCTTAGAAGTTCAAGCAACTGTTAAAGCCCAATATAATACAATATACAACACAATTACATTTAACATAACAAAACATCCCAAGATGCTTCCCAGAAATCCCATCTGAGGAGAAACCTGCCACAAAGGAGATATCAGGGAATGAGGTAACAGAATTGACTTTTTAATGTGTGTCTTAAAAGATTAAAGTCCAAACAATGGAAACTGGAGATAAAAACTAAGCCAGGGCTGAAAGAACACAATTCACAAAGAACTGTGGGGCTGATGTAATCGAATGATGTAGGACAGGTCATGGGTATTGAAAGAAAAGGATGATAATTTTAAACACAAGAGTTTCTGCAGATGCTGGAAATCCAGAGCAATACAGACAAAATACTGGAGAAACTCAGGAAGTCAGGCAGCATCTTTAGAGAGGAAAAAACATTCAACATTGAGTTAAGACCCTTCATTGGGATTGGAAAGGGAAGGGTAAGAAGCCAGAATAAGAATGTGTGTGTGTGTGTGTGGTGGGGGGGGGGGGGGGGGAGGGGAGGAGTACAAGCTGGTAGGTGATAGATAAACCTGGTGAGGGGAAATGTAGGTGTGATGGAGGACGGGGTGAAGTGAGAAGCTGCAAGGTAATAGGTGTAAGAGGTAAGGAGCTGAAGGAAGAGGAATCTGATAGAAATGGACCATGGGAGAAAGGAAGGAAGAGGAGAGTGCCAGAAGGTGGTGATAGGTAGGTGAGGAGAAGAGAAGGGATAAGAGGGAAGCCAGTATGGTGAAAGGGAAAAGAGAGAAGGAACAGTGGGGATAAATCACCAAAAATTAGATAAATCAATGCCCATGCCATCAGGTTGGCAGCTAACCATATGGAACATAAGGTGTTGCTCCTCCAAACTGAGAGTGGCCTCATTGTAATAGTGGAGAAAGCCATGGTCCAATATGGCGGAATTAGAATGGCAAATGAAATTAAACTGGATGGTCAGCAGAAAATTCTGCCTTTTGCAGCAGGCGGAGCAAAGATGCTTGACAGTGGTCCACACTGGTAAATATCTAACCCAATTCTTGACAGACAATGTCTGTGGAAAGAAATTAATGGGTGACATTTTGGGTCAAACTGCTTTACATATACACAAA